>NC_063219.1:26735010-27360010 GCF_020740725.1 Corvus hawaiiensis | reverse complement strand
CAATTGAGGAACAGAAAGCTTGTTTCCTACCAGAATGATTGGGTTTTTAGAGGCTGGCTGAAGGGGAAAATATGTTTCTAATAGGATTTTCAAAAGTGTATAATCAGTTTAGATGCCCAGTTCCCATGAAATCGCTTCAAAAGCTTTTTGAATTGATATTTGACTATACCTGCCAGCCTAGTCAATTTGCATGCAGAAACATGGCTGGATAAATGCTCATCACAAGCAAGCAGCCAGCCCTCGGAGGCTGAGGGGATCCTTATTTGAATGCAGAGGTGGATGCAGGCATGGCTGACATGCAGGAACAGCTCAACAGACACTTGTGAAGCTACAAAAGTGGAGTGAGTACTGAAGTGTTCAAAGTAATGAATAACATCCTGAATGCATTTGAGATGAACAGCGAATGTGGCAAGGGATGTTCTGGAGATCTGAATATGATGGAAGGCACCTGTTCTGTTCTCAAAAGTTGAGTGAGAGAGAAGTGTTGTAAGAGGAAGGCAAGTGCAGGAGAGTTCTGGTTTTATCCTCATGTTCCCTTTCCCCAGCAGTGGGAGAGGATTGGAAATGGATGAAATGTGGTTGCCCAAATGACCTCTGCATCCTGTGGGTGTGCACTCAGGACAATACCTGACTGCAAATTATATTTGAAAAGATCCTGAAAAAAATACAGTCCCTCTCCTGATGCTGCCCCTCCTTGTCATTTTGCCATTTTTTTTCTTCCAGAGTCAGATGTTGCAGACTTCGATGGCAGAAGTTCACTTCTCTACAGGTTCAATCAGAAGCTTATGAGCACATTCAAAGATGTCGTTTCCTTGAAGTTCAAGAGCATGCAGGGGGATGGAGTCTTATTCCATGGGGAAGGACAGCGTGGAGACTACATAACCTTGGAACTGCAGAAAGGGAAGCTCTCCTTGCACCTCAACCTGGGTAAGGGTAATTAGGATTATTGGTTTGTGTATGAATCTATAATTTACATTAGACAGTATCTGGAAACTCTAGCTGATATCAACAGAACATGCTGTGTTCTGCTGTCATGCAGGACATGGTAACTGAGCCAAGAAGAAACATTGGCTCCTCTAACTAGTGCTGAGCAAGGCAGAACTGCTCAAGTTCTGATTCTTCACGTGCCTTCTTTTTTTTTGCATATGTGTGGGGGATTTTTGTATTATTTTTAAGAACAGCATTCTCAGGAAGTGGTCTTTGGACTGCAGAAAAGGTTTATTTTTGGTTTGTGCCTAATTTTTTTTCCATTCACTCAGTGATTCAGAGCTGAGCTGAGAATACAGAATTTCAATGATAACATTCTGGTCAAAACATTGTGCACACTGCTATACATTTCTTTCTTGAAAACTGTGACTACTCCTTCTTGAATATCTGTAAGGCCATCACTGTACGATCATGTTGGATCAGAGCATCAGAGGAAAGGCTGGCTTAATTTCTTTCTGTAGAAGGATGCTTGGTTTTTTCCCTGATGGATACACTGAAGCACTTTGATAATGATAGGAATTCCTGCAGTAGGAGTGATCATACCCCTTCTCCCAGCCTTATTTCAAAAACTTCACTGCTTTTATCTGTGGGTGTCCTATGGTGCTGGCCTCAGCAGTCTCTGCTGACTCATGTTTCTCATACTGAGGGGTTTAAGTTGGGCATTTTTCCCCTAGTGCTTAATTATGTTTGTTTTAAAAATCAGTAACTATTTTCCACAGCTGTTGGGCTTCATTTTTACATAAGCTCATTAATTGTTTAGTCTCCAAGTTGTGCTTTCTTTCTTTCCTTCTTTTTCAGCAAAGATTGGAAATGATAATACATCATTTTTCTGATTTGGGATTTGGATGTTACTTAGACCAAAAAACTTCAACCCGAAGCTGTGAATGGGGGAATCTACCCCACTGAATTGTCCTCCTACAAACCTTTCATGTTCGGATAAGAATATTGTACAGTTACTTATATTATGTAACTTCTTCCAGAGGAGATACTGTTGTGAATGTGTATTCTGAGATGAGTTGGGTTTTTTCTACAGCTGTAGCCCCAAGTGTACAAAATCTTAGCCATTTCAGGTCCTCTTTGTGCATCCATATGTCATGGGCAAGGGTTTTGATGTCTTCTCTTGAATCTGCTTGTACCTTGCCTGGCAGTTTTGAAGCATGTGTTCTCTCCATTCTGTGGATGGATACACACTCCCTTTCAGTGAGAGGCTCTGAAGTGTTCAGACGTGTAGCCAGCTGGAAAACGGAAGAGTGCTTGAAATTACCGGGTTAGGGCCTAAATATTTCTATGATTTGTGATCTATACTTTTGGAGATCTAGGCCAGGTTTAGGAATTTTTATGAGCTGAACAGAACCCTTTTTTGCTTCACTGACTTGTGCTTTTTTTTTTCCTGTGAAAATGGACAGATAGAATTTTCTTGTTAAAATGCAGAATGCACAGAGCTGACAGTGAAGTGTCAGGAGTGGTCTGCTAATGTGACTAGGCAGAAGATTTTGCTGCTGCCTGAAGGAAGCTCTTAAGCCACCAGGACCAAAAAGGCCTGGCAGAACCAAGGGTAAAGACAAAGTAGTAATGCCCTGCCTGCTGCAATGTGTGGGTGCAGCATCAGTAACACCTCCTGGTTCCTCAAAAGGGTTTCACAGGGGAAAAATATGGGAGGGGGGGCTATACACACGTATATGTGAATAGGAGACCCAAGGAATCTAAGGCAGTCTTTGAAAAGCATCTGTTTCCAAGAGCTCTTGCTTGCATCCTGGAGCTCTGCTCTGTGCTTTCCTCAAGTCCCCATGCTCCAGTTAAGAGTCTGGAGGTAACTCTGGTGTCTTCTGCCTGTCTGTGCCACTTCAGGAGACTCCAACCTGCACTTCAGTAACAGCCACACGTCTGTCACCTTGGGCAGCCTCTTGGATGACCAGCACTGGCACTCAGTTCTCATAGAACGCTTCAACAAGCAAGTGAACTTCACAGTGGACAAGCATACCCAGCACTTCCGAACAAAGGGCGACTCGGATCACTTGGATATTGATTATGAGGTGTGTGAAGCTCTTTAGGTTGTAACCTGGGAGTTGAGGTATGAATTGCTATAAAAGGAATTGATGTAAAGCAACCACCCTATGAGCTGTTTCTTTCCAGCAAAGATCTTTACTTAATATTTCCTTTCCAGAGAGCTCCTCTCATACTTTACCAGCATAAACATGTCAGTGTAGCTCCATATATGCCAGCATCAGAAGGTGGCCAGTCTCTGTGCAAATATACATTGCATTATGCTTGCACTTCAAAGTATGGCAGACTTTGAATAAATGAAAAGTCATAACCTGGGTTCTGGTCAACTGTTCAGGGAGCAGCTGTGTCATCATCTGCAATATGATTTAATGGCATGATTGTGCACCGTCCCTGCACTGAATTGAGCATGACTGTGGGGATTCCAGCTCTGAGCTGTCCCTCTATCCAGCCACCACTTGCTCTAATTACAGCTCTCCACATAGAGATGAGCAGGTGAAAATCATTGTCTTCCCACTAGGAATGGAAGACCTCCAGAATGCAAGGAAGTTGTACCAAGGTGGGGGTTGGTCTCTTCTCCCAGGTAGCAAATGACAGGATAAGAGGAAATGGCCTCAAGTTGTGGTAGAGGAGGTTTAGATTGCATACTAGGAAAATCTTCGTTACTGAAAGGGTGCTCCCACATAGAAATAGGCTGCATAGGGAAATGGTGGAATCATCATCCCTGAAAGTATCCAAAGGTATAAGGAAGTGATACTTGGGGATATGAACACATGGTGCTGGGTTGGACTCGATCTTCAGAGTTTTTTCAGTCTTAGTATTTTTATGATTCTATGACTCTCACAACCACCAGTTCTGACCCAGGCCCCTTCATATCTGGGGATGTTGCAGAACATCCTTATCTAGGGAGCCAGAGCAGCTTAGCAAGGAAATATCCTGCCTGCCCATAAACCCCAAGGCTGATGTGCTCCCCTGTGATGAGGCCAAGGTGTGGCAGAGTGCAGTTTATATCACTCCAGCAGTTCAGTGCTTATGGATGATAGTTGTTAAAAAAACACCTTAAAACCCCCTATATATTACCATATTTGTATGCAAGGAAGTTCCTTATCTGTTCCCCCATCAACGCACACCTGCGTGCAAATCACCCATGTTCATTTTTAGCCCCTTGTGCTTGTCTGCCAAGCCTTTCTTGCCCACAAGGCTCAGGGTCATGCTTGCACAGAGCCATCACCCTGTCTGGATGTGTTGAGCTGGCACGGTTCACTGCTTCAGAGACCACAAGTTTACCCTTCGCACTTGGAATTCATTTCTCTGGAAAGGATCATTCTCCAACACACTCAAGGGAAAAAAGCAGACGGCTCAGCAGTGGCAGGTGCCTGCTCTCTTCTCCTCTCATCTTCCAGATGGAATTCCTTTCTTTGCATTTCACAAAGCAGGGTGGAGAGAGTAGTACCTGTCCCCTGGCACTGCTGTACCAAATCAAGAGCACATTTAGTAGGGACAGCACTTGGAGGAGTGGGATTGTGCAACAGCTTTAGACTGAACTATCAGGGGCCAAAACTGTAACTGCTTTTAAGATGGAGTTGAGAAAAGCCAAATACTTGAGTCATCAGCTTTTCTAATTTCATAATAATAACATTTATTGCTTCCTGCTTGGTGCTGATCAAGGGAAACTCAGGCTCCAATTTAATTTGCAGAATATTTTTCCAGATGTTCCAAAATAGGGAACATGGTAGAAAAGATCTTCAGGTGTTGTTAATCAGCATCACCACAAACCTCTGTGGCACTCCAACCTCGTCCCTTGAGCTCAGTCTTTCACAGTGTGTTTTTCCTCCATTTGCACTGTGACAATCTTTCAGTCAAACATTGCAGCAATGCAGTCTACTGAAAGTTTATCTCAGCACACTTTAGGGATTAAAGGCCTTACTGAGGGTAATAAAATCATTGCTTTTGTAATTAAAATTATTACCAATCAGAAAGCAAACTGTTTTCTTAATAATGCATTAGTGTAATTGATATTGATTTTTCTTCTGGTTTTGAAACCCCAGTACAGAGTCCGTAAGCAGGAGACTTGAAGAATAGAACATGAAAGAAGGAAAGTCTGGTATTTTAGAAAGAACTAATGATTCTCACTGGAAAAAAAACATTGCTACCAGATAAGCCCTCACGCCAATAACAAACCTGCAAGTGACGTAAAGGAGCAGTCTGTTCACTCTTTATTTCTCTGAAGTGATCAATTAAAACAACTGAGGTGCAAGTTCATTAAGAACTTGTTTTCAAATGTATTTTCAAGGTTACCCAGGGAGGCTTCATTTGCGTATGTATCCCAGCTTGTTAGGTGGAGGGGGAGGAACAATAACCCCCAAATTGCTCTTTATTTTTGTAATAATGAACTGAGGTAAGGCTTTGGGAGCTGTGACAGGGGAATAAGGCTGACCAGGTTCCAGCAGCCATCAGCATGCAAGCAGTGCCACACAGCAGTGCATGCTTTTGCTGCAGTGGATGCAGCAGGATTGCAGCACAGCTCCTGATCAAACGTGGTGGCTGCAGGATCCCCATCTGCCTTATATAACTCATGGTGTTGCTGGCAGTGATGGGAAATATGAGTAAAACTTCAGTGGTACCACCAGTAAGGCTTTGCCAGAAAGCAGTAAAGTTACTTACAGATGAGCTGTGACATTTGGAAAATGAAGGTAGGATTATCAGAATTTTTTGGGGTTGTGGGGTTTGTTTTTCTTTTTTTTTTCTTTTTTTTTTTTCTCTGTCTCTTTCTTTTCTTCAGAATCTGAACAATTATGCTGTATTTTGGAAGCTTATTTTGTTATGCTCTTTGTCCTCCTGGAGCTTTCAGCCCTTCAGTTGAGTGAGGAGTTGTAACCTGCACAGTGTTAATGTCTGCCAGTACTTAGACAGCAGCACAGCAGAAGTTCCATGCACATGTGTAGCCTGCAGAACTTCTCCCTTACAAAACCTAGTCCCAAATGCCACATGCGACTGTTGTAAAGACCAAAGCACAGTGAAATTGCAAGGTGCAAATGGGGTATTTTAGGTATGTGATACTACCCTCCCCTGGCTGAAACCAGAACTGCTCAGACAAGTGCCTGGCGGAAAGGAGTGACCACAGTTCCCAGGCAAACCCAGAGCTCTGGGAGCAGGGAGAGTTGATTCCCCCATTGCTCAGAGGTTCCTGAGCACTGCAGGCTGCAGCCAGGTGTCACCCTCTGGGCCAATGGGGCTGTGGGCTGGACACAGTGGGAGTGTTTCCTTGTGTATTGGTGTTCCTGGAAGGGGAGCTGGTGGCACCGGGTTGGTGTGCCAAGGCGCTTAAGAGCTGCTCCCAAAGCAGCGAGCTGTCTGTGCCAGATGTGTTTCTCCAGAAGCAGGAATGCAATGGGGACTGTAATTTACCCTGAGAGGTGGCCAGGCCCTGCCTCATGCTCCCAGTGACATTGTTGGTGGGAATTGGCTCTTAAATAATATCCCAAGTGGATGTATGGAGTGGGTCTCTGCTCTCTTGCTTTTGGATGATAATATAACGTAATATAATATCTACATATATATACATATATATAATATTACAAATAATGCTATTCTATTCTTTCCAAAAGCTCAGTTTCGGAGGGATTCCTGTCCCAGGGAAGCCAGGAACCTTTCAGAGGAAAAATTTCCATGGATGCATTGAGAACCTTTATTACAACGGAGTCAATATAATTGACCTCGCCAAAAGACGCAAACCTCAGATCTATACTGTGGTAAGAGGCAGTACCATGTGCTTTCCTTCTTTACTTCCATGCTGCTGGTGCTCTCTTGGTACTGCTGGCTGCTCTGAATGAGCAGAGTTCAGATTTGGATAGCTGTGGGCATAATTAGCTTGTTAAAATGATATTGCTGAGGCTAACACCAGCCAGCACTGGCTCATGCGATGAGAGTTATTGAAAGACACATGTGGAAACCAAGGCATTTCTCTGACTCTACTGGTGTATTAGAATTTGCTTGGAGAAACTTGTTAATTATTTTTTTCAAGATTAAAATACGTCTATTTAATGGTGATAGAAGTCATAGAGATTTTTTTTCCTGGTTAACTCAGATAAAACTTTATTTTCTGAACCATTCTCTATCATTGTTGGGAAGTACAGCACTAACAAAATTCTACTTTGATACTTCATATTACAGAGGAGAAAAAATACTCTTTTTATTACTGGAAATAGTTTCCTTTGTGCTGCTCCTTATATTCAGTATATTGGCAGTTCTGAGAACCACTGACCTTGTACTACTGTCTCTAAATGTGGAATGGTAGACGTAAAGCAAGAGGAACTACAGTCTTATCCATCTTGATAACATAAACCACAAATATAACTTAACATCTAATAATGTCTAAAATTACAGCTATATTTAAATATATCACGAAAATGGCAAACATTTTATTTTGCAAAAAGAGTGAACTACAGTCCCATGAAGCTTTGACAAATTGTACATAATCAGCTCTCTTTTCAGCTTGTGCCTCACTCCTGCACTGTGCTTTGATAAATGCCTTTTGGCTAACATTGTGTCTTTGGAGAACATGGAGATGAAACTGCTTCTGGCTCCCATTCCGTCTTCTAGTTTGTAGCAATGTGTACGAACACACTGAACCTAAAACAAAGCCAGCCAGGAGACCAAGGAGGTTCTTTCTGCGCTCTCCCTGCCTACGGCGAGGCTGAATACACAGGGAGCTGGAAAATGGAAAGGTGATGGGTGAGAAGTTCCTCACTGTGTTGCTGGCAGTCAAGACTGCCTCCAGGATACTCCTCTGGGACGGAGAAACTTCACTTTAATAATCTTGAGTTTGATTGTTCTGACTGAGGACTCAAAGGTGCAAGTCTTAAGAACCGTGTTAAATTGCTCTTCCCCTCAGCTTACTTTCTAAGGGGGGAGCAAAGTGCCCTGGTCTGCTTCTTAGGTCATTAAACAGCTGGTTGTTTTGCTGGCTGGATAACGGGAAGGCCTTTCTAAAGGGGAAGAGCAAAACTTTGCACCATATTCAATTTGCAACTTCTTCTCAGAAGGGCATTGTCTGGGTGTAAGTGGCCCCAAGCAATGAAACTTGTTATCACTACACTTGGTTCAGGCAATGCTAGATGAAAGGTCTAAGAATCCAGCTCCTTTTCTCAATTTAAAGTAGTGGGGATGGATGGATGGATGGATGGATGGATGGATGTGCCTCCATCCTTCAATCTCTTTCACATAAGTGATGATTTAAGCACCATAGTTTCCAAAGGCAGGCTGCTGTACTGCATTTTTCAAGGTTTATGAGCTGCTCTGTGCTGTGTCTATGACACTTGGGTATGCAAGTGTTGCCACATTCATAGTGCCTCATAATCTTAGATGAACCCCCTTTTATAGGATATGGGCCCTGTAAATCTGTTCTCCAACATTCTTTGCATCCCAGCTATTTCTCTCATCTAGCAGCTCTCAGGTACTTCTAGGTCACGCAGGCTGATCCCCTTTCCCTTTTCTGCTCTTCTGCACTCCTTAGCAATTAACTTCCTCAAATTAACCTGTTCTTGTTAAACGTAGTCTTTTGCCTGCCAGAGTTATTCTCCACTAAATGCTTTTACTCAAAGTGCGTTGAGGCTTTCAAGCAACAAGCTCTATCCTCAGGGAGCTGCAAGCTTCTCTGCTTCATGTCTTTGTGGTCACTAAGGTTGTCTGGAGTGGAAATGCAATGAAAGGATCAGCACAGAAGAATAATTAAATGTAGCAGGGTCTTGGAACTACTCCTTCCAAAAATGTGTTGTATACTTACGTTGTCTCCCCACAAGCTGGAGGTCACCTGAGATGGTTCTGCATTGTTAGTCCCCAAAATACCTTTGTCTCCTAGCAAGAGATAATTGCTGGCAAACTGGTTGGTTTGGGTTTAGAAAGCCATTAATGCTTAGCAACATCAGTTTTTGTCTCCAAAGGCAGGCAGACTTCAACACGCTCTCTGCTTCACTGTATGCCTTTGTGAACATTGCCACAGTCAGTGAGCCAAACTTGGGGATTTTGGTACCCATCCACTTTGGGGTTTTTTTCACTTTTGACATCTTTCACACAAGCAGGAGAATGATACACCAGCTTTGGAGGTATAGATTTCCTATTATGATGTAGTTCCTCACCCGTATAAATAATGGTCCCAAATCAGCTGCATTTAAAGTTAGAGGGAGAAACTGCAGGTTGTCAATAACAGAGTGCTGTAGCATGTATTGTACTCTTGGGTGGTGGCTGTGATTATCATTCTGCCTGTTCTTTTCTGTAACTCATTTGCAGTTTTCAGACTTGCAATAAATCCCCTTGAGAAGGCATCTCAAGATAACAAGGCAGCCTGTCTCTTTGAACTGGAACTTGCCTTCAGAATTCTGTTTTTGTATTGCCTGATACTTAACCTCCCTACACAGCCCTGTCTGTTTGGACAGGCTATTTTTCTTCTCTCTGGGGTTTCTTCTGTCCCTGATGGCATGTTGTGGGCTTTGGGGGTTTTTTGGATTTTTTTTCTTTGTTTCTTGATTTTTTTTTTTTTTGATTGGTGTGTGGGTTTTTTTGTGTGTGCTTTTTTGTTGTTGTCTTGTTTTCTTTGTTTGGGGTTTTTTGTTTTGTTTTGTTTTGTTTTCCCTCGATCATTGAATGTGGAGCAATGATAGGGGTTTTTTATGTGCTTTCCAAGCAATTACTGGTTTTAATTGCCAGAGGTTATGAGAAGTCAAATTTCTGTAATTAACTGCTGTCATGGTCCTAGGGCTGGACCCTTGGGAAACCTCAGAAAATGATTCAAAGTAATAATGTAAAGGTTTGCCCTGTTTACGAGGTGTCTGCTCAGCATGAGAGAAGTGCAGACTGCTCATTATGAGGAATTGCACAGCAGTTACACTTTTTGGGCAGTTAAGTAGGGGCAGGAAAATATGCAAATACGAGCCACATTTACAAGAAGCAGAAGGGGAATTGTTCTTCGGAGAAAGAAAAAGGAAATTTGAAAGGAAATTTGACCTGTTGATATCTGGGATGGAGAAGACTTCACTGAGGGATTTTGTGCTTGTTTAAAGTGTGCGCAGATGCAGGAGGACATTGGGCAGGTTTTAGGAAGATAAATCCACTGAGAATTGCTAAATACATCTGGTTGAGGGAGTAAATAAGAGAAAAAATAGCTATAGCATCCTGAAAATATAGGATCCTTTCCACCAGTGGTTACTTAATGCTAGATTCTAGTTTCACCTTTAGAAACTGCTCAAATGTGACCTGTGGCCAGGATCTTAAGTTGTTTTTGTGCTTCACTGATTTGCGATGCCAAAATAGGAAGTTGTCTAGCTGATGAAAAGAAATTAAGAGGTCATGGAAAAATGCTGTGTATGGCTTTCTCAATGTTCCACCCTACTTACTCACTGAAATTGAGAAAAACACGTTCTCCCTTTCTCTTCCATTACTTCTGGCTAATAGAAATTGGAGTTGCATTTTTATTTAGCAGAGCAAACCCTGCGCTGACTCAAGAGGAGTTCAGGGTACTCTAAGGCAGAAGTTGTCAGCTCTCAGGTATGCTTGAATTTCTACACTGGCCTGCCATGTTGAATGTGAGAGTGACAGCTCAGCACAGCAAGGGATGTGGTGACATGTAAATGTATCACTGTAGTGCCTTGGGGAAATAACCAATTGCCAGCATCAAAGAGCAGGGAAAGATACCTAGTGACAGGAGAATGTAAACTAATAATACATTCCCTTTATAGAGAATCCAAACATGCTATTTTATTAAGCTGATTTGAGATACCTTTATCTTGAGAAGCATTTACTTGTCTGTGAATGTCTCGTTCTACCAAAGTGCTCTGGCAAGTGTTGATCTATCTGTGAATATCAGGCTGGTGGTTTCTGCAGGCCCCTCCTAGCGTTTAGAGAATCATGAGTTAGATTCTTTTTCTTATTTTTTGGGCTCCAATCAGACTATAGGAATCATATATAAAAATTGTGGAAGTTTTTAGTGACATTTTTCACAACTTCCTGTGGACCAAGTTGAAGTTCTAAAAAAAATAAGTTTTCTTCAATTATTTAATGAAAGTGTTGAGTCAGATGATTAAAGAGAGAACTGAATTTGCTATTTTTTAGGTAAGGCAGGTGAACTCAGATTCCAGAAATATTTGATTCCTTTAAAAATAGGTTTATATATTTTCTTCTATCTTTCTGTTCTCTCTGGGTCTTCAGAGGAGTCTCCTTGGCATTCTACCTGCAGTGTAGAATAGCAAGGAAGTCTATATAAACAGCATTCATTCTAAGGGTCTGTTTTATTGTTGCTGAAGGGTGTAACAGGATTATTTTGAAAGAAATTAGGTGTGTCACCTCAATCGAGGTCTTGAAATAAAGTCTATTTAAATGACATCTTTCTTTTCCATTGATTTCAGTTGGCTTTGTCCACAGTTCTGAAGAGTTTCAGTGTGCAAATATATAAACCAGCACATAGCTGCATTAATAAACTCTCCTTGATATAAAAGCTTCTTTGTGTTAGGATTTTGATAGTTGTGATGACAGCAAGTGAAGCAAGTCTTTTGGGGAGGAAGACAATATTTTTTAGTAAGAATGGATGATGTGCAGAAAAAAATGATGTTTCTGAGCAAATGAGGCCTTTTTGAGTGTCATCAGCCTTCAGCAAATTACAGGTTAGAAACAATTGTTCAGGGTTTCATTTATTACATTACCTGGATAGTCAAATTGAATAAATAGGGCAGTTAGTGCCTGCTGAGCAGTGGAGGATGTTTCAAGGTGGGAGGTGATAAGGCTGTTAGACCCTGTAGAAGAGGAAGAGAGATGGCTAATTATTGTCAGAGGAGGTAGCAGGGGATAAGGAAAATGGAGGAAATGTAATTTTCTGCAAAGCCAAGGCTTTAATGTATTTTTCAAGGTCTTATTCCAGTTGGTAAGGCCTTAGGAACTCTGTGGCACTTGGTATAACAGAAAGGGGCAAGCTGAGCCCATCACAGTCAAGAGCCTGGATTGTGTGCAGTTCACACCAACCATTTGGGCTGGTGCTGTGCTATGATACACAGATAATTGGAATTTATAAGAGGAAAAAGCTATTAACAGAAAGTAATACATAAAAAAAGAAAAAAGCTGATAGGAATTGCTTTCTATACACTTTTCTATTTTAAGGTAGATGTGGTTCTGTTTTCACAATAATAATGAGGAAAAAAATCTCCTTGCTGCTGTGTTTTGTTCCAGGCAATAAAAACTAATAAGCTGTAGATCACTTTACCTTGAAGTGGAACAAAAATTGGGCTTGGACTGTAATAATTTTCCAGTTTGATCTAATACATCTACCTTATTCACTTCTAGCAAGGTGAATTTGAAAGGTTGGCTTCATTCCTACTTGTTGCTTAAAGTGGATATTCCCCCCTCACCAGGAGACTGAGCATGGGTGAGATCTTGGGAGGGGACATAGCCAGGACAGCTGACCCAAACTGACCAAAGGGATATTCCACACCAAATGAGTCTGCTCAGCCATAGAAGCCAAGAGAAAAAGGAAGGGGAGAGGCATTTATTATCGTAGAGCAACTTCTACACATGCTGAAACCCTGCTTCCTAGGAAGTAGCAGGGCATCCCCTGCTCATGGAAAGTAAAGATTAAGTCTTTTGTTTTCCTTTGCTTCTGTGTGCAGACTTTGCTTTTGCTTTATTAAACTGCCTTTCTCTTGACACAAGAGGATTTTCTTCCTTCATTTTCTCCCTCACCTCATGAGGAGGTGAGTGATAGAGGGGCTTGGTGGGCACCTGGCATCCAAAGTCCACCACAGAGAGAAAATATTAAGTGGTCACTGTTTTGTGTGTGTGTGTTGGTTTTTTCCTGTGGTCTTTTTTCCCCCTTTTCCTGTCTCTCTGAGAAAAATGATGTAGGATGTTTCCAAAGTATTTCTATATTTGCTCCCATTTTTGTCAACTCTTAACTATTGTGCCATGTAATGAAACAATAATGTACAGTTACTATGGGCATAAAAATGGTCAAATCCTTTGTTCTGCTTCTGGCCAATGACACATTCAGTTTAGGAGTCTGAGATAAAGAACATTCGGAAGGGTGCAGCCAAGCATCTAATCCCTGATATTCTCATGGTCACAATGTTTCAGTTTTTTCAAAGCCTTCTCTATTTTGTTAAATGTTACTTTCTCCCCATTTGGAACATTATCTTAATGTAAACAACTTAAATCAATGTGATAATTAACATTTTATTGGATTTCATGATACCTGCAGTAAGTAGAGATAGGAGAGTTGTCTGTCACGAGATTGATTATCACAGGGCTATATTAGTTTCAATATAATTTGGATCAGGAAAGCTTTCGGATTTCCGTATTGAAATTCTGCTCAGAGAAACAGAAACCCATCTCAGTATAGGAACTCTCTTAAAGTTGGTCCCCTGCTCTTGGGATGGACTGTTTGCTCACTCAGTGGACTTGTCCTAACTCAAGGAACACCGTGCACCTTGGTGCTCCCATATCCTGTTGAAGACACTTTGCAGCAGTATTTCAGAAGGCTGGAGCTGGTGTCTCACTTCGATTTGCTTTTCATTTAGCGCTCAGCATGGTCTTGAGAAGTATTTGAAATATATGCGGGTCTCTTGACATTTGTTCTGCTTGAAAGAGTTAATTTAAAAACAGGGCTTGAAAGAACCTCCCCCATTCTCAAAATCCTGTTTCTCAGAGTTGAATGCCAGTTTTTCATCTTATCCTTTTAAAACTGCATCAGAGGTCACCTTTTTCTTCTGTTACTCTCCTTGCAAATTTGTCTGGAAACTCAGTCCCTTCACAGCTAGAAGTAGTCCTCTAATTTCCAAGCTGGAGATATTCTTGCCAGTTTACCACATTTGTATCTCAGCCAGGCCTGGGATCTTAGTCCCTTTACCTGTCATATGAAATCATCCTTTCTAATCCTCTGCAGAAAGCAAGATATCCTTTTTATTGGACAGTATCCATAGAGTGATTAATGAGGAAAATTTAAGTGCCCATTTGATGCTCTAACCTGCAGGTAGAATGAGAGCTCAGAAATACTCATTTATTGTTCTTTCTTTTCAAGCTGTGATCTTGGCCTGGATCCTCTGGTAGGCTAAGTGCTGAGGGTTTCAGTGCAGCTGTCAATTTGAATAATTTCCCAAGTGCATATTATTTTTGATTAGTATTCTCTGAGAGCAAGGAGGGTGTATAAGGAACTTGTTACCAATTGCCCTGGCTGTGGTGTTGTCTTCTCTCTTCAGTGAACAGTACATAATACTATATCAAAAAAGGCCAGAAAAGACTGAAATGGTTCATTAAAGTTATACAGGTTTTATTGAAGTCCCACAGAAGTCACTGGAAAGTCTCCAGTCAGTTTTGGATGAGGTTTATGGCTCAGAGGATCTTCTATGTAATCCACTTTTATCCTCATCACTTAGCAACTGTGTTCTTCCATTCTCTTTTAATAGGAGAAGCTCTGGTTCTTCTTTAAAATGCTGTAACATGCTGCTGCTTGTTCATTCAACATCTCACTTGAACAAGAACCACCGCTAAAGCTGTACCGTGCCTGCAGAAATCTGGGCTGCTTCCACTCTTTTCTTAAGACAACTGTCATGGAAGCCAGTGAAAAAATTGCAAGTATTTCCATTGCATTTCTAGGTTCAGAAGTTTTCCCTTGTAAGAACAATAAGAACTATTTTATAAAGATTTCACTGCTTGTTAGAGGAGTCGTTAATCAGTCTGGAGATGGACTCAATGGAATTTTCAAATGCCATGTGATAGCTAGACTTTCCAGCAGCTGAGTAGAGCTGAGCGTCTCCTTTATTTTCTCTAGGGATTAGACTGTTCTTATCCCATTTCCTAGCCAATGAGCTTTTACTTTTCACTTAAATTGGGTTCAATTATAAAATCAAGTGTCTGCCAGAAATCTGGCATATACCCTGGAGAGTTCCAGAACTGCTGCCAATTAAAGCAAAATGCTCATGATCAGATGAAGGTTTAGAGGGAGCTGTTTACTTTTCTGCCTTAGACCTGCTGGAATAATTTGTTTGAGAATAACATTCAGGGAAAAATTAACAGTTTTTATAAAGGGAACCTATTCCACTTCAGTGGACAAATGTCGTTCAGAGTAACAGCTGTGTATTCGTTTTTCAGATTTTCATGTTACTGTCTCTAGGAAGGTAGACAGGTTAGTCAGTGTAAGGATGTCAGCAACTGTTGTTGGTGTGCATTAATTACATCATCTGGCTTTGGTCTGAAATGCTGCTTTAAGATGTTTCCCTCCTAAATTAGTCAGTTGAATTGACATAAGTTCTTGTGGCATCAATTGCTTTAGTCAACTTCTTTTTTCTTTTTTTTTTCTTTTTTTTTTTCTTTTTTCTTTTTTTACAAATCCTGTCTAGTTTTTAGCTCTGACTGCAATTACTTATGGTCCTTACATCATGGAGGTCTCAATTTTTGAATAAGAGTAACAGAAATACCTTTTGAAATGAACCCCCCCCAAAAGGCAGATACACCTCATCTGTCCCCCATATTCACCTTTAATCCCATTTACAAAGAATATTGCAGCACCACTGTTGTGCATCTCCAGCTGCCTGTTCTTATGGCAGGTGGAATCACACCTGCTCTGCTTCAGTTAAGTCAACGGAGAGGCTAAAGTTGAGATCAGACTTCAGAGTCTGAAGTCGCACCAGGTTAAGCAAGGGAAGAGATGTGCAGGTCCTGTCCGTATGTCCCAGCACTGGCCCTGGAGTCAGCACTCTTTGCTGATCATCTCTCAGTGCAGGACTTCTGTGGCATGAATTGCTAGCTGGAGTGAATGACTGGAGTGTTGCTGAGTTTGTCAAGGTGCCACAGCAATCCATGGATTTAGGACTAGTTGCACAAGTTCAGAATCTCATGTCAACTGCAGACAGAAATTTTACCTTACCTTTGGGCCCATGCCTGTGCATCAGGGATGCTTTGCTATGGTGCTGCTGCAAACAGCTGAAAGGGTATTTAACTACACAGGGTCTTTAGTGGCTTGTTTTAAGGTCTTCTGAAAGTGTGTTGTGTACTGCGAAATGTTTTTTCGTCTTAGCATTTATCTTCTTCTGCACCATTAATTCAGTCTAGGCAGAAGTTGTTCCGCTGCTAGGTAAAATCTGGAAAGTGCTTTGAGACAAAAATCATATCAGAATTCTTTATTGTGAGGATGAGGGAAAGGTTTCACAGAGAAGTTTTGGCTACTCATCCCTGGAAGTGTTTAAGCATGGTTGGATGGGGCTTTGAGCAAACTGGTCTAGTGGAAGATGTCCCTTGCCCATGGCAGGGGGGTGGGAATGAGATGAGCTTTACTGTCCATTCAAACCCAAACTATTCTGTGATTAATAAATGTCTTACAACTTTGTGTGGAGTCCTTGAATCACTGTAAAGCTCTACAATTCCAAAGAAAAATAGTCATTGTCATTTTGAACTTTAAAAAGCTCTAGAGAAGGTTAACTGTATTTATTTATAATGCTGCAGTTGACTGTCTTAATTTTCTGCAATTTGGCATCAATTTGATTAAAAATTGAGGTAGAAATGTAGTGCTAACAATAGCAAAAAATTTGTGGCATCTCTTCATGCAGGCAAATCCCAGTGGGTATTAGAAACTGTTTGAAGGCTGAGACCAAATTTCCATCCTACTTCCCACCTGAATAATGATCAATGGAGTTCAGATAAGCTTTGGATTATATCTCAAAACACATTCTAATATTATATAGCCAAGGATTCCTTTTGCCAAATCTTTGCCTTTTGCAAAGCTTTTGCATTCTGAACCTAACGGGTACTATGCAAATAGCTCCATATAGATAAATATCTATCAAGGATTTTTTCATCCACTGATACCTTTGTCTATTTCTGGCACATCATTTTCCATTTAAAAAATAAAGACTGGAAAGACATTTGAAAGTGGTAGGGAACAGTTCCATCATCTGTCTGAGATGGCAGAGAGGAACTCCCCAAGCACTGTGCAACTTCCCGCACATCCATCAAGTGCTGTTCGTTATAATTATCCTGGTAGAGTGGGGTATGGGCTCTGATGAGAAGTGTTATCATGGAGAAAGCCTTATACTCCCATGTTTTTATCAGATTACAATTGGTTTGTTACAAAGCAGCTGAGTTCAAAGCAGCTGGCTGCAACAATCTCCTGGAGTGGCTTTGAAAGACGCGGCTCCTTAAGTGCATCCTGACTTTATATATTGTTAAGGTTTTATACCATGGCCTGATTGACCTGGTGGGGTAATCTACAGTGCCTGAGCAAACTGGTGGACTCATTTCTTCCACCAACTACAGTGATACATGCTGGTGCAGATTCTGCTGACTGCTTTGAGTAAATGTGCTGCTTTTCTGGGCAAATTGTACCATTGATTTCAGGGCTGGGTGGCTGAGATAATCAACTAAGGTGTGGTGTTGATAAGGACATTTGGTTACATTTAGATCCTTCTAAGGACTAAGCTTTTGATTTTTGATCCTCAGCATTTGGGATAAAAGCAAAATTTTGAAGTTAGTTATGTTTTCCTGGCATGGACAGATACATTTCCTACTGATTTCCAAAGATACGTGTCTGAATAACAATACCTATTTCAGCCTTAAGGGCCATTAGAAGTCCAATGAGCTTATTTAACTAAAGATGTTTTGGGATGACTGAAAAAAAAGTCATGCTGATTATGTTTGATTTTTTTTTGTTTGTTTTTCAGGGGAATGTGACCTTTTCTTGCTCAGAACCACAAATTGTTCCCATCACCTTTGTAAGCACCAGTCGAAGCTACTTGCTACTCCCTGGCACTGCTCAAATTGATGGTTTGTCAGTGAGCTTCCAGTTCCGGACATGGAATAAAGACAGCTTGCTTCTGTTCACCGAGCTGTCTGAAAACTCAGGACATCTCTTGGTTTACCTCCATGGTGGCAGATTGACACTACTTATTCAAAAGGAGACTGAGAACCCAGTGGAAATCACTGAAGGTGTTTATTTTATTTTACTTTCACTTGTCTCCTTCTGAAACACAAAGGTTCAGCTCCATGGGATGAAAGGATCAAACAATAAGGAAACACCCAATCTTCCTTTCTCTTTTAAATTTTCTCTTGCTTTGCAGTGGTAAAGCTGCTTTGTGCAGCTTGATCTAAGCTTGGAAAATTGACATCCTGAGGTCTCCAGACTCAATCTCACTGACAGTTAGCTGAGCCTCTATGTTCTTAAGCAGTCACACTCAATTTTCTCCAGTCAGGTCACATGAAGACCTTCCTGTTCCCATCTTCAGACTGCTGAAATCAGCTGGAAGCCAGCTCAGCCACAGCATCTTTCTCCAGCATAAATTAAGGCAGCCTCGGAGCTGATTTTCTTTCTCTGACTGTAGCTTTGGACTCTCCCTTTATGCTACACTCAGAAGAGAGGCTGACCATGGGCTTCCTCTCCTTACACTCCCTCTTGGGCTTCCTTAGCCACTTTGGAAATTGCTTTGTGCAGTGCAGCTGGTGGGATGCAAGAGGGTGAAAGAGGGCTGCCTTTCTGATTTAAAATTAGGGGGAATAATAATAATAATAATAATAATAATAAATTTTCTAAAAGAACAGATGTTTAAAAACATGTGATATTAAAATATTCCCTGTACAGATTAAAAGAGTGCAGATGTGTCTATTAAAAGAAGCAGAGATAAAAAACTGACAGAGTTGTCAAAGCAGAGCTGTTCTGTATGCGTTTCATTCCCCTTTATGACAGAAAATGAGGCAGCCCTGCATCTATCCTTATTCATGTAGATTGCTACAGCCATAGCTTGCTGCTACTGAACACTGAAAACTGAGATTCCAGCCTTTATTGCAATCCTAATTAAATTGTTGACAAAGCTGAGACAATGCCAATGTTTGGTTGGGTGTGTTTGTTTTTATGTAGTTCTGAAATCATGAACCTGGGCCCAGCCTTTGGTGCTATCCAAAACATGCTAAACTGCCTGCTTGTACATGGAAAATAATGCAGAAAGTGCTTGTGCCATGTTCTGCAGATGTCGGGTACCCACAATAAACTCATGCTTGGTCAAGAATGGACCTATTTTTCCCCCAAATTGGACCTATTTTCTTTTGTCATTGTTTCAAACTTCAGCAGCATATTCCACTTCAGTGTGCACTTGTTCTAGTTGAAAAATCATCCATTTTTTGCTGGAAAACCAGCCTGTAATTCTGTGGTAACTGTGCATGTGCTAGCAGCTATTACTGAGTAAATAGTCTCATTTTCAAATTCATGATGAAATGTCTTTACACATACCTAACACCCACTTCTTTCTTTATTTTGTTTTGAACTGTTCTCACACCTCTTTGTGTTCCTAAGTGCTTGTTTGTTTTCTCTGAAAGTGACTTTAACAAAAATACTCTGTTCAGGAGGGGAGTAAATACTAGTTGTCTTTGCCTGATCTCAGTGACTTCAGCCTGATGGTAGCATATTTGGAACTGTAATTAGGTTACTTTTGATCTGCACCTCCATGTGTGGGCTCAGAAGCTTGCCCACTGATTTTCATGGCTGTCAGAATAGAGGCTGTGGAGTTTCTTTGTAGCTCTCTGGTGGCATTTCAAGAGCCACACGATGCAACACTGATTTTTGGAATAAGGAAACAGACATGTAATTTCCCACTTTGCAGGAGTGTCTAGAAGAGAAGGAGACTGTCCAGTGTATCCCTCATTACCCTTTAGAGGTGCCTGGTCAGAGCAGCAGTCCCAGTTCTCAGAACATCCACGTGGAAATCCAACTTCTGTACATCTATTAATAGTACTGTGTGTTGTGTTGGTGCTGGAGGGTTTTAAGACACACAAATCCTGCTGATACCTACTGGAGGCAGTCAGGTTTCAGATTGGAGCCTGAGAACAAGCTACGAATGTCTCACTGAGTCCAATCCTCTGCAACCTCACGCATGTGTTTAGTAGCAGAAGCTCAGTAGAGATCTCTGCACGCTTCTGGACCTGTAAGCATTTACCAACAGACTGAGACATAGACACCCCCAAAAAGGTAACAATGTGCTACCAGAAAGGTGAGGGATTGGGCTAGCTTGATGACTGACTGCAGTAGTACCAGGTTAGATTAAAATGTGAGATGACCTATTTAAATACTCTCAAAAGCTTCCCTTTTCCTGGGCCCTTTCTTCTATGCCAGTTTGTTTCCAGAGGTAATGAGTTCTTTCAAGCTACAGTTCTCCCTTTTTATAGATCAACTGCATATTTGTGGTCACAAGTTGGAAGCAAAAGGAAGTTTGAAGAATGCTGTTGTCTCCTGCATTTTTTTTTTTTTTTTCACTTTGTACATGTTTTTTGCCAGGCACCAATCTCCACGATGGGCTTTGGCATTCTGTGAACATCAATGCCAGAAGGCATCGCATTACCCTGACGCTGGATAGCAATGCTGCCACCGCCAGCCATGCAACCACTGTCTCAAGGATCTACTCTGGGAACAGCTACTATTTTGGAGGTAGGTTGTTTCAGAGAGGTTTTTGTGATGCAGGTCCTCAGCTGCTCACCACTGAGTTCTCTCCAGGTGCACTGTTTGCAGCTAAGAGCAAAAGGAAGGATTGATTTTTGAACTGCAGTGCATTCAGCACTATGGGCAGGTTGAAGAGTGTTGGTCAAGCCTGACAGAGAGAGAGCAAGCACAACTTCAAACACAGCTGTAAAAGTGGACTAGTGGTAGTGGTAGCCAATGGGTGCCTACATCTATCTGAAAATATATGCAAAATCTGCAAAGCTGTATTAACCATGAGTGGTTTTGGTTTTTCCCAGTTAAAAGGCCTTAGAAGTATTAATACTATCAATATTGCTGTAGACAACAGTGTTCTGATCAGGCTCAGTGACTTTTTGGAGCTTAGGTGACATACAGCTCAAATCTACAAAGGTATTTATATACAATTCTCTTGTGGAAATGAAGGTAGATTTAGCTCAATTTTGAAAATGGAAAAACCAATCTTGAAAAATGCTATCTTCTGCTTTTTGGAATGCAAACATTAATTTAGATAGAGGGACTGTCATTAACTATTTCTTAATCTATTTCTGTGTAGTGCTTGCTATAGTATGGTTCTGATCTTGGTGAACCCTACGGATGCAGCACTAAGTGAGGATGTACAGGCGGCTTTGGATCTCAGAGCTGTCTAAATACGGGGGAAGCTCAGATAGAAGTGGCTTTCTTGCTGCCCACAAGATTTCATCTGCACATTGCTTCAGCAGCAGAATTTAACCCATAATGATTTTACGTTTTGTACAACTTATTTAACATGGTTTAGTTGCTATCAACTGTTGAGTTCGAAGAAGATGAAAAAAAATCACATTTTGATTTTGCTCAGCACATGTGAAAACCTCATACTCTGATACAGTGGCTGGTTTCTCTCTTTTTTTTTTCCCCCCCCTAACTGGAGGATTTATAACACAGGAGGTTGCATAGCAGAAGGAGTAAAAACATTTGGAATAATAAGCTTCTGAGTTCTTGCATCAGGAAATCCCAGCAGAAATAGTTGAACATTCCAATATTCTTCTCTGCCTCTTCTCTTTTTCCCACAGGGTGCCCTGACAATTTCACCGATTCCCAGTGTTTAAATCCCATTACTGCTTTTCAAGGCTGTATGAGGCTCATCTTTATTGATAACCAGCCCAAGGACCTCATTTTAGTTCAACAAGGCTCACTGGGGAATTTTAGTGATTTACACATTGATCTGTGTGGCATCAAAGACAGGTAATTATTATTTCCTCTTTCTTGTATTTGTTCTTTTTTCATCCTAGTGGTTTATAAATACAGGTTGCATTAAGTGAAAATTCTGATCTGCCAACATTACAGATATTAGGCATAATAGAGCTACTAATAGAAAATACTGCAACAAAGATAGGAGAACTGAGGGGAAATGGTTTCAATTACGAGGCTCTCTTCACATTGACTTGTAGGAAATAGAGTATGCAAATTCAATCAAACTATAGATTGGTGAAAGGATTAAATTTTATGCATAAACAACATTTGATTGCTTTGAAGTTCTAGAGGAAATGAAAGAGAAGGAAAAATTAGTTGATTCATCAGAACATGTCATACCCTTAATATATAAGCTGGTTCTGCTTAAGTAAATCATCTACAGTTTTTCTTGCTAGCCATTACAATACATTCATGATGAAGATATGGTACATCTCATGTGCAATACTGCCCATTCAGTGGGACAATATAATGATGGAATCTCTGCATCTGCCAGAGAAATATTTCAGTTTAAATAGTGATCTGAATCCCTCCTAAGATAAAACCTGACAGGTACCCCAGATATTCTAATAAAGAGCAGAAAGGAAATAAGAAACCAATTTTTTTTTTTAAAGTATTTTGTAATTCTCTTTTGCTTCTTATGGATTTTTAGTGTCTAAATATTTCTGAATGCAAATATGTACTTTGAAGTTGGCATGTGGAATAGGAGGTTCTGGGATTTTTTTTTGTTTGTTTTTAATCTACCTAAGTTCTGAAAAATAGAAATGGAACTGCTGGAAATTTCATAGCTTCAGATAGTTAAGGGAGTAATAAGGATATTTTGGAAATGCATTAGGACCTTAAGAATTTAATGTATTTTTTTCAGAGATGTTACTTAGATGGAGTTGAAGGCTGATTTCCATTATTCCTTCCTGTAGGAGGGATCAGCCTCCTGGAGCTGCAGTCTTTTGATAAGTGAGCAAAACCTCTGTGATGCAAGACCTTTGTGCTCATCTTTGTATGTTCATTTTTGTTAATTTATATGGAGAAATTACTGACTTTGCTGATCAAATCTCTTTCCACATTAAATGAGTGAATTCAGGGGAATGTGAATTTCATACTTGACGTGCCTGAAATGGTAGATGGAATTCTACCATTCCAAGGCAGAATGGAAAAAGATGCAGCTGATTTTACAAAAGGAAGCAAAATGTCATCTTTCCTAAGAACAGAGAGAATTTTGCTGTTTTCTTGGAAAAACAGATTCTTTAAGATTGAGTGGACCATTTAAAAGCACTTTGTGATTGTATGTTGAAACAAAAGAGAACTCTTGTGTTATGATGCAGAACTGTGGGACATCTCCAGTGCCTTCACTATCACCAAGTCCAGGCTATGTGCAACTCAGTGGTTCTACTGCAAGTATCTTCCTTATCTTTGGTGTCCCAAGGATGACGAGTGTTAGTCTGTGATCGTACCATAAAATTATTTAGGGCAAGGATCCAAACATAGTAAGAATGGGGTTGTTTCATGTAACACCACCTTTCTTGTTAAATATATCACACAGACAAACAAAGGTTAGATGTGATCTAATGAAGTATTTGGGGGTACTGGCTGACAGAGGCTGGACAAGCCAGAGTGTGCCCAGGTGGCCAAGAAATCCTGTCCCTGTGCTCTTCAACATTTTCATAAATGATTTGGACATAAGATTGGAAGGGATACTGAGCAAGTTCACACTCCATACAAAACTGGGAGGAGCTGTTCAGTCCCTCAGAGGCAGGGAGGCCCTGCAGAGAGGCCTTGATAAATGAGGGGTCTGGGCAGTCACCAGCTATATGAAGTCCAACAAGGGGAAGTGTCAGATTCTGCACCTGGGATTGGGCAACCCTGGATGTATGGACAGACTGGGCAATGAGAGGCTGGAGACCATTGCCACAGAGAGGGACCTGAGGGTCCTGGTCAATAGCAAGTTGAACGTAAGCCAGCAGTGCCCTGGCAGCCAGGAGGGCCAAGTGTGTCCTGGGGGGCATCAGGCACAGCATCGCCAGCTGGGCAAGGGAGGGGATTGTCCTGCTCTGCTCTGCACTGGGGCAG
This sequence comes from Corvus hawaiiensis, assembly GCF_020740725.1. Lineage (NCBI taxonomy): Eukaryota > Metazoa > Chordata > Aves > Passeriformes > Corvidae > Corvus > Corvus hawaiiensis. The sequence goes on along the minus strand of NC_063219.1, from coordinate 27,336,258 downwards.
CCTCACCTCAAGTGCTGGGGGCGGCTTTGGGTGCTGCAATGTAGGAAAGACATTAAACTGTTAGAGAGCATCCAAAGGAGGGCAATGAAGATGTTGAAGGGCCTTGAGGGGAAGCCATGTGAGGAGTGGCTGAGGTCACTTGGTCTGTTCAGTCTGGAGGAGACTGAGGGGAGACCTCACTGCAGTTACAACTTCCTCCTGAGGGAATGAGGAGGGGCAGACACTGATCTCTTCTCTGTGGTGACGACTGACAGGACCCAAGGGAATGGCCTGAAGTTCTGTCAGGGGGGGTTTATGTTGGATATTAGAAAAAGGTTCTTCACCCAGAGGGTGGTTGGGCACTGAAACAGGCTCCCCAAGGAAGTGGTCACAGCACCAGCCTGACAGAGCTCAAGTGTTTGGACAATGTCCTCAGGCATGTGGTGTGACTCTTGGGGATGTCCTGTGCAGGGTCAGGAGTTGGACTGTGGATCCCTTCCAACTCAGCATATTCTATGTTTCTGTAATTCTAAGATTTATTGCTGTGTGCACTGTAAAGCACACGTTTCTGTAATTTTAACGCATGTGGGAATTGTGTAGCTTAATTAACATGTAAATGGGACATTTGTCTTAGTTATCTAAGCTAAAATTCTCTTTTGAGGAATATGTCTCTCTTTAGAAGCAGTTTATTTGTTACAGGCTTGTAGGCCAAGCTCATTCAGACTTGGGCTCTGAAAGCAGTGGTTAGACAGCTCACTGCAACTTGTGCCTGCTCTTAAAAAGAGAATTAATGACTTTGTTTTGGAAGATGATAAACTATTGGGATGACTATTGATGCCAGCAGTACGTTTTGGAGAGAAAATCCAGTTGTGCAAGCATATAATGCGCACACCCACCCACCCTGGGATTCTCTGTATAATGTGATGAGCCTCTGTTGATTTAAATGGGGCCATCTGAAGGACTGAGCCTTAATGTGTCACTATCACTCATCTCTAGTATTTGAACAATATGTGTGTTCAAATGAACTTGCCATGAATGCCTCCTGTTCTCTGTATTTATTATTTCCATTCTTCAGTAATTATTTCTTAGGAAATACATGAGATTGGTGGCTAAGGAGACAGTGCTTTTGGAGAACAAATGAACACGACCCTCTTGCTGAACCTTCTTTGAGCAGGCAGCTTTTGTTGGAGGCTCCTGCAGCCTTAATGATCCTGTGAAAAAGGCCACCCTGTAGCTGTTCTGGTCCTGGTTGAATGGGAAGTTCAGGATATGTCTGTGAGAGCTGAGTTCAGCAGGTAGGACATAAAGACATGGTAGGGTCTTGAGCTGAGCACAGCTATGGGCTGTCCAGGTGATGGAAGAAGGCTCATTAGCATCATCTCCTCTTAAGACACTGCTTGTTTGTAGCCCTCAGTGCAGTGCCAGCAGTGCTGATGTCCCTGCTGCTGCATATCAAGTTACGTCTAAATTGCAGTCCTCTTGTATGGTACCTGCATGTTTTCCTTAGGTGACACATCCTGTATAAGGAGACATCCCCAATCTATTCATGTCAGAGCAGTGTCTGCTCCGCAAGCCCTGCAAAGTATTCCCTTCTTTGTCTCCTTCAAGACAAAGCTGCTCTTGCAAAATGTTCCCAGTGCGTTTTGGAGCAGGAAAATAGAATCTGGAAGGAAGCAATTTTTCTGGTAGCAATGTATGTGTAGAAGTCTTGGCATTATCCCCACTGCCTGCCTTCTGCTAATCCAGCTAATTATTTTCCTTTTGTTCCAGTATGTATGTTTACTATGATTAACCAAGTACAGAGTGCTCAGTCTTTTCTGAGGATGTTGCAACCTGTGGTGCTTGCACTGATCCTGTTATGAAGTGTTAGAGGTCCTGCCTGCAGGCCATTTATTCCCCTTCCAGTGAGAGGTAGAGAAAAATTGAGACAATATTGTGCTAAGCCATAGAGGTCTGCTCCATCTTTAAAAGGAAATAGATGTCATTTTATCTCTCTTTTTTTGTTGTCTTTCCAGGATTTATACTCTGTTAGGAGTGCACATCAGGACTTGTTTGCTTTACACTGAATTAATAAGTCAGAAAACACAGTTTCTTACACCATGCTGGCATTTCCCCTCCATGGCATGGTACAAAGCAGAAGGTAACAAAGCAGAGATGCCTGGAAGTAAAGGTGCAATAAAGTCCTTGAATTCAGAGACATTTTGTCGGGGACAAAAGGAGATATCTTTAAACAGTCTTTTGCAGCAGGACATGCACTGCGTTGACCATCTCTGACCAAAAGCCATCTGATATGGGCCTAGACAAAAACAATGGAGACTCTCCTTGAATTTATTTTCAGTTCAGTGTGATAAAGATTAAGTTCATGGCTACAGGAACTATGCAGTCCTCACTCCTTGTGTTTTGCAAGTGTTTTTTGGGAAAGGAAGCATTGTCTGGGGGTGACAAATTAAACCTAAAAGCTTTCAGGAGAAAATCTGAGCAGTAAGGAAGTCTAATGAGAATGGAATAATGCTTTTTGTCTTTGGTCCTTAATCTACAGGGAGGAGGATGTCAGTCTCAAGGGATAGGGAAGTGGCAAGCAGCATAAAAAATTCATTTGCTTATAGATGCAGTAAATCAGAAGGGATTCACTCCATACTCTTGATGCCCACTAAGCCTCTAGCTGTAGGTGTATGGCCAGGCTCCCTGTCCTCCACCTGCAACTAGCATGTTAGGGGCTTTACAAACACAAGATGGACTTTCCCAAGGACTTCTGCTTTAGAGAAGATAAAACCCAAAACAACAACATACAACAGAATGTCTTTTTCCTAATGGTGTTCAGTATTTTACAGTATTTGCAAAGAATTCTTGACTGTCAAACAGCCTCCTGGACATGGGTTAGGGAGGCAGTTACAGAGACTTGCTGTTTTCTTCATGTGGTGTTTTATCCTGTTAGCTTAGAAGGAAAACATGCTTGAAGCCATTCCCCTGATCTAGGCAGGACCCCTGAGCCTGAGCACTCATACCAAAATACTAGGCTCTCAGTATCTACAGCCTTCATTTTGAAATTTGGTGTTACTTGCAGCTGGACAAATTACGAAACACAAATCAGCCAGTGAACAAAGCAGGTGGGTGAATGTGTCCAAGTGAGGAGCAGCAGGGGGATGAACAAACACTGTATAGTAAACACTAACCAGGGTTGCCATTTTGTGTTTAGATTTGCTAGCAGTCATGCTTCTAAATTTCTGTTCTCTATAAAAATATACAGAGCCCAAACTGTTCTTCAGAGGCTCCCTCTAAACAAAAAAAAGCCAAAAAAGACAAAAAAACCCCAACAAACAAACAAAAAAAAAACCAAACAAAAAAACCCCACAAAACAGGGCTGGAAAACATCCCTTGCAAAGAAAGATTGCCTAAATTCTTTAACCAGAAGAGATTCCTAAGGGGAGGCAGCATAATGGTCTTAGGTGCTCAAAGGCTGCTGCAGCACTGAAGGGAATAATCATCGTTTCTGCCCAGGATGTGTAGGAGAGCTGCCATGGCACAGACTGCCTGAGGAGCCTGTCAAGCCTCTGTCGCTGGAAGGCTTCAGGAAAAGTTAGATGAGTCTGTGAGAAATAATAAACATGGGTGTGGGTGATCCTGCCTTGGGGTATGAGCATGGACTGAGTGATCTTCCAAGTTCCCTCCAGCTCTGTTGCATTTTCCTGCAGCTGGAACAGCTGTCCCTTGTTCTTGCTTTGGGGGCTCTCAAATGTCAACAACAAAAACAGTGCTTAAATAAATAATATAAAAAAAAAAAAAAAAGAAACAAAACAAAACACCAAAAAAACCCACCAAAACCATGGATGAAATGTTTCAGGAATTCAGCTCACAAAGTCTCAGACCTGTGAGAAAGCTCATTTTAGTAGATGTATCTCTCAGACAATCTCAGGCAGTGCTGCAGCTGTGAGTAGGGACTGTGTAACCCAAAGTTATGTTGGTTTTTTTTTTTAATCACCTGATATCTATAGATAGATATATATGAAATGGGGGAGAAGAAACAGCAGTTCCTACTCATATGTGACTTCCCTGATTTGCTCTTTTTGCTTCTAAAAAGCGCATGATTCATTTTTACAACTGCAGAAAAAAGCTATGTGATTGCAGAATTTATTGCTCTGGGGTTTTTTCGGATATCTTCTTTGCAAATTCCGTGATGTCTAGAATGGTGGTTAAACTCCATTATGGTTAATAATGTTTTTTCTTTGATGAAAAGTAACTTGACTTCCTTCTACTTGTCTCTGTTTTCTTGAGATCCTGTGACTTCTGGGAGTCAAGGTGCCTGTCTCTCTTTCAGATGTGGTGTAAATGAGGGTGAGAAGTTTGGAGAAGGCAGGGACTGAGGCACTGGATAACTATAGAAACATCTTCCCCTTAGTAAATCAAGATAACAGCTCTGTGTGGATCCCTTCACAACCCTCTATTTTAGTTGCTAGAAGATGAAATGCAAATCCGGTTGGATGTATTCACTGACCTCCTTTTTGGCCTGACCAGGCTTTTCCAGGAAGTGTGTCATCTCTGGGCCAGTCAGAAGAGGTGCTGTGTGCAGCTCTGACTGCACAGTCTGTAAGTCTGTCATTCAGCCCTCATGGCTGTTTCTAAAACTGACACTCTGTTGTTTGGTGTGCCACAAACTGCTCTCTACAAGGAGAGATTAAATAGTCTTGGACTCTTCAGCCTGGAGAAGAGAGAGCTGGGCAGAGTTGTGCAATGAGGAGCAGCATGAAGGAGGTGAATAATAAACAAAAATGTGCAGTTTCTCACAAGTTCAAATCTTACACAACATCAAATTGGATGCTGTTAGATGCTGTAGAGGTCAAATGTAAAGGAAAAAGCCAGTAAGGCATACATGAATTCATAAGCCACAGATGGCTGGAAGCTGGCAAAGTGTTCAGTGGGATGCTCTTGAACTTACTTCATCAGCATTTTTGCTGTGGCACTGTCAGAGTAAGGAAATTGAAAGAGAGGCGCTGTCGATCTGAAGCAAGTCTGGAGGGAGGTGATAAACTTAGGACTAGGAAGTCCAAGTCCCTCACTGTTTCTAAAACATTGTTTTCATGTATGCAGATCTCTGTACCTCTGTTGTTCAAAAACTAAATATATTGTGTCATAGCTGTGCTAATCTCCAAATACATTTGAATCTTAAGTGTGAATTTTGCTAAGTACTAATATGTTTCTCTTCCCTTGTGTCAGTGGAATAGTGGGTGTGTGGGTCTGTCTGTGTGTGGGCAAACAATGGAAGGCATAGCCTGGGGGAAATTCAGTCAGCCTCTCATTTAAAAATAAATGAAATGGGTAGGAAAACAAATATGCAGATGCTGAGAATTTGGCCACAGAGTTGAGAAGCTCTGGGATTTCCCATTCAGCAATGGGCACGAATGCCAGATTTTGTGACTAGAAATACTAGCTCTAGTCCTGAAGCTGAGTTGGTTGTTTGCTGTGGTTGGCATCCTGTTCAGAGAATAGATGCAGGAATGTGGGCTCAAGAGATATTGCAGCTCAAGAGTTACCATGGTTATTAGGAAAATGTGCCAGAAAGTCATTAAACCTCAGTCCAGAAACACGGTGGATTTCCAGCCCTTCATCATACGGCACAGATGCTCCCTTTGGGCTGAGCAAGGCTGGCTGCTCTTACCACAGATGGACCCCTTGGAATACAGCAGCAAGGGCTGCAGTGTTGCCTGGAGCCTGAAGGCATGGCTTGCTTAATCTTGTGCACTTCTTGCCTGCAGTGGGACAAACTGCTTTGCAGTGTTAGAGAAGAAAATTCCATTTGCAGGAGTTCTTGCACTCTGTGTACACAAACAGGTAAGATCTGGTGTACTTTCTGCTACCAGCTCCTTCGAAGTCTATAAAGAAAAGTGCTTAGGAGGCATAGTTGTTGGGGTAACTTGTGCCAAAGAGCTGTCCTGAATAGAAAACTGGTCTCTTTTTCCTTTGAATTGGCACCTTATATGGAAATAGTCTCCTTTGCCCCTCAAGGTAGTTCTGGACAAATGTTTGCATTCACCAGGCTTTTGAGGCAAATCCTCTTGAAACACACCTGTAATGGTGACATTGGTTCTATTCATGTTTTTAACTCCTCAGCCCCCTTCACAAAGGATGAGGTATTTTTGTTGCCCAGTGACAGAGAAAACTCTATTTAGGAATCTGCAATGTCATGATTCTGTCATTCCTGCCAGAACTCAAATACCTTGAAGTGATAGACTTTTTGGTGGCAGTTTTTCCCTGGACAGAGGTGGGGCTGAGGCAGATGCAGAAGCACGGTGTTGTACACCCACTGTTCTATTGTCATAAGTTCTATGCATGATTCGCACTCGAGTATGTTAGACTGGCTTGTCTTCACATTAAGAGGGCCTTTTGTGCGTTGAGCCTGTCCTTATCCATAAAGGAACTATGAGGGTGGCCAGAGCCTGCTTTTCTCCATGCTCAGGTTCACAAGTTTGCATAGATAATGCATGTGTTGCTCTCCCTGCCTACAGCTGCTGAGGTACTTTAATCAGATTGCTGCAGCTCATGTTGATTTTGCGCTGATGAAGCTCTGACTGGGTTGTCCTATTTTTACTTGGCTGGCACCTTGCCCTCGCTGTAGCAAATACTGACAGTACTTGTCAAGGACAACACCAGGGACTTCACTTCCCTTAAGTGACCTGGGGGAGAGGGGGAGGAAAAAAAATATTCACGTTGAATCCACCTTGGCAGATGGACGGATGGCGCATCTTGCAGGGCATCCTGGGAATTCCAGCGATCTGCCACGAGGAACACAAACCTGACTTCAGGTGTTTTCTTATGAATCCTGGCAGTGCACCATCTCTGTAGCATCAGTGGGAAGACAACAAGCACATGCTGATGTTACCGTCCTTATTAAACCAAGATTCATCTGCATATTCCAATTCTCCCAGCAAATCCAAATGGAGAGAGCAGCATGTGGTATCCATAAGAATCACTGCAATGAGATTGGCATTAACAGTTGTACTTTATTAGGGAGAAATATATGGAGCTGATTCATGAGTTGGCTTCCCTGAACTGCTTCAGTTGTGGAGCACAAATAGTGTCCTTAGTTCCTATTCTTTTATCCCTACCTGTGTTTTATCTGTGAAAATTCTTCATAGTATTTTCTAAATAAATTAGCTTAAAGTGTTCTTTTTCCTTGCTAAATAGAGCTGACCTTTTAAAACTTGCTGTATGCCTATTTCCTTTGTGGATTCTATTACATTTTATTATCAATTTTTACTTGTAAGAAAGAATATATTTTTTTTTTTACTTTTTCTTCCTTTACTTTTAGTGCTGAACTTAACATTGCTTCGTGTGTTGTACTGTCAAAATGGGCCTTTGGGAAATTAATTAGTATTGCAGGTGAAGGGTGTTAGGATAAATCTGATAAAAGCACAGTGGTTTTTTATGTTTCTTAACTCTCCTCTTAGATTTAATGTATGCCCTGCAGCAGAAGCCAAACTTCAGTATGATCCTCTCACCCCCCAGCTTGGCCATGCAAGTGAGAAAATACCCTGGCTAATTATGTCCAGTGAATTTTAATTTTTTTTTTAGAGTGTCAGGCTGGGATTAAAAAATCAGACACTTAGTATTGTATTTATCCCCACATAAATATCTGCAGTGCATTGCAGAAAGAATAATTTAAAAAATCCCAACCCCAATTTGGCATCCATCCTTTTCATTCTCTGTAGTTTTTCTATCTTCATTATTTAGTGCCTTCTCTGCAGAAATGACAATTATTTTATACTGCATATTACTTTCTCTTTGCAGGAAATCCTCTTATGTGTTCCCTTCTTGGTTTTGTAGCAACGAGTGGGATGTTTTTACATCACATCCCTTGAATTTGGATGGTGATCAAAGCTGGAATGAACTGAAGACATAAGAGGGGATGTCATGTGATGTCATGTGTCCTTTTTCAAAATATTTCTGATTCTGGGTAAATCCAAGTTTGGTTTGAGAATTGCCCAACTATGTCTCCATCCTCAGCCAAAACAAAGTATTTGGACTGTACACCTTCAGATGCTGGAATACCCAGATCTAGATTTTTTCCTTTAAATGCTGCAGGAGAGACTGTCCTGTCTAGATATAGGGATCTGATAGTCCAGATTAGTAGTTCTTCTGATATTTTGTATCACCTTAAAAAGATCACTTAAGTCCTGTGAGTGAAAATTTTCCCCCTTATCTTTTGTCTCTTTTGCCTGTTTTAGGATTCAGTGGACAGATAGCTCAGGGCATACTGAAGCTTCATGTCTTCCTCCAGTTTATATAAGGAAAATGTGAAAAAGTTTTCAAAAAGTTTCTCATGCTTGGCACTTTGTAAAACACTTTGGTTCGTGCTTGTTCAGCAAAAATTAGGATATTGTTAGAAATATGTCTTCCTTTTTCATCATATTGCCCTTAGAGAAATTCTGGTTTTTTTCTACTTCCTCTATACTAAGCCCAAAGCAAAACACTGGAGATAATGATGTGGAAGTGGAATGGGGAAGATATCTTGAATCCAAGCTATGTTATGTGGTGGGGAAGGAAAAAGGGAAAAATGTATCTTAATGACTTAATCCCTTGTAAAGATCAATATACCGTGAAAAAAATAGTATTAGAAATAGAGGACTACCTGATGTTCTGTGAGAGTTGTACAATCTCTTGGGTCCTTCCCTAAAGTATGCACCTATGTCACAAATTAGACATGCTAACTAATGGAATTAAATTACTGGAATTACACCCATGCAGGTAGCATTTTGAAGTGTGATCTTGGAAATCCTCTCAATACCGCCCAGGTTTTAAGATGGAAGAACAGGGTGCAGAAAAACTGAGCAAGATTTAATAAATTCAAACCCACAGGCATCAAAAGCCTGGGTGCTGGAATTAAAATCCCTGAAATTCTGAAGAGCATCCCCTCATCTCCTCATATCTATTCTAATGTTTAAAGCAGCTGCATAAAGCAGGTAATGGCAGAGCTTCTCTCTAATAGCTTAAGGGCTGATCGACAATGAAGTGTAATAAAACCATGTAGCACAGTTTCCTGCTCTTGGACTGGGATATGATCTTCACACTGTCAGATGCTCTTGCTCAGTGATAGAAAACAGGAAAATATTTGGACAAAGCAAATTCCCAGAAAAAAATAGGCAGTCACAGTGGAAAATGCTACCTCTGACGAGGGGGCGGTGTTCTAGGCTTTGTGTTTCTTTAATGAGAATGAAAAGGAATGCTCAGATTATTTGGATAATGCATAAATTGGTTTGCTTGCCCTGCCTTAATTTTTCCCTGTCTTTGTTTCATGCATGCAAGACCAGCTGCAGAAAATGACAATTCAGGCCCACAAAGTGTTCACTAGTCTGTGTAAGTGCTGTGTTTCAGAGCAAAATAAAGACAGATGCTTCAGATTCATCAGTATCATTCAGTAAATCCTGTAGGGGGTAGGTAAAAAATCAGTTTGAGCAGGGTGAATGCCTTCCTGTAACTGCAGTGACTTATACATGTGGAAAGGTGCTGAAATTGGAGAAAGTCAGCTTTGTCCCTGTGAGTGTAGGGACTTCCCACTAGGGTGGGAGAGGGGATTTGTCCTGAATGAGACCCATGTGGAGAAAGAAGGCAGTTTGAAGGTAGGTAAGGGGCTAATTTATTGGCTTTTGAAATCCAGCTTGAGTGTGGAATTGAGTTGGGGGGAACCTGAATATGTGGAAAGGTGCTGAAATTGGAGAAAGTCAGCTTTGTCCCTGTGAGTGTAGGGACTTCCCACTAGGGTGGGAGAGGGGATTTGTCCTGAATGAGACCCATGTGGAGAAAGAAGGCAGTTTGAAGGTAGGTAAGGGGCTAATTTATTGGCTTTTGAAATCCAGCTTGAGTGTGGAATTGAGTTGGGGGGAACCTGAATAGAGCTCACTCCCATTGCTGTTCCTTTAGAGTAAAAATCCATGGGATGTGCAATGCCACGGTAAATTAAAGGCCAAATATGGGGATGCAAGCAGAATATAATATCATATCTTCCTTTGTTTGTTTGATTTTTGCAGATGGCTTTTCTGCTTTTGCTTTGTAAAATGATGAATTCTAAATGGAACAGCTGTCTGTACAGGATGGTTTATTTGTTTCCCTTTTTTCTTTTTCAAATTTATTTATATAAAATCCTTTCTGCTGATGCTAAGCCAAACTGTCAGCACATTTACCTATATTAAAAATTTAGGTGTTCTAACAACAAAGCAATCAAACCTTAAAAAAATGCCATCTAAGGCACAGGTAACAGGCTTTTCCTTCACTGCTGCCAGTCCCAGCACAACCTTCTCTACAGTTCTGTCCTGCTCACATGCCTGAGGACTGTTGGCATCAGTGTTCAGATCTTTTAAATCTTGGCCTCAGTGGTATGCAAGAGCAGGGCCTGAGAACCAAGGAGACCAACAGTGGAAATAGTAATATATTTTGAAAGTTTTTTCATCAAGTTTTACAGATCTCACAAAGAAGAAAAACTGACCTTTGTGAAAAATTATTGAGATGAGAGAAATACCTTTCTTTTTTTTTTTTTTTTTTTTCCCCACATCAATTCAGTAGGAAAGACTAGATGATTTCCACAATGGGAAAAAAAAGAATTGTCTGTTCACATTATTCTTGTTCTGTTTGTAGAACTCCATGAGTACTCATAACATAATAAATTTAGGAAAGGAAACATAGATGACTTAAAAAATAAAAAACACCACAAGACTTTACGGTGAGTTGTTGGTCAGTTTTCTAAAATTGCAAGAGGAGAGAGAATTTGGAAGGTGTGGTGATGAGGAATACCAGAGGTCTGAACAGCATTAATTCTTTTGCAGCCTGTCATAATACTGCTTTTGCACACTTTTTCTCTCTTCTTCTGGTTCTGGTAGCTCTTTTTTCTTCCTTTAGTTAAGGACACCTAACCCACTATTTTACCACAAAAGGACATCCAGGGGAAAATAAGAGTGGGATGTGCTTTTGCAGTATTTTTTCTGATGCTCTCAGATCTTCATTAGTTTTCCCCTTGGTAAACCTCTGAAGTTGTTATACATTGTCTGTCTGGTAACATTGCTAAATTTCTCTTTGAAATGATTGTCTGGTCTCCCCTTGAAGCTATTTCTTGTATCAAAAATAACCTTTGGCAAGGAATTTCCCAGATTTACGGCTCAGCACAGCAGGGCTGAAATCCATGCTGTTGCAATTGGCCTCAATCTATTGAGTTTAGTGGAAAGACATCATTTTACTAAAGCATACAGTCTGTTACAGCAACACCATCAGTTTCATCAGACATGCATGCACACTATATGAAGTCATCTCTTTTAATGTTATATTTTGTTAATTTTAAATGAGATACCTGCTGGCTGTAAATAGGAAAACATGCTGAAATAAAGTGAATTTGATACAGTATTTAGGAAAATGCTTTATAGATAGAAAATCTTCAGGTATTTTTTTTGTTACAGCATTATTGAGTTTTAGGGACTTAGTGCTTGTCTAAAAATTATGTGTATTTACAGTCTTGATATTGAGGGTATGTGCTCCTTTTTTCTTTCTGTAATGGTTCCCTTTCTTTCCTCTGTACTTTGGAAGAGTAGAGAGTAGTGCTGGATGTATTGTGCTGACGGTAACAAAATCTCTGAGGTGCTTATTGAAAGTACACTGGGTTTATTTCCAGTCAAGTGTAACATCAAATGTGTAGAACTCCTTCAGCCTTCCCACTCAAGTAATTTTTGCCATTGTTATTTCTTCATCATTCCCATCAAAGGGCCAAATTTCCCTCCTAATGTCTGTGCAGTTTCTCCTTTGATTTCAGAGGAAGCACATGTAGAGTTTTGGAGGTGAATGTTTCATCCAAGGACAGTGAAGGCTTTTGTGCAGGCTCTGCATATTGTTCACGTAGATGGCTAAGGTGTGCATTTTCCAGCTTGGCTGAATGAGGGAAAAAATTATTTGCTTCACTTATTTTTTTTTTTTTTTAATAATAATTTTTCACCGTGATATATATTACCTGAACAAACGGGGAAGATCAGAGTCCCTGGTCTGTCACAAACTTTCTTAGACAAATCCATAAATTTTCAAGTGTCTCATTTATGTTACTTGCAAAAATTGAGTTGCGCTGTTTGTTCATTTCAGTTGCAAATAGGTCAGGGGCTGTGTGATACGAGTTTTTGTCTATGAAACTTTCTATGATACCACTGCATTTTTTGCTGAAAGTGTTTGTTTCTACTGAAATGCAAATATTAATTTGTATTTTAAGTTGCATGTATTTAAGTCCTTCAACATGAGGATCTAGGACAGTTCACAAATGGAACAATCTGTGACTTATCCATGCCTTGATTAATTTTAATCATAGCTATTTCTTAACTTTGAGTTCTCTCACAATTAGGATAAATTTTGCTTCTAATGAAGACACAACTGCTCAGCTAGAATGGGATTATGGTAATTGTTAGAGTTGCAAAGAAATTTGTTTCATAAGCTTTTAGAAGGGTTAGTTATCTGACCAAAAACAAGATCAATGCAGTTGGTGCTAATTAAAGCAAATAGACTAAGGAATAAAAAAGATTTAATTCTGAATTTATGAATATCATTAAAAGCTTACATGGTTAATTTGACTTGCATTTTGTGCATTGTTGGGAGGAGGAAAAGTGTTTGCATTTGTAAGACAAGTAGAAATGGGAAGTGACCTTCAAACTTTGTAAAGTCTTTAAAAGGAAACTGTTTCAAGGGAATAAATGTGGCTAAGCCTCTAATACAGGCCTTTGGCAAACCACAAATGACTAGTAATTAGCTCTACTGCATTGGGTTAATTAATAAAAGGTAGCTTAAGATAGGCAAAAAGCATATTTGTCCATTACACTGATGATGTAAATTAAGATAATAACACAGCACTATTCTTTTTTTCTCTCCAAAGAGCTCTATTAACATCATACATTTCTTCTCACCAGCATCCCTCTGATGTGAATAGAACTACTGCTGTACAGGTGACATAAAGGAATGTTTATCACTAGATAGCAAGTGGAATTAAAGGCAGTGTGCTGAGGGCAAGGGCAGGCATAACCAAAGTACAAATATGAATAAATGTGCTCCCACAAGCGAAATTCACATGTATCACCACAGAGCTCTTGTACCCCTGTGCTTTGCTTCTGGGATGAAGCTGCTGGGGAGCTGCTGGTTCAGGGTCCTGCAGGGCACAGCAGGGTGCAGGACCCAGTCCTGTTTGCATCATGCCATAAGGCTGCTCCTGCTCTCTTCAGCATCGACCCAAAGCTTTAAATCTCACTGCAGTATTGGCAGGAGTAGGTGTGATGGCAGAGGGGCTGGCTGGGCTCTCGCTGCACCAGCAGGCTGTTGGACTGAGAAATGATTGCCCAGCACACCACTAACAACCAAAATCTCACCCTTCTCAGAATTCCTGCCTTGTAAAGATGGGGCAAACCCAGAGGTTTTGGCCTTCCCCTTTATTTCCTTTTTGGTTTAGAAACTAGGTGTTCTCCCACAGCCCTGGAAGTAGCTCCCTGGCAAGCTAGAAAACCAGGAGTGTAATTCTCGTACTGTCCTCATTTTGTACTTGAGCTCAGTGATTAATAAAAGCCATGACAATGATTTTTATAAGGCCAATATATATCATAATTGTTTTAATATTGTTACAGATAGTTATAAATAACATACTTTCTTCTTGAATTCCTTATTTCTCTAGTATTTGAATAATGAATAATTACTGCAGTAATTGATTAAGGATTAATAAAAATAATTAATCTTTCATGTTAATATTTTATATGCTCTTTATAATTTTATGTATAATGGTATAAATAGTGATCAAGTGAACCTGTGTTCAGGAGTGAATCTCAGACTCCCTGATAGAGATTAATAGATGTAAGATTGTATGAATGAGCATGGAGCATATTGAGAACAAGAGGTTGTTCTGATAAGCCTCTGGGCACAAACAGGTTTCTTTGGGTTGTCAAGGTTTGGCAGCTCTAAACAGCCTTGGACTGAAGCAAATTGATGAAAACTTGGCTGATGAGGCTCAGAAGGCTGGTGAAGATGACTGTTAGTGACATACAGGTTTTCTGTTTTCATGCATGAAATAGGTTTTAATTTTAAGCTATCTGGAAGAAACAGATTGAAAGCCACTGCTAAGGGCAATATACATACTTAAGTGCAAAAAAAAAAAAAAATCCTAAGGATGAGATGAATTGCAATAAAACCATGTCTTCAGCTAGAAAAATCAAGGTAGCATCAGTGATATCACACTAACACCCTGGAAAGATCTGGCATCAAAAGAGTTTTGAAGCTCAAATTACGGCAAAGCAAATCCTAATGGAGTTCTGTAGTGTAAAGGATAAATTGATTGCCTGTTTCCTCTCCACCCACCCATCACAATTGAATCAGCAGTATAAACAAGTTACTTATTTTTCAAAAGTCAGACATACTGTGTAAAAGAGATTAATATACAGTAAGAGGGAAAAAATAAAATGAAAAAAAGGCAAATAAGGGAACAATCTGTTTCCATTTAAGCTGGTGTAACTCCATGGCACTGCCTGCGTTTATGCCAGGGGAGTTCAGATCAGCATTCACTTCTTGTCCTGGAGATTGAATTTATCTCCCACAGCTTTTATTTTTGTTCATTTCCTGAGCTGCATGCTGTTGCGCCTCTTCTTTTAATAATTTGTTTCACAATAATACTTCAGAGGCACACCAACTAAAATGAGGAAAAGAGAGTACAAAACTCGTAATTGAAGCATATTTTTCCTCTCACTTCAGAGATTTGCATGCTGTTAGCATTACCACAAATGTAACTCAGCCTAATTTTGATAACAGTGGTGCCTGTTTAATCAGAGAACAGGGGATTCCCCTTTGAAACGAGATTTCAATAGCATTTTCACCTGCTACTTTTCTTGCTCTGTACTCAGAAAGTTCAGGACACATTAATTGCTAACAAGTGGAATGTTTTTCTTTAGAGTGATCTTTTACCTGTGTTCTAGATAGCTTAAATGTTGTTTTCTTCAGTGCTTGTATTGTACGCAAATCACAGAGAAAGAAATAATTATTTCATTACACAGTGATTCAGCCCTAGGAAACTCTTGCCTGAATGAGGAGTTGAGACAGTTCTGTTTTGTTTGCTTTTTTTTGTTTTTTGTTGTTGGTTGGTTTTTTTTTCCCAGCACATTATTTTTTCAGAAATATTTATAATTAATTACATTTTTTTAAAACTGTCTCAAATTAGATGTTTACCCAACTACTGTGAACATGGAGGAAAATGCTCCCAGTCCTGGACCACCTTTTACTGCGACTGTAATGATACAGGCTACATGGGAGCCACCTGTCACAACTGTAAGTAAACCCACGTACAATTTTCATTTGTATTACATCCACATCATAATCACAGTGGTCATTAGACACTTAATAGAATTTAGCTGGGCTGAGCTGGCTAATTTTAATCTGTGTTTGGTGCTTTAAGTCAATTTTACCACCCTGGGCTTTGTTTTTAGATCATATGAAAGTCCCTGTTGCAAAAACCCAGTTTTATGACTTCGAAATTTTGCTAAACTATTATTTGGGCTGCTGCTATTAACAAGAATACAGTATTTGAAACAGGCAGTACACAAAACATTCAGCTACGGAAATCCACAGCAAAAGGAATATTAACGTGTTTTAAAGGTTAAAAAACCCCCATCAAACAGTAGAGGAACAAAATACTGTGAATTCTGGTAAAAAATAGAGAAAGGAAAAGCCAAAATAAAATCTCTTCATACAGCTGGCTAAAAGGGAAAACAGAAAATGGAGGTAAACTTCCAGTTTTTACACAGGAAATATAGAGAAAAAAACAGTGAGTAAGAATAACAATTCCAGGAATACAACTATAACCACTCCGGGTGCTTGATGAGCACTTGGGCACTGCAGATAGGATGACATTGGTGGGATGGATTTTTTTTTCCCTGTTAAACTAAAAAGCAGAAGAGAAGGTACTTAGTGGTTTGAAGCTGAGAATATTGCCAACCATACTGTCATTTTGGAGACTTTAATGGCTTGCTAGTTAACAGTGAAATAATTTGTGGGGTATGCAGCTGACAGGAGAGTCTGTTGAGAGATCTGTTCATAGATTTGTCACCTGAACTCTGTGTTGTAAACACAAAGCAAGCCAAGGGTTTTGTGCGGAAATCATGCCAAGCCAGATGAAGAGAGGGAAGAAAAAGGCTGACTTTATAGTTTTAAAAAGAGGCCTTCCTTTTTGTCCATTGCTTTTGTTATTCCAAAAGGCATCATACCTCTTCAAAGCTCATAAGGCCATAGCAGGGTATTTACACCAGCTGATGTCTGGTGTAAATGTGATGACACCACTGAGAGCTAGGTGGCCAAATCAGGTGGTGAGAAGGGAGAGGCTCCTTGGGGAAGGAAGAGAACTGTCACTATTGACCGTCAAAGGTGATTAGGGACACTCAACTCTGGGCTACATCTGTGCTGTCATATTAGCTTGGGGGCTGAGGCTCACTATGTCTGTGCCAGCTCAGTGTGGCTTCTGTCCAAAGGAGACCATCTCGTTACCACAGAGAACTGGTTCATGACTATTTCCTCCATAGACACTTCCGTGGAGCTAGTGAAGCCTCCTGCTTCTGTCAACTCGTGTCTGCACTTCAAAGGCACATACATAGCTGCAGTTATTTAAGGTTCACTGATGTTGAACTACTCTGAAAAGTTTCTTAGGAAGCTCTTGTGTTAAGCTGTGCACACCTGTGATGTACAGATTTCACCTGCTCAGCTTATTTACAACTGATTTATCAACAGCTAATTTGATTCCAGCTAGATTGTGGAGCCAGCTACCCTGTGAGCCAAGCAGCGCTGATAAACAGCAACATTAGTCTGGAGAAATGCATTCATCTGCTTGAAATATGCAGTGAAACCAATTCAAAGCTGGTGGGCAAATGCAGACTGTTGATAAGAAACTTGCAGAACAAGAGACGTTATCACTTCCAGCTGATAGTGGTTGATGTGCAGGAGTACCTTTTAGTAGGTGAATGAGAGGCACAGATTTGATCACAGCATAACTCCAGAATATCCTCAATGTATAGGAAACTCTCCAATCATGTAATTCAGTGTAGTTCTATCAAAGTAAAACATCTATTTTAAAAGGTTTGAAACGTTATCCCAAGAGATTTTCATTTTTCTAGAACACTGAGGCTGACAGCCCTGAAATTGAACTTATACCTTTGGAGAGGCTATTTCTTTTATTAAACTGCCCTTCAGACCCAAATCCATGCAGCAGTAAGGGAAAGATTTAGCTATCAAATGAAACAGTGTGAATTGTTTCAGTGTTTCCTGGATTAATTTTTGTCTTAGTTACATCACTGTAGGTTTTGCCTCATTTTGGTATTGTAAGAGATGGGTGCCACTGGTTGAAAACCATAAAAAGACCCATTCTTTGTCATAGTTTTAGGAAGAACTGCATGGCATGCATCTGTGAGCCAGATTTAATTGGTTTATGTTTTGCTACCCCAGACTGGGAGATCTTAACCATTTTAAAAACTGAGATCTGAAGAGAAATTGCCCCTGACTTACTGTCATCATATGTGAAATATTGAAATACATCTTATGGTTGGTACATAAGCAGTCTTATTTTTAGTTCCAAATATTCACGGACCACACTGGATTCTGCTGTGAAGAATAGCTAACAATACATACTATCTCTTCTCCAAAGAGTTTGCAGTTCAGTTTCTGAGGGTATAAAAACATGCTGGGACAGGTGATGGAATGCCATAAAGGCTTCATCAGCATCAGGTTTCAGTCTAACAGGAGCATAATTATTTCTAGGCTTTCTTATAGCAAAATAGTCATAAGGTAGAGATTAAAAAGAGAAAGAAGCTGGGTGCTTGCAGACACAGAGCAACATGGGAGAAAGCAGTAATGTGCTTGTTTGAAAAATATAAGCCTCTGGCCAGAGGAGTTTGACATTTTTGACAAGGCAAATGTCAGAATCACGACAGGTAAAGAGGTTGGAAATGTGCCATGAAAAGCAAAGATAAATAGTTTGCATTTGATGCAACATAGGGGAATTAGTGTCAGAAAAGAACAGTAAGTTGATGGAAGACACAGCTGGGACAATATTTGCAAGACTGTGTCAGATATGTGGGACAAAATTGTGTCTGGCATGTCTGAAAATGGGTAGTTGAAATTCAAGATGTGTGGATGGAGCAAAAGCATGCATCTGAAGGTACATGGAAAGAACTGCCTGCTCTAGACATGACCTTAATATAATCTTACTAGAGGCAGTTACTTGCCTGCAAGCCTCAGGTTGTCGTCCTGATCACTCCAAATCCCTTCTGATCCTGAAAGCTCCTAAACTCTCATGGGATGTTTGGCAATCTGCCTGGTCCAGATGAGGGTTCACTACTGAACAGGGTGTGGTCCTGTCCCATTGAAGAGCTATTTTGTGAGAGATAGTTTCACACTAAAGTATCATCTGGTCCTGCTTCCATTCTACTCTCCTCTGAGCTTTACAGTAAATGCTAGTAAAATAGTGTTAGAACCTGTATGTGTTTTCTGGGTTTCACTAACATATAAGAGTCTTAGTGTTTTCTAACAGGTAGTTTCTTTCTTGCAAAGCTTATTGCCTGATGCATAAGCACATTTCTTTGTTTAGCAACAGTTAATCCTCCTTTACCAGCTGCCATGGGGAATGTTATCGATATCTTCCAAGTCTTTTGTTGTTGTGGCTTGGTTTGGGTCTGGGTTTTTTTTTTCCTGTTTTGGATTTACCTCTCATTGTTACCTGTTCCAGTGAAATTCACATCTTCTTCCTGGCTCCTCACAGCACTGACAGGCACTTGTGTTTCCATCTCTGTACTTTCTGTAGCTGTGAAACCCCAAAGCATGTGCTCTGCCTTGCTCTCACAAATGCACGTGATGGTAAATGTGGAATGAGTGCTGACCATCTCCAGATGCCCATTTCACTGCCCACAGTTTGGGGAAACTGGGAGTCATGGAATAAACCTATAGGATATAAAGCCAACTGTAGGTGATTTACATTTGATTGTGTAGGAGTTTTGTTGCGCCTTAGTTTCTCCACCTCTGTTGGAAAGAAGATCCAATTTGCAGATAGGTTAAAAGGTGTGTGATCTATATTGTCTATTGAAACGGTTTGGGCTCTTTTGAAACTTACTGCTACTTGAGCTTATCTGTAGCTGAGACAGTGCTTTGAGAATACAATCATATGTCAGTTGCTAAAATGTGTGGCTTTGCTTTTTGCTTTATCTTTTAAATGTGCTTCGCATAGCTTGCATTTAGATAGGTTGGAAGATGAGCTCAGCTGAAGTGTTTTGGCAATAGATATTTTCCCAGTTTCTCCAGTGTGGTGGGTAGCCTGCTGATCTGTCAGGTATTGGAGTAGTCTGATAAATTCCAGATAGGAAAGGATCCATTATGTAATCACATGTGTGAATCATGGCAAAACAGATAACAATGTAATGTTGATTTTCTGTTTTCCTCCTTTAGATAAAAACGCTGACGGTAGTACACAGCTTGGGAAAAAGGCCTGGGTGGGATTCAGCTAATCTATCTTTTGCTGTCTGGTATTGTGATATCCAAGCTAAGATAGTGGTTTGGTCTCTCTTTATTTGTAAAAGGGAGTGTGAGCTGCTTTCAGAGCTGAACTAATCTCACTGGGAGATAGGGTGTCCACGGCAAGGTCATGGACCACCTCTGAAGTCTGTTGTCTGTAGGGGGAGGCTGTCCTATCTTAGACATACAGTAGGCAACTGAAGGTAGGTCAAAATTATAGGTGGGAAGAGAGATAGAGGGAAACTGAGATAGGCGAATTAAAGGTCTTAATTTTTATATACATATATATAAATTAATATATGTGTTAATGGAAAATGCATAGTTTAAAAGCTGCATAGTCATCCCTGTGATACTATTAATTCTTGTAATTATCATGTGATAGTAAGAGCAGTAGACCAGTGTAAAATGGCCCTGAGATACAGAATGTTTTAACTTTATTGCAAGATAATATTAGTGATCTCCTCTTTCTGTGAGTTATGCTAGTCCCTTAGAAAGCCTCATCTTGCCCTTCTATACTTCTATTATTTTTATTTATGATAGTTTTCAGGTGGTTTTTAGTCTTACATGATTTTTTTAATTCCAAAGAGTGCTGAACATTAATATAAGAGATGTTGAGAAATATAAAATAATGATTTTATTCCTCATATTCTGGGATTGTCAACATGTCCCAAAGCTTTGCAAGGTGATGATTAACAGAATGTAATTTAATTCTGGATATTTGCTTTGGTGTGTGATCTATCTCACACATACAGGCATATGTCTTATTGGCCTAGGTAATTGCTGGAGGAAAGAGTCATCCAATAATGGAAATGTCATATAGTCATTGATATGGCATAAACTTAACATAACTTCAGGCTTTGAAAATGTATTTTTTAATATTAATATGCTTACTGCATATATCATTTTTTATCTGAAAAGCTTAATAAAGCTTCAGCCAGATTGTTAGTGGTACTGGAGCTGCATCTTAAAATGCCAGCTGTGGGTTGGTAATTCTCCTGTGTTCCAAGGTAGGGAGATGAGTGCAGTTTGCTGGCTGGGCAAATGAAGTTTAGAGAGTTTCTGTCTAACAGATGCCTAACAGTGAATTGGTAGTGTAATTTGCATGTCCTGAGTAGCCAGTTTTCCTGTCTGAGGTTCTTGGAACAGGGTTTTTCCATATGTGTTTAAACACATTGGTTTTCTTTGACTAAAGAAAACACATTTAATATTCATATCAAACCTTCAGTGCTGTACTTGGTGTTCCTGCATATTTTTGTTCACACCATGCTTTTGGAATATGAATTTTCATTGTTTATTTTGTGATAAGTTACTGTGTTATTAATGCTTTTCCTTCAGTGGTGTTCATTTAAAAAAAGTTTTTCCTTTTGCCTCAGATTTCCTTATAAATAACACATTGAATATTCCTCTTTCGGACTTTGCTGCAGAGCAGAGGGTGTGGAGGACTCACTCAGTCCTTTTTGAAGCCAGCCAGGTGCGACCATCCTCTGAGGGATGTGTGGAGTTTTCATCAAGACCGAAATACCGAGCTCTGCACAGCATCCCTCACCTCTTTGATTACTCCTGTCCCTCCAACACCACTCTTAAAATGGTCTAGGTTTCCCTGGCTGCTTTCCTGCAGCAGCACGGCTTGCAGGTGACCCTGCACCAGTGCCAGGCTGGGGTCTGTGATTGTCACAGCTGCCTTCCAGCCACAGCAGGGAAGTGGCAGGGGAGGATGGCTTGACACAACCTTTCCTACCTTGGCCAGAGGGAGCCTTAGCTTGGATGGTAGGAAATTGTCTAATAACCAGGTGTAATGGGAGTTTCTGCCCTGAACATCCATTTCAGTGGCCCTGTGATAAAAGGCATTTTAATTCTATCTGTGGAAATAACATATTCTTTATCAGATGAGTAAGTACATATTTTAAAAAGGAAAAAATAAGCCATCTGTCATCCAGGCACGTCACAGCAGAGACTGCATTAGTCTGTCAAGAGCAGCGCTGTCACAATCCAGGTTTCAAGAGTACAGATTTCATTTTTCTGGCATTTAACAAGACAATTGTATTTTAAGGGTGAGAATGATGATTATTCCCAGAGTTCATTGCCTGTACTAATCCCTCTGCTGTTGAAATAAGAAACTTCCCATTGCATATTGCTTTATTTGTTATTTAGAAAAAATGTTTGGTTGAGTGCTCAATATTCTGAGTCTGTAAGAGCAAATCTGTCAGGTCTGAGGTACATGAGCAGAGATTGAAATAGTCATCTCTGATCTGCCTCCAAGAGCTCTGAGCATTTTGTTGAGAATGCTTAATTTGGTCTGGTCAGCATTTGTGTATATCTCTTTTCCCAAGGTCAATCTATGGCTGGTTGAAGATCCTGGCAGAATCCCCAGCTCTTACTGGCCCTTCCAGTCTAACCAGTACATAAGTTCTCACCTCTGAATACAATAATAATTATCATTATAGGGGTTGTTATTACTCTGTCTAAGGTGCAATGAATTACAAAATGATTAAATGAGTCTGAAATGATGTTGCAGCAAGTATTCTGTCTACATTTTTTCATGACTTTATAATTTTTTAGAGATGATAAAAGCAATTCACTGCTGCCACATTTTAGCTGGGAAGTGGACAGTGTCAGCACCTCCCAATGAAATCAAGCATTAAAGTTCTTTAGGTCTCTTCAATGTATTTTATTTATTGTATCACCATAAAATGTTCTCTCCCTCTGAGAAATTGAAAATTATCAGCTAGATTATGAGAATCTAATCTTGAAGCAGCAATACTACAGGATTCATTTTGGTAATCATAACTAGTACAGCTCATTCTGAATCCCTAGCTCATGTTTCATACAATGAAATCAATTTCCAAAGCAATTGGGAATAATACAGTGGGAACAAAATACTGGGAATTTTAAGGCTTACTTTTATTTTTTGAGCAAAGTTATCTTGGTGGCCATTAAATTTGAAAAGGGCAGAGTCCTCTGAGGAAAAGAACCAAACTGCTTTTCATTTGGAATTTAACATTCTTGGTGGTGTCTATATTAGTAACATGCTGCTGGGTGCAGCAGAGAGAAGTTTACCTTGCCTGGTGTTCCCACCAGCAAAACTGAAGTCTGGGTGTCCCTGTAACCTTTACACTGAGTCCAGCAGCAAGCAGGATCTTAAATGTGGGGTATGAGGTGCATCTTACTGGGTGAATTGCAGGTTCATGCACCTGTTGAAGAGAGGGGCTTTAAATATGTTGCTCCTTGAGGGTTATTTGCAGAAGTTCAAGTCTTTGTACAAAGAATGGTCTTTCTTTTTTTAGCCAAAGTAGAACTGGAGGTGAAAAAATGAAAAATAGCCTGAAAGAGAGGAGAGGTTTATAAGTTAGGAACATCAGGGCAAAGGAAACAGAGCTAAGGACTTAGGAACTGAGAGCATCTAAAGGCTCATCTGCTGAGCAGCTCCCCAGTGGAACAGGAAGCCTGTGCTTAGCGAGGGCTGACATGGAGACTGCAGGTGAGCTGCGTAGGGCAGAAGTAACATTGGAAGGCAGATGGCAATATAGTAACGGGTAGTCTGTGAAAAACTGGACAGAAAAGGTCTTCTATTGGAAAAAAATGGAAGTTTGACCTTGGAAATGTTTGTGCTTAGCCAGGTACTGTTACAGATATCAGCTACGGCAGGGAAAAAATCTCGTCTGGTTTAAGGACTGTAATTAAAACAGTTGGATTTACAGGTTCAGGATATTCCAGAGAAATGAACAGTGATGCAATTGCTCATATTTAGAACCTTTCAGGCTTGTGAAGCATGTTGAATAAATGCTGAATTTTCAAATGCAGACCCAAGCCACGAGCGATCCCAGCCCTGACTGTGGAGTAACAGAGAGCGCCTGCATGTGCTCTGGCTGACCAGCCATAAGGGTCTTGATGCCAGAATTAGGAAATGAAATTCTGTAGGGTTTTTATACACAAAAGGTAAAAAAAAAAAGTTTTACAATAATGATCCTAAAATCTGATAATGCTTTTCTGACACTGAAGTCTGAATATTGGATCTATACCTTGAACCTTGACCAATCAGAGTGAATATTTATAGTTTTTCTAGGGTATTTCTGTAGGGGGTGTAGTGTATGGCTTGAAGAAAACATGGGATGTATACATTTCACAACCATAGTTTTGATTTTTGAGCTTATGAATGTTTATATCCCAGAAAATAAAAGAAAACATGTAGAATTGGGTGATGTTTATCTGACTGGGGATAAAGTGTTCATTTTGTGAATGTTGATCAAAATTTGACAAATGATTTCCTAAGCACCTGGGAAGATGAAAAGTGAGAACTAAAGAAGAAGATGGGCATTAAGATCAGTGAGTAAAGCAGTGCTATAAACGAATGTTCTGATGTGATGTGCTGTTGATCTGAAAAGGTAGTTCAGCTTGTGATACTTGAGACAGAAAGAGATACCTGAGGGGGAAATTTGGTATATGTGTTTCACAAAAGATTAGAGGGGCTGGGAGATTGTTATCTTGAACTCTGTCAGTACAGTGCATGCCTGTACACTGTCAGCACAGCCCATCCGAGCAGGGAGGCAAGGACAGCACTTACTTAGAGAAGCAGCTCTTGCTCTGAAGAATGGGGCTCTCAGGCTGCATCACTTTCAGCAGCCAGCTCTGGGAGGATTTTAAATTTCTCTGTGAAACACAGCAGTAGCCTTTAAAAAAAATTCCTTACAGAGCAAAAATGTCAGCATAGGGTCCATCCAATGTTATAACTTACAAGTGGTTCTGGAAAAAAGAAAAAAGGCAATAAAAGGCATCCTTTGTGACCAAGTAAAACTGGTATTTCTGATGTCGTTTCCCTTACTAAATCTGGGACCTTGGAGTCAAGCTATTTCTTGTTTTATCTTTGTGGCCTAGCCAGTTACCAGCAAGGGCCCTGTGACACCTTTTACACTGGGTTTTTGCCTTGTGCTGTACTTCACCCTAATGCTTTTAGCAGCCATACCTGCCTGTGAGGTCCAGGCTGAGCTTGCAGGGGGTGGTGTGGGTTCATGGGGCTGCTGACACCGCTTTCTGTCAGCACTGTCAGAATGCAGCTCTGTGAATCAGCTCCACCCTGCTGCCTGTGAGAGCTGCAGTGCTACGGCTGCCTGCAGCACAGCTCGCTCCCAGAAGGGCCCAAGGAGACACAGCAGGGGCTCAGAGGCATAAACTGTGGTTTTCAGTGTTTCTGGCTCACTGAAACAAATGTTGCTGGAAACCATCATTTTATCTTCAGTGGCTGGTGTTAATCAAAATTAGCCCAAAAAAAAAAAAAGTAGGGAGGGTCAGAGAAGGAAAGCTGATCTTGCTTCTGTGACACAAAAGACAAGTTAAGGGTTTCATTTTTGAAATTATGTTTTTAAAAATGTATTTTAAATGAGAAATCAAGCTTTGCATGAACAGCCTATCAAAAATGTTACTTCTGTTGTTACAGTCCCATTTGGGTGAACATTTTACAATAGGAAAACAAATTTGAAGGAATAGAAGTATAAACACTATTGAAATACTCACAGAAAGGAATGAAATCACTAATTTTTGGGCGTTTTTTTACTTAAAAGTTTTAAAAATTTATTAAAAATGTTTGGAAGTCGGTAGTGGGTTCTGCTGTGAATGAATTGATGAATACCTCTCCTTTATTAAGAAGGTGCAATTACTGCAAATGCTCTTTGCCATTGAAATGTCAACTGTCAACAGTTCCATCATTACCTTTGGTGCTTGCTTTTTTGAAAGTGGGGCCTTATTAGATGCCTAAATGGTTGGTGACTCTTTAATGACAATTACAATAATGATTTCCCTAGTGTTCCAAAATGACCACAACTCCATCTACACCGGAGAAGCCTGACACAAAACAGAACGTAAATATGAAGGCAGTTTTCAAAGCTGAGGTTATGGGGTCTTAACAGTCACAGCTGACTGCTTGTCTGTTTTTTACATTCATATGATATTTCTGATTGCATAAAGAGAATAATGACTGCAAAGAGATCTTGTCTTTCATGGACCCATAAAGACAGCTTCAAGTTGTTGTCACTGGCATAATAGGCCCTTTTTCAGCAAATGGAATTGCATAACTTTATTCCAAAGCAAGCAGTCATCTCAGGCCACAAAGGAGTTGAGCAGAGCTTAGAATGGCTGGTGCCCTCAGAACGCCTGTAGGGGCATCTGCCAGTGACTGGAAAACAAACATAATTTTTTTTTTCTTGATGCATTATATAGAAAAAAATAGCAAAGAAGAGAATTAAAATCAATGGCCCATCCACTTCCAGTCTAGAAGTGCACAGTACCAAATGCTTAAGATACAGGCATGTGAAACTTTGTGTACAGGTGTGAAATAACTGCCCACCAAAACCACTGTTCTCTAATCATGATGGAATATGTTTTATGTGCTAGAGATTGAGGTTTAGAGCCTTTTCCCATTTCTTCTGCTACTGCCTAGTATGTAGTGCTGGATTTCTCATATAACTGAAAGGCAAACACACCAGGATGGATTTCCTTCTGGCAGACATAACTGTTTCACAGAAGCTTGTGTATCCTTTCAGATTTATACCAGTTGAGCACCCTTAGCCTGATTTCTAGCTCTATACAGCCTTTTTTTCCCTAAAATTACAGTGACAAAGGGGCCATCTAAAGGTGAGTAGATCATCTCTGTTTGAATGTGCCCACATTATTAATGGCAGAATCTTCACATCCTTCCTTACTAATTTGAAAAGTAGATCTGGACTCCAGCCAAAATGACAGTCAAGGAAAACACTTGGAAAGAACAAGTTGTGATGAAGAATGAGTTTTGCTGTGCCAGTTCACTGACAACATATTTGTTTTATGTCTCTGCCCCTCTCACCATCCTTTGTCTTCAAAAACACTCAGCAAACAATTCAGAGGAAGCAATTGGCATATTCCCTAATGAGACAAGATAAAGTGTCCTGTAACGATGATGACAGCAAATTCACTAAGTGAACTGCAGTTTAAGAACTTTGCAAATTGATCAAACCATGATTCCTTGGTTGCTTACTTAATTGCCTGTTACTGTCTTCCTCCTGACCTCCATATGCCCACTGCTTTTGTCAGCACTTCTGCAACTCAGGGACTCTGTCTCAACCCCTCAGGTTGTGAGCACTGGAAGAATAGGTTCTGGTTTGGGGATTTTATTTAACTTGGATTTAGCATGTGTTCTTGGCCAGCTATCAGAGTGGGAATTTAAAGATATTCTGGCTTCCTACCATGCTTGATACATCAGGCTGTGAGGAAAAAGCTTTCTTAATTCTATTTATTATAGGAGGGATGCTAATTAACACTGCCTCATCAGGTGCTGAGTACCTTAAGCAGTTTCTTAACCCTGGGAAGGGTAGTGCTGTGCCTGTTTAGCACTCAGTGATGTTCTGTCTGCAGAAGATGTCTGGTCAGGCAAGGGATGTGCAAATAAAGAGCATATTTCAGTGAGTGTACAAATGATTAACTGGTGAGACTCTTAATCCAGTTTGGACCAGAGCCCCTAGAACTGTGGTTCTATTCTGTTGGCAGAAGTGAATAAATGTCCAAAATCTGAGTGATGAACTTACAGCATTCTTCAGACAAGGCTACTTCAAGGCTTACCATTTATGCCTTTCTCAGAGTTGTTTCATTAGAGAAGTTTCTTTAAGGGAATGAGGGAAAAGGAGGGATATGAGTCCATGTGTGCACAGAAAGGAACTATTCCTGCTGCTGTGGAGGAATTGCTGTCTTCTGCAGGGACTGTGTTTCAGAAGTGGTGAGGAAGTGCTGGCCCTGCCCTCAATCTGCAAAGCTCCCTGAATTCCTTTCAGATGAAAAGCACTGGGAGCTTTGCAGTTGTGTTTACAGCCTCAGCACAGCAATCATAAACTGTTACGGAGAGTAATTTTGTCAGTATAATCAGGTTAAGTATTTAAGCAGGTGGGGTGAAAAAAAATCAACCTCTCCTGAAATGAGATTTAAGGTTGTTGTTCAAGGTCCAGGATGATACATGTGACTTTCTGATACCTCTGGACTGCCTCTCTGCAGGAGTTTTCTCTTTGCCCCATATGAAGTGACAGTTTCATCTTTCCTGAAAATGTGCCTCAAATACAAAGGTTGTACTGACCTGTGGATTTTTCTTCCTTCTTTTCTTGCTCTTGGTGACCTGATGTTTTACTTGTGCTTGTTTTACTAACCACTTGGATTTTCATGGGCACTGGTACTCCAAGAGAAGAATATTGATAAGCAGATAGAAAGAGTTGGTTGTATAAAATTAGGTCTAAAGCATAAAAACATCACCTAGGATGGAGACCATGTCTGAAGTTGAGCTTTTCTGCTGGGGGGCAGTGGATTTCATTTGGATGGTGGAGTGTGGTAGGGCTTTAATGCTTCCTGTTAACCTTATCCTTAGGGGAAGGTGAGGATTGGCAGAAATATGTCATCTGTGTTGATTAAGTGCATGCCTAGGTGGTAAATCATGTGTTCCTGTGTGTATGTAGGTATGTCTCTGAAATACCATACATGGATGGATATATGTACCACTCCATAACTAGATGTGTCACATTTGAAAGTTCATATCCCTTTATTTAAGTATTTACATACTTTCATCCAAAATAAAGCAAGTACCTGTATCTTTAAAGCCAGCATGTATTAAGTTCAAGGAATTAGTTAAACAAATGTCTGATTCTGAGCATGGATTCAGGCCCAAATGCAGTAAGCTTTCACATGCTAATCAGCTGCATAGCAGCAGGTTATGTTCTGACAAGAATTAACCCAGTACTCACGCATACAATGTGCCTGTGTTCTGTCTGCCTGTGGTGCAACCACTCTCTCTTTCTTTTAAAGCTGTCTATGAGCAATCCTGCGAGGCTTACCGACACCAAGGGAAGACATCAGGTTTCTTCTACATCGATTCTGATGGAAGTGGACCACTCAGACCACTCCGTGTTTTTTGCAATATAACAGGTAATGACCTAACCTTGACTTGGCTGCATGATGTTGGGTCTGTCTGATTAGAGGTGGTCTTAGTAGAATGAAAGAAACATCAATAATACAGCTCAGTAGTGGGGAAGAAGCAGAGAACTTGTAACTGAGGTTTAACTTTGAGATGTTTCCTTAAATAAGATCCATGTAAAAGTGATCTTTAAAAGAAGTTTGAAGGATTCACCTTGCTAAGTGATATATGCAATATATCACTTATATATAACAAGGTCTGCACCTTATAAAGGGCACTTCATAGTATCACAACTTTTGATGAGATGTTTGTTTTTTACTAAAGAGGTAGAAACTCAGAATCCAAACCATTCTTTTGTAATGGAATGGTTTCTCTGCTTTATTAGAATGCTAGATATGGGAATTATTATTAAACTCCTCTTGCTGAGCTAGCTATAAACCCTTCTAGTCCAACTTAAGCAGCAATACCTCCCTCATACAAATGTGCTGCCTTTGACATTCCATAGGGCAGAGGCCTTGATTGCCCTTGGTATTTGTATGGAGGAGAGTGCATGATGATCTTAGGAGAAGAGACACCAAAGAGATGGGTAGCAGAGCAAGAGCCTGGCAATGTGACCTGGTGGTTGAAATTTTTTAACCTTACAGTTCTATAGGTTTAAAATAAGAATTGTTTCAAATGGATATACCTGTCTGTCAAATTCTCCCTTAAGTGGGATCCTATTTTGTATATAGGACTGTCAAGCCAAGAGTATGAGAAAAGATTGCACAGCCTTTATTGTGGGTGGGGATAGATGGTAGGGCTCCCTTTCTGCTTTTTATATTTGAAATGGAGGTGAAATTTCCCACACCATCTCCTGTTTGGCATTTTTGCTTCCTGTGGCCAGGTGCAGATGAAAGAATGTTTTATTACCCTTTCTAAATTGCTAATTCTGGCTGAACTACTTTGCCACATATCACCTCCACACTCAGTGCTGAAAACTGAGGACTCAGGATATTCATATTTTATCCTTAATCTCCTTGTAGTTAAATTAAATTAAATTTTCATTTTTATTTAATTGAGCAATCATTATGTTAATTAAATGCACAACAGTTAATTATTAAGTATGTTTTTTATTCAAGTGTAACAATATTTAATAAGATGTGTCTCCTTCACTGTTGAATCTCCTAAGAATTGAAACAGAGTTTCACCTTTCTGTCTGAATATCCTTCCTTGATCTTCAATATGGGAAATGTGCTCATTTTTATTATTTATCATATAAATATGTGTGATCAAAACATTGTCAGTGCTTTTTATCTCTGCTGAAGAAGTAGGATTTTTGACAAACACCTTGCATTTGCTTTCCTCAAAGAAACTTTATCTGGCAGAAATCCAGAAGGCATATACCTGTTTTTCTCTCTCTCTGTAATGAACTTGCTTACATTCTTGTTTTGGTTATGAGAAAAATGGAGGTGGGGAAAACAGGCAGAACCTCCTAGCCTAGAAAATTTATGCTTTTGTGTCAACTAAATATGGTGTGGGTGCCTTAATCACAAGAGCTTCTTTTCTCTCTGGGAACTTCCCTTATTGTTATTCTCGTAAAAATTGTTTACAGTAATCGATTAAGTGCAAAGTAGGAAAAAAATTACTTTATGTACACAGGGATGGATTCTCCATTTGCTATTTTTTTCAGGTGATGCTTCTGCTTAGTTTTCTGAAAAGACCTATATTCAGGGATAGGCAAAATATGAAATTCTGTGTTGTTACACTAGGCACTTCCAAGGAACAGAGACATTATTGTTCAGTGACAGAAATCTGTACAACACCTCCTGTGAAAGGAAAAACGTGGATGGTCATGAACGTGGATGGCTTCCATGTGTGGCAAGACTAAACAAAAGATGGTTGGGGGAAACTGCCACAGGAGAGCATGGAGATCATGTGTGGCATAGACAAAGCAATAGGAATTGATTCTTTTTCATCATATAGGAGCTAAGAGACACTTAAATAGCAGGATTTGGGAGTTTTTTGTTTGCTTGCTTTTTCCTGATGCAACGAATTCAACTTGAAACTACCACAGGACAGCAAGGAGGCTGTTATATCAACAGGCGGAGTAAAACCCACCTGGAAAAAGCCCCAGTCTTGTCTGATAGATTCAGAAGCTGCAAGTAAACATGGAAGTTTAGTTGCAGCTTCCCACTCAGGCAGCTGTGAGGGATAGTCCACTGGGAAACGGGAATGAGTTTCAGGAAAACCTTTTGGCTTCCCTGGGTATCAAAGGTATTCAGCCTCAAAGGCAGAGGTGGGCTCCTGGGCTAAAGAAAGCTTTTATTTTACTCAGACTGGCAGTTCTTCTTTTTGTATACAGTTCAAGAAGCAGTAACCTCTTTATGCCCTAAACGTGTTCAAGCTGAAGAATTTGGAGGTGGAATGGAAAATTCAGGGCAATGACTCATTTAGTGTTTTTAAAAGTAGAGGTGCAGAGAGGTAATGCCTTCTGGTAATTACAGTGCCTTTAGTCTGTGAAGGATGCATTCAAAGAGGAAACCAGATGATCAGAAGCGAGCAGCATCATTGCATTTAAAGAAAAGTGTTTTTTCTTAATGTTTGCTCTTTTTTTAAAGTTCTTTCTAATTTTTACTTGTTTAATTGAAGGGATTCAGATAGGGAACTTGTTTGTAGCCAGTTATTAACTGGGACAGATAAACACCAGATTTCTTGCATATTGGTGTCTGGTCATATGTATCCAGTGTCTGATGTGGATATGGAAATACCAACATTACAAGTTAGTTTACTGTGTTTATGTTTCCAGTGGTTTCTCTGCAGCCTGTCAACTTCAGCAGCCCACTGCTGAATAGAAATTCTGAAGAAAGCAGAAAATTGTGATTGTGTGTGTTGAGAGGGAATTGGACAGTTATACTAAGAGGGAGAGAGCGATAAGGGAAAGGAAATGTTACAGGGAGAAAAAAAGAGGAAAAAAGTATTAAAAAATATTAACTCAATTTTCAGGATGGCAAGAAATTTAACAGTAGTGTCACAGAATGTCTGCTGATACCACAGTGGGTAAATGTACTTATCCATTGTCTGAAGAAGTAGCTGAAAAAGCAAGGTGACAAAAACTGTAGGTGACATGCTCTTATTTAATAGCATATTTATTGGTCAAGAGGGGAGAAGAGTGTAGGACGCACTTTAAAAGGATCTTATCTTGGGGGCTGTCTACTTCAACTAAAAGTAAAATATGTTGTTGTAATAGGATGTTTTCAGGAATGCTAATGTGCCTAATTAAAGGCATGGAAAGATACCTGTACAAAAAGAAGTTAAAAGTAAATAATCCAAGACTATTTAGAATGGAAAGACTCAAAGTGAAAGGGCCTCAGTGAGAGAAGCAATGCTCATTTTCATTTCCTTACAATAGGAGAAGGGAGACAGTTCAATGACAGTGAAAGACAAAACCCTCAAAACTAGATCTAAAGGAAAAGACAGCACCTTATTAACATAATGTTTTCTTCACCTTATATACCCATTGTACACAGAGCAAAGTCACTTTCACTGGGAAATTCATCAGTTGTTGGTAACACTGAGGTATCCACACCAAATATGTGTCTGTGTGTGGGGAAGTGAACCAAATGTGTGTGCCCAAGCCATGATTGGATGTGGCTGGATGCTGTGAGAGACACCATGAGGATGTGAATGGGTCTGTGCAGGGATTATTAATTTGGAATGATTGAGTTGAGTACCATGGGAACACATCTAGCAACTTTCCAGGGCCATCCACACGGGAATGTAAGCTAGCTGTGCTTGCTTTTCCTAGGTCTCCAGTCATCCATGGGGGTCTGTGGCTGCACATTTTTGCCATTAAGTGCAGAAAGAATGTATTGTGTCATACTCTGTTGTAAAGAACAGCCACTAGGGCTGGGAACGATATTTTCCTTGTAGGCTGCTTGTTTGATAATTAGCCCACTTGAATTACTCTGAACTTAATTGAAGACTCATAACAGTCAATAAAAAAGATGACTAATAGACCCTCTGAACCTCGGGTCTGGCAGTCTTTCTATCATTGTGAGGCTTATTTTTTCATGCTGCTTAGAAATCTATTGGTCTGTGTGGAGTACTACTTAAATGCTAATAACCATATTCTCCAGGACAAAGCCCATAGACATGCAATCTACAGCCATGTGCTTTTTTTGCTGTCCTGTTTGAAAAGTGTAATGACCTTTTCTCATCTCCTTCTGAGTAAATTTTACCCTTGAAATCTGAAAGATTTGCTTACAGTACACTTGAGTCATCCTGTCACTGTACTTCTCTACTGATGCTGTTTTACGGTATTCAGACCCTGGGCTATCAAATCAATAATGCTTAGAAATTGTCATGACTACATCAATGGTTCAGTTTATCATTGCCAGATATTTTTTCCAGTCCTCAAATAGTTTGCCTTTTCTTTCTTCCATTTTTTTTCTTCCAGGGTTGCAGTTTGGGGAAAGATGCAACCTTATCCCAGGCCTTGCTGCTGGTCCAAGATCTTTTTATGAAACTACCATAATGAAAAAAAAAACATTACTTAACAAAAATATATCTCCTCTTGCTGTGGATCATTTTTGTTCTGCAGTCTTGTCTCAAAGTGCAAATATTGTTTATTTCTCTGATGCAGGAAAAAGATTTATTTTTTGTCTCAAAAAACTGTATGGAAACTGTTTAAGTCTCAGAAAAAGTAAGGGATTCTAATAAGATGTGAATTAGATTGTCAAAGTTATACTTGCAATTTTTTATAAATTGCATCCTTTTTTTTCATTCAGCTAACAGTGATTAAGATTTGTATTCTTCCATATGGTACATATTCCCATTGATGTTCCTAAAACAATCATGGCATTAGTTGTATTACTGTCCATGGCATCCATCTTTCCCTTTGTTTCCACACGACTCTCAGTTCATCTGCTTATATAATTCCTTCATCTATTTTCCAAAAGAAATCATCTCCTTTTACTTTGTATAGGAATTACATGGATGCAAGAGTCACCATGTGACAGCCCTTTTTGCATTTCTTGTGGACTTGGCAGACTCTCACATGAAAAGGAGGGCTGCCCCTGGGCAGGCTGAAGCAAGAACAGGAGGAGGTCATGACCTTAATTCTGCCTTTAACACCTGCAGCTACAGAATTTTGGGACAACAATTTAAATCATCAAACTCCCTCTACTGTGCACTTTACTGTCTGTAGTTGTGCTTGACTTTATCACAAGAGAAAACAACAAATGGAAATTCCTTACAAATTATTTACTACTGTTTAGATTAAAGGCAGCCTTAAAGATTTACAGTTTATCCCCTCAAACACTACAGGTTTTTTGGCACACTGTAGTTTTGACAATTGATATGTTTCTCTTTTGAATTTTCATTAAATATTCTCCCAGAACTTTACAAAATGAAAAAAAAAAACTTTAATGTGTATATTATGTCAAAGGCATTGTGCTGTCAACAGCTGCCATGCTGTTTCCAGTTAAATTGTTGTGTTTCAGGTGAGCATCACGACAGAAGTCCTGAAGGCCGCCTTCATTGCCACATTTGCAGGTGGCCCCCAAGGAAGTTCTAGTACTGAAGAACGTAACTAGATATTTTTCTCTAGCCATTACCCTTTAACAAAAGGTAACTGCAACTTAATCCCTCTCCTGCTGTTGCAGTGGGGATACTGCAACACGCATATATCAAACCAGGAGTCCCGTGGAAAGGAAATATATATGGACAGACAGATTCTTGCTAGATGTTTCAGAGATGTTTATTTCTCCAGCCGCATGGCCGGGGCTCTGCTGAGGAACCGTTCCAGTCACGGGACCAAGGGTCCTTCTGCCCGCGCAGGGAACACAAACCAACCAATGGGAACGAGGCTGAGCAGGGGCAGGGAAACCCCGTGTCTGTGCCCTCAGGGCCCCTCTCCCAGGGCTACACGGCGGGGGAGGGACCCCAACACCTCACCCGTTTTATTTTAATAAAAGGAGAATGAAAACAACTGGATAAACATAACAAGAACAGTTTCAAAACAAAACAAGCCACCCTCCTGAGTCTTTAAATGTCCAAACAGATTCTCTGGAACATCTTAGGGCTGACAGAAGGGAGACAGAACTCTGAGCATGCTTTGTGGGGAAACTGAGGCAGGAGAGGGTTTAACTTCTTCCCTCCCCCTTTTCATCCCCCACTCGGCATTGGAAAGGGATTTTTGGGGAAACAATTGGCAAAAGCATGGTTTTGTGAGGGAAACCATGGATGAAAAAACGGATTGGGAATACCCTGGGGGTAATAGGACATAGGGTAAAAGGGAAAGGTGGGATTAGGAAAGGGAAACTGTAGGGGGGGCTTACAATAGAGATACTGTCTAACATGACTACGATTTTTTGCATATATACTGCCTTTTACAGAAACACCATCAGGCCCAGTGACCTGCGATGCTTGTAACCCTTTTCTCCCTAGTACAATATTAAATTCCACCACCTCTCCATCTCCCAAGCTTGGGATGCATTTTTCAGGGTTATTCTTTTTAATAGCAGTTCTATGCACGAATATGTCTTGCTGGTTGTCACACCTTGTTATAAAACCATAATTTTGCTTAACATTATATACCATTTTACTATCCCTAAGGTCTTAGTTGCTATGATCTTTTCCTTTTTCCGAGTGGCTGCTGTTTTCTGTCTCGCTGCGTCTTTGCTGTCTCTTTCGGTCGCTCCCGTGTTGGAATTGTCGGGGCTGCTGGTGCCTGCGCGCCCTTCCCGGGGTCGCGTTCGGGGCCGCGCGGGCCGGGCCGGGCCGCGCCGCTCAGTTCTCCGTGCGTCGCCTCCTCTGGTCGCAGCTTCGCTGCCGCTGTCGGGCGCTGCACCCACGTCTCGGCCGGGCCCCCGAGCGATGACTCCCCCGCGCCCTGCTCCAGCGCGCGTCTCGGCTGGGCGCGGCTCAGTTCCACCGCCATCGCCGCCAGCCGCTGCCTGCGCGCCGCCCCTCTCGGTCGGGCGTTCCCGGGGCTCGCTCCACCACGCGCTGCACGGGGCCATTCGGGCACCGCCGGGTCCCGCCGCTCCCCGCTCCGGCACCGACACTGCGGCTCGCGTGGCTCCGCCCGCGCGCGGGAACTGCCTCGCTGCTGCTCGCAGAGCGCTTGGTGCACGTGGCCTGGGCCGCACGGTCCCTGCGCCAGGCTTCCCTTCGCCAGGACACAGCTGACATTGCTCAACAGTCTCGGTAACTAAATAATATTCACGAAAATATTCTTCCATCGGCATATATTTTGACTCCAGTATTAACTGTGTCCAAACGGTTTTCCAAAAGCCCTTCGTAAGAATTAAATCCCAAGAAACATAGAAAAAGTTCTTAAACAACCATGCCAGGAAGTGTTTCAGTTCTTTTTGAGCTTGAATCAAGCTAAAATTTACAAATCGTTGTTCAAGAATCATTTTAAGTTTAAGATAAATGTCCATATGCGGCTCTGAGAGCCAAGAGTCTTCCCACGGTTCCTCCATAGTTCAGATATGGAACAGCAAAACAAAACCAAGAAGAGGAATCCAAAGTTTCCAGGGTTTACTCACACAAATCAGTCGCTTAGGGATCGGGGATCGTTCTGCTCTCAAATCTCCACCATTTGTTGCAGTGGGGATACTGCAACACGCATATATCAAACCAGGAGTCCCGTGGAAAGGAAATATATATGGACAGACAGATTCTTGCTAGATGTTTCAGAGATGTTTATTCCTCCAGCCGCATGGCCGGGGCTCTGCTGAGGAACTGTTCCAGTCACGGGACCAAGGGTCCTTCTGCCCGCGCAGGGAACACAAACCAACCAATGGGAACAAGGCTGAGCAGGGGCAGGGAAGCCCCGTGTCTGTGCCCTCAGGGCCCCTCTCCCAGGGCTACACGGCAGGGGAGGGACCCCAACATCCTGCCACATTTGCAGTGCTCAAAAGTTAGAAGTAAGCTGTGGCTCTCTCAAAGCCGCTTCAGCTGTCCTGGTTGCAAGAGGTGGATCCATCTGCCCCAGACCTGGGTGTCTCGTGCCATGCTGGACACCTGCAGGTATCATGCCCACCCTCCTGGTATGGCAGGTGAAGAACAGCAGGTTTGATGTGGGCTCTGCTTCTTGTCTGCCAGGCTCATGAAGGTGTCTGCGCCATCACAAGACATGTGAAACAGCAAGAAGTGATTTAAGTCTCTCAACACTCACCCTAGATGAAGGAGGCTGAGGCAAAGAGGACTGCACAGTTGTCAGAAGTGCAGCGAGTGGGGAAGTGTCCACTTTGCGCTAGGAGGTAGATCAGCAACTGCCCCTTCAGTTTTTGGAGAGGAATATTTCTCACTGCTTGTTATAAGATACCCTGTATTAGAGGAAATACTGAAATGGAGGATCATCAGGAAGTAGGCTGGCATGACAATGGTTTGCCATGTCTGGGCTTCAGCACAATGTGGGGGAGGAGGGTGCAAGATGTCACAGAAGAGGTGTCTTGTTCTCATCCATCAGAGCCATCTGGCCTGGTCATTCTGCTGAGAGTTGCCTTGAATGCCTTGCAGTGCTTCTGCACTGGAGGGACGTGGCTGAATCAGGACTCAGGAGGAAGCTGATGAGCACAAAACAAGCTGCAGAAGCATGTATTGCTGGGTCAGCCAGCAGAAAGAAAGAAGTAGATAAAAAATAGTAATGGGATGCTTTCATAGAAGACTCAGAAAAAACTTCTTTGGAGTCAGTGAATTAAAGCCGTCTGTGATAAGAAATTGGTCTTTTCATATCCTTCGAGGGGAGTGCATATTAGAGCAGCTGGGTTAATCTGCCACTGCAGCTTAGAACAGTTTAAGAAGGAAAGTCTTGTCTTTTTTGTGGTTATTCTTTTAGTTAGAGGTACAGTGTTCAGGATAAAATTTGGCATTCAGTGTGGAGCACCATGAAACAAATGCATCATATGAGCTCTGAGAGTTATTTTTTTCTCTCTCATGTAGTATTTACCGTATGTTTGGCTTGTTGGCAATTTAATCAGTCTGGATAATCTTGTTTTGTGACAAACCTCCTAAATCACAAAGGAAGGATGCAGTTTGTATGGGTGGAATGGGCTCTACAGGGATATTTCAAGTTGAAGAATAAAAATGAGAATTAGACAATACAGAATTCATTGAAAGCCAGTTTTCCTGCTGCTCTAATTTCCCACAATTTAATTTGTGTGCCGTCAAAAGCAGCTTGGAGGTTTCCAGCAAGATGATAGAACTGTGGGCTAGGCTAAACAGAGAGTCTAAAATGTGCTTAATGCATTCCAGTCCCATCCTGTAAAAACATCTCGTAGGGCCAAATGCAGGCAGCATAATATCCTAGTGAATTGGACCATTAAATAAAACTGTGAAGTCATAAAGCTGTAGCATTACACTGAAATTAAAGCATTTTCACCTTTGAATTATGGAAATAATTTAACAAGCATTTAGGAAATCTGCTTTTCAAGGCTGCATTAAACTATTCCACGTTATACAATAGAAGATGTGGCTGCAGTCTCCTATTTGGTTTTGAGTGACTTCCAGCTTGAGTATAGTTTGAAATTTTACCAAGCTGAGAAAGTAATAAAAGAATAGAATGGAATAATAGAAGATAAAAGTAAGCAGTAACCTATGCCTGGACAACAGCTTTTTAATTCTCGTTGCAGATTCAGAAGTGCAAGGAGAGCTCATTAAATGGAGTAAACAGGAAAAAATTTTGAAGTATGGACAGATGTAAAAATACAATGATAAATTCTTAGTTGAAATACATGAGAAGAGAGCTTTATCTGTGTAGTTGACCAGTTTCCAGGCATGGAAATGACTAGAAGGAGGTAATGGCACTCAGCTTGGTTTGCATCTGTGATTACAGTGTCATTGCCTAAAAACATAACGTAAACAAAACAGAGTGAAGATTAAATAAAAACCCCTGTGTTATGAAACAGGAACAGGTATTTGAAGCCCCATTTTCAGAAGATGTGAGCATTATTGCTGTGGAGATTTAAAAGCCAAACATGGAGCTAAAGTGCCGACAGCTGTTGCACTGCTTGCTGGAGTGATCTGTGGGCACGTTCAGATGGCAGCTACGTGTCTTACACAGGTCTTGAACCTGCCTGAAGTGCCAGATCACAGATTATTGTCAGGAGGCTTCAGAGGACCTGTCAGCTGAGCACTGAGGTTAGAATTCCTTGACCTCATTCTGAGGCAGGCAGCAATATTTTGGGAGCAGCTCCAGCTAAACTTGTGAAAGTGAATTTGAGAAAACAGAATGATCTTTTTCTAATTATTGCCAAGATTGAGGTGGAGAAAATGGGGTTTGAATAAGCCCCAAGGGCTGATCTGAAAGGCAATGGTCTTCAGAAGAAATGCTGGGGTTGTTTTTGAGCAGTTTTCTGATCTATGGAAGCAGATGCAATGGTCTTGCTATTGTCTTGGAATGGTTCAAGGATTTACTGTCCTCCAGCTCTTAGTTACTCCTCCCTCAGCCAGTGGAGATGCAGGAGGGAGCAGTGTTGGCTCTTCTACTCTTCCCAAAACAATCAAGTTTAAATAATTTTCAGTCTCATTTGCTGCATTTAAACAAAAGGGTGTCCTTTTGAAAGAAGGAACTTTGTTTTTTGAGGTTTTTTACTGTGATGTGAATGTAATCCTTTATTCTTCTAGCAGGTTGTGTTTCACTTTGTATGCATTACCTCGCCCCTCTACACCTCATGTGCTGCTTTCTAAAATGGAAGTATTCTTTCCCTGGGAAGTGGGAAGAAGCGTGACTGAGATGGTGGAATAGATTTCTCTTCCTTTTCCTCCTCTCACCTTGTTGCCACCAGCTCTTTTGTCTTGTCTCTGTGTTGTGTTGAGCTGCCCTTCTGATCCCAGGTTTGCTTGCCGGTGGCTGTGACTTTCCTGTCACTAGATCAGTGAGGCAAACAGGTATCTTTTTGGAGAAGATGAACTGATGGTCACGTTTACTTCAAAGGTGAAGCACAGAGGGAAACTTTGAAGTGACCACTAAAGCACAGATCTGATCTGTATCAGTATTAAGCCTAACAGACTAGGCATGTGTAGATTGGGAAATATCTGAAATGTAACTCAGAATTCTTCTCTTCTGCTATAACTTTTAAAACTCCATTGTGATATACTTGCTAAATCACAATTACTTTGAACAAAAAAAGAAACTTGATTTGTTTTTCCTTTCCCTTTGTAAACTAGAGGATGAAAAATAGGTTAGCTTATTTCTTAATGATCCTGTGGAGAAAAGCAGGTCTAGAATGTCAAAGTTCAGATCTCAGAAGAACAGCTGTGTGCAGCTGTAATGGTAACAAGACTGTTCAAAATTAATGAACAGTTACAGAGGAAAATAAGAGGAAGACCTGTCACATTGCCTGTCCAACACTCTTGTTAGTGAGTGCTGGCTGCTTACAGTATGTTTGCTGATACTTTGTCCAGCCTCATTTCAAATATGTCAATTAAGTTTCCAACACTTTTTGGGAAGACAGTTTTGTGCTCTGCTATTTTTAATAACTTTTTCCTAGTAATCCTTCTTTGCTTCTAAATTGCTAGCTGTTGATGCTCTTGACTTCCCACATACCCACATGGCACCTTTCTTGATGCACAGCCTGGAAAGTATAGTAGTGTTAACCACTGAAGGCTGCTCTGCTTCCTGAGCAGCACTGAAGCCACTATTGTGAGCATTGATTTTATTGCATTTTCTTAAAATTATGTTCAGAACTCTCAGTGGGGAGGTGCTTTTGACTGCCCATCTGGAATTTCAGCAGCCAGTTTATTCCATCATCTCCTGGTTTTACTTACATTATCAGCAACTTGGTGTTTGTCTTTTTAGTAGGTATTTCAGTTAAAGAAGAGGTTAAACTTCTACCAGCTTTGTGAGAGGAAAATTAACTCGCTCTCAACTGCTTCTGAAAAATCCACTCTGTTCTTGTTGATATTGCCTTGTGAGAGCAAAAGAAAACAGAGGGACTGGCTGATAAGGATCACTGCTTTAAGATGTACAAGATGTCTGTTATGAAGTCATTGAAGTATATCATGTTGGAAGCAATATATGTGCAGGGTATTGTGCTACAGTGTTCACTGTGATTACAACCACTGGGAAAAGTATTACAAGCAATAAATTTGTAGTATTTCTTATCATTTTAATCTGACTTCTGTGTACCACACATTGCAGCAGTGTTTCTTTGAGCTCCAACTCCAAGGGTCCACAAGCAGCTCCCTGAAGTCAACAGGAACCACAGAATTGCAGACCTATGAGCAAAATTTTCTGTCTACCGTCACAGAAATTATGAGAGGGTTGTGAGTGAATGTGTGGTTTGCTGTGTGTAAACTGTTCTTACAGTTAATGCAAGTTAATTTCCCTGTGACTTGCAGCCAGGTCTTGGAACAGACCCCTTTAAATAGTCTCCAGATGGTTGTTGTTACTTGCCTGTCATTTGAATGCCTCCATAATGACAATCCATTAAATCATCTGAGTGCCTTTACACAGATAGTCCATTTAGGATTTTTATACAGCTATTAGCATTCTGTTGAAGTAATCTGGGGGATATTTGTAGCTCAACAAAAAATACTTCAACTGCAACGCATTGTAGTGTCCACAGAGCTACTGGGCTCATCATGCCACTGTATTGGGGAGTAACTGGAAAGATCATGCTCTGCAAGAATTCAGGCCAGGTAATGTGGTAAAACCACCTGAATCCTTAAATGCACGGTTTTTAAGATCAGCTTAGAAAAGATATGATTCATTGTTATCTAGGGCTTCCCTGATGAAGAATAAATAACAAAATAGAAATCTATTGCCTAGATCTTACTTCTGCCTCGGTTACTGTCTTTATGTTTCTGCAAGTGAGATCGAAATCTCCTTCTCATCAAATGTTTGAAAATGGCTGCCTTAAATTTTTGCCCTGTCAGTATCTTGTAGCCTCCCTAGGAAAGCAGGGTCTTGATAAAGAGGAAATTTGCTGGATGTGACCCTTACTAATAGTGTTGGGCATGTGCAGGGCTCCTGTGAATCCTCATTGAAGAGTTCATCTTTGTCAGCTCAGCAAATTGTCTGTTCAGGTTGTCCTTGCTGCCGTGCCCATTGCTGTACCAGAACCAGCTGGGAAAAAGCCTGCCTGGAAGCTAATTGCTTTTAAGTGTGATGTTCTCATTATGCCAACCCCAGTTCTGGTCATGAGCTGGGTTGTAGGGTGCAGGTTTTGCTTAAGCCTAGATTCTGCTTTCTATCACCTACACAATCCCTTGCTCTGCCAGTAAATGCAGCGAAGGAAGCGAGAATGGGCTCCCCAGCATGGAAAAGCATCAATATTTACAGTTAACTACAGATGCCAAGTCATATGGTGTTCTGTACCATCATCCAAGTAGGGCATCACTCAACTTATATGCAGAAAAGTCTAAGAACTGAGTGAAATGAGTGATCTGACTTCCAGCTGGGTGATAAGAACATACTCTCAGTTTAGCTTTCTGGCAAGACATTGTGCTTTCTGCTCATGGTGAGTTTGTGCAAGCTCATCAGCTGCAGTTCTCTGCTTCCATTTGTTGTTACAACAGCATGGGCTGTGCTCTCAGGCAAAAGGTGAATGTTACCCCTGTGAGCCATATTACTATGTGTTTCCTCTCAGGGACAAAGCCAGTTGAAAGGTAGCTAATTTTATTCAGATACCTGGTAATAGAAGAAGCCGAAGGTCTCCTGTGCTTCCCAGGAAGTTTCTCTTTTGCTCAGCAGGCAGTGTAGCATTTGCTTGAGCTGGTTCAGGGAGAAACATCTTTGTGGGCCACATAGACCTTTAATGAAGACAGACCTATTGGTCTTCCTCACAGAGTGACCATTTTGGAGCCTGGGATACTGCTGATGCTATCTCCAATGCAGTAAAGTGTTAGATTTCAATTGGGTTTTTTGTTCCCCCCTTGCTGGAAGTGTTTTGCTGTTAACTTCTCATTCAATCGTTTTCCATTTAACAGAAGATAAGATCTGGACTGCAGTGCAGCACAACAGCACAGGGCTGACCAGAGTGCAAGGAGCTGGTCCAGAGAAGCCCTACACCATGTCCTTCAACTACAACAGCAGTGCGGAGCAGCTGGAGGCCGTGATAAACAGTGCTGAGTACTGCGAGCAGGAGGCAGCCTACCACTGCAAAAAGTCGCGGCTCCTCAACACCCCGAGTAAGTGCCAGCATCCCAAATCATTCCTT
The DNA here is from genome assembly GCF_020740725.1 of Corvus hawaiiensis. Classification (NCBI taxonomy): domain Eukaryota; kingdom Metazoa; phylum Chordata; class Aves; order Passeriformes; family Corvidae; genus Corvus; species Corvus hawaiiensis. The sequence goes on along the minus strand of NC_063219.1, from coordinate 27,293,685 downwards.
CTTAACTCCTATGGGTTATACAGCAAGTACAGGCCACACTGCAGCTGAGGAGAAAAAAACCTAAACCAATAAAAAACCCCAAATTAATAGTAGCAATACAGAATGGAGTGAAAAACCTTTTACCTTTTTGGATTCTACTGTGCAGTGCCTGTGCTCTGGTGCAAGAGAGTCTGAGCTCTGTAGTTTTCACTCTCTAAGTCCATGCATGCCCAGACTCTGAAAACTTCCACAATGGAAAGTGCTACCTAGAAACCACAAAAAGTGTATTTAGGTGATGGAAAACAGATGTTTTTATTCATTTACAGTTTTTACCCGTATATTAAAGATAAGAAGCATCCAGATTGCTCCAGACTCATAATCTTATGCCGGGGAGGGGTACAACCTCTTCTGAGTCCCACAGCCCTGAATATGATGTTTAGAGTGCTTGGTAGTACAGTTTCTGGGGCAAAAAATAACTTTCCCCTTGCAATAAAAGGAATACATTTTTTCCCTTGGCTTAATGTAGCAGAAAAAAAGAAAGCAGAGGGTGTCATCAGGTTGTGTTTCTCTGCAGTACCAAATTCCCAGTGTCTACTCAAGATGTCTGGCTTCTAGTCAACTCTGTCTTGATGTCAGGATTTTATGTCTGTTTATCTGGAGAGATGAATGACATTAAGGGCAGACTTCTGAATGTCTTCAAAGTCTCCTCTGTTACTTTTAATGTCTGTATGGTCCTGGTGATTATTTGATTATTAGCAACTCTTAAATTTGTTTGTAGTTCAGCAGAAATCGCATGGAAAGCCTGAAGGGGAGCTTGCAGTGGGAGTTCCTATTGTCTTAAAAACATATTGCCTAATGAGATGTAGCGAAACCTCTCCTGGTTCCAACAAAGTTACTATATAACTGAATGTTTATGGATCCAGTAATCAGATGCCTTACAGTCAGTTTATTTTTAAAAGCTGTGAATTATGTCTTTTGTTATCATCAGATTTACCAGCCAAGAACTGCTTGTATTGCTAATCTTTTTCTAAAGAATGAAATATTAATATCAGCATCCAGGGTAGAGCACAAACAGAAAACAAAATGTGGGCATAACTGCTCATAAAGAAGTGGAATTGATGTCTTACAAATACTTCCAGTGTTGCTGGCTTCTGTATCCTACACCACACTTGATATGGCATGAAGATAAAACCCCACAGGGATTATTTCTAAAATGTTTTAGGGATGAATGCCAGAATATTAGAGCAGGTCTGCATGTGTTTATTTCTGCACATTTCTGTGAGACGCTTGGTTGTGGGTATGCAGGAACATACACTATGAATGGGTTTTGAGAGGCCTCTTGTATGTGGGGCCTCTCTAAAGCTGGGGGCACTTCCTGAGAACCAAAACTTTGGGGAAAAAAAAGTAAAGGTAACTTTGTGTAAATTGACAGTATGTAAACTGTGCATCTTCAGGGCTAAAGCTATCAGACAACGGGCAGACTGGCTAAGATGGCTCCTGACAGGCAGCTCATCCTCCACTTGTCCAGGACCAAAGCTGTGGCTGATTGCTCAAGGGAAAGGATGTGTGGATGGTGTCCAGCAGTCTGGCTTGTGCTCTTGCAGCTGCTGCAGTGCCACTGTGGTCCTGACAGTTGACCACACAAGAATTGCATAACTCATTAGTCTTTATGGCAGTTCCAGCTGAGAAATTAAAAAAAAAAAATTAAAACTTGCAATCTAGTGCTGTGCATGTGGCAGGCACCATCATTTTTTCCATCTTTTTTTCTTCCTTTTGTATGTTTTTTAATTACACTTTTGAATGTTCCTTTAGTCTAAGGCTTTAAATTTGGCAAGATACAAAACATGCTCAAAAATAAAACGTTCCAGTTCTTGAAATGACAAGATAAGGGTAATTTTTTCTTAACTGAGTATTAAGTATTTTTGTAGAAAATAATTACTTTCCCCAAACTCTATTAATTGATATTAATTTTGAGGTGAAATGCCACTATATTACAGGGGAGCGTAGAGACCAAGTATTACTGAACACTATAGGTGTCTTGAAGAGTTCTAGGACTTAAGGACTTTTCACTCCAAAACTTGAAGATGAGCTACAAGTGTGAGTAACCTCAGGGTGTTTTGCTGGACTTGCTGCAGAAGGTTCTCACATGTGTTGTTTTTGCCCAGACTGGAGGGAGTTTGATTTGGGGACAGAGCAACAGAACAAAGATCAAAACTCTTGGGTTTTGTTTCTTGATTTGGCCTAGACTTCTGGATCCCTAAAGCACTGTGTTCTCTCTGTGTTGCCAGGGTATCTTAATGTGTAATTGCTGTTAATGAGCAACACTTCAGATGTGACTGTAGAAGTCAGTACACAATGCCTGTGTATTGATGACAGTGCTGCATCCGTGGGCCAGCAGGAAATGTTACCTGACCTAGTGCAGCTTGCTGAATGTCTCCACTCATTATTACCTCTGGGCTGAGCCCGATGGTGATTGCCTGATGGAAGGGCATCTCCCAGAGGTATATCTAATCTTGACAAAGTTATAAAAGCTCCTTTTCCTGCAAGAAATCCAATCCATTTCTGAGCTTACTCTCATTCTGGGCTTTGCTCTTTTTTTTTCCCCTGCAAGGAGATGGAACACATGATTAGGTTATTACAGCTGGCAGCACCAACACACCAAATCCTTGTCTTCAGGATCTAAACATTATCTTGTTTCACAGAGAAGCAATAAAAACATTTCTCTTTCCTTTTGCATTCGTAGTGCAAAGATGTATGTTTTTACATAGCAATTTTGGCTTTCACAGCTTTGACATGGGGCAAAGGGACAAGCAAGGCATTCTGGGCTGACTCAGAGAGAAGCCCAGGGAGGCTCCTGGCATGCAAGAAATCGTTCCAGTTATATCAAGGAATTTCTCTTTTTTCTTTTGCTACTCCCTCCTGCCCTGAAGACACAGGCACATCCTCAGCAGGTGAGACTGAGCATAGTATCCCCATTGAGTTTCTTGGATTTATATCTGCAGTGTGTCAGACTTGCAATCTGGCAGTTGGCAGAGGAGTTTACTCATCTCCACCTCCTGCTGTCTGGAACAGCCTTATTGGTTCTCCCTGTCATAGTACGGCTTAGCTGCAAGCATGTCTTTGAAAGCAGAAATTAAATTGCCCTGAACTGTAGTTTTGTACATCTCTGCCATCAGAGAGATTTTGAGGAGGTTTGTGAACACTGCAGTAGATGTCTGTTCATCAAGGCATAGCTGGCTCTCTCATGAAGCTGGCAAAGGAAGCTTTGTATAACCAGAAATCACAAGTCTCCGGTGACTTTCCCAGGCCTGTTGGAGAGACACTCACATAAATCTGACAGTTTGCATTAATTAGGAAAGTGACACACACTCTTAGGAAAACATTGCAGACTTCACCACCATCTTATCCTTACAAATAAAGGCCAAGTCAAGCTAGCAGGAAATCAGCGGGGTGGGCAGGAGAGTTGAGCTACCTCTGAATGTTCTCTCTCTATTCTGAGAAGAATATAAAATATTATGAAAAGAAATGTAGCCCCCCCAGGGCTTTGATTTGCTTTCTTTATGGAGCATCTTAGGCAATACCTAAGGAAAGAGCAGGTCTACAAGGATAGGTGCATGTTTGCAGATGCATGTTTAATTAAACTGTTAACGTACAAGATGTTTGAAGGTATGAAAACACTTCATTAACTGAAAAAACCCCCAGCTCTGACTGAATTTTCTCAGTTTTCCAGGAGCAGTGAGTGTACTCAAATGCTTATCACTTGGGAAGCTGCCTCACATCCACCTTATCAAAGACTTAGCACAGTGATGGCTGTATCAGTGGCAGCATAGCTTGCTTTACAATACTTGGCTGACAGTCTGTCAAGTTCATAGCACATTTGTGTAGGCAGGGACTGAGAAAAGATCAGTCCAAGAGCAAAATCAAAGCAATAGGAATGTCTATAGGTGGTGGGGTTTTCCTGACTTCTTCCTTATTTTTATCTTTCCTGTAGAATTCCTACACCATGTCACCTTAAGCTTTAATTTTGAACTTCAATCCTAAACTACACCCATCCTAAACTACACACCTCTTCCCTGGACTTACCATCTGTCGAGTCCCACTATTATATGACTTGCACCCAGGTTTCCACCTCCTCCCTCCCCTTTGGCTCCCAGCTAGACCCATATCTCAGTGCCAAGCTGCACCAGGTGCTGTCCCATGGTCTGTGACCCCTTATGCCAGGCAGTCCTGGTGAACCACTGCATTTGCATTTTGTAGCTCCTTATTGGAGGCAGAGATGGAGTGCTGCCTCACAGCAGGGAACGTGTCCTAATTTCTTAGTTTAGACTTAATTCTGTTGCTGAGACAGGTCAACTTGTTTTTTTATCTATACCCTGTATGTTGCTAGAGCTTTGTCTGTGCAGGCTCCCTCCTTAGCTCCAGATGAGGCCAGTGATGTGAGAGCATAAGGTGCTTAGAAATGTCCTTCAGGGCCCTGCCTTCAGTAGTGGCTGCCGAAGAGATGCAACTTAGGGTGAGTACACAAGTTGATGTCTTTAGCACGTCCCTCAATATGTCCCCATCACCCACAGTTGCTCAAATAAGGGCACTAGAGTTTATGCCAATCCCTTTTAGTATCCACGATGGATCTGTTGTTCATAAACTTGTTTAATCACTTTTTGAACTTTATTAGGCTGCCTGCCCTGTGGCCTCCTAAGAAAGCAGATTCCAGGAGTTCCCCACTTGCTGTTTTACAGAACTACTTTCTTTTAAATGTGTTTTTAACTACAGTTTTGCTCAGTGCACTGCGTTCTTGTATTGCAGGATGCAGTGAAACACATTCATGCTCATCTAGCGCTTTTATAGTGCATTTAGTTACTCATCTAGGACTTTCACTAACTCTAGTATTTTTTCACCTGAAGTGCCCACAGTTTTTTGAGGTGTGGTTTGCACCAAGGTTTCACCACTTCAGTGTAAAGCTTTATGAAGAAAGGAGTCTGAAGCCTGGGTTCTGATGGAGTGTTTTACATAGATGTATCAGGAGGTGATATAAAATGACCCATAACAAGCAGTCATTTACCAATGGGGTTTTGCTCACTATTATATTATGCCTTTTAAATATAATTTCCAGTTTATCATTCCAGTACTTGCAATTGTTAATGCACTACCAGGGGACTATTTGTTCTTGTACAAAATAACTTTAAATTGTTATTGCATTACCAGGAGACTATTTTTCATTGCGCAAAATAACATATAACAGGGCAGTCTGCCCTGAAAAAGTGGCTTGTGTTGAAGGAGTAGTGGATAGGTGGCAGGTGTAGATTGTGTGCTGTGATTGTTGTTGGGTAATTAGGATCCCTTTTTTGAGAATGATTGCCATCTGTGTTTCCATCACCATAGCTTGTCTCTCCCCTCATAGTGAGAAGCAGTGACAGCTTCTCACAAGTACAACTTCAGACAACTTGTGCTATGTTTGGAGACTTCGGGAGAGAGTTCAGCACAGTAATGCAATACACCCCCTTTATTTTTAGGGAGAGATTTAGAGGCCATTTTTAAAGATGGCTGGGTTTTGTGTGCAGCTGATTAAAATGCAGGTGGTCTAAGAAGAATACAAGACCTGCAGCATGGCAGAGGTAGCTTGGCATGGAGCCTGCATGCACCTGTGAGCAGTGGAAATATCATTATCCCAGTTTCTGACCCTTTACTTCCCTTGCCCTATACTATCCTCTGTGCCTAGCAGAGAGGCACAGTGTGCTATAGCTGCCAAGCAAGGAACGGCAGCTACTCTCTGCCATTACTGCTCATCCAGTCTTGTGTTTCTCTGAGATGGAAATGCAGCCAAGAGGCTGAATGATGGGAAAAACATGGGAATAAATCCATCCTCAGCCATACACAGGATGGCTTCTAACCCAGTGGAAGGAAAGCATGTTCCATCATTGAGCCCTGCTGCAGTAGAGGGCAGGCTTATAATGCTACCTGACATAATTCTGGAGTGACACCAGCAGGGCAGGAGTCTCCTGGGATGGCTCCAGTGAACACTGGAGCACCATTATCTGTGTTTGCTTTAGACATAATGTGTCAGGTGAATTTAAGAAAACACTTCTCAAAGTGAGGACTGATGGAGTAATGAGGAGAGAGCTTGTATGGGTAACTCCTGTTTTCTTCTATGGAGTACATCGTTCATAGTTCTGCTGTCACTGCATATTTCTGTTGCTTTTTTGTTGTGTGTTTGGATTCTTTTCTCTTTCCTTGAATGAATTTATTTCTGTAAGTCTAAGGAGCAATTTTAGAATTATACTTTTATTTTATTTTGCCAAATTTCATTTCATTTGAGATGTTTTACAGTTTTCATAGAAAACAAATTTGTCACTCCAAACTAAATAGATCTACTGTGTTTTACTGACATGGAAATTATCTTTTCCAGTATACAGGAAGCATGACCAGGGATATTAATGAAGGCACAAAGGACAATTAAATGAAATGTAAATCTAGACAACAGATTTTGAGCCCGGGTTCTGGAATTCATTGCATGCACTATTATTGGTGGTGCTGTAAGGAAGTCAGTACTGTGAACTGATGTTGCAATATGTTTACTTGACCTCTGCAATCTGTTGTTTTGGGACTTTTTTTCCCAAAGAACTTCTGGTTTGGAGTAAAGTCGATGATATCTTTTGTTCAACCTGTGAAACCTATGGGATGTGTAAGTGCTCATAGCTCAGTAATGCAGAAATGTTGAGTTCAGGGAGTTCTGCAGTCCATGTAAGAATTTGGAAGTGGATAATTTTATGAGTCACACATGTGCCAGGACCAAACACATCTTAGTGATACCTCTGGCTTGAGAGACCCAGTTGTATAAGCTATTCATACACACAGTTTGAAGAAGGGAAGACTGACAGAATTCTTTCAAGCTATTCCAGCCAACATTCCCTTAATCATGAGCAGTAATAGTCTCTTTTTTTTTTTTTTTTTTTTTTAATTGCAGGACTCAGCATATTGTTAACAATAAATAAATAATGGTGATTAGAAACAAACAGCTAATCCATGGTTTGTTACATTAGTGGGTCATTAGCTATGGCAGCAACCTGTCCTCCATTCAAGGAAGAAAGCAGGACTGCTGCTTGAGCAGAAAAGTGTGCCTTCTCCCTCATTAGAGCCACAGCAGGGAGTGTGTTCTCATCACACTTCCATTTGTCTGCTTCTTTTGGCTGTCCTACTTTGAGCATCTTGGGCTCCATTAGACTCAGATTGTCTTAATGACATTATACTAATTTGTCTGTCAAATTTGGGCCAGTGCAGAGAGTGATGTTTTCTGATTTTGCAGAACAGAAGATGTAAATCATAGTGGTGGAAGAGTTCTCATCTGACCTCTTCTACTAAGATGCCACATGAGTGGCATTAGTAAATAGCAGTATTAATTTTCATTGCTATTTACATAGGTTTTGGGGATAAAAAAGCATTTGGGGCTGTAATCTCTCTGTTTTTTGTGTGTTTTCAGTTCATTTGACCCCTGTTTTAGGGAAGAAAGTAGGTTTATAGCAAGGCACTTGCAGAAAATCAGATGGGATGGAACCCCTATGCTTAGATTTTGTTTTGATTGGTTTGACCTGTCCAGGAAAACAAAGGTGTTAGGAAGCTATACACAAAATAATCAATGGCATAACTTAATCATATAAGTAATTAGGAGAAAAGAAAATGCAACTCTATGGTAAAAAAAGACAGGTTTTTACTCTGAATAATTAGATTAGTGATCAGATTCATTGCTTGTAAATCTGAAGTCCGGGAATTTTACCCTCATTGCAGTTTGAAGATAGCCTGTGGAAAATTTGTTTTCACATTTGAAGGTGTGAAGGCAGAGACAGGAGGAAAGAAACCACGAGAATCAGCTGAAGGTGGCATTTTGACATTACTTGGTATTCAAACAACAAGGGAACAAAAATCTTCCCTAAGCAAAACATTAAACAAAATACTCTTACGTGAGCTATCTGGTGTTAAGGGGGGCATAAGAGACACTCTTCTAAGTGTCTCTTACTTTCTTTTGTGGAAAGAACACCCCAAAATGTAGAGGCTAAGCAAGCATACTTTGAGAAAATGTCTCCAGACACTGGGGAAAAAAAGTTGTGTACTTCTTCCACTCACAAGAAGCATCTAAAAGCAATTTAGAATTGTTTACATCATGCCAACCTGGACTGATCTGGAGAGGAGCAGATCTGACTGGCACTTGTGACAAGTAGCTAGAAAGATGTGGTGACCTGAAAGAAAATAACCCTTTTAAAACCTTCTTTAGAGAAGCTTTTTTGTTATCTGCTTGGCCCAAAAGATTGAGAACAAAAATGAAAAAGCTTTTGAGCCTGAATCTTTTCCAAGTCCTTTTGACAAGAAAAAGACTCAGACTGGTTTAGCCAAGGTGTGTATTCCCACTTGATCTGTCCAAGACTCAAAACAACATCAAGAGCCTTCTTCCTTTACTCTCAAGAGCAGAATTCAGAAGCCCCAGAAGAAATCTTTTTTTTTTTCAGCATTAGCATTTAGAAAGGTTAACCAATTATCTATGCAGTTCCCCTCTAAAGGTAGCTTTCTTCTTTAGCAGAGAAGAAAATTGAGGCATCAGGCTGCAACTGACATAAATTTTGCCTGAAACTGGTATGGCCCTTTAGATTGATTTAAATGTATCCCTCTAAAACCAATGGCCAAGTTCTTGTAGCCACAAAAAAGCACCATAAGAGTGTTTCCTCTCAGCTGAACACCTCTGATGTCTTGGACTCCAAGTGTGAGCTCTCTATAGGTACCTCTTGTGCCTTGCCCTTGTGCTACTAGTGGAAGAATGAAAGTCATCCCTGAGAGGTACCTTTAGTTTTGTGTTACCACAGTTATGGTGATTTAGCAGGAAGATGTGATCCTGTGAATTTTTATGGACCTGCCAAACTGGATGGAAGGTAATGGTATACTCAGGTGGGGTATAATGGGATTTTTGGTGTATTCAGCCAGATAATGGGAGGAAGCTGTGATTTTGCACTGTAACTGGTGAAGTAATAAATGTTGCTATTTCTCCTTTGGTTTTGTGGTTTAGTGTTGAGCTTCTGTATGGATTTTTAATGTACACAGAGGAATGAAAATGCATTGGAACCTTCACTTAGGCTGAGTACCAGGAGGATCTCTCCTAGCACTAGTGCCAGTTTTCTGCTTAGGCAGTACATGGAACCTGTAGGAACATACTTCTCAGTCAAAAGTTCCTGAAATTGGCCAGTGGGTTCCTGAGTTACTTGGGCAATAGACACAGATGTGCACAAACATGCAATGTAGCATGTTTCAATATGTCTCATTTCCCTAGAAAACCAGGTTGTGATTAATGTCTAAAGCCCGCTAGAATCAATAGAGAGAGATGCACTCCATGTGTCCTAGTGCTAAAAGGAAATCTTAATTTAGGCTAAAATGAGATGCAGATGTGCATATTTTCTCACCATGCCAGATACAAAAATGTCTGTCTGTCCCGCTTTCCCTAAATCTTCCACTTCCCCAAAAAGTTTAAAGTGACATGTCTAATTTATAACATGTAGTGATTTCAGTATATTAACATTAATAGCACATGAAAGGTGCTCCCAGTAGTTTAGACTGCAATCAGTAGCCATTTTTTTTTTACTTCTTTTTGTTCAGGCTGTCTCATTTAATGTGGTCAAAATGTTCATAGTGACATTTGTTGGTAGGAAGGAAAAGATAATGATTCCTGGCTGTTCTTTTTCTCAATTTTGTGTTACTGAACCTAGTTAAGGTCTGACAGGTTTGTTTTGCTGATGAGTCCAAGCCTATGCTGGGCTGTTTTAAAAAATGACCAGAGATCTGAAAAGTGGATCTGAGAGAAGAGTAACATCAATTTCATGATATGTTTGTTTTAAATACTAACTTTTCCTTCATCTGATGATTCAAATAGTCAGAATCCATAAAGTTATGTATCCATACAGATAGAGTTCTCTCTTTTTGGGAAAGTATGTGTTTGCCTATTTTTGAAGACATGTAAATATTCTTTCCTCCTTTTAGGAGGAAAAGAGTGGAATTTGGCTGCAATTCACTTTTTGGGCTACATGAATATTGTCAGGCCTGGTACAAGACAAAGTAATGTTGGTTACTCTTCTTTTAGCTAAAGGCTTTCTGTTCATTAGCATTTTTTTGCTTCCCATTGTCACCATGATTTCAAAGTCTTGGATTTTATCCACATGATACTACTTTGGGGCGTGACAGAAGTTTAGGGGCTGTTTCCCAGAGAGAAATCTGTATGATTGAATGCTAAGGCAGCAGCAGAGGGTGGAATTCTAGGACAAGTTGTCTTCTAAAGTTGTCTTCTAGGCTCAGTTTCATCTCCCTTTGGCTTTTTCTCTGGCTACACAAAGTCAGTTTGATCCATTTGTTTTGCCCCTCTAATATCTGCCATCGAACTGGGAAAGGCTCTCCTTCAATGAGCATTTTTTTAGGTCCTGCTTTGGGGTCCTGTTTTCCAGAGCCTCCATGTTCAAAGAAGTGGCAGCTTTCTAGGTCGCTTCCCTCCCAGTGCACACTTATGTTCTGGATTCGGACAAAGAGATTGTGTTGCATTTTGTATACTACCTCTGTGAGACATTCTAGGACCACTAGTCAATCTGCAGAACATTAAAAGTACCTACTTAATAGCGGCAGAATTTTACTGAGTGAATAATTACATCCTGTTAGTGCTGAAGTAATCACCTCAGATACAACCAATGCCTCCAGAGGGAGATATGTTCTTTCCAAAATGCTACCCTGGACAGTTCATTTTACTCCCGTACAAAGCTCCAGGATCTGTCTGACCATATTGTACTACAGGTTGTCATGTTTTCAGAGGATGAAATTTATGTTCCATGAAATATGCCATTGCCAAAATTAATAGGTAAATGAACAAAGTGAAACAGACCATTAGAACAATTGTAATATCATAGTTGCTGGGTTGTGGCACAAAAGCAGAAACTAATGGGTAAACATAACCATATTATAGCGACAGGAGCCATCAGAGTGCAGTACACAACTGTGGTTACACAATGGAAGGCACTCGACCGTTGTGAAATATGATCTAGCAGTCAGGCCAGTTGCAGGTAATCTTGCTTGGAACAATGCTTCCCTTGGCTAGTTTGTTTTAGCTGATGGGAAATTATAAATATCAGCTATTTCACTCCTATTTTACTGGAATTTAATTTCAATTTCACTTTGATAATTTTCATAATTCTTTTTTTTTTAATATCAGTCTGGACAATGATACTGAGATTTTTGCATAAATTTTCCAAGGCATGACCAGATTGTTCCTGAATATTCATGCATATAGGAATTCAGCCAATGACCTTCAGAGTAAATGTTCACTTTAACACCTTGAAGTCTTTGACGCCATTGCCTTTATTTCTGCTCTAAAACAATGCTTCATAATTTTAAGTGAATACTCAAACAATATCTAATCAAGATAAACAGTTCATAGACTGAACTGTGTTTATATAACATGATTAAAAAGCTTTGAACAGCTAACATAATCATAACATTCTATTAATGGACAGCTTGAGAGAAGCTACAGTAACGAGTGATTCAACTGAAAAATTAAAAAGCTCAAAGATATGCAGGATCAGATCCATTGGATTCAGCATATTTATACTGATTTAGGCAAGTAAGGTGGTGGATTAACTCCTGAGTTATTACATCTTTCATTAAATTCCACTTTAGTATAAAACAAACTAAAAAACACAGAAACATTTTAAAAATTCAGGTATTTAGAGGAGCTAACAGTTGTTAATGCAGTATTTGCATCTAAGCACTTCAGCACTGATAGATTGAAAAAGCCAGCACTCTGTTCTTACAGAGGTGTGCCCTGCAATACTGAGGTAGAGAGGGGTGGAGAAGCATCTTTAAGCCTGGTTACTGGAGTGGTGCAGTATGAATTAGAATACCATCTCTGGCCATTTGCTGGAGCCAGGAGAGGGATTGATGCAGGAGCTCCTCCAGATCACTGTGCCACTCAAGGGTTTACTTATGCAGGAGGACTTTGTCAGTGACTGACTACAATAGATTCGGAGCTGCTTTATTCTGCTGAAGTGGTTCAGAGTAGTTGGAGCGTAGGAGAGAGCTGGGTGCTCAGCTGTTTAGCTTTCTCTCTCAGAGATTTCACGCCATGCGTATGCAAAAAATAATCAGTTACTTTGGTCTTCACTGAGCAAGGTCTTTTGAAGGAACATGTAGCAGGGAATTGGGTCCTAATAAAAGTCTGTTACAGGGAAGGCCACAGTGGTTCAGAGCCAGCCTGAGCTACAGCCAGCGTTGCTAATTGCTCCCTCATGTGGCAGACCAACCAGGGGTTTCTCTACACAGCAAAACAAAACTGTGGAGGTGTTATATATGTGTCATACATGTGATTTAGCATATGTTTCATTAGCACTTAAGTGAGTGTTTTTTGGAATTACCACTGAGCAGTATGTGAATTTACATAACTTCTGCCTCCTGGCCCATTAGTTGTACTTGTGTTTTGACCTTACACTAGCTCCTACTGAATAGATACCCTTTGCTCCTTTCACCCATGGAAGACACAAAGCCGACCGAGGCTTAAAATGCACAAGTAAATCTTGAAATTAGAATCCTCAAAGTCCTGCTTCCATTTATCAAGAGAATGCTGTCTTACTGTTACACCATGCTACTTAAATGTGAGATATTGCTATGATGAGTGTAACCTATGACAAAAAAAGTGAAAACCTGAATACGCTAAATGCAGAATTAGGTGACTAGTTGAGTGATAATATATTGCCTAACCTAATGAAAAGACATTACCTTTGAATAATGGACCACATCGTAGATTAAATTATCCCAAGGCAAGGTAGTAGGTGCTTCATGCAGACAAGGTCAATTACCTTATCCGGAAGAGCCTGTTTGAAGTGTATTATGAATAATTCACAGACATAGAAATTAGCTTTGAAAAAGTGTCCCAGCTATAATGTGGTGAAAGCATTCAATTTCTTTTTTAATGTATTTAAGATAACACCCAAAGGACAATTATGGCTGCTTAACTGTAAGACTGCTTAAATGACAAGGAATGACAGTTGTGTGGTCAAATTCACATTAATGTATTATGCAAAGGGAAGCATCTCCACCATAGTGCAATCCTGTCAGGACACAAGTAACAGATTTCAAACCTCATACTGTATTTTTAAATGCTGAATGAAATTTGATCAAAGACTGATAAATTTATTAACTTTTCTCAATGGAGAAGACACAGTTGTTGCTGTACTAGCTTTGTTTACTCTTGTTGTTCAGGCCCATTAGTTCTTTGACTTTCTGATACGAAAACGAAGGTTCAGAGTGATTAAATCACTTGTATGATTTTGGAGAGTGTGACAAATACAAGGGTAGAACCAAAACATTTAATTTTCCATCTTTAATCAGAAGACCAGTCTTCCTCTATAAGCACTAAATTGCGCTGTTTCCAAGACAGTATTGTTCCAATCTAGAACTATTTAGCATTAGAGTTAAAATGATGGCAGTAGCCATGGTAGCAGAATGCATACTCACTTGACATATGGTGACCTTAGGTGTGAATTAGAAATGCAATAAACCTCTAAGTCTGGGGAATAACGTGCACTCTCAGCATATTTTGATTCCACAGGCAAAACAATAACCTTAGCTTTCTCTCTTTGACTTTGCAATAAGTGGTAACGGCCAGGGGAAATCCCTCAGGGGCTGCAGTTTTCTAAGATGCCTGGCAAGAAGATGGCTAATTCATCAGGTACCTCAGTTTAAGTGTTGAAATGTAATAGTGACATTTCATGGCCTCTGAGTTTACCAGCTTTATTTGCTTGAAAGGGAGAGTTCAGCAGAATTTTAGAGGGTGCTATGGAATGGTGTATCTAATGAGGCGTATAGCCATCCCAGTCCTGTTTCCATTCACCTCAATGTCAAGAATCCCATTTAGTTCAGCAGGAGCAGGTCTGGGACCCTGGCACTTTCAAAGGATGGTTTGAATAAAGAGGGATAAAAATTTGACACAAAGTCCAGTTATAAAACAAGCTGTTAAAATATGTGATGAAGTAGGAAACCACCACAAAGAGACAGGAATGGAAACTTCCATTAAAGCAGACACACTGAAAAGTGTTGGGTTTTTGCATGTAGTTAGTTTTTTTTGTATTCTCCATCATCCATCTTTTCTCCAAGGATCAATTCTCCAAAACAAGCTCAAGAATTTCCTTTCTTCCCACTTCACACAATCATTGGCCTCCACCCCTGTGTTTTCTGGGAGGACTTGATAAAGACTAATCTAAGAGACTTGCAAGCTGATGTTCTTATTTGCATGCAGGAATGTGAACAGATGTTTACATAGTAGTGTTAAGTAGGACAGCTGTTTGGGAGTCATTTATGTATTCCATTTAAAATCAAAGCTTTATGGTTAAAACTTTTACTCACAGTGTGGAAAAGAAGCCTAAATTCAGACAAATGCATTTTTTCCTGTGCTAGAGGGTGGCTTCCTTTATACACATCAGTGTTCTGTATCTCTGCATTTACAGCATCATACAGATACCTCTTACCTAAATCTCTGGGCAAATGCACCTTACCGTGGCCAGTTGCCTGTGGGTGGAAGAAAATACATGGCACAACATCAACATTACTAAATGCTATTTGACTGAGGGAAGAAAAAAAACACTTAGTGAGGGGAGGGAAGTTGTCACTTTTCTTTGCAGGAGATTGCTTATTGCTGATTGTTTCTGCAGTCTGTTCTGTAATGAAGCATGCATCAGGCTAATATTTGCCTTTGCATTTGTTCTGCTCTTCAGATGGGAGAAAATCCTTAAGTGTGTTACAACCATAAATATGTAACTTGTATTTATTAATTTCTTAACATAAATCTGCCTAGAAAAACTTCCATTATGGAGGTGTATATTTGCATGCAGCATATGTATAGAGAAAAGAGGTTGGAGGGAGGGGCTCTCCTATATTTTTAAAATAAATTTGCCCCTCAGGGGTTTATGTTTTGAATATGAGGCTCGGGTTTGATCTTGTCCATGACTTCATTCTACCTGATGCCTGTGACCCTGGGGCTCCATGTCCAGAAAAGAAAGCAAGCAAATGGTGTAGGCAGTTAAATGGAAGTAATTGAGCCCTGTTTTTGCATGAGTTTGGAGAACTCTAATGACATGTATTAATGTATACCTGTCAAAATCCTACACCAGTGTGAGAGAAAAACTTACCTGTCTCAGTTGTATTATTTCCACCCAAACACCACTATCTGACAGAGCTGCCTGCATCTCTTCAAGCCAGTAGGTGACAGGATTTGTAGTAAGTTATACAGGGCTAGAGGAAAGTACACTCAATTAAGGAGCCTACTGCTGGAAGGAAAGGTGGTGATGATGGATGTGACGATCTTACGGACTTTTGATTCACAGCCTTGCTGCAGCCCACAGAAAGGTTTGTCTCACCAGCTGTGATGAAAGGCCTATGGTAGAGAGTTATTTTATATGTAAAGATCTTGATTCTCACTTTGTGATGCTTGTAGATTGACAGAATGGCTTCAGGGCTGGTTCTTTCTCTCGTCCTTAAATACAGGAGACACATAGGCCTGTTCAGCTTTGGGAAAGAGAGGAAGGACTAGGGCTTCTCATGGTTGCATGGTTGTCATTCTTCTGCAGTCTCTGACCATTCCAGTATTCACTGCAGTGCTAAAGTACAGCTCAGTTCTTCCTTCAGCTCCAGGAGCAGAAAACTCTCTTCAGCTGCATAATAATCTCTGTTAGTGACAGTAGAGCTACAGAGCAGAGCTGAGCAGTTCATATGCTATCCACTACGGTCTGTGCTGGAATGTAAATACACACCCATGTTTGTTATAACTGTATAGAGAGATATACAGGAACCTGAGACCAATTAAACAGCAAAAAATAGAAGATCTATTTGAAAGATGTAAACTTGTTGCTAACAGGGTGAAGAAAAAAGCTGCAAATTGGTTAAGCAATTCCACAGAGAAGACAGATTGTTGTCATCCTGACCTTTAAAGCTGGTCACGATATATCAACAGAAGCATCTTCTGAGTACAGAGTTTTATGATTTTTTTTCATTTACATTCTCTTGTTTTTCTCTTTACATGCTGGCTTGGAGCCAGTTCATTTCATGGTCTTGCCTGTACATATGTTCTGCTACAGCTGCATTTTTCCAAAGTGCCCAATCTCACAGCACTCCAGCCTTCCTTAGGATGACAAATGGTGCCCCTGCTGCTCTGACCAACAGAACTGTAATTGCAGCCTGAGACAGGGACAGCTGAACTAACGCCATGCTGCAGTTTGGTTATTATCCTTAAGCTGAAATCTGACTGCATGTGTTTATCGTAGCTGAATTTCTGATTCCACCACTTAAGACATTAACTGCTAACATTAATTGTAACATTGAGGAAAGCAGAATTGCTCTGCAGTTGAAAGCAGTGTCAAATCAGCAGTTATTTATTTACCATTGCATGCTCTTCCCAGGGACTTTACTGCTTTTTTCACCATTAAAAAACAAACAAAAAACCAAACAAACAAAAAATCCAAACCAAAGCAAAAGAAACAAAAGCCCCACACTTAGGGCTTTTTATTTACAATTGCATGGGGAGAGGCACTGGACTTCCCTCTCACCCAAGATGCTCATTTACCCAAGTAGTATTAAAGGAAACTTAAGATGAGGAACTTGAGATGTGATCTCATTTTCTAAAGGTGTCTTTCTAAAACAGAAACACCATCCCAATAATATCTCAGAGTGCTACTATCAGTTTTATGAAAATCCTCTAATTTATTTAATTAGGGATTGCAGCTTCAAAGGGATTAGCAATATGTTATTATCTCTTCTAAATTATGTTCTGTTAAGACCGTTTTTCTATTTTTACTCCAGTTCAGATATTCAGCATATTTACTGATGATATTTTCTGATTTCTTTAAGATCAATCTGAGCCATGAAATTCAGTAGTTATTATCAGCCACTTACAGGAACCAGTTGATGGTTGTATTCCAAAAAGGCACACTGTGGAAATTACATTGTCCTAATGACTTTCTGATCAGTTCACCCCACGTAAATAGATGTGATTCTCTAACTGTCAGTTTTGCTGTATTAACCTGGGAGCTGAAGGACAAGGTGTGTTCTCGTTGCTTCATGAATCAATAGTGCTAATAAAGATTCTCTATACCTGAATCTAGATTTTATTATTCCTAGAAGCTGTCATTGCAAGTGCAATGGGAACAAAATTAATCTGTCTTTTGTGGAGGGTTGTCAAATCTGAAGACAGTCCATTTGAGCTACTAGTGACTGTGTTGGTGCAATGTGAGCAGGGGTAAAAAAACCTAATAATAAGGATCCTTTTCTCATTATTAATGCTGGTAGTTAAAACTGCATATACAGGAAACAGTTCTGTTGAGTACAGTAATTCCATTTTTACTCAGATACTTTTCAAAATAAAGGAGGGCAGAAGAACTGTTATTAGTGTATGTAGTTTCTCCCAAAGGACCAAGCAAAGATTGCTTTCCACAGCATGTTTTTCTGTAACTCATCCTGTCTCCTATTAAATGTCCCAAATGTCCTCATTTTATCTATTTTCTTTTTCCAGTTTATCAAGTTGCATTTCATTGTGGGCATAGTCCAGCCAACTGTCCATGATTTCTAGCAAGAATTGGATTAATTCTTGTATTAATTCAACTCAGCTTTACTCCAGCTGGCTTGTGTTCATGAACGAGCAACCTGCTCTGAGTTATACCCTGAACTTCAGACCACCATTAGGTCAAGCTGAGCCCTGAGGTTCTTTGGGCTTTCTTGCTGAAGGCTGAGGCTGGTAGGCAGGTGAGAGCACCTGAGCCTGGGAGCTGTGCAGAGCTGGGGACTCCATTGTTGCACCACGTGGAGTGCATGAGGTGCAAAGTGCTGCAGTTAAGGTCGTCCCTCTGTTACTCTTCATCCATGCCCTATCCCAAGGGTTTGAGCTGTCACGATGGATAATTCAGGAGTAAATGGATCAAATATGTAACTAATTTTTCTTTTTTACCCTCTGTAAAAATAGATCCTTCAGGCCTATATATCGTTTGCTGCATACCTGCAGATGGTGTTTTGCCTGACCCAGTAACAGCCACAGAGTTTTTCTAAGGAATTCTTACGTCCTGAATCTGTTTCAGAACAATTAGAAGCAGCAGGCTGGACTAAGCTGTCTCCAGAGATCTTCTCCAGTCTCAACTGTTCTGTGTTCCTGTGAACAGCCTGATGCTCAGTGAGTGCAAGTCAGCATGGCTACCTTGATTTCACTGGAGCTGGATGCTTCTATACTGGTTGCTGAATCAGTCCTTTATTATTCCTGGAAAATAATAGTAAATGAATGAGAGACAAAGTGTTTCTTCCTGGAGGTCTTTCCTGGGACAGTTACTTATAAAGTAGCTCTACTGTTCTGTAAAAGTTTTCTCACTTCAACATTTCCATGAATAATAGTTGAATACTAAGTTTTCTTGTGGTGAAATGATTGGTTTACGGTTTGATGCACCATTCATAGTCATTGATGCTTCAACTATTCCCCTCTGTCCTCTGCAATCTTATTTCTAGGCTCTGAAAGTGCTTTCATCTATGAAAACTTAAATAGCATTTAAGAACAAAAACTGCTGTGATAAACTACTACTCTCACCTTGCAGTATTTTATAAGGTGCATTTGTTCAGCGCTCTCTCTTTTCCCTGTGGTCCTTTCACATCCATTATAAAATGCTTTAAAAAAAAAGCTCTGAAGAGCATATGATGTGTCTAAACCTATAAACTCACTCATCTCTTCCATGCTTTCCTCCATTCCACGTGGGCACCTCAACCAGTTAGCTCATAAGATAACATGGATAAGACTTCAGTAGGACACAGAGAGAGTGGGCTGTGTCACTCTCTGACTACAGGGTGGCTGCAAATGTCACTCCTGTTGTCTGCCTCAGGTCCTAGAGAGCCACTGAGGAGTGTTGGTCTGCTGCAGGTGCAGAGAAACCCAAAATCACATGTGATCATTCAGTGTTCTATAGCACTTTCACAAGAACTGGAATTATGTAATCTGGTTTATCTTCTCTTTATGAATCTATTAATTCAGCACTTGCTACTATTTATTCTTACTAACCATTTTTATACTTCTGCAGAAGAACTGATTAAGAATGAGAGACCATTTCCTGGGCACTGTATTGAGCCACCTCACGAGGTGGTGTTCCTCTGGAAATGGGTAGGGGATACTCATAATGAGGATGGGAATGAACATGTAAGAGCTGGTTGAGCAGTGTGAGGGCAGGAAATGATGGGTACATCTTATTGCCATTATTCCTACTGGCTGTACCTATGACTTAGGGGAAAAAGTCCAGACATCTGCAGAGCAGGAGCTGCTCCTCTGGCCCAGGCAGGGTTGTGTTGGAGCCCACTGTGGCTTAACCATGGTCGTTATTCACTTGCAATTGAATCCAGGGCACTGATGGGTTTCTGGTCCCAGTAGAGAGTAAGGATGTGGCAGGGCATGCATCAATGTCATAGCCTTATCTGTTAAGGCAGTGTCAGGCTTGTTTATCTGAATTTACCTGGAGGATTTAGGCTAAACAGAGAAAATGGGAAAAGGGGAATGAGGAAGAGGAAAAGGAGTTGAAAGCAAGAGGGACAGTTTTGAAGTGAAGGTGAGCTGGAATGCAGAAAATAAAAGAAATGAGATCAATTTTTTGTTCCAGCAGGGTAGGATATGCAGTTGATCTTCAGCAAAACAGCTGAGGATTCAAAGCTGCCATTTCCTGTTTTGTCATGTGTCCTTAAAAGCCGTAATCTTCTTTGAGTTGTTTGTTATTGCTTTTCCTTCCCAACCTGCATGCCTTCAGCTGTTCACATAGTTTCTGTTGTTGGCTGGAGTCCCACTTGCATCTTTCAGGAATTTGTCACTTGGCCAGAAATTTATTGAGAAAACAACCCAGCCTGGCCTAGCAGAGGAGAATGCAAGTACTCATAATATTTTCAGCCTTCTCAGGCCTTCAACAGGGACATTCATGAGGCATAAAATTTTAGTTTGGATGTTGGTTTAATGTTCCTCAGCATCTAAAAGTGTTTGGGTTTGAAATCCTTATGCTCATCCTCAAATCTGTCTCTCGAAGGTTTGATGATGATTTTGCTTTTGCTGAGACACAGCTACTCCAGCAGAAACAGCTACTTAAGAGGGAGAGTGGTTTCTCTGCTTAAGAGAAGCAGAAAAATGCTACCACGTGGGGTTTTTTTTGTTTTGGGTTTTTTTTAAGCAATTACTTCAGCCTGGGACTCTGTGAAAGCAGTGCACCTTGGCAGCAAAGGTGTAGAACAAGAAACAATCAGCAAAGTACTGCCTTTTTTCCCCTTTTCCTAACCACACTTAACACAGTAATTTTAGAATGAGGAGCAAACTTTGTGGTCTTGCGTGTTGGGTAGTTCCACTGGCATTAGCAGGACTACTTCACTTTTGGATAGCTGACTTGAGTAATGACAGATCCTGACCAGAAATTTTAATCAAATTCAGTGAGATTCTTAGTGATGCTGGCTAGCACAGTTGGTACTCAATACAAAGAGTGACTGTCTTGCTGCAGTGTTTGACCACCTGTGATTTCCAACGCAACCATGTTTCTCACTCTGAAAATTAGGGCAGTGGTATGTGGGTTACAGTTTCAAGAAAGAGAAAGGACTATAAAACTGGTACAATTGCCATGGGGAAGGTTTTAGGTCAAGGAAGGAAGTATTATATAATGATTATGGCTGTACTGGAAAAAGATGAGACAGGCATAACACAGGTGTGCATCCACATGGAAGCAGAGTAATGTGGTAAGAAACCAACTGGGCGGCTTGGTGGCTCACTGAGTAAATAATGTTCAAAGGAACCATGTCATCGGGAATTCTCATTTTTTCCTGGTCCATATTACATTACTTTTTGCAAGGTAACCCAATCTTGACTTAAAAGCAGGGTGTTTGTGAGGTGCAGAGAGCCTGCTATCTCAGGGGGTAGGTATTGCTTCCACAGGGTGGGGGCAGAGCCACGAGACCCTTGCCGAGGGTTTTAAACCAAAGGCAACATTTTCACTGTTAAATCTCAGCATCCACTTCAAAGAACGGGCAGCACGTTGTGGTTAATGCAGCACAGCCTGAGCTCACCCCACTTCGTGTTATCAGTTTATTTTCCCAGTGGTGGGAGCTGTTGTTTAAACCGAAGCACATTCTGAGTCATTAGTACCGCGGACTTCTTCACTGAACAAATAGCTTCTAAGAAGGTATTAATTATGTGTTTTCAACTAAGAGTGGAATATTTCTCCAATTTGTCCTCTTTTTTTTTTTTTCCCAGAGTTATTTTAAATACTTTTTATTTGATTTATCAAAACTGTAATTTTTTTTCCCTGTTGAAAGGCCGAATGGGAAGAATTTGGTTTTATGTTAATTTAATGTTAAAAATTCCAATATAAAAGGCTATAAAAGTGTTGTGATGGGAAAAAAATCAAGCATGGGCAAGCAAAATCTTGGTAAACCCTTGCAAAAACTATTGAGTCAGTTTTCCCTTCTCACTCTCCTACTGCTTTCTCCATTTATTCAAGAGCCTTTTTAAAAATGATTATCTGAGATGATAATTTGTACTCTGGATTAGCCTCTGAGTTCAGTTATTCAGTTTGAAATTGCCTCATAAGTGTGTGTATATTACAGACATATGTATGAAAAAAACCTGCTAACTGCTTGTTTCACATATTGTTCAATGTATCAGATGAGCCATTTGCAGGATTTGATATTGTTGAGGTGGCTAGTGCAAACAGATATTTTATAGTTTTGAGTCAGCTTTCAAAGAATTGGCTTTGATTGCTCTATGCAATTCTACAGTCAGTATTTTCCTAATTTTCACTACCTCTTGATGTATGAATCTTTCCTTTTAAGAGAAAAAAGCATAGATGTAAATTATTTACACTTGCATTAGTAAAATTTATAGATGTAAGATTTTACAAATTCAGTTCCGCTTAACTTGGTTTGAATTTAGGGGAAAAAAATGAATGTGAAGATTGCCAAGAGAATGTTGCTTGAATACAACATGCTTTCAGTGTTTCAACAGACAAATGCAAATAAATTGACCTGATGTGGTGGTGGAAAAGACCTTTAACTGACCTGTTTCAATAGCTTGGGTACCCCAAAAACCTTGACTCTCTTAGGAGTATGTAAGTACTGTGTCAGACTTTAGGTTAATACAGCACAAGAGTTTAACACGGGATCCAATTTATCTTACTATGTTTCCATAATTAGATTTTTGTTTGTTGCCATAGCAAGAATAAACTTGACAAATCATGCAGGAAAATCTTGGCAAATATTTTAAATATAATACTTTAAAAAATGCATGGCTTTGTTTTAACTCACGCTGTATAAACATAAAGACTTTCTCAGTACTAAGACTTTCTGCCTCTATAAAGGCATACTGAGTCCACAGAAGTTGCTTGGAATTTATACACACAGTGATATGCATATAATGTATATAAATGCTGTTGGAAAGTGCTGCTTCTGCCTCTCCTTCAGCTTCTGAGTGCCTATGCAAATAATTTTTGAAAAAAAATGTCATTTAAAACATGAGCAAGCCTAAACCTTTGAAAATAACCTGTATTGCTACAAATGTCAATGCCTCCTAATACGGAAAATGAGAGAACTGTCAGTATGAGGGAGATTTAAGAAGACAGCTATTTTTTTTTGAGCTGGTAGAAGGACACCAAATACATGTTCAACCATTTTTGTCCCTAGAAGAGGCAGATATGCAGTGCAGGTGAATTTGATCTCAATCTGTGTCTCCCAAGGATCACAGGAAACTGATTCCACGTGTCTTTTATCTCTTCATAGTCCTCAGCTTCTGTGCTGGTGAAGCGTGCAGTCAGGGCCAGCCTTGCTGCTGCTGAGGCAGATTCCATACAGGCAGCTACCAATGAACAGCTGAAATGAGCACAGTGGTGGAGCAGATATGGGAAATCTGCTGGAGAACTGACAGCAGAGAGCAGCCTGACCCTCCCTGCCTTGCTGGATGGAAGCAGACTGAGTTCTTGTCCATATATTGCAGTATTGTATATGTCAGGATTTCCAGAGCCTTACTTGGCTTTTTGGATGGACACACCCAGCTGTTGAATAGGCCAATAGAGAATCCACAGAAGATGATATCTCTTATTCTTTCTTTTCAGAAGATCTGTGACAGCCATACCTTCTGCAGTCTGTGCCTGACAGCATAAAGGAGTACTTGGTTTGATATAAAATTTGGTCTGCCTGCTCAGTTCTTTAATATTGTTTTATAATTCATTATAATTTTAATATTTTATTATTTTGTAGTATTATATTATGCTTACGTTATATTTATTATAATACTATATTAAATTATGGTAAAAAACAGTGGTGTAAACACCACAGCTGTTTGTAGAGGCTTCCAGACAGCACTGTCACCCTGTTCTCTGACGGAAATATAACAAAAAATTTGCCTTTTTTGAAGATTTTGTTATCAAAATTGAAACCTTCCAAAGGCAGCTTAAGCAGTGCAGAAGGAAATGACTGGAAAGAAAGTGGTCACTGTTCAGTTATTGGTGAATTTATTCACTTGGGACTTGTTTGTTTTGCTTGGTTTGGGATATTTTTTCACGCATGTTCTCCTTCAAAACCATAGCACAGAGTTCAAAGACAACCTTAAAAAACTTTTCTTACAGGGGATTTTTTTTCCCTTATAAATAGAAAAAGTAGATGGAAAAGAATACTTTTAGTTGTGCAGTAGGCTTTTGACAACCTTTTTTACTGAACAATGCATTGCTAGGAACAGTGCAAGAATGAAGAATTAATAGCACTTCTTATTAATGGACTTTTTAGCTTAGAAATATTAAAGTAGAACTCTACTGACTTATGTTACCATAAGGTTATGGGGTCATTTTAAATCCTTGCTTAATGTCATTGATTTGGTCTGTGGCTTCACCACAGAAGGGAAATTAATTCATTTTGAGGTGGTGGAGAATTGATAATGCTTTGAAAAAACTGTAACACCATGATTACAAAAGTGAAGATACTGCAACAAATCTACAGACTTAGAAGAAAGGATCTTAATCAACACAAGCTGGCCAAACTCAATCTCAGTGCAAGACATCCTCCAGCTCTTCCAAGGTATAATGGTGTAAACTTTCTGGAAAGAACTCAGATTGATTGGCATTGTTTGTGAACTATTACTTTACTTCAACATTACAGGTATATGACATACAATATAAGTTTCAGAATTCCTAAACTCTGCAGGTGTTGATGAAGTACTATAGATTTCTAAGAGCTTTGCTGAAAAGCTCTGATTTCTCATGTATTAAAAACTAAGCATGTGGAAAAGAGTTTTGAAGAATCAGGGTATAATTTTCCCTAATACTACAATTGATTTCTAGGGGACTAGTTAGTGAGAAAAATTAACTCATCTTGAGTAAAGGGTGGCAGAACTCTGCCTAATAAATAGAATTTTGAAAAAGATGCTGGTTTTTTATAGCCTGTTCCCTTGATAGTCTAAGATTGTTCCTTATAATGTTGAATGCTCTATTTTTTAGCACTGTATTTAATTTAGTTGTAAATTACTCAAACTGTGGTGCTTCTACCACTTCCCAATCTATACCATAAATCTGAATGTGCATGTGTTTGCTTGGTATTGCTCAATAAAACAAACAACAACAGATCTGAAAAAGACATCAGAAAATTACTTATTCGTAATACACGTGAAGGATTGCTTATTTCACTGTTATGTTTAAGTATATAATGACTTCTGCCAAAGGAAACTGACACAGATTGTATTTGATTAATGAATACCATTATTTGCTGTTGGCCTGAAAAATTTATCTTTATCTAAATATTTTTTTTTTCCAGAATGGGCACTTTTAAAATTAGATTAAGCACTTCTGTATAATATCTATTTCTACTCCTAGACAAATCACCCTTTTATTCAATTAACATTAGTATTCCAAGCTTTACTGAGTAATTTACCAATAATATAGTATAGAATTGTTTCACTGGCTGCAGCAATCAACTTCTGCAAGAAAATCAGCTGAATAGAAAAGAAAGAAAGTATAAATTTGATGACAATAATATGAGGCCTAAAATGAATGTGTAAATTTTTGAGAGATGAATCCTTAGATGTACTTGGATTGTGTTTTTCTAATGAGTACCTTTGGGTATTGGTCAAATTCGTCATGTCTTAATTGTTGGTATCGTGAGAATGGAGTTGCTCTTCCTATTTTTATTTTCCTTTTTTCATGAATTTACAATTCAGCAGTCTAAGCTTAGAAGAAAAATAAACATGAATTAATTTTGCCAAGTGATTCTAAAACTCATTTTAATTAGTCCCTCACACTCTACAGTTAACCTTGATTGCATTTCATAATTTAGGTTTTCTTCCCTTGTATAATGAGAAATACTCCCTACTAATAATGTTAGTAAAGCAGAAGAATAAATTGATGCATCTTTCTACATTAGCCATGCAGTTTATTTTTCCAAGCTCCTTTGATCAAAAAGTCTTGCTATGTCAATTTTGTTAAATTTTGCCATCTACCTGTATGTATAACTGATTACATTTCTTGATTTAAGGATTAAGGAGTCAATGAAAAAGTTATCTGAGCTGGAAGACAAAGTCAGTCTTAGAAAATGTTAATCTGTGAATCTCATTACATCAGATTCTGCTTACTCCATCTGACTATTAATACTTAATGCTTGATGCATGATGGATTCTGAAATTTGAACAAAAAACTGTCTCAGTTTATATAAATACATAGATCTTAAAGCTCCTGTAGATAGAAAATAGCTTCACAGAGATAAATTGATTCCCAAGCAGGGAAATATTTTTTCCCACTTACGCCCTACCTGTTTTAATATCTCATGGAGCTTCGCATTTGCAAATTCCACCCATGGAGAACACATTAAAATTCCTAGTCTTGCTCCCTGAGAAACCGATAGAAATGTTGGTCTTAGTTTTGTGAGGAACTGTGTTAAGTTCATAGTAATAGATCAGTTAGTGTGTTATTTCTGTAGATTTTTGTTCTTTATGTCTGACTCTTAAGTCAGAAATCCTGATCAAGGGCTAGAGGCTCCTGCAAAGCTAGTTGACGCTACAACAGGTCCTTGTCCAATCCTGTGTGGTACAGTACAATGTGAGTCATGGCAGGAGAATTGTTTTCAGTCTCCTTCAGTGATCAGATCTGCCCCCCCAGTGTCACACAAAAACCCCTGGACACAGCTGGTGCAGACAGTAATGTTGAGCCATTCCAAAGTCTCTGCAGCTGAAAGGTGCCGAGGTTCTGGTGAGTAACTGGCACATGAGCCCGAAGTGAAACAGTTGCTCCTCAAACCAAATGAGATTACAACAGAACTGTTGCTTTCTCAACATGTATTCCATAAAATGGAACTTGGGGCAAAGTCTGTGGTTTGTTACTTTGCAGTTTGCATCTTGTCTTTCAGTATTGTCTAACATGTCCACCTCCATTCTCTTTTTCATTCTCAGGAGGATCCAGTTTGCTTATCAAGTTCTCTTTCTCTCTCTTTTTCTCTTTTCTCTTCCCCCCCCCCCCCCCCCCCCCCCCTTTTTCCCTTTCATCCAGATGGAATGCCATTTGCTTGGTGGGTTGGCCGTGCCAATGAAAAGCATCTTTACTGGGGAGGATCTCTTCCGGGCATTCAACAGTGTGCATGTGGATTGGAAGAAAGTTGTCTGGATATGAGATATTTTTGCAACTGTGATGCAGATAGAGAAGAATGGTAATAATTTTAACGTGTGTATAGCAGTGTCTGTGTGAAGAGCTGGGGGCAGGAAGCAGGGCAAGAAGGCTTAAATATTTCCTGTTTCATAGTTCAGGATGCTTGAATGGCTTGAGTATAATCTGATAAGAATGAAAATGAAGCTAGAATTTGGACTTTCACCTTAAATTTCTTCTTTGAGCCAAAGACATCTGGTTGAAGTAGGTTGCTGGGATGGGTGGTCTTCAAAAAAATCTTTCTTGTTGAATGCCACATCCAGTAATTTTATTTGTTTAAAAGTTTTGGTTGATTCAACTGGAGCATTGCATGAATAAAGGCTCCAGGAGCTTGGTTCATAGGTGTACATTGGAGCAGAAAATTGAGGCCTAGACAGCAAAATTCAGATACAGCTAAACAAGAAATATGTACTGCTAAAAAGTCTCCTATTCTTCTTATGAAACAGTATAATGTGCCTTAACTTACTTTTGCATTGGATCTCAAGCTTTTTAAGGTCAATGGGAAGAGTCGTTTGGCTTCTGTAGGCTTTGATTCAGTCTCCATAGGAAATTCTGGAGTCACAGGATGAATATTTAAAGCCTTCCTTGGGTTCTGACCTTTGTTGTGCTCTGATGCTGCATGAATTTGGGAAGGCCACCTCACAATCTTCTGTCCTTCTCTGCACTCTCGGAGACGCTCCAGCCACCAAGAGCTAGTTGGTGAACTTTCCAATTGTGTTTGAGGGGACTGAAATTTCAGATGAGTGTTGTTGGAAGTACAGTTTGAAACACTGAACATGCATGTGAAAATTCTGCTCACTCACTCTCCCTTCTAGACCACTCAGTGATAGGATCTGCTGCCCTTTATCTGAAAAAAAGATATTTTAACCTCCAGTAGTTCAGAATTTATGAATAATGGAAGCAGACAAGAAATGTCTTGCTGTCATAGGCTGCTGCGATTGAAACACTGAATTAGCCCTGTGAAACCTTCACTTAAAATGAGTAGAAAGTAACGGTAAGGAGTCTTAAGAACATTAAAAAAAAAAAAAATCAGAAATTACTTGTCACTGTAAGTGTTGGACTTTTTGGTTGCTTGATTTCTAGACAGTGTGATTATTTGCTTGGACCCTTTATATCCCTGGGGTCACTATTCACTTTCAAAAATTATAGCTGTAAGGGGATTTCTTCAGGAAGATGTTTATGTAAATATTGGCTTATGAATGTGATTTGTATGGAATAGCCTGGCTGTGCATGTTAATCTATCTTTTCTTTAATGTTTGGTTATCAGATGCGCTTTTGACGAGGTTTGCACATGAGCATCAGGAGCATCTGGTTTTACTGGTGCTTGGCTCTTTTCATAATTCCCATTCCATTTTTCACTGCTCAAGCAAAGCAGGTTGTTATGCTGGCTGACACTGGGGTTGCAGTCTTAGACTGCAGGGCACTGCAGCACTAGGTCGTACAAAAGCAATGCAAGGTGAAAGCTAAATGCAGCTTTATAATATTTCAGCCAAGTCTCCTCAGGAAATGAGACCTAAACAAGTTATTCTGTGGGTGTTTATGTCCGTTTTCCCACACACACCCCCAATGATTTTGAACAAGTAGACACATTTAAAACATCTTGGACAGAGAAGGAGAAGTCTCAAAAGTATTACAAATTACACATTCTATGAAAATTTATGCCAGGCTGAGGGGAAAAAGCCAATTAAAGCCCACAAGAAGGAAGTTAAGGAAGCGTACACTTTTATTAGATTTTGGAAAACCCTCATGGGAGAAAGATGTTGGAAATCATGCATCATTAGCTTGGCAGCTCAGAGAGCTACTTGTTTCTCCTAATTTCATGATAATAACAGAATATGCATACAAGTTACCTCCACTAAACTGCCTACTGTTTGTTGGTTTGGGGATTCAGTTGCTTTGGTTTTTAATCCATGAGAAATTTTTACTTTGGTAGTATTTTAAAGTTGAGGTTGCCTTTATAAAAGCTAGAAAAACCCTGACCTTTATGAAGAGTTTCTAAACATAAGGAATTTCATGTCTCTTGAAGATTGCTTTTGTGTTTCCCTGCTAGAACACTGACCCCTGATATATAACGAGCATTCGAATCTGAAAACTGCTAAGATCTGAACTGTGACTTTAACCTGCTATACGTTATAGTGGAAGGAGCAAGACAGCAGTAGATGCATTTATTTGCCTCAGCATGAAATAAAATGGGTGCTGCAGAGTTGAAAACCAGAAAATAATTTTTGCTCCTTTTAGATAAATCATGCTGCTCCAAGGTAGGAACTATCCAGAATAGCTGAAGCATCCTCCTGAGGAAGAGACAGTCCTAGGATTCTGCTTTGATTTGCTTTCCTTAGACTAAATCTTGGGTGCAGAAGAAGGTACTAATTTCTCAGAGCAGCAAAAGAAATGATAAACAATGGAAAGTAGACCTAACAAAGTCCTGTGCCAGGTGTTTGGCAGCACACAATATGCACCTCTAGGCATGCTGACTTCTTAATGATATCTGAGCATACAGCTGAGCCAGCTGCTATTTTTGGGCTCTTACTTGACATCAAGTTAGTCCCCCTGGCTAGATGAACAGGGATGTATAATTAAGCATTCTAGATGGGGAGGGCTTTTGTATTTTTCACCTTTGTTTTTATGAAAGCATTGTACTGATAAGTATCTTTTTCTGTATGGATCCTTATCGTGCTTCCAAGCTACACAGTATGATGATAGCGAAATGTGTCACTGCAGAATAGTGGAGAATCTTCCTGGTATTTTCGGGAGAATGGGAGATCTCTGAAGAGGAAGCAGAGGCACCTGCTACTGCACCCTTTTTGTTGACC
Source organism: Corvus hawaiiensis (assembly GCF_020740725.1). Taxonomy (NCBI): domain Eukaryota; kingdom Metazoa; phylum Chordata; class Aves; order Passeriformes; family Corvidae; genus Corvus; species Corvus hawaiiensis. The sequence continues at coordinate 27,264,176 of NC_063219.1, read as the reverse complement.
CAAGCAAGAGATCTGAAAAGGTGTAAGACATGCTTTGACTGCCTGCTGCCAAAAAAAAGAGAAAGATTTCTGACTGCTGAAAGCACTTGCTAGTGGGTGGGAACATTCATAAAAATCCAGTGGCTTCAAGCTGACGCTAAGCCTCGTTCAGAAAATGTTTTATTTTTCTTTCTTTCCCTTCCCCCACACTGACAATAGTTAAATGTTGGGACAAGTTATATATAGATGAGATATATTAGTGATTGTCTTTCAAAATATATACCCTGTTTCAAACAAAAACATATTCTTGATTGGGCAGATGTGTTAAACTGACCTAAAGAATAAAGCATTACTGAAATACTGAAGGGATAGTGCTATCATGAGATCTTTCGGATCTTCAAATGCCTCTCCCAGGCTGTCTTTCCTCTCAAGCAAAATTCTCTTGCCTTGGCAACTGAGGTCTTGCTGCTCATCAAACCTTGCATTTAAATGGGAGGAAACTCTTTCATGCTGAGGTGGCACACGACTGTCCTGAAGTCCTTTTGCAACTTTGGCCTCTCTGTCTGGAATCCATTCTCCCCTTCAAATGCAAACCCTTGACTGAAGCCAGTCATCAGACAAAACCATTCTGACTGTATTCACCTGGAAACCTTGTGAATTTGGAGAGCTCTGCAGCTTTTTATTTTGTACAGAAAGAGAGGCATCTTTGGAACTCATTTTGTACAAGAAGCTCAGGCATCTAAGCTAAGTGTGGTGGACAGTGTTGATTCCAAAAACTAGCTGATGGCCATATTTTATTTCTATTCTTCAGTCTTATTATTCAAACTTGAGGAGTATCCTCTTTTTTTCTTCCAGAACAGACTTCTTCACTGGGGAACTAAACATTTGAGTCATGCCATTTCCAAAGTTCACCTCTTTATTGTGGCTTTGGGGCACTACAAGAATAAGGAAAACCATGGGACACGATAAGAAGGGGAACAAAATAGAGGGTGGATAGTCTTGTCAGACCCACCTTGTCTCCCAGAGATATAATGAGTATATCAAGCCTAGTTTGAGGAGGAGCAAAGCCAAATGGAAGTGAATGAAGCCTTGCTTGGATGAGCTGTATTTGTGCTAAGCTCTGCCAGAGCCAGGATGCTACAACTGGAAGGGTTGAGGAGAGCAGGGCAGAGAAACCCTGATGAGCCCAGACTTGACTGGTTTTATTTGCTCTGCCACTATCCCACACTGAATCCATAACCCGAGAAGCAGTGCAGGCAACTCCAGAGCCTGAGAGCTGACCCTGCCAGAGGTGACCTGGCCTGTATAGAACTGTCTTGGATATCTGCTGTCATGACTGCTTTTGTCAACAACCGGGAAGAGCTGCCTGCAGAGAGCTGACTGTAGCAAGTCCCTGAGGTGTCAAGAATCAGTTCATTACTCTAATTACCAAACTCTGTATCCCTAATTCAGCCAAATACAGGCACTGCATCTTGCCTTCAGCTGTTAGGTATGTCCCCTCATGCTGGTGTTTTTTACATTATCGTGACTGTACATTATTTTACCCAGTAAAGCATTTGTGGATACGGCTCATGGGCAAGATAGCAATTAAAATGTATTCCTTTGGATTATTAATGGTATGCCCTGCACAGGCCTCAAAACTTTTCCTGATGGAAGCCTGTGTCATGGGCCCATTCCTTATGTGCTTCCTTGCCATCTGCTGATGATAGTATTCTTTTCCCCAGATGTATGGTATTCCTGAAAATCTGTGCTGAATATCTGAGCTACTGAGGCTCAGATGCCGCCAGAGTTTCCATTAATGTGCAAGAGAAAAACATACCAATAGGGGATCATATGAGAATAAATTATATTTAATGGCACCACTGTTCTACCATCTGTTACAAAAAATATGGAAATGGCTACCTAGAGATTAGCAATTTATGATGGCTCACACAGTTAGGACACCATAGAGCGAGGGTTTGTTGAGCATGCTTTTAGTAGTAGCCAGGAAGAAGAAAAATAGTTTCATCATGTTATCATCAAAATAGTTATTTGTCGTTTACAGGTGAGTTTACCTTTACTACACCTTGCAGTATCCAGCTGCTGCACTGTCATCTTTAGCGGCGAATTATTTTCATCTTTTTAAAATTGGTCCAGACATAGAGCATTTGTTTGACATGTGACTTGCCTCATAGCTTATTGAGGAAGTCCTTTGGGTAGATGTAGGCATTAATCTTCAGACATGGATAAACAAATGACATCCAACTGTATTTAGTACCCATAAACAAAAAAAATTCAGTGATTTAATTTAAAGGGCATTATTGGATTTGTTTGGTTTGGGTTTTGCTTGTGGAAATGACAAATTGACACTATCCTTTATGCAAAGAGCTCAGAGAAACATCTGTTTGTTGAGGGTTGTTTCCACCCTCAAAACATTCAGATTTTCATCTGATTTTGTGCCAAATTGAGTGCCAAGTCAAGCAAGCAGGAGGTCGACTTCCCAAGTTCATTAATTTATTCATACCATTTTCTGTGAGCAGGGAACTCTTTCGGGAAAGTGATGAAACCTGCTTGATTTTTGTGAAATCAGGTCTTAACTTACAGGGGGAAGTAGCCACAGAGTGCAATGTGAAACCCACTAAGGAGAAATAAAGTAGTGGGTTTGGCTAACCTGAGAAGCAGCTGTGGAAAAGCAAATATAATCTGGTTTTAAGTGTATGTGAACTGCTAAATTAAAATACATATCAGTAAAAAGGAACTCTGGGAACAAACACAAAAATAATTAATCTAACAAGGTTTTGCTTTTGTTTAAAAGACAAAATCATGTATTTGCATGTCAGAGTGCAGATGCTTTTTGTCAGAAAATAGTAATTTTATTTGAAAAGTGTAGTACATGAGAAGTGATCCCCAAGCCCCCTTCAGGCAAAATTTCAAATGTTTTGTCCAAACCCTGGTATATTTGTATTTTGTAGTGCCACAGCAGTGCCTCCAGGAAGGTTTTGTACAGGTACATGAAGCTCTTTTGCTCCTCTCTCAGGAATAATACATTGTATTTGAGAGGCTGCCATGGTGTACCACATAGAGAAGAGGAATTGTGGTGCTTTGTGAGAAATGGAGTCTGAAATAGGTTCAATTTAAGGAATACCCAGAATTTGAAACACTCACAATGTCTTCCACTCTCTTTTCTGCATTTCTTAGCTGAAATAGCTTAGGATCTTTCGCCAAAAACTTGATTTCCTACTATGAAATAATAATAATTAACTTCAACAATAGATATGTTGTTCCTCACACTGATGCATTCTCTGGACAGAATATTTTCTGATAGGTTTTATTTCAGTGTCTGCTTGTATGAAAATATATATCATTATATGAGGGGGTTTTTCCATGTGTGAGAGAATAAAATGCATAAATGTGCTATTTGAGTTTGAAGAGAAGCTTGATTGAGTTTTCAAGGCATTAACAAAGAAGTGAAGATTTTTATTAATTCGAGAATATATTTCTCTCTCACACTTGAGCTATGTTCTTAAAGTTTGCTGTGACACCGGCATATAAGTAGTAAAAATTCAGTCATAAAATCTGATATAAAAGAACTTCATGCAATACAGCAGAATATCTAATAAGCAATGCAGTTTTCAGAGATGTGGAATAGATATCTTTAAAATGTCACCATTTCATGGGGTTTTGTAGATATTTTGAACACTAGCTGTAGAAAGATACTGATTTTTATTTTAATGCTGATCATAGCCAGTAAAAAGACTGCACTATTTTTTAAATTTAAATAAATTTGCAGGAAACATCCCTAAATATTTTGCAATTTTTGAAAAATTTTGTTTTAAAAAAGTAAGTGCCAGCTTAGTTACTCATATGTGTATTGAATATTTTATGTTCCATTACTACGCATCTTTCTGCCTGCCTTTCATTCATTCTGCCTACTCTTCTTCCTCCCAGCCACTGGAATACCTTATTTAATTATCTTCCTAAGAAATACTCAAATAATTTAGCTTTTGTCACAGCAGTTACATCATCTGTTAAGAGTATTTATGCTAACTTTCAAATATTGGTACAATAAGCTATAGGAGTGTGATACTGAGAGTCTTCTCTGAAGAGATTTGGAGACCATGTACCTTTGATTCATACATGACAGTTTCCCCCCTGAGTCTGTGCTGGAGGCCTTACTCTGCCTCGTGCCTGGGAATTTCATCTTGCTGCACTTTGTCTGTAATTATTTGCATGTCAGACACCCACTGGAGCAAGAAGAAAATGTTAGCATTGGAGAGGGTACGTCTCCTTTTCCCCTTGGCATTATGAGACAATTAACTGTGGTGCATGCAATTAGAAGCAATGAAAAATAAATGCAATGTATGCAGCCTTTATAAAAAAGATCAAAATACTCCTATTTTTGTCTAACATTAATCAGAGTAGAGCACTTAACCAAACAAACATTTGAGGTTGTGTGTCAGAGCACAGCTGTAGTGTTTGTTCTGATTATTATTTCTTTGCTAGAAGTCTGTGTCCCTTCCCATATCTGGAACATTTATGGAAGTTGGCATTGCAAGCAGGATATGGGCAGGTCTGGGATCCTGCTTGGAATGTCAGACTCTTTGGCAGTGTTATCACTCAGATAGTGATACCTGTTTCCTGAGGCATTTTGTCACACCTGCCTGGCAGAGCAGTGGGTATAAATTTGGGATTACTGGCATTTTGGATATGTTGCCATCCCCATGTGCAGGATGTAGTTTTTCACCTGTGAGCAGACAGGTGAGCTGAATCCAGACCCTGCACACAGTTTGCTGGGCCATGAAGAGGTAGAGATCCTTTCTCCGAAACTATTGGGATTTGGTTCCATGAAGGATGCTCTGCCACACTTATGTGCCTGGATGTACAGCAAACCTTAACCTTGAGGAAAGGAGAAGAAAAAACACATCACTGTGGAGATGAGATTCAGGAGCACTCACCTCTCTATTATCAATCGATAGAGAGAGACCTTGAAAGGGCAGTTCTGCTCTGGCAAGGTCAGGGTTGGTGCCTGAGGGACTCGGCTGGGTTCATGAAGTGCAGTGGGATGAATGCACATCTCTGTACCCTGCCAGAGCCAAAGTCACTTGGTGGACTTAAGGGCCTGCCATGAAACATCACGCTGCATTTTGAGGACAACTTTTTGTCCAGCTGACTCAGATTAAAAACAAAGAAATTATCCTTCAGGAATCAATCTTTCCAGTTCCTTTCTAGCAACCATGTGTAATTTAGTCACAGCTGAAGAACAAGCCCAGCTAAACAAGCACAAGAAGACAATGCAGTAAATCTGCCTTGAATATTTCAGTTGCTGACACAAAATGTCCATTGGCATGCAATGCAAGGGATTGATTCAGTCCAAACTCACTCTGCCAACTCAGCTGTTTTTACATTGTGCAGGGTCAGTTGTGTCCCAGCCATCTTGAAGTTGGATCAGTAATTGTCTGGCTTCCCTGTGCTAACAGCATGGTGGAACAGGCATCACCTGTCCTCTTGCTGCTCGGGTGAAGCATAAAGCCAGCATAAACACCCTTATCTGTGTCCAGATAACTTTATAGAAATGCAGACTTAGACTTAGACCTGATCCACAGTAAATACATCCTGCTGAGGAAACCCAGTAGAGCCCAGTTTACATTAATGCCCATTAGTCAGCATGGCAGTGCTCTTCCTCAGCTTCAAAATTGTTCTGCACTGCTGAAGCAGGTTTACAGCCCATCCCAGCCAGTATCATGTGTCCAAATGCTGTCTTCAGTGGTCAGTATTGCATGTGAACATAGAGCATACATGGGAACATACTGTCTTAACTGTGTGTACTTGTCATAATTCCTCCAGGTAATTCTGCAAAAGATCTTTCATCTTTAACTAAGCGTCTTTTAAGTATTGCCTTGCATGAGGAATGCTGGGGGGTTTGTCTGTGGTTAATCTGTCTCTTTCTGTTTGTGTATTAAAATCCAGGACAAATGATACCGGCCTCTTTGCTTTCAAAGACCATTTGCCTGTAACTCAGATTGTGATCACTGACACAAACAGATCAAATTCTGAGGCTGCTTGGAAAATCGGCCCTTTGCGTTGCTATGGAGACAGTGAGTACTAGCTTTTCTCAATTTCCATAGGTACAGAATGTTCCTTTTTTTTTTGCTGTTGTTGTTGTCTTTTTTTATAAAAAACTATTTCTCTGATGAAAGGTGGCTTTCCACATGCAGCTTGCAGCTGCTGTCCTGCACCAATTAACTATAGAGAAGGGGGTTGTGTTTGCAGGGCAGTTCTGGAATGCTGCTTCCTTCAACACGGAGGCCTCCTACCTGCACTTCCCCACACTCCACGCCGAGGTCAGTGCGGACATCTCCTTCTTCTTCAAAACTACCGCCGTATCCGGGGTGTTCTTGGAAAACCTTGGGATTAAAGACTTCATACGAATTGAAATAAGCTGTAAGTTTCACTGCTCAGAAATCTTGGTGTATTTGCCCAATCTGACAGTTGCAGAGAACTGGGAAGGACATGTTTTCTGCCATCTTGAGAGGCTTGGAGGTGCCTGGAGACTATAAGATGGGGACATAAAGACTTTTATCTAGACTTACCTACCTCTCCTGTCAGAGTCTCCCTGTATGGCCTTGTTCATTACACTTAATCTTACTATGGCTAGATTTATCTTTCTTAAACAAACAAGTATGAATTTATATTTTCGACACCAATACTTATTTTTTTGCTCTTTAGAGAAAAAAACCTACTGGTTAGATGTACCTATAGGCTGTAATTTTAGTTGAAAGTTGAAAAATTTAATACAACCATTCTGATGGTTACTTTTATTTCCGTATCAGTAACATGCCCAGCCTGATGCAGCCCTAGTGTTTCACAGAAACTCAGTGTGTATGGTACAGCTACGAGGTGAGAGCTTAAGAAGGACAGGACAATAATGCAAGATAAGTTAGTCACAGTTGTAATGGATCTTGAATACTTCAAAATCTATTAAGTGAGTGTAGTGTAACTGCTTCTCAGTGTATAAGGACAATTGCATGGAATTTAATTAGTGAGATTTTGCCTCACTCCTGTTGGATGAGTTCAAATATTTATTAGTGACAAAAGAGTGTGGCAGCTTTGACATGAAATATGACATGTGTATTCCAAATTCTGTCAAGCTTAGGGAAAACAAACTGAGTGCTATGCATTTGATAATATGCTTATAATAACCCCAAAATAAAGTTTAGTAAAACAGGGCCCCAAGGCCCTTCAATTCATTAAACCAGTGGTAAATGTCATGGTGCATTATCACAAGGTAATGAGGTGTGATTTACTGTTAATTGCACATCAAGGTCCAATTTGGTTGTACTTCAGTGTATTGCATTTTATTCTCAGGGATATGGAAGTAAAAATGGCATCAAATATAACAAATACTATAAACTAAGAGGATTGTTCAGTGAAAGCTTCTGGATGTGTGTTACATCTGTCCTCCTAGAGAAATGAGTTATTTAAAAGTTTGGGAAAGATCTTTTAGACTTTTAGGCTTCTCATCAGTAGCTTGTTGGTGTGCTTCTTGCTGCCAGATGGAATTTGCAGCCTAAAGGCCTTGTATCAAGGAAGCTCCACCAAGCAGCTGCTTCAAAGGGAAATGACTTTTTAGCAGATGCAGGGGCTCAGAATAGATCTTTGTCTATCCCTATGGAGCATTTCCTATCTTAACTATCTAAGAAGCAGCTTCTAAAACCAGACCTATCCCAATTTTTTGGGCTTGAAATAACAAGGTTTATAGGAATTTTCAGTCCACAACCTTCTGGTTGTGTGATGTGTGGACCTGGTTCTTGGTCTTCCTGGTGCATTTAGCATTTTAAGGAAGAGAAAAATAATCAGTAGCAAGAATGTTAAAAGGTTCTAGCCCCTTTCAGGAGTCCAGCAGAGCAAGGTGGACTCCTTTATGTGGCTTTTGTTTTGCAATTATTGTCCTGTTTCTAGGAGCCTTATTATCTCTAGATGTGTGTTACATATACAGCTTTAGTTTCGGATCAGCAATTAACTAGTTTTGCTCATTAGTTTTTTTGTGCATCTTGGGTCAGACTTGGGCGAGCAAATGCTTGTAGGATTCTCTCATACCACATGCAGCCAAGTTATGTAATGGTTAAGTACTTGCATTTTGAAAGATCTAGTTGGAAAGATCTTCATCCTTTCTTCCTTCTTAGCATTATTTGTCCAAAATCTTTTTGGACCATTGTTTGACTTTTGTGCAGCCTTTGCCACTTTCATTTCAAAAAGAGAAGTGCCATTTCTAGAGCACTGTAATTGTTATAGCAAAAAAAGATGGGTACCCACAACCAAGCATAATCACAGCAGAGATCAAACAGTGAGGCTGCAGGCTTAAATTTATGTATAAGCTGCTGTGTAGGAGATGGGAGGTAAATGATCCTGTACTATTTGCTGACATAAAAGTTAATGGACCCTATATTTATGTGAGATTTCTTGGTGTCAAAACCACGATTTAATTCAGACCTTCACTTCCTCTTCACATCTGTTTATCTATTCCAGCCCCCAAGGAGATCACCTTCTCCATAGATGTCGGGAATGGCCCCACAGAAGCCACTGTGCAGTCTCCCACACCCCTGAATGACAACCAGTGGCACTACGTCCAGGCAGAGAGGAACCTCAAGGAAACTTCTCTGAAGGTGGACAACCTCCCCAAGAAGGTCCTGGAAGCCCCTGCTGAGGGACACTTCCGCCTGCAGCTCAACAGCCAGTTATTTGTAGGTAGGGACAATCCAAGGGTTCCTGTAGATATCAACAGTATTTCATATACTTTGGTAATGAATGCTCCTGTCTCACCACTGAGCTTGCATGTGGTGGCTTGATTTTGCTTTCTCTTCTTCTACTCCTGCATAGGCAACATGAAGTAAACCCCAACAACTGCCTTTACTCTCAAAGCACGAACCATAATTTAACCATGCTATTCTTCATGTTATTTTTAGGGCCAAACTCTTGAAATGTATTTATTGCCGAAGAGTTGATAACCTTTCTTCTTGTGCAGCATTAGCTGTGTAAATTGCTGTAAAAAATGTGACCTCTCTCTTTAGGCACATTGTAAAAGTCATAAATTTGTCATACAAGTTTCTGGGCAAAACCTGTTGACAGTAGGGTCTTTAAAATTTGTTCCTTCAAGCATGCCTACAAAAACCTTTATTTGGCTAGAGAGTCCATGAGTGAGAGAAGTATGAACACAGTCAATGCAAATAAAGGTGTTTCATCTGAAAGTGATTTTTTAAAGGACAAAAAAGAAAATTAAAAGAGGAAGAAGAAAATCTCTACATATATTTTGTTTACTTATTGCCGTTGCACAAGGAACCTGGACTGGGACTAGTTTGTATTTGATAATATGATAATGGATTACAAAGGGAATTCTCTCTTTTCAAATGCTGTCTTTCTGAGTAATCTGTTCAGTGATGGAGTGGGTTGTATTTGCTCTTATGAAGGGCCATTAAGGTAACTTCTGATTCCTTCCTTAAAATGGATCTTCTTAGCTGAAATGCTGTAGCAAACCTCAATCTGTCAATGCCTTTTAATAAAGTTTACTTGTATATTCATACCCTTATAGTTAAGTAGCTTTCAGGGTATTTATTTGAGCTTTTTATTGTGTATGTGTGCAGTAATTACTGGGCTCTGAATGTGAAGAATTATTCTGTTAATAAATAGATATGGCAGCATCAATGTCAGGAGTCCTTCCCATACAGCTGGTGATTTATACCTAAAATGATCTCTGCTACACTCAGCTGGAGTGAAGCTCACTGAAGAACTCACAGAAGGGAGGCTTAAGGCTGTCACAGAGCAAGGTTTCTGTTTTCTGGTATGAAGCATGCTGCTAATCACATGTTTTTCAAATACTGTGTTGATCCTAAGAACGTGTTCTGTGGGAGGCCAGGCCTGGAGGCAGCAGGCTTGGGCTGCCAGACACCTTAGACACATCAGAGAATTTTAGCCAACATACTGTTTCCAGTTAGGAAAATTACAGATTTAGTGACTGAATAGACTTTTGAGATTTTTTGGTTGTTTCTTTCTAAAGGACTAAATATAATGGGTTTATCATAGGTGATCTACTGGATATGTCATATATATCAACTGCTTACCATCTCAATCTGAAAAGCAGTATCTGCCTGTAAGCTTGCTGCTCAGCCTCAGTGAAATAAACAGGTTAGCTGTGCAAATTGCATGGTGGTTTTAAAGTGACATAATTGATGAATTGTGTCATGAAAATCCATAGTAGTTAAGGACCCCACCAGAGCAATGTGCCAACGGGAGCCCTTGTCAGCAAACGCAAAGCCATGCACTTGCCACAGAACAGCATCAGCAATCCCCACATGTTGGGGATTGACTGGATGGGGAGCAGCTCTGCCAAGAAGGTCCCATTAGTTTTGGTGGAGAAGTGAATTCATACCTCATCTGAATGTAGACATTCTTTAAGGAGCAGGTTGGACCAGTTGATTCCATCAGTGACTTCCAGCTGATTGTACTCTGATTGTAGTGAGTGTTTACAGTAAACGTTAGGATACAGGTATTTATTTCAGCCAAGAAGTGAAAAATTCTCACTGTGTAATAAATATATTGCATTCTGTTGGCCTTCTGCACTTTTACGGAACAAAAGGAACAGAAAAACAAATGGGTTTGGGAGTGCTTTTTCAGCCCTTAACTCTGCCATATTGAAGGCCAAAATTATCTGTGACTTGCTAAGTTTTCCTGAGAGCTGTCAGAAGAGCTGGAAACCTGGGCAGCCTCATGATTCTGGCATTATTTGTCCCTGGGTGCTCCAGGGAAAGGTGGCAGAAGTCCAGCAATACACAGATGTGATGTAGTTTGTCTCTACTGAAAGTCTCATTCGAATCTTGTAATAAAAAGCTACTGATTTAATACCTCAACCATGCAGAGAGAATTTTAACCCATCTGAAAAATAAATGTGTAAACACCATTGTAAAAAAGGAAGGAAGCAGCAGCACATATTACTCCCTACTCCCCCTATAATCCACAACATATTTGTCTCTGCAGCATTCTGCATACTGACAGTGATTAAGGGGTTTCTAGCCTTAATGACGGTGTGTGGCAGGCTTCTGAGATAGTTCTGTGTGTGTGTGAAGTGGAAGAGAAAAATGACTTTGTATTGCCACTACACTCAAACAAGCTTGGATTTTAATGCAGCCTAAAAGAATTTGAAAACCATTTCTGCCTTTCTTGTAGTGGGTCTTGGGTATCTAACTGCTTCTGGCTGCATTATAATCCTCAGTCAGAGCATGGATATCCTTGTACCTGGTCAGGTTTCTTCTGTAAATTTGAAAAAAGTACAGTAGAAGGAGCAAGCCCCAAACAAATGTGCAGGCTAAGTACCATCAACTGCACCAAACTGCGCAGTAACGAGCCAATTCGGCAAATTACTTGCTTGGAAGGGGCACTCAAAAACCTTTCCTTTCAATGGACAGTTGTTTTCAGTACTCAAAATGTGTGGCATAGTTTTGTGTAGTGCAGCTATTCCTGTGGTCCTGGAGTAGTTGTGTCATCATCTCCTCTTGTGGCATAGTCTGAGATGAAGCTCTGTCTTACCCTACTGGTGAAGGAGTGAGATCCATCACAGGGATGGGAAAGAATGTCCTCCCAGACCACTTTGAGAACAGGATTTGAACTCAGACTGGTAACATCAGAGAAGCAAAATAAAAATCCTGAGAAATTAATCTGATGTACAAAGCTTTGGTCAGCAGTTTTTGTGCTATTTGTTTGGTACATTTTGGAAATTAGCAAAGCTAAGTGTTTGGGTTCCTAGTTTTGACTTGGGAGCAAGTGAGCAAGGAATGAATCCTTGGGTAAATCTCCTCTGTCTGTTGTAGACAGGCTAAAGGCAACATAACTCAGAGAAAGTCAACATCTGAGAAGCTTTCTCTAGAGACAGAGACAAGGAATTATAGGAAAAGAAGGGGTTTGTTTACTGTTGGATTTAAAAGCATTTGTCAATGCCTTGGAATATTTTGGAGGCCAAGAGGAGGAATTAATGCCTAATTCTTGTGTATCCTGTATGATTTGTACATCTTTCAGCTTGAGAGTAAAAAGTATGACTTGAAGGTCTTCGGAGGAGCACCATGGCAAATTCTCCTACTCCTGATTATGATCCCTATGCTTCTCCATCCTTTCCTTTTCTTTGTATCAGTTACACAAAGCAAGGATGCTCCTAATACTTATTTTCAGCCTCCCTAATCCAGTTTCTACTAACAAAAAGTCCTTTGTTTTGTTTTTTTTTTTTAAAGCAAATCCTCACCTCATTGCTAGAATGTTAATTTTTTATCCAATTGTGTCACCAAACTATGCTGTGAGTGCTCAGTTGTGAGCTTCTTGCCTCTTCCTCTCAGACTCTCCCTTCCTTTCCCAAAGGCTCCTCGGAAGAATTTGGCTGCAGAAACACCTTGCTGAAAACAGCATGTCTCATTTGACTGTTACCTCCACTCAGCAAAGTACATCCTCAGCCTTGGTATTTACGGTCCTTAGGCTTATCCTAAAATCTGTTTTCCTGAATAAAACATTTAGGTTTCATCCATTAAAGTTTCTAGCCCATCAGGCTTCTGTTAGAGTTGGAAGAATCTGCAAAGCCTAATTTGGGGAAGAGTTTTGTTTGTTTGTTTTCAGTTTTTCCTCTGCTTTGCGGGAGTGTATATGAAGATTAGGTCAAGTCAATTGAAGAAAACTGCCAAAAATAAGCAATAGATTTGCTTAATCAATACTGGTCTAGGATCATGTAGTTAGTCTGTGTTAAGCTCTAAGCTCTGCAGAAAATAGAAGAGTGAAAAACTTTATGTGGCTTTCCAAAGCGCTTTAGAGAGCAATAAGAATATGAGTAGTGCAATAAACATGACATCCATAGAACAGTTAGCAATAGTTTTTACTCATTTTTTATATATTATAGCTGGGATTTGTATGTGTGCAGAGAAGAGGCAAGGAAGTTGTCATTCATCCTTGTGATATTTATGGTGGCCTCCAGGCAAAAGAAAACAGAGTAACCAGTAGCCTTAAAGGGAGAAATCCCATTTCTACTTACATGGTCTTTACTGAAAATTCTGTATGTTTTGTTTTGGAACAAAGTCTCCAAATAAAAGGATTGTGTATGCAGTGCAGCAAATGCAGAAGGCCTGATTCTTGTCCTCAAAGGGTCTTTAAAATAAGTGAGCTAACGTTTGCCCACCTGAAAGAAATAGCTGGCTAAAGAGAAACTTAGAAATATTTACTTCTCTGAGAAAGGTGTCAGAAAATGAGCATGGAATAAATGTGTCTCATGCATGCTATCTATAGTTCAATTACTCTAATTCACATCCAGTATTTCTGCTATTAATGTTCCAGAAAGAAAAGTATGACAGAATGGTGTAGTAGAACACTAGGCCTTGAGTGAAGTTCCTTTTCAGACTGTTGCTGCATTCTCTTTAGTTTGAAAAAGTCTTGCTTTAATTAATTTATGGAAAAAAACAAATGCTCTTCTGCTAGGGCTTATCAAGTGATATAATCTCTTAAATCGTATGCTTTGAAATAGAGCCAACTTCTACAGAAGAATAATAAGTTCTTTCATACTACTTTTGCAGGAGAATCACCAATAAAGCTAGCTTTTAAGAGTCTGCAAATGCTGATAACTCCTGGACCAGAACTAGATTTCCTAGCAGCAATCAAAATTGCAGTATCTTCAAAAGAAAAACATTGGCAACTGCCAAAAAAAAAGCCTATGATAAGAAAAATTGTTACATTTTCATAGAGAACTTCAACAATCATCATTATTATCATTCTCAGAGATTACCTCTTAGGGAAAATGCCTTCACTGTAACACTGTTAGCAGTTCCATTCGACAGATATGAATCTAGTTATCTTGTAGAGATTGAACTGCCCTCTTGCATACAGGCCTGGTCTTCAGGAAGAAATGCAATCATGTTCATCTGTTGTAATAAATAACACATCTGTGAACTGAACTCATGTTTCAGGCCTACAACAGCCATTTACATGCAACACATCAGGCTGGGCAGTCATGCATAAATTCAGACTCAAGTCATTTCCCTTCAGCCAAGCAGGTCTGGTGCTGAACATGATTCATCCCTGCTATCTGGACTCATCAGCATGTGTAACTCTCCTGCTGGTGGGATTAGGGTGTTGTTTGTACTAAGACAACAAATAGAAAAAAACAACAAAACCCCAACATTTTTGGTTTAGTTTTCTCATGTATTTGGTGATATGCAGACATAAGATGAAGAAACTAATCTTTCTTCTAAATGAATTTGCAGTTTCAATGTCAGACAGGGCAGTAGATAAGCCAAAAAAGACAAGAATTACAAAGTGTCACAGCTTTCTAGTCCTTTCATAAAAATAGAGAGACACCTTAATTTCCAAGGCTTTCCATCTGTCATCTTTTGCAACTGTACACATTGATATATAATAGTTTTTTAAATTTGTGGATTCATGTTTGTACCTCAGGGTTGAACTTCATGGCTTTGATTACTGTGCAGACTCACCAGTGAGTGCATGTCTGTTTTTCTCTTTTTCAGGGGGAACAGCTTCCAGACAGAAGGGCTTTTTGGGATGCATTCGATCTCTGCATTTAAATGGACAGAAACTTGACCTCGAGGAGAGAGCTAAAATGACACCTGGTGTTAAACCTGGATGCCCAGGACATTGCAGCAGTTACGGGAACCTGTGCCATAATGGAGGAAAATGTGTGGAGAAGTATAATGGTTACTTCTGTGATTGTACCAACTCAGCCTATGAAGGACCTTTCTGCAAGGAAGGTAGGCAGCAAGCTTTGATCCCAGGACTTTAGTGGTTTGTGCAATAACTCTGAATTACAGCACCATTTCACCCATGTCACCTTGGTGTCCCCCTGTTTCAAGATGTTCTATTATCAGCTGTCCCTGTTCAGTGTTACTAAGTGTTTGTCTTAAGCAGGCTCTAAGACCTCCTTTTGTTGACTTCAGTGTTGGCCTCAGAAATTAAAATGGTGTTAGTTGTACTAATGAAGTTCACAGCTATATCCCACTATGATTCCTGTATTCCATTGCATATATCTATCCCCAGATGATAGGGAAAAGGGCTGAAATTCTTCATAGCAGGTGTTTGCCCATGTCTGAATATTTAGTTGGCTTGTTTTTTAAACCTCGTCTTATTTTGTTCACCTTAACAAATCCTTAAGAGCTTTTCTTTACAAAGTTTTAGAGCACTGATGTGACAAAAAGAGGTAGTCTTTTTATGGGTTTTTTTGCCATTCTTGTGACAAGCCATCCAAACGTTAAGAAATCTTTAGAATAAGCATGAAGCATTCAGGAGAAAACTGATTTGCATGGCTCAGTCTTTGGTAAATGTGTCCTCACTGAACCTATCTGGTGGCTTATAGGAGGTGCTGTCAACAACAGAGAAAAACCAGGGCAAATAAGGAACATCTAATTTATCAAGCAGGCTTTTTGGAGCTACAAAATCACTGCTCAGTAACAAGGTGCAGTGTGAATTTTTAATTTCCATGGTTGTCCCCCACCTCACAAGTGCAACAGGTTTGCTAAATGGGTTGCATCATCTGCTGGTGTTAATTGGCTTAGCTGTTGTCATGGTTTAGGAATGGTATTCTCAAATTCAGTGATTCCACTGAAACCATGGAGTGATCTCACTCACTCTCCTCTCCCCTCTGCCTCTGCCTTTACTGCACAAAAGGTAAAGATCATAAATTGATATAAGAACGATTTACTGGAAACAGCAGTGACTTTTAAAAAAACCCAAACAGTAACTGCAACAGTAGAGGATACAAGAAAGAGGCAAACAATTCTCACCTCCTTCCACCACCAGCTAGGCTGACCCAGAAGAGAGCCCTTCCTCCATCCTCCGAAAATGATGTGGGGTGGTATAGAATAAACTCCAGGTCCTAGCCATGCCCTGCCCTGGCTACTGCAAAGTTAACCTCATCCTGGCCAGAAGCAGGACAGTTGTACTGCAGTCTGTGGAACTGTGCTCACTTACCAAAGCTGAGGGCTTGGCACGGATGTTGCAACAGACATCTCAAACACCCACATAGTGTCCCATTAGAAGATGCTGCTGTAAAGGTGAAGCTGCTTTACTGGAGAGTCACCATCCTGACTTCACTGAAGAAAAACCCTGCTGTTGTCCTGTGTCATTCATAGTCAGACTATGTTGTGTTTAATGGAAACAGAAGCATGACTTCCTAGGATCTGAGGATGCACAGGTAGATGTTTCTCTTCGTTTGATGCTCCCAAAGTTCCCCAATAAGCTTCCTTTACTGGCTGTCTTTGGTCAGTGTGTTACTTTAATAATTAATTTCTTTAAAAAGGAGACTGGAAAGAACAAATCTATTGTGGGGGCACGACAGAGAATATTGCCTTACATGTCACTGTCACAAGATGGTGAACAAAGCATTTATTTGTCTGATAGACATTTGGGCTGTTCCATCTCATGGAGTTCTGATTCCAGCACTAAAACAGTTGAATTTATGTCTCCATACACTGTTACTCTTTCTGTCAGACAAACAATCTGCAAGAAAGGACACACTGCTTATACAAATGAAGGAAGGGTGATGGATCAGGGGTGTTTTGCAGTGTTCTACTTCTGAGGCAGTCAGTTCTTGTCCATCCCTGCCTGGAAGATTTGAAGATGCAGTAGCTGAAATAATTCCTTTGGTTTATTTATATATGCTTTCAGAGGTTTCTGCATTATTTGAAGCCGGCACTTCTGTTACCTATACTTTCCAAGAACCTTATCCTGTCACAAAGAATGCAAGCACCTCAAGCTCTGCCATTTATGTGGATGCTGTCATGTCCAAGGAGAATATTGCATTCAGCTTTCTCACGGCACACACTCCAAGCCTTCTGCTGTACATCAACACCTACTTTCATGAATATTTGGCTGTGATTCTCTCCAAGAATGGTAAGTAGCCTTGATTTGCTACCAAAGGGAGACCAGTGTAACTGAAGTTTTTTGGGTTTTTTTTTGTTTGTTTGTACGGGGTTTTTTTTGTGGGAGAATAGTATAGAATTTTGCACTGATTTAAGTTCATTTCTGTGTCTGCAACTTTATCAACTTCATGGTGTTCAGTTCGTGAAAATGGCCATTACTCTTGTTTATGTCCCTTTATTTGGCATTCAGTGCTACACTTGCCTAGTCAGTCTTTGAGTAATCATGCTGTTGGGGCTTAAAATGTGCTTTGAGTTCCATTTGGCAGGACTGTACAATAGTAATTCCTTGCTATTTATTCCACACTGAGATCCATTAGGCCACCAAGATAAGGGAATGAGAAATACTATGTATGTACAAGAGCATTTGGTGCACAAATATATTTATAATTCTATCTTTTGCATTCTGTCTTGGCACATGTACTGCTCCTCACTGGACTGTTTCAATGGAATATGGCTAGTATGTCTGAATATTAAAGCTAGAATATGTCCAAGTTTTCTAGGTTTACTCACCAAAACATGAAGTGTAAATCCATTTCCTGTTTGAAGATAATTGACGTGGGTACTTTTTGAAAATCTGTTAAGATTTTAGGGGCATAGACCCTTTGTCTTCTCAGTAAAACTCTTGCTCCTCAGTCCTTGCAGTCCTTTCAGAAAACTCACTCCAGACAAACATCATCTTAGACAAATGGGGAAATTTGAATTTTTCAAGAGTTATCAGGCACTGGAGCATTGGAAATGATGAGTAAGAGTATTGGTGAGTCAGTTGCCTGTGGCAAACAATAGAAAGTTAATGTCACATGGTTGAATATGTAGATTTGACTGAATGACCCAGACCACTCCGAAGCCTTGAAAATTCCAGAATAACTAAGCTTTCAAGTACTGTCAAATAAAGCCTTAGAAGATTTGAAAAAAAAAAAAAAGGTTTTATTCTCAATATGGAGTTTGCAGTAGTTTATCTCTTGGTTATGTCATGTGGATAGCATTGGGGCTGGCATCCCTGGCAGGGGCAACTGGAATAATAACTGCCTGAGCCAATCTACACCAAGCGAAGCTGCAGCAGGGAGGTGGGACTACTGAGGTGACCCTCACCCTCTCCTGTCCAGTCCCAGATTTCCATCTCTAATGTGCTCTTGTAGACCAGTGTTTATGATTTTTGGATGTATGAATATTCTAGTGTGTAGTTCCAGGGTGATGGAGGTTAGCCCCTGCTGAGGTAAAACCTTGGAATCTGCTTCTCAGTTTCACTCAGGTCTTTTGATGCCGCTCAGGCAATTGGAAATAGCCCTAAAGTTAATGACAATGCAATATCCATTTAAATCAGCTTTACTGCTGCCACAGTAATCTAAAATGACCTTAGAAACATAAGTCAATTGACTTTTATTGATAGAATACGCTATAAGCAAGCTATAATTGTGGAGCTCTAGAAGGGGGTCTCTAATAGTGCTTGGGAAAGGGGTTGGGATCAAGACATCAGGATGTCTTGTAGCAGCTCAGCAGGAGCAGAGCTCATGAAAATGAAAATGACCTTTCATTTTGTCAGCTGCAGCATCTGCAGATTTCAGCTTTGGCTTAGGTGGAGACAGGTGCTCTCAGTACCTGTAGAAATTAGGTGGTGCAGGTCTCAGCACAGTCAGGCAGTACAAACAATGGTGCTTTTCTCAGACCTGCACCTCTTTTTATTCACTTGTAATAAGGTGGTAACAGTTGTTTAGAGGGTTGGTGAGATGTCAGGTTCCAAAATTCTGGACTATAAAGTGTAGCACTATATGCAAAGAATGATTAAGATAACTAGCTGACCTTTGTTAACTCCTGAAAGTCTCCTTCAGGATTACTCAGTGCATGCTTCTGTGACATTTTTTCAAGACAGTCATTTCAGTCATGTATATTCTCTGCCTTTTGTCCCAAATGGAATAATTCGTTAAATTTCATGTCCTTTTACTTTTTAGTCTTGTTGGAATTGAAATTATTCCAATGAAAATAATGTTCAGATATGTTACTCTTTCTTCCTCCAAGAGGTTTATGCTTGCCATAAAGTTACTGGACTATGAATATCAATGTCCTTTGTAGCATTAGAAGTGCGTGTGATTCCTTCTCCGTTATTGGCTCACTTTCAAGGAATCTTGCTGAGTTTGACAGTGTGTAGTAGGACATAACCAGGTCCCTGCTGGATAACTGATTGGTTAAATAAAGGTTAGGCTCCTGGAGAAATGGGAATGGACTTTCTCACTTAGGAGGTGAGCAGTAATACTCTTTACCATAATCCCAAGTCCCTTTCCACTTGTTAAAAAACTGTATTTGAACAGTCTACGTATAATTAAGTATTTCACCTTTTGTAACTATTTTTGAAGCTACTGCTCACGTATTCGGTTATTCCTCTTTTCTATTATCCACAAAATAAGTAGGCAAATTGCTAGTTAATAAAAGTGACAATGAGAAGAATGTTTCTCCTACTTCTGATTTCACATGTTAAATATTTGACATTAGAGAAGTGAAACTGTTTGCAAGGATTATTCATAGTTAGAGTATACTAAAAGGGCTTATATAAAAGTGAATTTGTATGGGCACCTATGGTCTAATTCAGTCAGGTGTGAAATATTACCTAAAATCAATTGATTTCAGTAAATTTATATCTATATAATACTTCTAGAAGAAGTTCCTACCTGTAGAACGTATCCATACCACAGAGTTTGTTCTTACCTCTGATCAATGGGCTCAATGGGCTCTGATCAATGGGCTCAGGTAAGGTTTCAAAAGCTGGTGGTTTTAAAGATGGCTTAGGGATTCTTTCCTCCATTAGTTAATACTGATACCTTGAAATCATACATATGATTTGAAAATGGTATGCATATAAGAGCATGTTCCTTTCCTCTCCAATCTTTCTTGGATTTTTAAATTACAGCTACAAATGTATGTGTATGTATTGTACATAGATGGGTGTGTGTATATATACATATACACACACACATACATAGATGGGTATGTATGTAAAGCTCATGTAGTCCCATTGGTCCCACATCCAAGAAATTAGCAGTACTTTAATGATTGGCATTTTTAATATCTCTTTCTGTAGAAAAATTATAGTGCCTGTTACTAAGCTACAGAAAATGGGTAAACATCTCTAATTAGTCTTCTCAGTGTGTCAATCCACAGAAATTATCCACATCATGTGAAGATACTACCAAGAAAAGAGTATTTTTTTCTTTCCCAGGCTTGCTCTTCACTGAACATTTTTGCAATTACACGATTTCACAGTTACCAGTACCTTTATAATATTATCTGTGCCTTGTTCAGATAATAAATGATGGGAGAGAAAAATGTTAAAAGAAAGAATGTAGAAATAAACTTTGCTTCTCCTTTCTTCATGTTTCCTACCCCCCTGCAAGTAATCAAATGTGATATGAATATGATGAAATATATTGTCTAGAAAATGTTTTCACAAGTCTTTGATTCTCAGTTTTGTTGGCTTTTTCCATGGAAACAATATGATTCCTAATCTAGAAAAAAAGCAGGTAGCTAGCATCAAAGAAGAGAGATAGAATCTCAAACTATGCTAGAGTGATTGGAAAATTATCTGTATTTATTATCTAATCTCATAAGAAATTAAACCTTTTGAGTCCTTCTTTTCTATTTCCACCTTTCCAGCATCTATTGCCATCACACTGACATTTGCTCTCCATTTCTTTTGGAAAGCAAGACTCTGACTTTGAAGAGGAAAGATTAAAGACAAGGAAAAAGGCACAGTTAAAAACAGCAGTACAAATAAAAACAGCTTAAGTAATTCTTAGGTCTCTGATACTCAGCATACAGTAGCAGGACTTATATCAGCTCCACTTCCCTGGCCTATAAAGTCTTAAAATCAGCTGACATTTGAAGTGAATAGGAAAAGAAATCAAAATGTGTAACAAAGGTAAGCTGAGTTAACACTCTAAAAAAAAAAGTAAATATTAGTGAGAAGCTACTGATTCATTTTTTCTTATAAACTCATAATCACCTGTAATCTCCTCCTGTCTCTAAATCAGAAACAGCCTTTCTATTGAAAGCATGTAAATTCTCTATTGTTTTTGCCTTCAAGTCTGTTGAGCTGCATCTCCAACAACCAAAGCTTTTCTTACTCAGTGGAAAAGAGATGAAAAAAATCCAGTTCAGTCTTTGAGGCATCCTATTTACACTGAATACTCTGAAGTTTAATGGGTCAAAACTAAAATAGGAGAAATAGGACTTGGGTGGATTTGGGGGATGACTCTTCTGGTTCTTTTTCCTTGCTCCCTTGTGGGTCTTAGTTTTGGGACATTAGCTATCTGCTGCAGAAAGACTCTCTCGACTACACTGTTGCTCATGTAGTTCCCCCTTGGAGAGCACCTTGTGCCTTACAGACTTGCAGCAGGCACTGAACAATCTGCACAATTTATGTGACCGAAATGAGAAATGGTGACAAAGTTCAGGTACAGCTGCTTTTAACAGAGCAGGAGCAGGAAAGAAAGGCACATTGGGAAGTATGGGAGACAGCTTTGTGGAGGAGACAAGCAACTGAGTGACTGAGGATTGTTCCCAGTCTAGCTCTGGTTCACAGCCATTATATGGCAGATAGCATAGAAGTCTTCTAAATGTAATGTCAAGCAATTGTTGCAGTTGGCCCCTGAAATCTTATGTTGTTCACTGAGTGAGGGGCCAGAGACAGTTTGGTCAGTAATGATGAATGTAAAAGAAATTTTCCGCAGTTGCCTTAAATGGGAAGCTGGCTTTGGTACCATGAGTAGGCAGGGCTGGGGTGGCAGGAGATCTATCAGCTTATTTATCTAAAGAGAGAAACTTCCGTGGTTAGAAATCACACTGGTCACTAAGATGTTCCCCTGCTGTAAGCACACTTCACAGAAAATAGGAATGCTGACTAGTGTTTTCACTTCAAATCCAGCACTAAAAAGTCTTTGAGGAAAGAGGTGGACTAGGCACCCAAACGCAATTTTATTTTATGTTTTTGTTAGCATATGGCACTTTAAATTTTTAAGTGTGCAAAACTAACTTGAAAGAAGAAGCTGTCACAACATTCAGCCAAGGACTCTGGCAGATCTCTATCTCTGCTTTCCAAGTGGAGAGAACTGAAAGATCTGTCTCATTAGCTGAATTCATGGACATGTTTGTACTCATGAAGATTATTTTGCCATACTGGAGGGTCAAGAGATGTTCTGAAGATCCACAAGGGAAAACAAGGGAACTGTAATTGGATTACGTAGAGCAGGAAGGGTTGAACAGGCAGTTAATAATTGATCTGTGCTCTGGCTGTATACAGACTGACTTTGAACTTACTGCTCTCTGGCATAAAACTCCAGACCACTGTCTGCAGATAATCAGCTGGGAAGGAGACCTGTGTTCCCATTTGCTTATAGGAGGTGCTTTATCTCCTAAAAGACTTGAGTTCCTAGCTCACATTTTGCAGCTGATAAGTCATTTTTATTGTTGGATTTCTCTGGAACTGTCCTGAAAGGAATGAGAGGAAGGACAGAGCATCCTGTTTTGAATAGATGCTGCATATATATATTTGCTCTTCAGTAACTCTGAAAGAAGGGTATTTCAGAACTCCTTTTATTGAAAGCTTTAGCCTTGAAAATTGATAGTAATTTTTCAGTTATTTTTAACTTGAGATTATCTGTGTTGTGGACAGACTGAGCAGTGTAGTAAAAACTGTAGTCCAGCAGAACCATTGTTTAAGTGCTGCCTTGGAGCACTGTAGCTGTTTGTACACAACAGAGAGCCCAATACTTGGGAGACTGAGTCTGGGTCCAAGTAAATCTCCTCCTCTATCTTGTATGTAGTATCCCTATTAACTTGTTAATTTTTCCCATAGCATATCATGTCTGCATCATGAAAAGGTGACTTCTTCCTTCTTGCCTTTCTTAGTGAAATTGGGTGTTTATGTCTTAGTCTTTACAAGTGAGAGTGGCCTTCGGGAGCTGCGGGGGGAAAAGTCTGGAGCAAGGTAGATGTAAGCTTGGTGAAAGAGGATCAGATCAGAGGATGGACATTAAGCGAACTGGGCACACATAAATCCATGGGCTCTGGTAGGATGCACCCACAAGTGATGACAGAACTGGAAGATGTCATTGCAAGGCCACTCAAAAGGCAGTGGCCACAAACAAAAATGATGAGGTTTCATCTGAATATGAGAAAGAGAAAACTCTTTTTAGTGTGAAGGTGACTGAGCACTGGCACATCTTGCCTAGAGAATTGTAGAATCTCCATCCTTGGAGGTATTCAGAAGCCATCTGGACATGGCCCTGGGCAACTGACTTGAAGGGTCCCTTTAGTGGGACAGGGATGGACAGCATGTCCTCCAGAGATCCCTTACAACTTCAGCCATTCCATGGTTCTTTGAAAAATCACAGAAGTATGCATTTGAAGGTAAATTACTGAAAGCTTATATGTATAAGCATATATTTTACTAGAGAAAAGTCATTACAATGCTATCATTATATGGTTCTTGCAAAAGGATTTTTACTAGGTAAATTTTTTATTCTTCCACTCATTTTCCCCATTAGATGACTTAAGAACATGAGTCAGTTCCTTGTATGCCAGTGGTTGCAGCTAGTTTTAGACTCAAATATCTCCCTTGAAAGGTTGCTGTAATCAGGAGGTCACTGACTAAAGGATCCAACTTCTCCATTTGCAGAGAGTGGCATAACCCACATGACAGGCAATCCTTAGATGGGCTTACTGGTTAGAGGAGCAGAACATTTCCCAGAGATTGGTGACCAGCCAGGCAGTTTCTCTAGAGCTCAACACAAATGAGCATCATTAACCTTAGAAAGCCATTAATCCACAAAGTTCTGTGCTGCCTTTATTATGAGTTAAGAATGACAAGGAGGTTTTAGAAGAAGCATATGATTACTTCTCACTAGTTTTGTCTAAAAGATTATTGCTCACTCTCCTGCTCAGGCATCATGTAGTGCTCAAATTGCTTCTTTTTTTCCTGTTCATACCATCTTTTTCTTTGTTCTCATTGCTGAACATAATGGCTGTTTGTTAGGTCAGCATGAAACAAGTCCTTGCTTGAACAGGCATCTGTACTGCCAAAATGGAAAGAAGAATGGTTAAAGGATATTAGGAAAAATGGAAACTGTGAGGCAGATCCTCGGTGAGGGCAGGCTGGGATGACTTTCTCAGGGTATCACAACAGATCTCAGTCTTTTTTACCAAGAGCTGTTCACACAGCATTAATGATGTTGCATAATTTGCAAAGCCAGGTTGAACTTTTGGAATAAAAGTCATAGGATGATACTTTATATTTCATTCACTGGGTAAAGAATAAAAACTCTTCCTGCCAGCCTGGCTCCTCTGCTATTCTTAAGTAAAAAGTACAGAGGGAGACGGAAGCCTGGCAAGATTCTTCTTCATACAAAGGTGAGTAAACCATAGGGCCTACTGAATGAGTGTGAGACTGTCAGCGTCCAGTGTGTGTTTAAAGACAGAAAGGGAGATTTGAGCACAGATATGAACATTTGGTCCAATAGTATCACACAGAGGCTTCATATCATGAAGTTCAACAAGGCTAAGTGCAAGGTCCTGTGTTGGGGTCCCTCCCCTGCCGTGTAGCCCTGGGAGAGGGGCCCTGAGGGCACAGACACGGGGCTACCCTGTCCCTGCTCAGCCTCGTTCCCATTGGTTGGTTTGTGTTCCCTGCGCGGGCAGAAGGACCCTTGGTCCCGTGACTGGAACAGTTCCTCAGCAGAGCCCCGGCCATGCGGCTGGAGAAATAAACATCTCTCTGAAACAGCTAGCAAGAATCTGTCTGTCCGTATATATTTCCTTTCCACGGGACTCCTGGTTTGATATATGCGTGTTGCAGTATCCCCACTGCAACAAATGGTGGAGATTTGAGAGCAGAACGATCCCCGATCCCTAAGCGACTGATTTGTGTGAGTAAACCCTGGAAACTTTGGATTCCTCTTCTTGGTTTTGCTTTGCTATTCCATATCTAAACTATGGAGGAACCGTGGGAAGACTCTTGGCTCTCAGAGCCGCATATGGACATTTATCTTAAACTTAAAATGATTCTTGAACAACGATTTGTAAATTTTAGCTTGATTCAAGCTCAAAAAGAACTGAAACACTTCCTGGCATGGTTGTTTAAGAACTTTTTCTATGTTTCTTGGGATTTAATTCTTACCAAGGGCTTTTGGAAAACCGTTTGGACACAGTTAATATTGGAGTCAAAATATATGCCGATGGAAGAATATTTTCGTGAATATTATTTAGTTACTGAGACTGTTGAGCAATGTCAGCTGTGTCCTGGTGAAGGGAAGCGTGGCGCAGGGACCGTGCGGCCCAGGCCACGTGCACCGAGCGCTCTGAGAGCAGCAGCGAGGCAGTTCCCGTGTGCGGGCGGAGCCACGCGAGCCGCAGTGTCGGTGGCGGAGCGAGGAGCAGCGGGACCCGGCGGTGCCCGAATGGCCCCGTGCAGCGCGTGGTGGAGCGAGCCCCGTGAACGCCCGACCGAGAGGGGCGGCGCGCAGGCAGCGGCTGGCGGCGGTGGCGGTGGAGCGGAGCCGCGCCCGGCCGAGACGCGCGCTGGAGCGGGGCGCGGGGGGGTCGTCGCTCGGGGGCCCGGCCGAGACGTGGGTGCAGCGCCCGGCAGCGGCAGCGAAGCTGCGACCAGAGGAGGCGACGCACGGAGAACTGAGCGGCACGGCCCGGCCCGGCCCGCGCAGCCCCGAACGCGACCCCGGGAAGAGCGCGCAGGCACCAGCAGCCCCGACAATTCCAACACGGGAGCGACCGAAAGAGAGAACAAAGACGCAGCGAGACAGAAAACAGCAGCCACTCGGAAAAAGGAAAACATCATAGTAACTAAGATCTTAGGGATAGTAAAATGGTATAATGTTAAGCAAAATTATGGTTTTATAACAAGGTGTGACAACCAGCAAGACATATTCGTGCATAGAACTGCTATTAAAAAGAATAACCCTGAAAAATGCATCCCAAGCTTGGGAGATGGAGAGGTGGTGGAATTTAATATTGTACTAGGGAGAAAAGGGTTACAAGCATCGCAGGTCACTGGGCCTGATGGTGTTTCTGTAAAAGGCAGTATATATGCAAAAAATCGTAGTCATGTTAGACAGTATCTCCATTGTAAGCCCCCCCTACAGTTTCCCTTTCCTAATCCCACCTTTCCCTTTTACCCTATGTCCTATTACCCCCAGTGTATTCCCAATCCGTTTTTTCACCCATGGTTTCCCTCACAAAACCATGCTTTTGCCAATTGTTTCCCCAAAAATCCCTTTCCAATGCCGAGTGGGGGATGAAAAGGGGGAGGGAAGAAGTTAAACCCTCTCCTGCCTCAGTTTCCCCACAAAGCATGCTCAGAGAATTCTGTCTCCCTTCTGTCAGCCCTAAGATGTTCCAGAGAATCTGTTTGGACATTTAAAGACTCAGGAGGGTGGCTTGTTTTGTTTTGAAACTGTTCTTGTTATGTTTATCCAGTTGTTTTCATTCTCCTTTTATTAAAATAAAACGGGTGAGGTGTTGGGGTCCCTCCCCTGCCGTGTAGCCCTGGGAGAGGGGCCCTGAGGGCACAGACATGGGGCTTCCCTGCCCCTGCTCAGCCTCGTTCCCATTGGTTGGTTTGTGTTCCCTGCGCGGGCAGAAGGACCCTTGGTCCCGTGACTGGAACAGTTCCTCAGCAGAGCCCCGGCCATGCGGCTGGAGAAATAAACATCTCTGAAACAGCTATCAAGAATCTGTCTGTCCATATATATATTTCCTTTCCACGGGACTCCTGGTTTGATATATGCGTGTTGCAGGATCCCCACTGCAACAGTCCTGAATATGATTGTGGGCAGTCCCAAGCACACATATAGGCTGGATGTAGAATGGATTGAGACCAGCCCTGAGGAAAAAACTTGAGAGCACTGGTTAATGAGAAGCTCATCATGACCTGGCAACGTGATCTCACAATCTAGAAAGCCAACTGTATCGAAAGCAGCGTGGCCAGCAGGTCGAGGGAGGTGATTCTCCCCCTCTACTCCACTGTTGTGAGATCCCACCCAGAGCATTCAAACGACTCTGGGGTCCCATCATGAGAAGGATGTGGACCTGTTGAAGCAAGTCTGGGGGAGGGCTACAAAAATGATCAGATGGCTGAAGCACCCTTCCAGTGAAGACAGGCTGAGAGAGTTGGGGTTCAGCCTGGAGAAGAGAAGGCTCTGAGGAGAATTAGAGCCCTTCCAGTACTTAGAGGGGGGCTACAACAAAGCTGGAGAGGGACATGTTACACAGGTATGATGGGGCAAGGGGGGAAGGCTTCAAACTGAAAGAGGGTATGTTTAGATTTGATGTTAGAAAGAAATTCATTATGAGGGTGCTGAGGCAATGGAATGGGTTGCCCAGACAAGTTTTGGATACCCATCCCTAGAAGTGTTCAAGACCAGGTTGGATAGGACTTTGAGCAACGTGGTCTAGTGGAAGGTGTCTGTTCCCATGTCCATTTCCATGGCAGGGAAGTTGGAACCAGGTAATGTTTAGGGTCCTTTCCAACCGGAACCATTCTGTGATTCTGTGATAGCCTTTGTTAATGAAGGGTCTTAAAGTGAAAGTGTTTTAAAATTTTGAAGAATATGTAGAAAAGGTATGGTTTAAAATTTACCAGAGAACAAATCTCACTGCCAGAAAGCAGGTGCTTTCAGGGAGATTTAACTATAACTGAAACCCTCAGTTCTCACCTTCATCTTTACATTCAATCACCTTCAGGGAATAAAGATAGTTAATGTTGCATCACTTTGTAAAAGAAACAGTAAACACTTCCTTCACCTAAAAGAAATATCTAGGAATGTGGAGATAATGATAGTGACTAATAGTGTGTTTTTTAAATTGCTCCTCCCTCAGAGATTTCTTGTCATTTTTCAGTGAATGAACATTCATGTATTTTACCAAGGATAAACCGTGGCATAAAGAAGGAAGACGATTGGTCAGCAGCCATCAAGCTGGTAGATACCAAATTGTGGCAGTGCTCTGTCCTCCAGGGTACATAAAAGCACCACTGTGTATGCTTACCCATGAGCTGAGCTGGAGAGACAGTGTTCAGGATTTTCCCACATCCATGGGTTAGCCCAATTCCCATTTTAGACCCAGCCGCATCACTGTGTACACGAGCTGTTTTGTTCAGATAAGTGGTCCCCTTAAAATAACTGGAATAAGCTCTGTGTTTAGGCCACTCAGTGTGTGCAAGATGAGCTCTGACTGTGATGCTCTGGGTAATTTTTTAGATTTGCTGTATTTTTTACCTTTGGAGCAAGAAGCATCTGCCCATTCCTTGTTAATTGCTGGTCAGTCTGTGTTCAGTCAACTGGCGGCTGGTGGGAATGAGATGTCTGTGAAGGTTAAACACATTTCTCAGTCACGTAAGGGAACCAGCTACATTTATTGATGTTTAAGTGACAATCTCAATCTGGGTCCAGCTGTCTAGCAGGATTGTAAAATTAGCTGAGGTCATGGGCCTCCAGATAGGCTCCTTTTGGTGTGTGGGGTTTTTTCTAAGTTGAAGAAGTGCAATGCGAAGAGAAAGTGTTGTTTTCTTTTTTTTTTTTTTTTAATATAAGATGGTCTGAATATGATCCTTAAGTCTTGAATGTCTCAAGCATTGAGTGAGAGGCATTCAAATAACCTCCTGGGTTTTTTTATTACTGAAAGAGACTGCAAAAAATTAAGTGGTGTATTTTTCTTTTAAACCCTATGAAACGGTATTGTCTAAGTGAGTTCAATAGCTGAGTAGTGATATCAGCAAGTATGTTCAACAGTTTTTCTTCTTTGTTTTTTCCATGCAAAACAAATAGGAAGAGTCACCTCCTAAAAAAGTGCAACTACTTGCTTAGTTAAACATCACTGGACACTGAAGAGGTGGGCTCTGTTCTTAAAATCACCAGCAGCACTTCAAATGGAGAGTAAATTTGCTGAGTAAATATCCCTGGGGAGAAGCTGCTAATTAAGGAACATGTTTCTAAGCCAGCTGTTCCTAACTGAGAAAACAGTGGTTCATTTTTAAATATCTAGGCTATGAAGAGGGACACTGCCACGCTGAAACTGTGCAAGTTCCCAGAGATATATTTTGTGGTAGAGAGGATGGAAAAGTGCCATGTGCTGTTCTGCAATCAGAAGTGAACAAACATTTACACCTTATGGACTGCAAATGGCTTTCGAGCTAAATACTTTAAATTTTAATTTTTTTTCATCATAGCAACATCAGTAGCCTCACTAATACATTCCACCCTTTGTTTAATTTGTGCTTTCCTTAATTATTTTATTTTTCAGCTGTAGCTTGGCTGAGTCTGGAGAGTGCGTGTGGTGGTGTAGTTAAAGTCTAGCAGCCCAACAAGGGTGGCTGCGAGTTTGAGACAGCTGTAAGAAGTTCTGTTGGTCCTAAATGCTTTCCTCTGGGTGACACTGAGGCAACAAGACATGCAGGGGTAGTCCAATGCCCTTTTATCTAATGCAGTGTTTCACTATTTTGTATATACACATTTTCCCCAAATCAGAGTTTCAGCTGCCCTGGTTTAAATGTGTTAATGAAGTTACACGATGGTGATAAATTTGTACATTTTAAATGTGCCACCCACACATGCTCCTGAATTAACCTCAGCTTCTCTGAGCAGAGCAAGATGTCTTTCCAGCTGCTCCAGCCAGTTTAAGTCATTAAGAAGTGCTGTTGAAGTTGGTGAGAGTTGTTGGGTTCAATTTGGGGTCGTTTAAAACCAGTTTCCCTAAATAAAGGTCCTGCAGAGAAGTCTCAGACTCCAACGGATGCCATTCCCTTCCTTGCTCTTTGGTCCTTTGGACTAAATGACACAAGACCTGTGGTCCTGGTGACATGTGTGACAAGAATTTTACTTGAGAATGATGGATTTACAGACCAAATTCTTGGTATCCATTTCTCTTTTCTGCAAAGCTGCTTTAATCCTTTTGCCAAATACCTAGCTCTGGGTGAGGTCTTTCAAACGAGGGAGTCTTTTCCTGAGCTGGAACATTCTGTATAACATTTTCCCTTTTCTAGATGATGATTTAAAAATTACTATTTGATTTTCAACATAAGCTTTGACAGTCCAGAATTGATGTAAATTTGGTGGGCATAGGCCACAAAGCCAACAGATTGTTTCTGACATTCCACTCAGGCACTGCTGTAGACACAGAGCAAAGAAAGGCAGCTTTCTGTTGATGTGTTCAGTCAGCACAGGTTTGGGACATAGAATATATAACACCATGACCAAGGTATTTCTTCACACTGTGCAGTCTGGGAATATGTTTTTGTTCTTCAGACTGAAGACTTTGAAATCTCTAACCAGTTTTATATCCTTATTACCAGTAGTCTTGAGAGCTGCTACAGCAGCTTATCCCTCAGACAAAAGAAGCAGTTTGAAGGCCCCATGCTATTCCTGTAGCTGCCTGGAGGTTGGTTATGCTGACACTGATCATTAGCATTATCATTCTAGCAAGTACTAGTGCTGGCCTCCATCATCATCGAAAGAGTGTCCTGGGAGTGTTTTGTTTCAGAAAAGCCACCTCTGACTTAGTCACCAGCATGGAATGGCATAAATACTGCCCTTTGGTCTCTGTTTCCCAGGACTTCCCCCTGCACAAGGGAACCCCCAGGAATCCTATTCAGATGGCTCTTAGCTGTTTGATATCATCAGGCAGATGTCATTCAGCCCTACAATTGTGGATTTTAGTATTGCAGGTTGCAGACTGAAGACCACAGTGATGTGCAGGAAGCCAGCTTTGACACTGGCAGTGGTCTCATCCCAGCAGCATGGCAGCCCACATGGAATCATTTCTTCAGGAAGTGCTGAAAAGAGGCCGTGCTGTGCTCAGTAACTCTGTGGCTAAGCTAAGCTTGCTCCGCTCTCTCAGGCTGTTCTAGACGCAGAATTCAAAGCCAAAGGGGATGGATAACTACAACAATCATGTGTGAATCTACTCTGACCTAATACTGCTGGGGTAATGTGCCCAGTAAAATTTTCCAGCCCAAGGCCAAAATAAAGATATCTTTCTTTTCCTTTCCCTTCCTCATTTATTGACTTAATAGCAATTGTGTCCAGCAATTGGATGTACATTAGAGAAGGAACACGACTGGCTGCACATTGCTTGAGCATTATGACACTCTAGGTGCGCATGCTCAGACATGGAGAGCTGAAAAGAGGATGACGGGCATGAGTACAACAAGACTGACAGAAATTACACTGCTCATGATTAGTGTGAACCCCTATTGTGAGGCAAAAATGATGCAAAATAGAGAATAGGGAGAATAGAGCTGGTTTATGCACTGATTTCCATTTGCAGTTACTGAACTTGGTCTGATGTGATGGAGAAAGTCAGTGGACCAGATAATCAAAATTCAGAAGACAAAATAAAATTCTTAATAATAATCCTAATTAACAATCCATTTACTTTGCTTGTCAAGTAATAAAATGGCAATTTAATCTGCCAAGAAAATTATTCTGTAATCTGAGCACAGAAGTTTTGGTATTGAATGCAAGGCAAAATCAGCTCTCATCTACAATGGTGAAAATTCAAAAACACCTCAAGAGATGAGCCCATGTACTTCTGGTTTATATTAATGCAAATTTGGCCCCAGGCAAAATGCCAGTTTGAATTCAATAGTTTTGAAGAGCAGCTGTCCATAAAAAAAGTTGCCACTGAAACTCAAAGCAATTTGACAAAATAAAATGCTGTTCACTGATCTCTTTACATGATTTAAGGTGAAATTGCACCACTATAGAAAGTAAGATCTGTTCTTAATGGATGCCAAGAGCCTCCTCCATTGTCTCCCAACAAATGGAACAGATGGTTTCTGGTTTAAAATCAGTGCTTTCCTGACAAAGTCAATGGGTAAATCCCTGTTTGCAGCAGCTGAGAGCCTGGATAGACTGCATGCCATGCTGACTCCCTTTGAAAACAAATGTGCTGGTTGCTGTTGTTGATCACCTGCATGCAGTAGTACCAATTATACTTTATATACATGTGTGTTCATAACATTCAAAAAAAGCAGAGACGCTTTTTTCACATTTACAAACTAAGGCCCTGTTCCATTTTTTGCTTTACATCTCTTTCAAAGGCTCCAGCTAAGAGGCAGCCTATAAAACTCCTGCTGAGACATGATTTTTAGTTTGGACCAGTCTGTTAGACTATCCCATTTTAGTTTCAGCTTATTCTGTGTGGTGATCTTAGCTGTGGTATTCAGGGTCAGTCAAACTTTGCGCTTTTTATCAGCTCTCCCACTGCCCAGAGCAAATCCGAAGAACTTCCTTGCACTTGGGCTTCTTTTCTCATGTGTTTCTGTAGTGTTTTAAGATGTTTACACTGTTAATCCCTGTTGATGCACCTTTTGTTCAGTACCAGATAATGTGATTGTGATTTAGATTTGGACCTTTGAGTGTGACATTCATGGTGACAGACAGCACCTCCTTGCCCTCACTATGCAATGAGGGCTGGGAGATCTGCAGTATGATTTGGGGCAGGTGAATTGGGAACTATAATATCACACTGAATAATTTAGCAGTTTTTACTGACCTTGATCTCTTCACAAATTCCCCTCTAAAGTCCATGACTATGTGTGAGAATGTAAATGCCTTTTATCCCTTTTTTTTTTTTTATTTTCACTTTAAAATTTCCCCTGAACCAGCAGACCTCTCAATCAGCTTAAAAGCCTTCATCCTAGTAGTTCATTCTCATTTTCCCTCTTGATTTTGGAAGCTTTTTTTCTATCCTACAAATCCCAGAGAGTATCAGTGCTCATCTGGGATATACTGAATTTTGTAATACTTTTTTAAAAGTACAGCTCTTAGGAGCAAAACATCCTGGCAAGGGAAAACGAGGGGGAACTATTTTAACTGGGCTAGGGGTCCTATCTTGAAGGACTAGCAACTTCACTGTGAGGTGTGTAGAGGTGGAAAAATTCCTGACGATTTTGAGAACATGGAAAAAATGCAGGACCTTTTCTCAGGGCTGGGGTGCTGTCAGCATTCATTTTCTCTTTGGAAACAGTAAAAGCTTTCTATGGTGCTACAGTTCCATATATTTTGGTTGCTGATGCATAAAAAGAGTTCCAAAATTTCAGATTTTTTTTTTCTCCCTGCTCCTTAATTCTCAGAAAAGTATGATTGAAAGGATTTTGCCAGAATAGATTATTTTCCTTTTAGATTATGCCATATGTACCTCTGTGTGTGTGTGTGTGTGTATATATATATAGATAGATAGATAGATATTCATTCCCTGTAGTGATTTGTTGAAGGATTAATATTCATACTGGATTCCTTGTTTTCTTGTGCATTTTTATTTGTTATGGTACTGTTAATTATCAGAAGTCACAATGCTTTTTGATAGCAAGATTGAATGAGATGTTTGGCATTCATTTTTATATGAATTACATTAATTCCTTCAAATGTGTTAGAAGTAAAAGTAAAAATACTTCTTTATTACATATAAATGATAATGCAAGTACAGGCCTTTAACTGTTTGAAATTAAGTTATCCTTCTCCCAGTTGTCACTGTCTTCTGTGTTGTCTGTTCCATCTCGATGAAAAGGAATGATAAAATCCAGCATTATTAGTTTAATAGAACAGTGCAAGCCCTGCATGCCCTCTGCTGGAAGTGATCCCTCACAGGATGATGTGGATCAGCTTCTGGCAGTGCTCAGTGTCTGACCTGCAGACAGGCACACTCGCCTTTGGTATACTTAGTTACTCATTAAGTTATATGTCTCCATAGCAGTTTGTTAACCCAGAAGGAAGGAAAGCTCCTCCAGTGCATTATTTTCTTCAGACTTTTCATTACAGTTTGAACTCTTTCAACCTCCTTCTTGACTTATTAACCTTGTTACTCCATTGCAATAAAAAGAAAATGAGTTATTTGTTCTGTAGAGTTGTTGAATGATACCCCATTACTGACACAGGTTTTATACATGCAATTTTGCTCTGCTTTTAAGGAAGTTTACAGGTCCGATACAAGCTGAGTAAGGATGGGCTCCTCATTTTCACCATTGACTCTGGAAATTTTGCCAACCGAGAGCTGCACCATGTGAAGATTAACAGGGAAGGCAGAGAGCTCGTCATCCAGGTATGCCATGGCTTATGCTGAGTGCTAAATTATACTTCAGGCCACAAACCCTGGCACAGGTTTCCCAGAGAAGTTGTGGATTCCCATCTCTGGAAGTGTTCAAGGTCAGGTTGGATGGGGCTCTGAACAACCTGGTCTAGTGGGAGGTGTCCCTGTCCACAGCAAGAGGGTTGGAACGAGATGATCTTTAAGGTTTTTTCCAACCCAAGCCATTGTATTATTCTATGAATTCTGGGAATCAGGCTCCCTGATCTCAGTGCCTGATCACTGGCAGGAGGCAAAGCTTTCACACTGATCCAGCAGCAGAACAGCCCTTTGAGCAAAGCTCCATCTAGATCCTATTCAAAAAGTGCCCATCAGTGATGTTTTCCATTGGGGGGTCCTTCCCCTGCTTCTGAAAATCTGTGAATTAGAAAACACCTTTGGCTAGAAATTCATCTGGACCACTGAAGTGGTTCCATGGCTTAGGAGTGTCTGTGTGATCTGTAGTCTCCATTGAAACACTGTATGGATCATGAAAAAGCTGCGAAAGGGAGAAAAAAGCTGAGGAATTTAATTTCAGTGAGGGTATGTTTCCCAAGGGAGACTGTGACCCCAGCTGTCTTATCCTCTCACAGAAAAGGAACAGCTGAGGGAATACAGGGTGCAGTCACCATGTACATGGCAGTGCCCCATCCTAGAAACTAGAAGCAAGCCTTGCTGAGTGTGACAACCTCATGAGAGACAAAACCCCTCATCTGCCTTGCTTCCCTGCATCATCTGTTTTTTCAAGGCAGGGAGAAGAGAACCATCTTACTGCTCCTTCTGCTTTTCTTCTAAGGCTAATTACAGCAGTTCATACTGCAAAACAGATTGGCTAGATCTGGGCAAAAATCATTTAACAGGGAAGGGTGGCAGAGTCTGTAGAGAGGTTGTGTCTTAAGGAATAGAATGAGAAGACAGAAACATGCAGCGCTGCATTTTTTTTTTTCCTCTACAGTTTCCATCTCGGGGTGGTAAACTGCGGTGGGTAGGCCTCATTATCTATGAAAAAGGTTTATGCTAAAAGCCAGGGTTTTCCTCAAGTACCAATCTTCTATTGTCTGCTGCTCTGTGGTTTTCTTCTGTGCAGAACTAATTCTTCCCAATACATTTCTAGAGGGGCCTCCTTCGAGTGTATTCTGAAGTGACTAGACATGGATTTTGAGAAGCAGGGGGATTTCAGGGTCAGACATTTTAAGCTTTTCTGCAGGGGAAGTTTCTTCAAAGTCCTTTATATGACTATTCTGGTATACCTTTCAGCTTCTCATGCTAAAATCAAAGCACATTCACTTTGCTATCTTTAGAAACTGAATCACGCTTGGGGGCAGAATTAGCTGATTTGCAGCTGAGAACGTTCCCAGAAGTTTGCGGTACAATGAGATCTAGGGGTGTCCGTGTGCTGTTGTACTGAAGTAATTTTATTGACCTCTTCCAGGTTGATCAAGTTCTCAAACTCAAACACAACTTTTCTGAGATTGATTTTAAGGCCATTAAGTCACTCACCTTGGGCAAGGTCACAGGTAGGTTCTACTAAAAATATTCCTGATTCGTATAGTGCTGGAATTAGCCTGTGCTGTGTGTTGGGTTTCTGATAGAATTGGGGGTTTGTTTGGATGGTTTTGCTGTAAGAGTTGGCCTGAGCATTCCAGTACTCCTATTTATGTATTTCATCAATGCAAAACTTTGGCAGCTTTACTTGTTTGCACCAATAGCAATATTAAGTACTCCTACTTCTCCCTCCAGTGAAGTGATTCATATAGCCTATGTGACTGCACAGGGCAGCATCCTAGCCTAATGATACCATTTTGCTGACTGCAGCTTGCTCCTCTCCAGCCATTTCTGTTTTCTAATGATAAGAACAGCAAAATGAGCCTTCATCCTCTACTTTTTTTTCAATGACTGACTTTTTTTCAGTCTTTTTCCATTTGAATTCTGCAAGGAATATTGCATATAGCACTTAGGCCACAATTCTACAAGTTCTGTACATGGACCTTCTTGATCTGGTAATGGCTTTGAGGAGTACAAAGCCATTACCAGACCAGGAAAACCCTGCCTGAAATTTGGAAAATAGAACTCCTCTTTTTTTATTGTCAAGTATGTCATATTGCTTTATATAAGGGTCTTGTTCTTTCTCAGCAAGATTCTAAATGCTTCCTTCTTTACAGACATTTCAGTCCTTTGTTCAAATTGGACCTCCATATCAAGCCTGACATCTGTCTCACCATTGCAATTTTATATGTTTCATTATTAGCACACGAGGCCTGTGGGACTGGCAGCTAGACAGAAACTACAGACATCCTCTAGTGTCTGCTAGTGCAGTGTAACTCTGTAGAATGACAGTAGTGCATTCTGCATCACGTTTTATTAAGTACATTAACAGCAGGACCTGAGTATCCCCTTAGTTGTATATAATGGTTGGTTTTTTTTCAGAAGCCATCTTCCAAGCTTTGTGGACAGGTTTGGGCACCTGACAGTTTTCAGCCCAATTCAGAGCTAAGCTGAAATTCTCATTTTGTCAACAGTCAGCTGTAGTGCTGAAAATCTGAAAGAACATTACTCATCCTGAGCTCTACCTAGAGCTGCAGCTATAGACACCAAATCAATAAAGCAAGGATTTTCCAACCAAAAGGTTGTTGAAACACCTTCAAAAATGTAGCCAGAAAGCTGACATGGTGCAGCTCAGCATTATGGAGAGAAACTAGATTTAGTCACAAAAATATGATTAACTTCACAAGTGCAAGTTGTTGCAAAGCCAGAAAGCCCAGGTGTATCTCCAAAGGTCAGGCACTCAGTTCCACTGAAAACCATCAACTTTTCTCCTTCTTTTATTTCTCTCTTGCCCCAAAGTTTATTGGGATTTTGTTTTAGCAATAGCAGTAGTTCTTATTCTGTAATGGCACTAAAACCATAAACTTGGCCATGCAGATGGTGAAAGGTATTACTGCTCTACTGGAAATCACACAATGCATCCCAGCAAGTCACTTTAATTCCAGCCTAATCCTAATTCCAGTTTCTTCTTCATATGCTAAGTGAATTTTGATGAACTTTTTCTTTATCAGGATTTAATTTTCCAGGTTTTATCCCATAGCTGTTAGCTATGCTGGGTAGAGTCCTTGAGCCTTCACAAAATCACAGATCTTCCTCAGTCTTCTCCCTCCAGGATAACCAGTCCTAGCTCTGTCAAGCCTCTCTTCATAGGAGAGATGCTCTGGTCCCCAAATCATCTTTTCAGCCCTTCACTGAACTCCCTCCAGTAAGTCCATGTTTTTCTCCCACTGGGAAGCTGTCTTTCTCTGCAAAGCTGCTTTCCAGCTGGTCAGCCCCAGCCAGTGCTGGTGGATGGGGTTCTTCCTAACCAAGTGCAGATCTTTGCATTTCCTTTGTTGAACTTCAGTGTTCTTGTTTTCTCATTCCTCCAGCTTGTCAATGTCCCTCTGACAGGTGACAGAACCATCTGGTCTACCAACCACTTTTCACAATTTTGTATCTTATCCAAACTTACTCGGGTTGCACACTATTCTGTGATGGAAAAAATAAAAACAAACCAGAAATTCCTACTACTACAGTGTTTAGAGTATTGTTTTGTTGTACAAAGAGGAGAGTTGGACAGTGTCATTTTGGGAATGTGAAACTTACATAAATACGTTAACTCATCATGTATACTGTTGTATGGGTAAAATGCTGACTATTGCTTCATTTAATGATGCCTCACCCAGTGAATATGGGTGACTTGAGCCAATATCTGACAGGTTCTTCTTTCTCATTGCTCATGCCCTCAGCAGAGCATAAACTTCCAGAGGCATGTGATGCTTTGGAGTAGACCTAGACTTCCTGTAGTGTTTATTTTGGATGCCACTGGGATTACACACCTAAAGACATTCATTAGGAAATTTAAGTGTCCACTGAAAGAGAACCATGTGAAAAATCTTCTGTTCTACATGTCCTACATGTCCATGCTGTAATCTTCTGAAAATCTGTCTCTCTTCTTTCCTGTCACACCACTGCTCATTTGTCTGCTCCAACAGCCTGATCCTGGCTGCCTAATCAGATGATTTTACCACCTTCTTTCTTGATTCCACCATTAATTTTCCTCTGACTGGGAGATCTCAAAGAGGTCTTCCAGCAGGACATCATAAAAGCTTGAAACTTCTTCCTCACCAGACTTTCTTATGATAGCCATTCTAGCACAGCTGGAACTTTTGAAAAGTGCACTTCTATACAATGACCAGTTTTTTTAATAATAGTGTTTCCCCTGTTTCTACTCCCCCCACCCCAGCCCCATTACACTTTTTTTAGGTACTCTAATATTTTTTTTCCTTCTTTTTAAACCGGCTCTATTTTTTCCAATGGCTACCTTACACCCAGCTCCGAATTCTGGGAAAAAGACCCCTCTGTTTAAGGCAGAGGAGTCTCATCTGGAATTCAAAATGTAGGGACACTCACTCTGCCACAGACGACTTGAATGACCTTGGGTAAGCCATTTATGTGCAGATATAAAGGTAAGCAGGCATTTTATTCCCACTGGAACCAGTCTGAGCTTTACTATCTCCCTTCTCTATCAGTAAAGCATAGATAATGGAACAGCCCTGCATCAGAGGGGCGCTGGGAGGATAAAAGCATTAAAGGCTGTGAGCTCTTCAGATACACAGTAATGGGACCATATAGCTGCCTTAGAAAGATCAATCTAAATATAAGTGTGTCTTTGAAGACAAGGGAGTAAAAGGAGGCATCATTCAAGTTGCCAGCAGACGTCTGTTGAATTCATCCTCACAGTACCCAACAGCAATAGAAAAATATTATTATCCTGGAGTTTGTTGTCATTTTTACTTCACAAATATAGAGTCAGGACACAAAAGGACCTATCCAAAGCTCATCAGTATCAATGGGAGTTTTTCCTTGGACTTTAGTGAGTACTGGATTCAGGCCCCAAGTGGGTCATACAGTTTATGGCAAAGCCTCAGTGAAATCTTAACCAGAGTCCCAGTTCATTTACTTTAAGTGCTCCTTGCAGAGATCGTGCTGCTGTATTTAACCACACGAACATTCTGACCTAACTGTGAGCCTGGCTCTGCTTTGAACAAGGGATTGAACTGCATGACCTTCAGAGGTGTCTTTCAACTTAAATTATTTTCTAATTCTCTGATCTCAGAGACACATTTGCATGTGTTTAGGGGTTGTCTACAAAAAGCTGCTATCCCAGTGGAAAATATAATTTATTTGTTTGGAGGTTTACCTTGATGAATCCTTGAAAACTTCATACTGTGCCCCAATGCGTCTAAATTTTTCACCATTATTGTTCCTGGGAAAAAATAATCTCTGATGCAGAGAAGTGAATTTCATTGTCTGTGTATTTGCTTCTGAGCAATTTAATATAGTAGCTTATTAATTTTCTCTTTTATCATTTATTTTCTTCTTTGCCTCTGTTTTGTGAGTTCTTTTACTCAGAGTTTGAATTAAAAGGCAGGAGACAGGGAGTTCATCTTCAGACTTAGATGTTTATTATATCTTATCTATAATACAGCTGCACAGAGTGTGCCTCCAAGTTAACAAGGTGAAAATGGCCATGAGTTCTAACTTCCAAGGCCTTTTAAAGTCCAAATTACCCAATTATGGAATGCTGACTAATTTGTTTTTACTTATAATCCAATAACTAACTATTTGTGATCCACACTGCGGGTTTTTTTGACACAATACCAGAACATCCAGATTTGTGAAGAAGGAAGGAGAAAAGAAGAACAAATCCACACCCAAAATCCTCCATATTGTTACATATATCCCATAAAACTAATTTTTCTACATCTCTACATATTCCACCCAGTGATACAACTTTTAATTACACAGCAACAACCTCAGTGCTATCACAAAATTTGGGAAGCCTTTCCCAAGGCTTAAGGTCAAATGCAGTGTGCTGCTGAGGATCACTGTCTCTCAGCACTGAAAGACTGAAATTCTCAGAACTCAGGGTTCCAACAGTAGCTGTGTAGGGATACCAGAGTAAAAGGGGAGCACTGAAAGGATTCAAGAGGATTTTGAAGAAAAAGGTTGCAAGTATTTCTTTAGAACCTATTAGTGTTGAGCTAATTTATTTGTGCCTTCAAAGTGATCAATTAGCAGACCTTCCCACACTGGTATCATAAAGGATTGTGTATTCTAGCACAGGAACATAATATTTTTTAATCTCTAAAAGCCTGAGCTAAAACACACTCAAGTTTCCACTGAGTCATTCAGCTTTGATATAAAGTGTACGTAAAAGAAAGTTTATCTAGAAAGTAATTTTATTAAAATTATTATGCAGGTGCAGTACAATTCTTATGATTTCTACAATAGCTTTTCTTATTAAAAGTTCATGAGGAGAAAATAGAATCTGTACACTGAAGAGAT
The DNA here is from genome assembly GCF_020740725.1 of Corvus hawaiiensis. Taxonomy (NCBI): domain Eukaryota; kingdom Metazoa; phylum Chordata; class Aves; order Passeriformes; family Corvidae; genus Corvus; species Corvus hawaiiensis. The sequence goes on along the minus strand of NC_063219.1, from coordinate 27,223,776 downwards.
CACAGAGCAATTCATCCAAGATTATATAGGGGCAGATGATAATGGGATAATTAAATCACAAGGGATAAGTTGTCATTAACTCTGAAATGCAAAAGCTGACTTAAAGAAGTACCTCCTTTTAGAGAGTTTCTATGAAAAATGCTTAAGTTTTGTGGGGGTTTTTTGGGTTTTTTGAGGTTTTGTTGGTTGGTTGGTTGGTTAGTTGGTTGGTTGGTTGGTTTTTTGGGTTTTTTTATGGAAAGACATTCCCTTTTTTAAGCTCACCAGATCACAATTTGCAGTTTAAACAATACAACAGTGGCTGTGAGAGATATAGGGTGGACTCTTCTAGTCACTGCAAATCTCATTTCTTTACTTCAGACCCTTCTTGCCCTTAATACCTATTTCTTAGGCAGACAGTATTGTGAACAAAGATCTCTTAGGTGAATTTTAGGGTGCCTTTAAAAATCATTGGTTTTCCTCCTAGTAGCCCAGTAAAGCATTAATGGAAGTGGAGCTTACTACGTAAGATACAAGAGGAGAGGCTTTTGGGACCAAGATGGCAAGCACTTAAAATAAGCAAAGTCTGGCTACCCCAGGCACTCCAAGCAATCCAAGGTCTAAGCTAAAAATGCCTTCAAGTCTCTATCGAAAAGAGACCAAATCTATTCCAACTTTTTCCCCAGCAATATAATTTACCATATGATTGTAACACTATGCTTAAGTGCCTGTTTTCTTGATGACAGTGCTGCCTTAATAAGTGTCCAAGGTCATCTGCTTCCACCCAGAAATTTTATTTTTAGACTGAATTCTTGCTACTTGAGTTGATTTTAGCTGTCTTCTTCTGGGAAAAACATATATTCTTTTGCACATCATCTCTCCATCTTCTTGCATGGATTTTATTTTTTTTATAGATTATGTTTTCAGCCCATGCAGAATCACATAGGACTGGTTGTGTTGTGACAGATTAGGATTCAAATGTCAAATATGACATGTGACAAATTTCCAACTCCAAGCAGTGCCTCATTTTCAATGATAAACTGTCTTTCAGAAAACATAAAAATACATGTCTTAAATTATCTCTGTGAAGCCTAATGAATTAAAAATTCTTAAATGTTCCACTTGGCACAAAATTGCAACAAAGCAAGTCCAGGCTCCTTGTGCTGGTTTGGGCATTCTGTTCATTCCTGGGGAGACTCATGAGGAGAAGTGCCTTTACTTTGCTCTTGCTGTTCCTTGCTTTTTCGGAAGTGCTTTGGAGGGGCGCTGAATGCCTGGAGCCAGACCCCTGTTCAAATTCATCCTTTCATTAAGCAACAGTCAAACTGGTTGAGCTCAGTTGTTGTAACCAGGAAAAACTTCTTTGGTTTTCAGTCCACTGTCTTTGTGGCAGACTCACGCCAGGAAGTGAGATTATTCCAAAGTCACATTTTTGGGTTCCAGGCTAACCCAAGATACACTTTCTACCCTTTGTAAATGAATGATTAATGTTAGCAGTGGTTACTGAGATTGTTGGTGGACACAGCAGCACATTCTTCAAGGTACCTGCACAGTGCCTTGTAGTCAGCTCTTCTGAGACAGGTGCAGTGTGTGGAGACTATAAGTGTCTTTTAGCTCAAGGTTTTGGGTTCAAATCTGGTGACAATGTCCAAGAAGTAATCTTGCCAGTCCTGTTCAGCACCTTGGCAAAATGAGGTGATGGATACGCTTTAACTCCCACAGAATCATATTTCTATATCTCAGACTTAAAAAACCAGAACAAGCAGAGCTTCATCCTACAGAGTAAATTCCCATTTGTGCTTCTACCTGTGATTCACTTAGATGAATTAATTAATTAGGACATAGACTTTTAAAACAGGCTATGTCTGCTGTCATTGAAGTTTAAAAACATTTCAGTTAAGGAAATCTGCAGTGGTCCTTCCTGGATGTAAGTGAGCACACAAGTAAACTTTGGGCTCAGGTTTAAGTTTCTGAATGACATGAAATTAATATTTATAAAGAAAGAACTGAAATATATTGAATAATGTTTATGGTCCTGTTTTACACAATGATACCTTTAGAAAGAGGGTATTTTACCCACTCTCCCTGCACAAAAATAACACTTTTGATTTCTCTTTGATTCCAGTTACCTGTCCTACTTGTTATCATATACAATGCCAATTTGCTGTTTCATTACTGAGCAGATTAATGCTTGGTCCTAGAGAATTCTCATGGAGTTCTATTCATGATGAAAATTAATTTCCCATTACTGAGATATGAAGGCCTAAAATTGTTTTATTTAAGATCTTAAAACAAGTGTGTTGTATGTGGCAGAGGTGTATAATGAAACAGCGGTGGAGCAGAATGTTTGATTTTGCAAATAGGAATAAATCAGCGCATGAGTTATGTTGATACAATCCATAAAGTTTAAAAAGTACAATCACATATTAGACTCAATCCTCATTATCATGTAAAACCACTGCAAATACATGGAAAACCAACATAAAGCTTGCTGAGCTGTGACATTGCAGACAGCTTCCAGGGATCAACTACAGGACCCAACAAGAAGCCAGGCCAACTTACGCACAACTCAGCAGATAAAGCTTAAAAATTACTTCCTAAATGTAGGGGTAAACTTAATTTGTGGAGAATGAGCAGTTTAATTACTAAAAGCTGGAAAAGATTGCCTTCTTATTCTCTGTGCAGAAATTAGCCAAAATAACTTCATTCTCCAGTACTGGAAACAGAAATGCAAGGCTAAAATGTCAGAAGCTCAAACCAAGCCAGCAGCAGCAATTCAGTTTGATTTTCCAGGCCAGTGAAATGCGTGGAAGGATTCACAGCATTGCCAGGTCAGAGGAAGGTCACTCAAGTTTCTCATGACCTTGGCTGCAGCACAGACCACAGAACTTCACCGAGTTGCTTCTCTCACTGAGCGGTATGTCATGCAGTGAAAACACCTTTTGGAAAAACATTTTATTGTGATGCAAAAACTCTAAAGGACAGAGTGTCCTTTAATAAGCCTTTCATAGAGCTAACCATGTCATAATCACAGATTTACATTATCCTCTCAAGAATTCAGAGGGCAGCACAAGTCGTTCACATCCAAGTTGTGCAGCTTTCTTGTTGAGAACAGTGAAAGCCCCACTTTCTGACAGACAATAGGCACACACCTAAAGCTGTATGATAAAGCAAACTGTATCTGTGCACATGGAATTTTTACCAGAGGACTCTGGGGTTGTTTTTGGTTTTTTCTTTGATTTCTTTTTTTTTCCAAATTTCAAAGTCTTTCAACAACAAATCTCTGAGTTGTCATTCATGCAAAGCTTACTTTGACAAAAGACTCACAGAACTGGCCCTTAATGTAGCTTTTAAAAATGCCTGCAAAAGTACTCAATCTTAGACTTTTCAAACTACTGTACCATGAAAAATGAACTCATTATTTCTTAGGCTTTACCTTTTGCACACTGGGGCAAAACAGAGCAACTTTGATTGCCTGATGTATAAAAGATACTGACAAATTCAGCTTTTGTGTCAGAGCTAAGAAAACAATAAAGCCTGAGAGTATGAATGTTTACAAAGGGTTTTATAAATTCAACAAAGATGGCAAATACTGAAAATCAGTCTTTTAGTATATATAAACCTTCTTGGAGGAACTTGGAAGCAATTCTTTGTTCTATAATGTCTCAGCCAAAATCTCATTAAAAACCTGAATGCAGTCAATTCCTACACACTTTCAGAAGAGCAAATGTGAACTTCTGCACGATTGCAGGTTTTCCAGTGGCAAAGCCTCACTGTTTCCCTTCCCATCTTGCAGCCCAGAGGCTGTGCCCCTGACAGCTCTGCAAACTGAGCATTTCTCCTGTAAGACCCCTGGGAGAGCAAGGTCATACTGTACCTTGCTTTGCTGAGACCCAGCCGAACTCCTCTGTGTTACACTTCCGCAAAGACACTCAAACATAATTAGAAATCTTTCTCGGCTAATTCTCTCTGGCTGCATGGCATAACAGTCACAGATCTTGAGCACAAAAATAATGTGTGATTTGGGCTGGCTTGAGATTTCTTTGTATTTTCTTATACAAAAAAGAAGTTTATATAAATAAAATAGCAATATTGTCAGCTTTGAGCGAAGGTTGGGTTTTTTTCTAAATCCTGACCACTTGTAAAATAGTTGTGTTTGAACAATAATGGAAAAATTAGACCTTATTTTAAAATTTAGCATCTTATTCTTTCAAGATTTGAAAAACAAATTTGAAAAGCTAAGAATCCTTATTTCCCAATGTCATTGGAAGTAATCCCAAAACTTTCCATGCTAGAAGGTTGGGGGTTTTTTTCGTTAACAGATATTTTTAAAGACTTTGAATAAGTTTTGATACTGTATCTGTGTGCATTTGTAGGTTTTCTTTCTTGTTTGATTGACCTAGATATAAAGCACATCATGTTTGAGACCTCTGTGCAGTATGAATTTCAATTTCTGGAAAGTAAATAAATGTGAGTTTGGAGAAAATAGAAGATTGCTTCACTGTCCTTCCCTGACTTTCCCAAACAATCTTTGATATTAAAACTTTTGGAACTAATTTTTTTACTGTGAAGTTGGTGATATGATGTGCTAGATATTGTCCAGAAAGTAGAGAAAATGGATGAGGGAAAAAAGTGCAGTGCAGGTTTTTATGTCCCAGACAACTTCATTCAAGGTAAGTAGCATGATGGAGGAAGGACTAGGATTGGGAACCTCGTGGGTCAGGCCAGGGAGAACTTGTAGGCTGCTGAAGGAGAACCTGAACAGCTGAAAATTCGATAATAGCTGTAAAAGGGGTGGGTAAGGCAAAATAGGATTCATTTTCTTAACGCCTTCCTAAAACAGTCGATTGCCAGTGTTTTTCTGTTTTACTGCAGACACTTTGTCACTGGACCCTGAAGTCTCAAAGGCAAATGCCTATGGTTTCACGGGCTGCCTGTCCTCTGTTCAGTACAACCACATTGCTCCCCTCAAAGCTGCCTTACGCCATCCCACCATTGCTCCCGTGACTGTCAAAGGTTCCTTGACTGAATCCAACTGTGCATCCATAATGGAAGCTGATGTGAACACAGCAACCACAACATATTCCTCATCAGGTACGTCCTGCCAGGAGGGGATTGGGAGTTTAAAGGATACTGTAGAGTGAGCTTTCCTTCCTTTTTGCTGTAATGCAATTGTGACAGTATGAATAGTGGAACTGGGAAGTTGCCTTGTCTCTCAGAATTAAGTGTTGACGATGAGCATCAGGATTAGTCAAGGCCTCTTTAAATGTCACTGTCCTGAAACAGTGTTTTCAGACGTAAGTTCCTGGATTGCCTAAAACATGCCTAGAACAAACAAAAAAGTCCCAGAGCTGTAGTGGAAAAGCATTTAAGGTTTGGTGCTGCACCCGATTTGTCATTCCTGTCCACTCCAGGTAACTCCGGTGCTGCAGATCTCAAAGGAGAACATAAATGTTTACCCAGATTCCATATCCCAGTGGTGATGAAGCACTAGAAGTCATACAAAAAGCAAGTCAAATTTGTTCCCACCCTAACAGAAATGAGCAAAAATTCTTGTACAAACCCCTTGGCATGTGTGTGACTTCCACTGAATGCTTGTACTTCATTCTCTTAGACTAAAGAGAAGGAGCACTGCTTGAGCAGTACCAGCAAGATGATCTCAATTGCTTGTATATCTTTTGCCATCCTAAAGCTGTCCTCTGGGAATCTGAAGTATTTTGCATATGTGAATTTGTATGCAGAGAAGGAAACTGAGAGCAGCTGGAAGTGTTGTCACCATGAACAGGGACAATCAAGTTGCTGCTTTAGTCACCAGTGGATGTGGCAGAATTCTTAATGACCAGAAAGGGGTACAAATTAAGGGCTGTTTTTTGCCCCTTGACCTATAAAGCTACTTTCTCCTTTTTGATAACTAATAAAACTCTGGTTTAGATCATAATACAATTCCTTTGACATTTGTACTTGCATCAAATCCCCATTTCCTGCAGCTTCTGCCTAAGATATTCAGCAGAAAACAAATGATGCTATTAGCATTCTGCATAGGGAAAAAGGCTGCTGATTACTCTGGAGAGTGGCTGCCAGTGTGCATGTGCTCCTCCCCAGCCCCCCACTTCCTTCTCACTGCCTGGAGTTGTCTGAGGTATCTGCTCTGACGCACAGAGAGATGTGTCTTACTGAGTCCTGAATGGGCAGTGATACTGAAAATGTGAACTCTTTGCCCTGTGATCTGTCACCTCAATGATCTAATTTTTCTAAGGAGTTTAGAAAGCAGTAAAACCTGAGGCTCAGAGCTTCAGGACAGAACACAGACCAGAGTGTAGCATTTGAACTTAAATATTTAAAGCATACAATCAGTTGCAGTCTATTGTCAAGGTTAAGCACTGTTGCATCAGAAATGCAGAATTATTATAAAAAGTCATGCCTGTCTTTGCCACTCTGTGCTCTAAAATATGATTTCCTCTCAATGTGATGAATTATCTGACATTCAGGTCTCACTATTCATGCTGGATTTGATTAAAGCCTGAATAAGATCTTTAGAAAAAGTGAATTCTGAAGACTTCATGCCTTCATATGCTAAAGTAAGAGCACTGGGCAGTTGATTCTTGTTAAAGAAAAAATTCCAATTTGTAGCAAATTATAATTTCTATAGATATACTTGAGTATTAAATTTATACATGGAAAGGACACATTGTAAGAAATAAAAAGAAAACAGTCAAGGATTAACTTTCAAATTTAGTGCCTATATCTCAATTCATCACTTCCCAATTTCTCATTATTGAGTGTCTGAGGAGAAAAATAGAACTTCAAAGGAGGCTGTACATGTCTGTGTCGATATTCTAACGTACAGATACAACAAAAAAGCCCACTAGGAAAACTCTTTAAATGTGTGAAAAAAGCTTTCTGTATTTGTAACTTGAAAACAATTGAAGCTGTTTCCTTCAGAAAGGAATACATGTGTTCAAAAAATTTTCCTTGCAGACAGATATGGAATAAAATCCATTCACACAGTTATCTGAACACACTTCTGATTAGGAAACACAAAATGAGAGGTGACTTACTGTGGTTTTGATATTTAACAAAGATCTGCAGATTACCTTGGTCCTTGCTTAGGCACATGTAAAGATTTTGTTATTCTGAACTCTATATTGTTGGTATAGAGATAATGGACTTTCCCTATGGTATTTTTTCTTAATATTACAATACTGTAAAAATTACAGAGGAGATTCATCTGCATGAATGATGGAGTCTTGAGCTGCCTGTCCTCTTCAGCTGAGAGCAGGTCTTCAAGCATTTAAAGTAAAAAATGTCAAATATTTTCATAAGTCCAGAACTACATAGAAAAGATTCGCTTCTGAAAGGCACCTTAAACGTTGAAGTCCCTGTCTCACTGTGCTAATTGTGCTGGAACTAGTATTTCCAAACAAGCTCTAACTGGCTAGGGATGTGCCAGGACAGCCTTGGCTGTAGCAACTGTGAGATGGTGAAGTTGAGGATCCTCAGAGGAAGGAAAAAAGGCAGAAATGCATGACTGCAACTTTTGACCTTCTCATGGACCTGCTTGGAAGAATCCCACAGGATACGGACATGGGGAGAAGAGTGGCATGAGGCCCAGAGAGGTTGTAAAATCTTCATCCTTGGATATATTCAAAACCCAAATGGATACAGGTCTGATAAACCTGCTAGAATAACTTGGATTTGAATAGGGATTTGGACTAGATGATTTCTAGGGGGGCCTTGTGACCTTAGCAGGGCTTTCAGCCTCAGTGAATCAAGCTGTAATATGATCTGTTTTACCTAAAAGGAGCAGGATGTCCTGTTAAGATCTCCTATGAGACCCACTTTTGCTTTTCCTTGGCTTCAGAGTTTAATGTGTTCCCACTGGAGATGGCTCTGCTATTACAGCCCATCTGCTGCACTGTAACGAACCCTCCTTTCCTTGTATCCTGATTTTATTTCTCAGGCAAAACATCATTCCTGGGGCTTATGCTGTTGGCCTTCATTCTGAAACATTTGTTCTGGTTTCTTCTTAGGGCTTAAATTCTGGTAACCAAAAAATAGTGGAGTGCTGGTTGCATTAGGTGTCAAATCTTAAATAATCTTTTAGGCACAAATAATGTCTTATATAATTTTTAAGGTAGAAATTTAATTTCATGCTTTTTCATATGTAGTTAATAATTTTTCATGACTCTTTTTGACTAGTGCCATGCATTGGATACCAGCTGCAATTTTTTCTCTAGTACAGGAGGACTGTTGTAGAACAGATGTAAAATTTAAATTGTCATTGAATTCACTGGCTTCAGCTGAGGGATGGGGTAAAAAATATCTCACCAAACTTCCAGTATCCAGAAAGTTAACTCATCTCGAGTCTAAAATAATGATTGCTCTTCTCTTCTAGTTTGTGGAAAGAAATAGGTGAGTCACACTGTCGATCTTTGACAGCCATCTTAGTGTATAAAATAATTGTAGGTTCTTCTCTTCTTTGGCTAAATAAAAAGACCCTGAAATTACTAGTTTTGATTTATAAAAATAACTCTCATATACTGAAAAATGAAGTGAGATAAATCTACTCATGAGGTACAAAATTATTACCAACTGTGATCTAGTTTTGATTTTGGTTCTGTTTTGAGCTCACGCTCTGAGGCCTGAGATTAGGCTAAATAACCCCCAGATTTCCTTTCCAACCTAACCTTTTCTATGATGTGTTCTGTATTTGTGTGTAAAAACACATTTTTATTCCCATTCCAGTCCCACGGATGTAGTAGAGATGAAGCATTGCCATGACTATTTGTTTCTTGGCAATGTCACTCTGTGCACACACTAACCAGGCAAGGGTGCTCTTGTGAATAGGTCTCAGGCTGAGGGTTCAAATCTGTGATTGGTGATTACCAATCATGTGTAAATGGGGTATTGGAGGTGTTCAGCTGGCCCCAGAAGTGCCTTTTGTGTCTGTAGCTCAGTCAAGGGACTGCATCTTTTCAGTATGGGTGTGAATGAACAGAAGTCCTCCCACCCCTAAAACTTGCAAGTAAAGCTGCATTTTTTAAAACATCAAAGCCTCTTTGAGGCTTGTGTCTTCACACCTCTTTGGGGCTGATATCAGTGATGTAGATAATAAGGAAGAAGTGTCCCCTTTAAGAACCTAAGTAGTCCAAACCCACCATCATTACAATTCAGGGTGTCTTGATGCACAAACATGAAATTGTTGCTTGTTTCAATAAAAAATGTCTCCCTCAGTAATGGCATACCAAAATGGGGCTGACTCAGTTACGAAGGTGAGGATGTTCAATTACAATAAAACTTGCAACACCAAATTGCTCAGTGAGGCTTCCACCTCTTGCATCAGGAAGATCAGTTTGGCAGAGCATTACATAATACATAGCAGAGACAATGGTCCCTGACTCTCTCCCTACATACATTCTCTGTATGATAGCCTGGAGGCTTGTAAAGGCCAGACACACAAATATGAATCCCTTCAAAGGAAAGGGTAAGCTGGAGAGAAAAGAAAAATGTGAAGGTGCTAAAAAGCTAGATTCAGCTAGCAGTAGAAAACATGGCATTTTCTGAAACTTGCTGGACTAAAAATTAAGTCCACTGCTGTAACTTCACTGACGTCAGGAAGGCCTTGACCTCTCAGATTTGGATCTGAATTTGAAACAGCATGTCAGCTATTTGACTCAGTGTTTCCGCAATAGTCATTTGAGGACAGAGTACAAGAGAGCTCAAACATCAAGGAGCCTTTAATATGAGTTAATTTCTGATCCCTCTCTGTTTTGGATCCAGTTTGACCACTGCATTTCTGTAATGGAGATAAAAACATCTCTTCCAAGCAGCTGTCCCAAGCAGAGACTTTTTCTCTTTGTGGGATTTAAATCAAGTTATATATCTCATCTACAAACATAGGTCAGGTCTAAATCTGCCTAGCAACCCTTTCCTTTGGCTTCTTTCTGATATCGTTTCTTAGGTAACAACAAAAAAGATAGTAATACATCTCTGACTGAGAGAAGCTCCCAACAGGCTGTTCAGTTGAAATGTCTCTGATTCTTCTGATGAACTGAAACAACACTTTCAGATATTAGTGTGAGCCTTTCTGTTTCCTTTTAAATATAGCCTTAATAGAATTTGCTCCTGAAGGTGTAGAAGAAAATTGTTCTACAAACTCACTTTATTTTTCAGACCCTTCTGGTTCAGTTTTCCAATCCCCCAAATCACATCTTTTGAAAACAGATTAGAATTCATGAGAGGAAGAGGACACTTCTGTCTAAGCCACAGAGAAAATGAACAGTTGATACAGAAAATAAGTTCTCTTTTGTTTAACCTACTGCAGATCCTTTTGAGAAGACAGATGAAAGAGAACCTCTCACCAATGCAGTCAGAAGTGATTCAGCTGTGATTGGAGGTAACTTCCTTTTTAAAGACTACAGTCAAAAAACAGTTCTGTCAAGGCAAACATCTAGGAGACTTTGAATTTGCCCTCCATGAAATCTAGTCCAAGGGGGTTTTTTGTAATCTGATGCAGGTCTGGTATCTGCTGTATTTATTAGCACGTATCTGTGTCAAGCTACCTAGGTAGCAGCTGCATTATGGATTATTGTGGTCACACATAGATCAGGAACCTGAGTCTTCTAAAATATTACCAAGCTCCCATCTGTCTGCCTGCTTGAGCAGGGTATCTAGACAAGATGATCTCCAGAGGTTCCAGCTGTTCTCTGATTCCATGTGAGTCTGTATTCTGAGTTCCAGCTAACTAGTAATTGTTTTACGCACCGCCCTGGTGAATACTTTGCAGATTATTCATGTGTCCTGTATTTCCTGAGCTCTCTCTTTGTAATCTGGTGGTGTAGTGGAACTCATGAGGTCATATGGAAGTATTTATATACTGGGGAACATTGTCCTAATAATTTCATGTATGGTTTTAATTTTCCTTTAACGGCCTAGAAGACAATTTATCTGTTTATTTTGTAGCATTTCCTGTAGTGAGCTGCCTTTGATAATATCTAGAAGCTATAAACCAAAGTGTACAAGGCTCATGCAAGGTTCCCAGAGATAACACAGAAGAAAATATGACAGAGCAGGGATTTGTATGAGCATACAGATCTAGTGTTTTGAAAGCAAACACACTGAACTAACTTTATTTCCAGTGAAAGCAGAATTTGACAGAAATTATGTCAATTATATGAATACTTGTTGCTTTAAGTGCTCTTAAGGTGACAAAATAGAAATAAAAACTACCAGGAAGGATGTGGCATATGGTTGTGTATGGACTGAGATGAACTGATCTATCATACCAACTAGCTGCTGTGCATTGGTAACATGTTTTTGAGGTAACTGAACCTTTTGTTTTGGTTTTCACTCTTTTTTTTACCCCTTTACAGGTGTAATAGCAGTTGTGATATTCATCATCTTTTGCATCATTGCCATCATGAGCAGATTCCTCTATCAACACAAACAAGCACATCGAAGTAGCCAGAAAAAGGAGAAGGAATACCCGGAAAACCTTGAGAGCTCCTTTAAAGCTGACATTGACTTGCAAAACACAGTGAGCGAGTGCAAACGGGAATATTTTATCTGATGGACAATGCAATTTCTTTTTACTCCCCTAAACTTCCTTTCTGTATTCCTTTCTCCCTTCCTTTTTGCTTTTCGAATTTTTTTTTTTTAACACTTAACATTTTTTGCTAGCTTCTTTTTCATTTGGAAAAGACCGCCCTGCACAGGAAACACTGAGAACAATCACAGTGCCTCATTCTCTGCACAAGAACCTGGCAATCACAGTTTACTTCTGCAGCTCAAGAGACCTGTTATCCCATCCTACACAAAATAAGATCCACATGCACACCTATTTTCTGCTGTCAGTTCTTGAATGTTTCAAAGTCCCTACAATTATTTGTTGGTTTGTTTTGTTTTTTTTCCTCTGGAGCCATTTAAGTCGTTGCTTTTACACTAGAGCTGGACTATGTAAAGTACAGGTAAAGTAGTTGAACACATAGCTCTGCAGATACTGGGACAGGATAGAGGGAAAGAATGCGACCAAAACACCTGATTTATTTCATGGGCTCATTAACAACAATCATAAAGAACCAGCCAAATTCTCAAATGTTATTAATTGATATATTGTCTATTGATTTAAATGGTGTTAAATTAATTTGTACCAGTTGAAAAGCTGGTATCACATAAAGGAAAATAAAACTGTCCTCATCAAGCTCCTTCCCCCAACCTCCTGTCCTTTTACTGTAACTTTTAGGCTTCTCAGTACTTTTCCAACAATATATGTATCAACAAAAAATATCATTCCCATGCACCTCTTTCACCTCCATCTCATAAGGCTGGCTATGTAGACCCAACATACTCTAGTATAACCCTAGCTGAAGCATGGAAAATACTAGCTTGAAACTCCAAGGGGTTTAGGAAGCTGCTAGGACTTAGCTGCTCTATATTTGTCTGAAACTTTAGAAATGCAGCATATGCCTGTTCATGCCACATGGAGGATTATCACGCATTGAGGTTAAACACTGTTGCCACTGTGGAAAAGAAAAAGTACATAGATGAGAAAAAAAACAAAAGAGTTTAATCTTAAACATGACTCACACCTTCTGCCAGCTCTTCTAAAAAAAGAAAAAATAAATCCTGCTACTCAAAAAAACCTCCCAAAACTGCATGAAAGATTGATTGGTATTACCTGTTTGTAGAAATTGGAGTAACTTCTCCAAAGCTAAATAGAGAGAGGTCTGATTTCATGTCTAAAAAGATGAATATTTGATAAACCTTCTTTACAAGGAAGAACATTAGGGAAACAAAGAGATCCCAAATACTCTACTTCAAATTAAGCTTCTCTCCTTTTTTCTAAAGTCTTCTGTCCTTTCCTGATTGGGAACACTACTGAAGGATCAAATTCTGCCCATTATACTTGTGATGCATGGTTACAGTGTGAGGATGAAAAACGTCCTTTTCAATCACAGATGTCCTAAGGGTAAGAAATGAAGGAGTCCCAGCAAGTGAGGTTTTGAACACCCTGTTGTGTCCGTGTGACATCTGCCTTCGCAGGGCTTCTAAAGAGTATGGAGAATTTGCTGGTGGTTGCATTAAGCCCACAGTTAAGAGTAAAAAAATCTTATTCATTGCAGTACTCTTGATAAGAATTAATTCAAGACAATTGATTGTGCAGCTAAATCTCCTTCTTTGCCCTACACCCTGTGCAGTCATCCTGGGGTTTCCACGTGGTGGTCCTTTTTACATAGAGTAAAAATTAATAGAATCCCAGTATGAGGTAATAACCCACAGCAAACTAGAGATGAGCTTACACATGCAACAGGTGCTGTTTTTCTAGGCAGTCCATTGCAAAGGTATGTAGATGTTTATTAGTTTGAGGGGCTTTTTTATGGGAGGAAAGAGCAGACAAGGAAGAATAAATAAATAAATAAATGACCATTTGGATACAGTGATTCTTTAGCTCTTCTTTTAGAGCATTCAATGAAGAGAAAGCAGTTTTGGAATGACATCATTCTTACATCAAGAGGAATATGAGGCCAGCCCTATAACCAGAACTTCTCACTGAGCAATTTTATAAAGTTATCTCTATTGAAACTAGTTTGGTGCCATTCTTCTTCAGCCATGGTCAGCTGCAGCCCTTTTTCCACACACTGGCTGTTTGGATGACACAATTACTTGACAGCATTTCTGCGTGGTGAGTGTTGGAATGATGGACTCAGTAGCTGGGTTCTCTTTACGTTGCTTTGTCTTTGACAGTAAAATCCTGGCAAAGCAATTATCCTTTCTCTTTCCTTCCTCCAGATCAAGCTGCTTTGTTTGGCATGGCAGAAGGGGAGGAATAGGAGAGTTCATGGGCCCCTCTACCCATGTTTGAGTTTTCTTTTCTGAAATGGCCTCTGTATGAGACATCTCTGATGTGCTAATGTGCTTAACTGCTTTATGAAGAATGGAATAGGGAGGTAAAACTGAAAATTTAGCTAGGTTGGGGTGTGTTTGTAAAAAGAAAGAACTGCACATGAATGCATGCAAGAGTATACAGAGATGTGCATCTATAGCTGTGGATGTGCTGAGATGGGAAGATTTTTGTGCTACAGGGCTGAACAAATGAACACATTTGTATGGACTTCTAAATCATGATGTCAAAATTATTCTTATTAAATGATAGCTAAAATATAGTAAATGAAGTAGTCTAAATATGAACCCCTTTTTGTTTTTTGTTTTGTTCTAATGCTTTCTTTCATGAGGGCATAATGAGATTTCCTTCAGTACCACTTTTAACTGGCAATTAATATTTTTTTTTTACGAAAGAGAAAAAATATGGTTTTGTAACAATCTACTAGTGCTAAAATGGCTTTCATTTTCTTTAGTTCAAATTAGAACTTTTTTCCCATCTATTTAAAACCATTTCTGCTATTTTTGTTAATATTTCTCTTTAAATGGGGTGTTTTCCCTTTTTCTTTTAGCTATCATTCTAGATAATAATTTTCAGTAAACCCAGCGGATAGTAATTTTTATACATAAAATTTCAGGTTTCATTTCAGTGGAAAACCTGAGACTATCAAAGAGTTGTTTGGAGGCATTGTTTGGGTTTTCTTCCCTTCCTTAAGATGAGTTTAAAAATAAAAGTAAGAGACTGGTAGAAGGATACTAAGTCTCTTTTTTTCTCTTGGTGATGTGATATGTAACCTCTGAAAATTATTATTGCTAGGCAGGGAATTTTAGACTGTGAATTTATAAAGTATCTTAGATATGGATTTAGGCACTGCAAATTCCTGTTTTCCAGAAAAGACTTGACCAATAATAGCCATGCTTGTAAAGCTATTTAGTCATGCAGTCTGAGCTGGATGCCCGGAAGGACTCTGTGAATCCTGGTGCCTGGCTACAGAAAACAAAGGAAGGCTGGATGTCAGAAAGCTAAATCCAGCTAACTTTCAGTGTGATATAGGCTGTCACCTGGGTGAAAGATAGGCTTTACGAGGAAATTGGTCTCTTGAGGATGTGGATCAATGCTTAAGTGACTAAACAAAATGCGCATTTAACTCAAATTAATTTCGGTTGAATTTCTGCATCTACCTTGCTGTGAAATGTTCTAATATACTACAAGACATTTAAATACCTTTGAAAATTGAGTCCCATTTCTCTTTTAGAAATAAAACTTTGGTACTAAGTAAGTTATCTATGTAATTGGCAGTTAGCATTTCATCTGTCCTTATTCACTTACTAGAGACAAGACAGTGTGAGTGTTTTGGTCAATTTTTAACATGTACACTGTTTTTATTTTTTCTTGTTCTTGCCGTGGCTCAGCACTTAAGTTATGTCTGCAGTGAGAAAGCTGAATAAAAGACATAATTTTAACTCATATGGGCTAAGCCAGGATTCCCACCTGGGTAAATACGACTGTTAAAAGTAGACATATAGAATTGTGCTGTTATCAGATTGTGTTCAGTCATCAGATGTCCCTGATATTTAAGTTAAAACTATAGCCAGATTACAAAAATAAGATGCTTTCTCTCAGCTTTATTTTAGCCTGATCTAGCTGGACTTAACTCATCCTATTTATCAATTGCTCAATTTTTACAGTGTAAGCCAAACCCTTATTTTAATGAGATCTTTGACAATATTAGCATTTAGCTTATCACATATTTCACATATTGGGTGAGAAGCAATCAATATATCATATTGTTTCACTATGGTGATGGGTTATGAATCTTTTCCTAATGAAGTCAGTTATTGATTTTGCTGAAGATAAGATTGAGTCCAAGACATGTGAATCACTTGGATATTGCTTTTATCTGAGTCTTTTGGGTTTGTTTCATTTTGCATTTGGTTTTACCGACTGCCTGTTTTACAATTATCATCCTGTCCTGTCCAGCCCTGTGGTTGGTGAGGACACGGAAAATGTCTCAAACACCCTGTCAGATTAAATGAATCACTAGAGATGCCTCTTGCTCTCCATTGATTATAGAGAGAAGGTAGACTCCTGGTGATAGATAAGTTAATTCTAGCAGAATTTGCCTGTGAATCAGAATTTTACAATAGTTTTGCAGATCCAGCAGATACATCTGCTGACTTTTTTTTTCTGAGGTGACAGCTGGGGTCAAGGAAGGACACCTTGCATCTAAAATTACACTAAACATCTCTGCCTAGTAAATGCATACAACTCCTTGTAGCCAAATACATGAAAATCGAGTTTCAAAGTACCACTTTGAGTCAATGACAATGTGATCAGGAATCTGTGGGGCTTGGAAGTGGATAATTCTGCTTTCAGTCTATTCTAGATCCAATATCCATTTTTTGCCTCACATAGGAGCTTTGGCAGATAGCATATGTGAAGCCAGATCCACACATTTCCAAATCTAAAGCTAACTCAGCCCCCTCAGATGCCTTTCTGCATGTCTGGTGCCATTTGAGATGATACTGGGGTATCTCTGCAGCTCCAGTAAGGATGTCATATCTTGCATCTGTTGACCCCAAGTAGCTATGTCTGATACTTGCTGGCTTTTCAAATTACAGTAAGTGCCCATCCAGAACCCCTAAGTTCTCAATGAGATGAATCCCTGAAAAAATAAATCCCATCATCAGAACAAAATCAACCATCCTTCTCATCAGTGTAAGCCAATCAATTGACATGCATCCTCCACCTCAAATTAACAAGTGTAGAGGAGGCAGAACTTGACCTCTTTGTGGTCCATCTCCTCATGCCATTACTGTCTGTTGCAATCACCTACACAAAGTTTATCCTAAACAAGACCAGTTTCAAGTAGTCTGCACTGCCAGTTTTTCACAGATGCAAAGTAGGTTTTTTATTTTTCAGAAAGTAACACTTTGTAAAAGGCTTGAGCAAAGTCTGAGACCTTGTGAGTGCTATTTCAAAGCTTTCATGCAGTTTTTAAATGCCTACTTTTCTAACAAGCCAAGTGATATAGTTACATCCCTGCCCAACCAAGGGCCTTATCCAAAGTCTTTAGAGGTTTGGGAGGCCTCTTGCTTGACTACAGTTGGAGTTGCACCATGCCCTTGAAGGTTTTGGGGGTTTTCTTCACAGATTACTATGACAGCTTCAAAGCATGATTTGTTTCCTTGGGTTCTGCACTTTCTTTCCCAGTGGAAAGTTCTTCATGTCCTCTTTCAGTGTGGGCGGCCCCCTCCTCCTTCCTACTTTTGTACATGAAACTTCTAAACACATTCTTCTTTTGGGTCTGAAGTAGCCTTTTCTTTGATTGTTTATTTCAAGACATGCATATAAAGAGTTTGAGTATTTCAGTGTATTGGTACTTATTTTTGTGATCTTTTGCACTAAGGTACTCTGACAAAAACAGAAATTGGGAAAAAAAAAAAGCACACTTTCTGGTGAACTCTTGTAATTTGTAAGCTCGTTGTTTGTTGTTTGTAATGTGCTGAGTCTACAAGCCGAGCTAAAGAAGAATTAAGGCAACAGTTTGTGTTGACAGTGTCACTCCATATCTAGTTCACCTCTGTGTTCTTCATCCCTCCTTTTTCTTTAACATGTGGAGCTATCAAATTGCTGGTAGGAGTCAGAGGAGCTTGTTTTACAACTCAGATTAAGATTATGATTTTTCTCCTGGCAGTCACAGACACCAAAATGTCAGCGGGGTGTTCAACCAGAAGGGAGACTGCACTCCATCGTGGAGATGTAGTCACCTGGAGGTGGTGACCTCTAAGGGGAAAAGAGGACATTAACACTTCAGACTACCATTGTGACGGGGCAGTGAAGGAGGCAAAAGCTCTCAGGAAACTTACACTGTTTGAAGCCACACATGGTGGATATGAAGCTTTCAGGTGTTTTTCACAGTTTGGTTTTTGCCGTGGAATGAATTGCTACTTAGTCTGCCAAACCATAGTCTTAATTGTCCTGATGATCTGTAAAGTACCGAAGACATGCTTCAAACATGGGACAGGATTTCAAAGCTCTGGCTGATTCTAGATCCGAATCTCTCTGGTTAGATCGCTGGAACTCTCCCAGATAACCCAAAGGAGAATTTGGGGTGGTTTCCCTCAAACAATCATAACATTTCATCAAATGTTGGGTACAAGAGGTGATCCAAAGAATGGTGTTTGCTTAGAGACTTTCCACTCCCCATCCCTCCCTCGTTTAGGATGCTTGTGGCAGCTTTTTTTGAAACTACTGACTGTTGTTCACGTTGCAACACCAGCTACTTTTTGATATGCTAAGTCATACCTCTCTTCACAAATTTCAGTCCCACAGCCCTAAATAGAGTCCATTTGGAACGAATTCTGCATGGGAAATTATTTACTCACTTTTGCATGCCCTTTACAGCTCCTTCTTGCATCCTTTAGGCACACCCTTTTTTGATGTGTTTTGCCATTGCTGCCAATGCAGCACCCATGTTGTCAAGAAAGAAGAACAATTGTTTCTTAGGTAAAGCTTAGATACAGCCAGTCGCAGCCTCACTTCCCATTCACAAAGCAGCGGAATTGACGTTTCAGGAGCCTAGGAGAGCAAACAAGTACTTTTTTTTTGTTCATACATCCAGTCATAAAAATCTCTACTCTCTGATTTTTGCAAATGAAATCTGTAACGCAGACCATTATATCTAAATGATAGTGAGAACCTTAACAGTTGTACCTGATCTGCTTTGAAACCCAAGTTTGTAAAAGAAACAAGAGCCAGCTTCAGACCTGGTTGTAGTCCTTTTTAGGTCAATGTAGATACATCACAGATTAATTTAGCCTCATATTGGCCTTGCATTGATGATCTGCAAACTGGGGCTGACATACATGAATCCAAGTCAGGACCTTATAGTCATCATCCCTTACTGCTGTCAACGAGAGTTTCATTCACTGAAATCGTGTTGTCTTCTAGCAGAAATATGGATAAAATTTGGGATATGGCAATGAACTTCAGCTCCACAAAGCCCATGATATGGCTTAAGTCATCTTCAGGAGCTTCTAAAAAATGTGTGTATGGGGAGGGTTGGTCTGTGGGTAGTGTCTTGTCAACCACACCCACTAACACAGGAGGGATTTTATGGGATTTTAATGGATAAAGGCACCCTTAAAAGAAAAAAAAGGGCAAAATGGCAGCTGAGATTAAGTATTTGTAATAAGAAAAAATTGGTTCTTTCTACTGATGAGCCCTTCATCATTCATTTTACTTTCTTCTACTCAAATTGTATTAAATAAATCGCTCAGAACTCTGTTCGTTTTATTAGCAAAGCAAAAAGAAAAAACTTTTTTTTAATGGTTTGTCCAAGGGTAATGCAAGAGTCTCTCAGTTACAGTAAAAAGCAAAATGGAGATTTAGATTATTCCCCTTTCACTATCTGGTTTTCTAAAGAGAATGCCACAGGACGTTGCCTCAATCTAAGTCAGTTTTGTAGACAATGTAACATGTCTTAATACCCTGTTAAGGGATTGAAAAAATTTAGCCTTAGCTTCTTTTGTTTTCTATGGTTACTGTTGTACAGAATAAAGACTTAAACTGTAAGTAATGTATATTTAATAAAAAAAGACTTTTTGTATGATTTTGTGTGGAAGACAAATGCCTCCTTCTGAGTTTTTATTTTATCTTCCAGATGAATGAACGTTAAAAAGTGCTGATTACGGGAAAATGAATTCCCAGGTGTTTACATGTTAACACTAAGCCAACACACCTCACTGGACAGTAATAAAAGCTGAGGTGCCCACAACTGGGATTTATTGATTTCAGCTATGGCTAAAAGTTAATGCCAGAGGAAATCTGGTCATCATCCACATCCCTGACACAACTCATGGATGCTGGTGTGCTGTCTAAAGGTCGTGTCTGCAGATATGCCTTGGTTCTGGGTAGAAAACCTGCCTAGCACAGCTCTGTACCCACACTCACAGATGTGTGCACGTGTTCTCCCTCCCCAGCCTGCCATGCAGAAACATCCAGTATGTGCTGCTTCTTCCATGGGTCCCCTCTCACAACAGCTGCACTGCTGGCTGTCACAGGGATCACACTCACACCCCCCGCCTTCACACATGTCCCTAGCATGATAAAGGGTACGTGGCTCAGTCTCAGGGATGCTGTCTTGGCTTTAGGTGTTTGGTGTGATTATTTTTTCCCCTTCCTCGGAAGCTGAACACAGAAATCTCTTAGGCTGCTTTAAAAATCATAGTGTCTGATACTATCAGCCAAGAATGAGTAAATACTGACTTAGAAAATAGTACATCCTAGGAAGTATAGATAGGACTCTTTTTCAAGGGTTTCACATCCTTGGATCTGGTGCAATTTCCACCCTAAACTTTTATTTCTTACATATTCTGTGTTTCAGTCAGTCAAAGATTTTCATATTATCAGGGGAGATGTGCATCCCATTATCTTAGGAATTTCTCTGTGAGTTTTGTTTTTCCCTTGCATTTCTGGACAGCCTGTCACCCAGAAGGCAGGGTTAACACAGGTTTGTAGTCCTACCTGGAGATGTGCTATCTGGCAGGACAGCTTTGCAGCACCTGCTTTGGGATTCTACAGGCAGTGGTGCACAGAGCCCTTCTCATGGGCCGTTCCAGCATACCCCAGGCATCCCAGTCCACAGCTATGCAGCACTCAGGCACCAAAGCCATCCTACCCAACAGAACCGTCCTTCTGTTCCCTTGTCCCTGGTGGCTGCAGGAGGTGGGGTTAGGTATCGCCTGACTAAGACAAAACTTCAAGTAACAATTAATTCCACACCGAGTTGCTTTACTCAGAAAAAAAAATGCAAGACAGAACTATATAAATCTTTCAGACTTTCTTCATAGCTAATAGAGTGGGAGCAGTAACCTTACAAAGGTTTGTAAGGACAGTACAATCTCCTACAATTTTAGTTTTAATCCAGACCTTGGAAATTAAGTTTGCATGGCTTACAGTCTGGAAATGTCAATGTTAATTGATTTTCATTTTTCTGAGTGGAGAGTGAAAAACTAATTTCTTTAACACCTTAAGTGGGTGCTTTTGTCATCCCCATGATTTTGGGGTGGTTTGGGTTTTTTTGGTATTTTTTTTCAATGCAATACTCTTCTTCCTGAACAGGAATGTGATGAGTTAAAGACATTATTCAGAGGTTATATTAAATAATTGCACTCATGTAATGGAAATGCATATATCTATTTGGCAGACTGACAAAACTTCATTTATTGCAGTTTATGGCAAGTTAGCAATGTCTGGAAAAGGGGACAAGATATCATCATGGGTTGTGGTCAAATCTCCTTCTTCCTCAGCACCTGCCATCCTTTTCTATCAGGCAGAATACAGGAGGAAAAAAAAAGCCTCTTTTGCAACTTCCACATGAGTAGCAGGGGTTTTATGTTAAAGCTTTATTTCTTCAACCAAAGCCCATTGGCAAATGTATACAGGCAAATATCATGAAGTGAACGCTGCTGTGAAAGAAAGGCAGGAGCCCTGCTGGAGTCAGCTGTGGCACATTTTTGCTTTTTCCCCACAGTGTAAGTACTAGGCAGCTGCAGTCAGTGCTGTTTTTTCCATACTTGGTGGCCTCCAAGTAAACATAAAAAGCAGCCATACAAGGTCATATTTTTCTTCCAAACCCCTATGCTGGTGATGTCTGTATTTACCTCTTCTTAGACTGAGATCATTTCTCTTCCTTTCTCAAAGCCTAAATTAAATAGCCTTTGCCTCAGTTTAAGCCCATTAGCTTGTCCTATTGCCAAAGCAATGGAAAGAGCAGCTCAATCCCTTCCTGCCATGCAGCAGCCCTTTTCCTCTGTTTGACTATCTTATCTGTTTAGTTAGCTAACCCCCACAGCATCCTCCACTCTTCAGTTCCCTTGATTTTGGACAAACCAACCCCTCTTCCCTTACACCTTTCCTTGCATTTTTTTTAACCTATATAGTCACAGAAGGCAGCCTGTAAGAACTTAATGTTTAATTTAACAGTGTAAGAATTCACTGTAGCACAACTAATTTACAGAAGGCATTTTTTTCTCTACCCCAAATTATTTTTCTCATTCCAACTCCCTGCACCCTTCTCTAACAAAATTTTTTCAGACCTCTGCAGTGATGGGGGCCAAACCACCCTGCAAAGCCAAAACACTGATGGGGCACCAATAGTATGACTTAGAGTCTGCTACAAACAGCTCACGCACTACAAGTATTAGTGTGGGGAGAAATCCACCATGTGATGGATTACAGTGCTTCTGCCTCATTGGGAGGTACAAAGGGGTGGTCAGTTGTCCAAATGACCAGTTCATTCCCACTTTGCAAGGTGCTGGGCAATAGGATTTAGGAGCTGACAGGTCTGTTAGAGCTCTGCTTTATCCTTCACTTAATGAGGAGACTATATCCAAGGTGCATGCTGGATCTCTGCCATTGCTAAGGTACTGCTACAGAGAAATCTTTAATTTGGAAGGGGAGCAGATATTTTGTGTGTTACAGGCTTTACTGTAAAATAATGTGTAACAATCAGAACAGAGCAGGAATGAACAGGACCTGATGGAGAGAAGGAGTGGATGATGAATGTATGAAAGACAACAAGCTGCTACTTAACAAACAAGGAATTCAACATGAAATAGTTCAGCTTCAGTAACCTAAGTTAACAGTCTACTAGCTAGTTTATATGGTTAAAATTAAGCCCTTTTTCCTGAATGAATGATTGTGCACTCGTGCAGATAACTGGCCTTGGGGTAAGAATGTAAGTATTAACGAAAGAAATTAAATGTACAATGGACTTTTTGCTTCCATATGGACATGAGAGCTATGCAGTGGTCCTAGCAGCTGATGCCTAAAATATAATAGCTCCCCTTTTAAGACAAGCACTGGAGATGGAGTGACAGGAAGATTTTTTTTTAACTGGCAGCTGAGAATTTTACGTTCCTTTTAAATTTTGAATTGCACCCTAAGTCTTGCTTAGAACCTTCTATTCCTTGAGGCCATTCCTCACCTGAATTTTGCTGGGGAGTAAAAAAAACAGGAGTGGTTTCTCTACTGATTTATCTCAATGGCATAGCAAAAAGTCACATGTAGGACTTCTCTGCCTCAGGATGCATCTGACTCCGTATATGCATGTGGTCCTCCACAGGCAGGGAATGTCTGAGCTTTATTCAAAAGCCTAAGACACACAATTAAGGCCTGGTTTTAGTTATATATACACACACACACTGAGTTCCTTGTTAAAACTGGGTGTTTTCAAGGTCTAGGCAGTGCCTTTCAAGCCATTCTTCTGCTCATGCATCAGAAAGGAGCTGCCTGGCACAGACATCAGCTCTGTTTCCCATTACTGCTGGTGCCCAGGATGGAGAAGCACCTCAGCCCCATACGGTTAAGCAAAATTCTCCCTTTGTTAGTTCACCCCATCCTCCTAAAAGGCTGTAAGCTGTTGTGAAGGAAGAAATCTGCTCCAAGCTGGGAAGAGACCATTTAAAAAGTGATAGGGAAGAGATGATGATGGGGCTCTGTTTCCCCCACCAACACTGCCAAGAGATCAGTAAATATTGCAATGAGGAAGTTATTGCAGAAGAAAAGGATTTTTTTTTACAGGCAAGACTGTTGTGCAGGATCCTTACAATCTGATCCAGAGGCTCCTCAACACCACCAAGTTAAAGAAACTCTGCAGACTGAAAGGAGAGTGCAAAGGGACTCCATGTATCTGCTAGGGCAGGTGACGGTCCTGGGATCTGACACCCAACATATCACTTTGAGACACTACTGCGAACAAGAAAGAGAATCAGTCACTCCTCAAGACCAATATTGGTTTGTATTATGTGCATCTACAAACAGATATACTCACCCATCCACCCAATACATATATACACACCAGATAAAATACACATGCCTATATGTACTCATATATGGGGTATATATATATATGTATAGTTATAGGTATAACCCCTCTCTGGCAAAGATTTCCACTTCTCAGCTACTGAAAAAAAACTTTGATCACTATTTCCCTGGAATAAATTCCTTCCTTTACAGAAGGAGGACCTGCATTTGCTAAGGCAAAAGAAGTTATGCTCTGCTTCTTGCCTCTTATCCCATGTGGTATTTAACATTCTAAATCCCACTTGTTGACTGGCACAAAATACCCACAAGACTGGTGCTTTTGGGACCACAGCCCAAGTGCTGAGCTGCTGGCTGCATGTACAAAGAGGTGAAGGGAAATACTGGCTCTGCTTGGAATCTCAGTGACACATGGGGTTAGTATGGTGTGTGTCTGAAGGAACTGAAACTTGTTTTTTTAATGGTGATACTGAGGGCAATTAGTGAATGTATTATGATCATCTAAAAGTGACAGGAGATAATAAGCCACAAATTGGGCAATAATATGTAATATGTAATAACCATGGTGTTTTTTAAAAAGTCTCCTTTATATTTGCTTCAGCATCTTATCTCTCATGACTCTAGCATGGCTGCTGTCTACTGGTAAGGCTACATGTTGGTGCTGTTAAAACAAATAATAAAAGACAGTAATTAATATTTCTTTCCATTATGAGAGATTGTTATTACAAACAAAAAAAAACCCTGATGATCTTAGAGGAAAACACCAGATATCTCAAGGCAAAGAAGAATCAAATTGCAACTTCATTACAAAACTATCCCTGGAAAAGTGTTTTGGTGATTTGTGAAGATTTTTCATTAAGTGGGAGCTGCATGAAAAAGATAATGGAAATGCTCTCCAAAGAAGAGCAGCAGCAGCAGCTCTCTAAAACATAACAAGTAAGATCTACAAAACAGGTTCCTGCTGCCACTGGAGCTGGCAGGTCCAGCACCAAGACAGCTTTCTGTAGACAGGGGAACTGTGTTTGGAAGGAAGCCTAACTGGAGGAGAGCTGCAGAGGCTCAGGGGGCTCCTGATCTCAGGCATTTTTGTGATTTTGAGGGCTAATGGGTCTCCCCAGTGCTGTGGACACTGCTGTTCCACCCCAGCAATGGCAGGCCTGGGTTGGGGAGGTGCCTACAGAAACTATTTGCCAGGATGGGAAGTGTAAATATTCACAGCAGCACTACCTACATATACCAAAGAAGTAGTTTCTGCATCTGAAGCCATATTCTAAGTGTATTTTCTGGCTAAGAATTATGTTTCAGGCCCAGTCTAGCAATGTATTCATATAAACTAAAGAGCAGAGCGGTTTGCTACCCTTGTAGGGAATTAATTAGATTTAAATTTGCATTTGATTTGACAGTGCTCTCATAATATGCTAAAATCTTTGTAAAAGACTTCTGAATATTTTTAAGGCTTTTATGCCTTTGGAGTCCAAATCTCCATGATGTTTTCTTATCTATTGATATTTGCCATCTTATGCCAAAAAACTGACAACATCTGCTAGTTTCAGACTAGAGTTCCATTATTGAATGTGCTCTTTGTTTCTTTCTTAGTCTAGTACAAAAAAAAGTCTCTAGAGAAATACTGTGAAGAGCTAACTTGTCATCACCAAAATATAAAGATACAACAAGCTTGTCCTTGCCTTCAAACATAAACTACCTTGCATACACTATGGAAAGAGATCGAGAATCACGACTAAAAATATTATTCAGCCACAAGATTTTGGAGGAGAGGAACTTCCAGCTATGTTAAGAGCTTAAATTTAAAGTTCCAATATTGCATTAATTCAATCCATTTGAGCAGGGTCAGTGGGCAGGAACCACACAAACATAATTCACTTCCATGGACTTTTGGATGCTTAGCACCACAAAAGAGCCTGAGGCAGAATATGCAAAAACAGTCGTGTCATTATCAGTGTTACTTTGCAGGTTTAACACTACGCATAATTAAAAAAAAAAAAAAAAAAGCTTTCACAGCTAGAAAATAATATCACATATATTTTGAGCCTTGTTCTCATACTCATGCACTCTGTCTACTACTTTCTCACTCGGAATACTGAGAGTCCAAACACAAACCCACAGCACGTATAGACCTATAAGGATGGGCAACCTGGCCAGGACTAGAAAGGACTTATGTCTATTGAGAAGGTAACAGACAGACTGCTAATGCTTACTGAGCATAGATAAAACACACAGAAACAGAATCCTTCTAATGATTAAATAGAAATTGGTGCCTTTCTAAGGTGAGACACTGTCCGCTACTTCAAAAATTATGTGAATGTGAAAGTTACGTGAGGCTGAAATCTATCGCAATTGATTGGCAAGGGTGCGATTCAGCTTCAGGGTGAATAACCTAATTTAGAGGTTCAATTTACTTCCTTAAAATACAGTTCTAATGACATTTGCACTATGCAACAAAAATGTATGGTTAGCAGACATGATGGAGGACTTCATGTGAAATACCAGAATAGCAGAAAAAGAAGGAGCAATGTAACCAAAAATGTCTATAATAGCACCAGATGCCAGTAGTTAGGCAACCAGATTTCACACTTAACTTCCTTGTCAATACAGAGATGCTGACATCCTGCTTTGCAAGCTCAGTCCCCCACACCGAACATGAAGCTGCAACAATTGTGCCCATGTGTGAGGTGCACACACAAACAGAGCATGCAGACTGCACACTGAAATACAACACACCTCAGCACCCTTTCAAAACACGGTCAGTATGCAGAGCTTTGCAGCACAAGTTGCCATTTTACGTCGAATCTGTATTTTTTTCATACACGGGCACAAAATACGGTGAAGTCACAAGTCTGCCAGATAACCCTCTGATTTCATGGACAGCAGGAAATCTGGGTGAAGTTTCCTTTTGTATTTTCAGGGGAAGAGGTTGCAAAGGAAGGAAAATAGACTTGCTGCTAAGCATCTGCACCTTACAGGCAAAAAAACAAATTTCAAAGGGGTCTGCCAGAAAGCAGATTTCTTAGAGGTATAGTGATAAGGGAGCAGTTGAGGATTAAAGAGGCATTGAACTAAAAATAATCAGCATAGTTAAAAAAATATTGAACAGATGTTTTTCACAGCTAATGCTCACCATATACAAGCTGCAGCTTTTGACATTCAGGTGAAATGGTGAAGCTGGTTGCTTTTCACAAATCTTGCATCTGGGATGTCAGGACACTGATATTTCAACTCAAAACTTTCTCCTGCCTTCCCACTCCACCCTATCGCTGCTCAGGAGCCTTTAAACAGTTCATTAGTACCTCAGTCAAAGTCCCTCATTCCCTGGAAGATCAGCAGGAATTTTTTGAATTACGTCAATAGGTCAAAACTATCTTCTGAGTGAAGCAGGAGGGACCTTACTTTTCCCATTTCTATTGTTCCAGCAGCTTTCCTCTCATTACCCAGAACTGTCAAACAGTCCATGACCTTTCTTTCAGTATCCTTACATTTTTACAGCTTACCTCCATTAAAAGTACTTAAAAACTGCTTTTTGAGAGACCCTATATTTGAAATTTTACTTTTCCATTGCTTATGTTCAGGTTTGGATGTGTATTTGTATATTTGTATATTTTATCTATAAATAACCTCTGCTGCTAAATATGTGTTTTAACTTTCTCCACCCAACCAAAAGTTCTTTTCCCTATTTTTCACTACAGACCATGCTATTCAGAACAAACAAGTTACAGCATAATAAATTCCTTCATAGTTTACTGGAATTAGGCTAGCAAAGAATTACTGACTTACCCTTCCCCTCATTAGCATCCTTATGGTACAGTTAACTAATGCAATGTCTGGGCCAAATTCACTAGTAACTATTAAGGACTAGATCACCTTGAGAGCTCTGCATTTATATGATTATAAACCCAGTGAAATTTAACGCTACTCAGAAATGAATCAAGCTCAAAATTTACACTGATTAAAGCTGAGTTACGCTTTGTAGCCCTCTGACAAAGTTCTGGCTGAAATAAAGTAACATAAAATAATAAATCATTTTCTACCTCCTGCATTTCCTTATCCCTGGGGAAGAGGGAGAACTCTGGTTTGGGTTTTTTCATTGTTGTTTTTTCTTCCTCCTAAGTCCCCAAAGCATTAATTAGCTGCTTATATTTTTCTCTACCAAGTAATAGATAGTGATGCAGTTTGTTAAGCCAACTAGGACATTTCTCCCAGAACTAAATTCCCTTGTTATTAATACACACCTTCCATGGGATTACAGTTACTGAATTACATTCTAAACCATTACCACAGTATACCAGCAGGAATTTCCCCAGATAATTTCTTATCTTACCCACAGATTTGTTTTTTTGAAAGATTATCACTTTTGTAGTTTTGCATACTCCTCTGATTTTGTTGAATGGTAGCCAGCTTTGCTCTGAATGCTGAGAATCTTCAAACATCCTAACATGCATGCATTCTCACCCTCATCCTCCAGAGAGATATCAAATTCTCTCTGTTTTCTTATTTTTACAGCTATTCATTTTTCTTCTTCATCCATTTAAACTGTGCTCAAAGGCCAACTAGACCTAAATGAGATATTCCCTCCCTTTCTCACCCACACTCTTCTCTATTTACCTTTTCCACCTCTCTGCAAGCAGAAGGCTCTAAATCTCATAAAATATTTTAGGGATAATTGTGGGAGGTTAATGAATGATTTGATCTCTCTTCAGGATTTAAATTATATGAATGTAGGAAGAATCCACAGTGTAGTAAAAGCCTTTGAAATCTGTTCCACTAAAACTGACCACTGTGCAACCTGGCCAAAATGTTTAATACCTGCTCCAATACAAACTGAAAACAAACGTGCACATTTGTACACTAAGTGTCTCAGTGAGATTTTGATTCATGGAAAAATTCTCATTGATATAATAAATACTCTAAGCCACTCTAAAATGGGAATTCAGATTTGGGTCACCAAGACTGGCTGCAAGGTTTTATGGACTAATGTTTCTGAAGCCACCTAAAAGGGAAAGGTTTATAGAAAACAAATGCAAATCTGGGTAATAATAAGAATTCTGGATGCAGTTTTAATGGCAAAGCAGTGATTTATTTGCATATATAAAATTTGCAGAAATGTAAAGATTTTGTCAACATTTCCATGAGTAAGTTATGCAAAATCTTCAGCACGATATGAAATATGCCATATTAATAAGGCAAGAAAGGGGTGCTCAGATGTATATTATGCGTCAATGGAGAAAAGGTGAAATTGTTTGCAGCTATGTGAAAGGAGAACAAACCCCTTCTCAAAAACACTCTGTATTTTCTTCACAATAAGTTGTCAAAAATATTATTCAGCTGCTCATTTGGGATAAAAAGGCCCTTTGCAATGCCAGCTTTTTCAGGGGACAAAGCTGAATAATTTTGCCCATTACTCTGGCAAAGTGCTAGTGGAATTTCTCTCTCACATTAAAACAAAGCTGTGTGCCTCCATCTATGGCTCTGAGGTCCCTTGTGGTAAAGTTGCTAGGAAAATGGTAAGTCATATATATGAAAAATTACATAAATTCCACATATACCCCCCCACACCTGACATTTTTCTCCTTTCCTGCTATTTGTTCAGCCACAATAAATGCCTAGCCTTTGTTGTCTGATGGAGTGGCTGGCTATAGGACATTTAACTTACTAGACCTCTGCAGTGCAGAAACAGCATGAAAAAAATCCAAGCTAACTTGAAAGCCTTTCAGCACTACGGCACTGGTGGCAGAGCTTTGGAGAAAGTGTGGGGACTAGGTCATCAAAGGCAGCAGACTTTTACTACCTTTCCCTTAAAGCAGGCAACACAGAGAAGTAGAAAACACTTCCTGTAGCAGGCACTTCCCTGGCAGTCACCACAGTGTCACCCCATGTGTCTTGTTGCAGGGTAGCCGTAATCCCTTCAAAGCACAGGGAGGAGGTACAGCTGCTTCAGCATTGATTCCCACCACCATCAATAGTCCTAATTTAATGCTCTTGTGCTGTTGCCACTCTCTGAAGACCATCTTCTGCTCATGCTGCCTTTCCTTTGCAGAGCTTTCCTGCAGAAGCTGGTGGGGATGCCTTGACCAGAAAAGGAGGAAACACCACTGTGAGGATGGGAAGCTTCAGGGGAGGTCCTGTTATCCAGGTCAATCTTCCTCCTTCTGAACTCCAAAGACAAACATCGCCAGTCTTCCAAGAGCCATCAGGGGATCTCTCTATTGGGAGGGAAATACAGTGAGTCAAGTATTTCGAGGGTATATTGAAAAAAAAAAAAAAAAAAGTGTGCCTTTCTCTCTTTTGTAAGAAATTACAGGTCACCGTGCTACTATGGTCTAACTTTAAGATAGTCATGTCTCAACTGTTACCCTTTATCGACTGGAGGCTGAAATAAATCACCTTTCCCTGGAGCGTGCAGATTGCACATTCCCAAGCGCCATCTACTGGTATTCCGCCTGGAAGCCGCTTCCCAGCACACGAGTATCCTTCGTTCTGGCGTCTGGCAGGGCGCGGGTTCAACAAATTTGTGTTCCTACGAATTTCAAGAAAGCACAGAGACGTGTAAGACAGGAAAAGAGAGCTCTTGCTCTGCCGCCTGGGGATAGACAGCTGCTAGAACCAGCTCCGGGAAAAGATTCAGCCTTGGTTTCATTAGATGAGAGCAGATAATCCAATCAGAGCACCTAAAGCCAGGCAAAACTGGACCTTATTCGTTCTTCTCCTTGTGAAATTTCCTGCTTCAATTTCTTCACCCATGTAGGGAAAGTCTTGAAAGAATTCAGTATTCAGTAAACCCAGATCTCCTCGAGCATATGACTAAATCCCCAGAGCTTTCAAGAAGATTTTCTACAGAAGTTCTCTAAACATTGTATTTTTCTCAGACAGTGGAGCAAAAGACTTTTTTTAGTTGACTCTCTAACTCTCTATCATTTTCATTAGAAAAACTAATTAAAAACATATTTTATTCAGTTTTACTAAGCACTGTTTATTTAGCATTTTTTCTTTCCTAATTATCTTCCCTCTCTTTTTATAGTTAGTTTTAGAAAATAATCTTTTATTCTTTTCTGTCAAAACTTTGTTGAATTTCAAACAAATTTGCTAAAATGTTTGATACCTAAGCAAAGGATAACTGCTTACTAGGAAAAGTATGGACTTAAAAATATCTTCAAGGGAACTTTGAATATTCTCCGTTCCGAAGAAGGTCTTTGAAGTTATCATCTCAGCTCTCTCACCTGGAGGCTTTCATACCCTGAAGTAGCTCAGAGCATCTACTAAAGTATTCAGAGCCTCAGTGGCAGGTGCCTTAGAAGTCATTATGGTAATGCATTCCTGATTCCTGTGGACTAACTGTTCTTACCCGGTAGGACTGACCTGTAGGGAATGTGTTTTTGACCACCACTGCCAACTCATAATTGCCCTTAGTAGGCGGGCAACATTCAGAATGTTTCGTACACCCACTGCTCCCACATATGAATCAGGACTCTGGTTTCTCCAGAGCACCAAAATTATTACACATTTCCATCTCCCCTCAGTTATAATAGACTTGGAAGTAGTTTAAAACATGAGGGCATAACCCCCTGCCCAGTAGTCAAAATATCTACAGGTATTGTCTGCAAAATATGGTTTGAACATTCCTTTGTATATTCATACACAACAAGCCAGACCCTTACCAAAAAGATGGAGTGGTTTTCAAATCATGTTAAAGAAATTAGGACTTGAAATAAACATTTTGCTACATTCTTTGCTACAAACGCCCCAATTTTGGTGAGCTTTCTAGGCAGAAGCCTACCCCTACTCAAGAAGTCAAATATCTGCAAAAACATCTGTATGAATCTCAAAAGAGGATTTTTGCACTTGTAAAGGCCCTGATCTGTAACAAATTGATGTAATTTCCCATGAAGAAAAAGAATAAATTGCAAATCAGGAAAAAGTGCCTCACATAACAGACTCAGGAACCAATCTCCCCATCAAGGAAACAGACCTCAGTGCAAGTCACCACTGAAGGTTGAGCAGCAGACCTCTCCTGCACCCTGCCCAAATCCAAGCTCCCATGTGCTTTTTACTTGTGAGAAATTACAGCTACTAGTAAAAAAAAAAAAAAAAAAAAAAAAAAAGCCCAACATAATCTAGCAATGTGGCCTTTAGCCCCTTGAAATAAATGCTAATCCTCTCTTACACCATGAGCCAGAGGAGGGTTGTCCTAAACTGTCCAGTTTAGGATTCTAGACAGACTGGGTCGTGGCCCAGGCTTATCAGAAGTGTGGCATCTTTCTGCAGACAGATTAGATTTTCTAGCATTTGGTTTAGCCTTTGTAAAGCATTTTATGGCTGTCCCACCTTGATCCATCTACTGAGGGCAGAAGATTGGTTTTCTATTGTGCAAAGATGGCGCCACTTGTAGAGGTCCTAATCTTGTATTGCAATTCAATATAAGTCACCATTTCAAAGGAACTTCCTGTAATATTTTTGTGCTACTCAAACTGGCTGCTCTCTGTTCCCCAGGCCCCATACAAAAATAGTTGCCACAGCATTCCTCAATACCCCAGTAATTCTCTCATATATTAATTAACATGAAAATGACCTTTTAATATTGATAATCTGCATCTTTGTTCAGACACATTTCCTTACACACTGGAGGTTAATAAGATGCAAACAAAAGAGCTAGATGAAGGTTAATTTACTTCTGTTTACTCGTTGATCCTGTAATCCAGGACTTAAGAAAAAGGAAAGAATAATTTCAAATGCAACCATTCTGCTGAGAACTCAAAGGATACTTTTCTTTTTTAATTATTATTAATGCTTTCCCCTCCCTATAGAAATGTAGTGCAGACAAGTTATCACCAATGAAGAATCACAAAAACACATCTGTGCAACAAAGGTCAGATAAGATTAAAAGAGCTAGTTCTATCTAAGTGTTTTGTAATACAAGATTCTGGGTCCCAGGGAAGCCAGGATGGAACTGGCGAGCCTCAGAGACCTCATACTTCAGCTTACCTAAAAATACCAGGAAGAAGCCAAGACCTTTGCAAGTCATCAGGGATTTGTTTTCTTTCTCAGCTGACTACTGGAGGAAACTTCCTCTAGAATAATCAATGCACTCTACCCCTAGCAGAATTTGTAGCAGGCAGCAGTCAAATATGCTTAAATCATGGTCAACACCTGAAGTAAATGTCATTGGTTCCCCCGAGATCTGAGAGTTCAAGTCTTTAATACAGGTAGTTTAGTACTTTTATGCAAAGCAAGCCCATTCCTTTATCTAAAACCAGCCAAGCCATCTCTCACAGAGAACCTTAAAACCAGCAGCCACTCCTCAGAGAGGAAGCCAATAGCAAACACCCTGTGTAAAGGCCTAATTTAAGACTGAATTATCTGTATGTATATGAGGAATGCAGTCTTTTCTAATTAAATCCTCTATTAAGAAAAAGTTATCTTTGCTGCTGTTAGGCCTGGTTTGGCTCAATTTTGCTTTTGCCTAATTGCCATTTTCACCTATGCTTCTAGCTAGATTAGGTTTTCCTATTCCCAGCCACCCTCACATTACCCTGTATCATTCACATTTGGAAGAACTGAAATGACATGTATTATCTTCCTCCTGCCAATGCAGGCATCTTCTGCTGCCTTACAAAAATAGTGGCCACCTTACAGCAGAATACAAATTCTATTGGATACTTCAGCCACAGCATCTGTGTGGCTGAACCCAATTTTTGAAACATTTATTAACTTACAGGCATTAACTAGTTGGGTCTGTTTGAAACAATAGGGAAACAGGTTTGTTTAATTTGGTTTGGTTTAGGGGTTTTGTTTGCTTATTTTACCTGGCCTGGAGATAATTGCAGTTGACAGTTTGGACATTAAGAGAGCTGTTTGGGAATGCTGTAGTGTACCAGAGTGTGGTATGGAGCACAGGCTCAGCAGTTAACTAAAACATGGCACGCATTTTACCTAAATATATATAATATATATTCTGCAGTAACAGAGTTCAGTGTATTGCAGCAATTCCTATCTTCACACAGAATCATAGAATCCATTAGGTTGGAAAAGACCTCTGAGATCATCGAGTCCAACCTATGACCAAACACCACCCTGTCAACCACACCATGGCACTGAGTGCCACGTCCAGTCTTTCCTTAAGTGCCTCCAGGGACGGTGACTCCACCACCTCCCTGGACAGCCCATTCCAATGTCTAATCACCCTTTCTGTGAAGAATTTCCTCCTGATGTCCCACCTAAACTTCCCCTGGTGCAGCTTGAGGCTGTGTCCTCTCATCTTGTTCTTGGTTGCCTGGAAGAAGAGCCCTACCTCCACTAGCTACAATCTCCCTTCATATAGTTGTAGAGAGTGATAAGGTCTCCCCTGAGCCTCCTTTTCTCCAGGCTGAACACCCCCAGCTCCCTTAGCTGCTCCTCACAGGACGTGTGCTCCAGACCCTTCACCAGCCTTGTTTCCCTTCTCTGGACACACTCCAGCATCTCAACATTCTTCCTAAACTGGAGTGGCTGAGACCTGGACACAGGACTCAAGGTGCAGCCTAACCAGTGCCGAGCAGAGGGGAAGAATCATTTTCCTAGTCCTGCTGGCCACACTCTTCCCCAAAAGCCTTGGCTTCCTGACTTTTCTGACAGACACAAATGGTTATGATTAGCTGCACTACTGGCCCTGTTGTGCTTGGCCTCCATACAAAGGTTTTCTCTCCAACAAGTCTCACAGCACTCAGCCATTGCAGGACACAGTTAACGCCATTCACCCTTCTTTCATCAGAGGAAAACCTACCCTATGTTTTCACAACATGTTGGCCATTCCATAAAAGCAGCTCTGGAGTAGCTGATGTCTGTAACTCCTTGCCCTCACTTGTGATATTTTGCTCATGTCCCCATACACCTTTTCAGATCCAGCCTCTGTGTTAGCTCATGTGCCAATGAAGTCTCTCTTTAAAATTCTGAGCAATGCTCAACTAATGTTCCTGTTCGTTAACCCCTGAAAGCCTTAATGAGCTTAACTTCTACTTGTCCTTATTCATTTAATACATAGACTATCGCCAGTTTTCAGGACAGTCTGGACATTCGTTAGTGTTTTTTAATTAGCAGCAGCTAATTGAAAGGACAGTTTCTGGATAAAAAAGAAAGTGACTGTTAAAGCAAATACATGGGAATGCTGTGTTGTACCAAGTTAACAGAAATGGAAAAAATTACAGTGGCCTGGTGAGAATGCAGTGCTTTTAAAAGCTATATAAAGCTATATAAATATAACTGTCTGTATATATGTATACCTAAACCAGCTGACATAATTCAGCCACCTGTGTCAGCTGGGCAGGAGGGAAATGCTCTCTTCCCTGTAGACCACATACCTCACCTTCATCTAAGTGCCCATGAGCATTTTATGAACACAAATGTTGCCCAAGGGTGATTTCAGCCACCACAGAGATGAATCCAGTCACCTTTGGGGCAGAAGAAAACTGTCACTTGGTAGCATATAATAAATATTTTGAAGGTCAAAAAAACAACACAAAACCAAAACTAAATGCAGCATTTAAATGAAGATGTGGGAAGATGGGACAAGTAGATGACCTGTGGACAAGTGATCTAATCTAGCTGTCAGCATGGACAAGACACAATGCTAAGGTCTGTGGCTAGACAGCATTTGGTGACATTCACTGGATCCCTCAGGAACCATCAGACAGTAACTGAAAGATTTCTTCATTTTTAACAAGTAACTTCTATCCAGGTGCTGGCCATGGCTCAATCCCATTTCTTCTCACAATTTCAATAAACAGCTGAGTGTTCCCGGATGTGGGAAACTGCAATTGGTATACTGACAGATAGGTTTCAGTCAAAAATGAAAACTACTTTATACTTATAATTCCAGTATTGTTTTTCTTAATTGCTATAAATGACATTGTGGGTAGGAGATTATATCCAGATTCTCAAAATTATTTAAAAGTCTAATGCCAATTCAAGTCCCTAATCCACACGGATTTCCCTGGGAATTAGAAAGTAAAATACCTTTAAGAAGTTGGGCTCTAGTTCTTGTAGGAAAATTAACATATACCCTTAAGAAAGATTATCAATTATTTGAAATGATATATTCAAAAGTCAATGCCTTTAGAATGCATTATGTTTTATAAGTGACTCATTTGTTTCAATATCTTGAAAACTTTTAAAGCAAGACAAAATTTCTGAAGACATTATCTAATTATTTCTTAGCCAGCTTCAGAGATCAGGAGAACACACACAGGAAGATACACACATACAAAAATGTAAACATCTGTTAACACTACTTTGTATTTCAAGAGAAGTTTTAAAAAGTATGTACCAGGACTAAACTCAGATGTAAGACTAAGCTCAGATGTTCCTTAGCTGTGAGCATTAACTCTGGTAAACAGCATTTTTAGTATTAACTCCAGATCCTATACTACATTCTTTCAGTTCAAAATAACTCTGATCCTGTTGAATACATTCAACACAAAATCTGTTCATTTTAAGCAATAGACCAAAACATGTCATTTCAACATGATCGTGGAAAAAAACCCCATCCTCTAGAACTATCAAACTAGGCAAAAAGGTGGGCTTTTTTCCTCTTCTTGAAGAAAAAAAATCCATTTTCTCTAAAGTTTTCGATAGAAAAAGAAAGAAAATAACATAACCCCCAAAGTTTGGCATATGTTGTGTGAGCAGCAACTGATTGAGGCTTTTTGTGCACAGAATAACTTAGTGTTTCAATTACAGAACTCCTCAAGTTTTAAAAGCAGCTAAGTATCTACTTCTACCAGCTGGGAAATAGCCTTCTGTGTGAAACGTGAGTGGGAAAATTGACTGTGCTGTGTTAACTCAAGCAAAGGGAACAGGCTCCCAAAGGGGGTCACATTCCCTTGTTGCTGGAAATTAAAGGTGGACAGGTTAGAAAAATGTAGAGTATTGAGTTATTTCTTTCTGTGGTCAGATTAGCTGGTTTTCTGCTGATTGCTTTTCTAGTATGAAGCCCAGAAGACAGAGGGAAGAGAAAGATCAAAGCTAACCCACAGAAAGTTGAAATTCTTGCATTGACTTCCAGGCTTTGGGACAGTCTCTGCCCTGTGCTGCCTTTGACTGGGAATATGTAATAAAAACAATTTTAAAAAATTAATCTTAAACTGATAATCTTTGATAACTGACTCCAACCAGGATGCTAAACCTTCCTGAAACAGCTACCCAGTGGAAAGCAGAGCAGTCACCAGTTGTGCCATGGGGGTTGACAACTTTTCCCAAGTGTTATGGTCCCTGCTGTCTTTCCTGGATGACATACATTTCCTTCCTTGGGCTTCCTGAGAACAAGTTTGCAGTGCTTCAGCAGAGAATATGGTTTTCTCTGCTCTTTGTCTTCATCTCCGTTCCTGAAGATGTCTAAAGAGGAATGAAGCTGGGGAAGGCTCTGGAGCACAAGTCCTATGAAGAGCGGCTGAGGGAGCTGGGGGTGTTTAGTGTGGAGAAAAGGAGGCTCAGGGGGAACCTTATCACTCTCTACAACTCCCTGAAAGGAGACTGTAGCCAGCTGAGGGTTGATTACTTCTCCCCAGTAAGCAATAGGACAAGAGGAAACAGCCTCAAGTTGCACCGGGGGAGATTTAGATTGGATATTGGGAAAAATTTCTTCACTGAGAGGGTTTTCAAGCATCAGAACAGGCTGCCCAGGAAAGCAGCTGAGTCACCAATCCTGGATACTTCCCAGTAGGGAAAGAGGTGGGTAAGTGGCTTTTCATTTCACAAAAATACTTACTCTCTTCATTCAGGGAAAAATCTCTGCTATTCAGAATCCAAAGCTCCAAAGTGAGGTGTGGTAAATCAGACCATGTCTTCATCTCAGTCACAAAACTTTCACATTGATATCCTTTTTGTCTGGGCTGAGTACTAAATGACAACTCTCTTTTGCAAAGCTAGCAATTTGATGATCTCGATTTTCATTAAAAAACAAGAAATCCTTTGTTTTCCTGAGTAGCTGTCATTCAGCATTTATTACATAGATCTGTCAGAAATGTTTCTCTGCTCTTTTTCCTTACTAATGGACTTCAGGGCATTAAGTTTGACGAAAATTATGTAGGAGATAAAAATTGTTACATGTATGTTCAGAACACTCAAGGACCATTATGTCAGTTAAAATACAAAACCTTGTTTTGAGAAACAAAATTACATATTTGAAAGCTTTGTCAGAAGGCTATGAAACAGGCTTAATTTCCATTTGGAAAAAACCTTCTACATTGATTTTTTTATCTAAACTATTGCAACCTTCCAATTACTGAAACATACTAAAAATACAATTTTAATTAAAGCTTAGTATTTCAAAACTTAAAATTAATTTGGTGATGTCAATATATATATCTAACACATCTTTTTGTCTTGAAAGCATGCTTTTCAACCAGAAGATTATTTTCTTTTCTTTTCATTGAATTATGCAAGTTTCATTAAATTGCAGCAAAGAGCAGGGCCCATAGTTTCTTGTTTCCTTCTAAGAGTATAGAAGGTTAGTGTCTGACTTCATCTTAGACTGATTACCAAATGCATTACTGAGCTTCTGCTTTAAGCATTTTCTCAGTATTCTGGCTAAATTTCATGTATTTTTAAGTGTCCTTCTTCACAAAGCCCCGACAAATACAAAGCTCTCGTGCCCACAGCATTCTTTATGTGAAATAACAGCAGACAGGTTGGAAGCATATAACCCAAAGCTGGAGTTTGAATTCATTGTGAAACCTGCCCTAAACTCTAAATGTCTGAGGTTACTCATTTGGGCATGTCCCTCCATCAGAAATGTGGCTCACATGGACCCAGTCAAGGGGGTCAAAATTGTTGGAACCAGTGCTCTTGTTCCTTGCAAACTTTTTGGAGGAGCAGGTTGACCAGCTGAGACTCCTCATGTAAGAGAGCAGAGATGACCTTGAAAACTCTGGTAACTAAAGACCTCATCCAGTCAGATGTCCACAATAAATTCCATCTTGAGTTGAACAGGTGTGAAGCTCCCATCCATCATCAGCTGGAATATGTCAGCTATTAAATATGTTGCTCTCACCTCTCTTGTCTCACTGACCAGCAAGAATTAGGTCTTAGGAATTAGGTTAAGAATCTAACTACTAGCTTATTTATTTTATCTGCCTGAGATTAGAAAATTCTGGGTAATGGCAGTCCAAACTAATTTTGACTGATAAAAAGCAGTTCCAAAGAGGTGGTTAATGAGGGATGGACATGCAGGGCCAGGAGTTGGATTCAGTGATCCTTTTGGATCCCTTTCAGCTCAGCATATTCTGTGATTCTGATACTTGTGTTGCTTCACTGAGTCATATATTTGAATATATTCAAATATTTGAAGCTACTTTGATATCTTCCAGTAGAAGACAGCAGCTAAACATATTAGAAAGCATAATTTTCATTTAACTACAAAGATAAGTACTGACCTATCAGAATTTGCAGATCATGTTTATGCCATTCAGTTGCATGAATTTTCTGAAGAGAACATATTTTTCCATTCAGAGTCACAGTTCATACAAACTCTATTGCCTACCAACTAATTTACGGATATGAAGCTTTCAAGTGTTTAATTGGAAATATCTTCTCTTCTGCTGTCATTATATTACACTGATAGAGGAGCTTCATACCAAATGCTTTCCATGAAAACAATTTCTAAATCAAATTATTTTTAATGTTGTGAGTTTTTTGCACATGAATAAGTACCTCAGTTGAGATGTATAAAACCAATTAGACCCCTATTTATCTCTGCTTAGCAACTTGGCTCCACTAATTTCTTTGGTCACTGTGTTTCACTTCAGAGCTTACTCTGTTCATATATTCTGATGATTGAATTACTCAACATTGATTTTAGAACACATTTATTTAGTGGTGCCCTTTCCAAACCACTTCCTTTTTATCTGATCCTGAAAGTCCTGCAATATTCCTTCACAAATCTTGGAGAGTGTCATAAAA
The DNA here is from genome assembly GCF_020740725.1 of Corvus hawaiiensis. Lineage (NCBI taxonomy): Eukaryota > Metazoa > Chordata > Aves > Passeriformes > Corvidae > Corvus > Corvus hawaiiensis. The sequence continues at coordinate 27,184,151 of NC_063219.1, read as the reverse complement.
AAGATGCATTAGTTACCATCTATTGTGCTTGCATAACAAAAATTCTGAGCAATAAACAACCAGTAATTGACAGGAAGAAGAATATTTCTTAGTTTTTACCTACTGTCATATTAAAACTATGTTGAGTGGAACATTTAATTACTAGCTCAAATACCCCTGGCTATTTGGCTTTTTCCTGCCCCCCTGCCCCTTGTCCCAGAAGCGGTGACCATTTTCAACTTTAATTTCACTTTCATAACGCACTGTTACTTAAGCTTATGTGGTCTTTTATATCATATGGATAAATCCTACAATGACTCACTCTCTGCAGGGGAGAATGGCATGTTCTTCATTAGATAGCCCCTTTAAATACATAAATCCAAAGAAGCAATATGCCCTTTCAGTGCTGCACCTCTTCAGTTAAACACATTACTGATGTCCAGAGTTTAAAAGTTTGGAAGGATATAGTATCATAAGGCTGGCAGGATGCTGAAAGGCAATCTTAAGGATAAAATGTATCTATATCATGACCAGCAGATGTCATGATGTCATGCTCTTTTTTGGCAACATAAATTATTTTGATCCATACGATCCATTAGCATAATTGTTAGAACTTTTCCTAAGGTCTAACCTATCAAGCTGCATTTTGAGCCAATTACTTCTTGAGCTACTTCTCAAGGAAGATGGACAATGGGTTATTTTGATTTTCACATACATTTTATATCTATATCTATGGCTATCTATCTATATATGTGCATATATATATATATATATATATGTATGTGTATATCTATGTTTACATATATATGCAAATATTCTGCTTTGCATAGATTATATGCATATATTTTATAAGCATAAATGTATTGAACAGGCATCTATAAATCTAGTACCTATCAAACATATATTACTTATACATATATAGTACATATATATTATTTTTATATACCACATTATTATATACTATGCAATTTACATGTACATTATTTATTAATTATTTTCATTTTATTTACTCAAAGTTCTTTATATCTTTCCCTCCATCTTCTGTGTTCACCAATGTTATTCATTGTCACTGGAACCATGAACAATCAGAAACAAAACACTGTCTACAGTTTTTATGAATTACAGTTCAGCTGAGAAGTCAACACAACTATGCATCATGGATTCATACCTCACTTATTTCGTACAAAGATGTCCTGTTGGATGTCTAATTTGTCACCTTAATCTTGCAGGTCAGTTGCTCTTATCTTCTTACCTCAGCCTGAATATCACATTCTGCTGCTGAGCATATTTCAAAGATATCCAATCTTGTTGTTCTCATGGTACAGTGGGCATGATGATGAGGCGTGAAGAGGATAAAAATATCAGAAGGAACATTAATCTCCTCTTAATTTTCCAGTCAGTATTTTCCAGATGTTGTAAAGAACGTTAATGTTTGATACCACATTGTGAATCATCATTATTGAACTACAGAATAGGTCTGTGGAAAAAAAACCAAAAAAAACCCAAGATATTTTCTCCTCCCTGGTGAAGTAAAGTATATACAGTGTCAGTGACAATGAGCTTCCAGGGAGGGCTTACATGGCATAGGTACTGCTTCCTTTAACTCCAAACCTGCAGTATTACCAGCTCTCAATAATTCATTGTGAATCTTGCAGTATTTGTAGCATCTCAGTTCATAGAAATGCTCACCTTTGGTCTCTGAAATAAAAGTGCCTGCACATTTGAGGCTGTTGGTTTGTTTAGCATTTTGTTCTTTTTTTTTTTTTTTTTTTTCTTTCATGAAGTCTTATAAATTCCCTAGATCTTGACTTCCATTGCCTGAGTCAGTTGTTCTACATTTTTGGCTGGCAAGAATCTCTTAGAGTGATGCCTCTCCAGTGGGTGCAATTACCTTTTGGGCCTTTGATCAACCCAGGATCCCAGCACCGTGGGCAGGTCCCTCACTACCAGCACAGCACTATGAACACAGAGACTATTCTCATGTGAGTCTTAGCTACACCTCATCCCCTCTATTGTGCTAAGGTAGGTCTCCTAAATAATTTGAGTTTTTCCTGTTTTTCCTGTGAGATATTTCTCCCTCCCCCCCCCCAAAAAAAAAAAAGTCAGGTTATTTACATTTTTTTTCCTGTTTCTCTGTTAGCATATTGTACTATTTTCTAATGCTGATATATCTGGGTTAGAAAAACTTTAAAAATAACTGCTATCAAAATTAATAGAAAATTAATTTTTTTCTATTACTTTGTTAATTTGGGATTTTTAAGTGCTCTACAGAATTCTATTCCAGAGGGAGGATATTTTTAAGTTGTCTAATTGGTTAATATCAATAAAAACAAATATTCCTGCCTTTGACCAAGACCTGTGAAAATCCCCACAGGAGGCTATTCTGTCTGTTTCAGATCTCCATTTTGAGCTATTAAGCGCTATTAAGAAATTAAGCCTTTTTTTTTGGAAATCTGGGCACACGTTGCCTTGCAGACTTGATGCCAGAAACCCTTGCAAGTGCCACCTGGGAAAAAGCATATTCCACTTCTACAAGAACAAACTGAAAGATGCCAAATCATCTCAAAACAAATATCCAGGAATTATTGCAGTTAAGTTTGTGCTTTTTTGCGTAGTGAATTCTCCCTTGGCTTTAATAAAAAAGGGAACACAAATACTGCTTTTGGAAACTGTTAGGAAAAAAGAGAATAACAGTACTAAGGACAGCTTAATCGACTAATTATATTTCTACCTGAAGGACACTTTCTAGCAAAGTGTCAATTATTTATATCACAGCACTGATAAGAAAGATCAAGACAGACTCAGCTATCCTTGAGGTTGAACTTCAGGGAGAGTTTATCACAACTCTACCTTTGTTTTCACAAAGCCTGCACCTATTTTATCTTGTCTTACATTTAATTAATAAGATATTTAGTGTCAGAAGAGCATTGTTTGTATAGCACGCAGCATAGCAGGTCCAGGTAAATCCTTCGGATTCCTGTTTTCTGTGGCAGTAATGTTTTCTGTTTGTCAATTCACTTCTTGCCTAATAAATCCTAAGGTTTGGAATCACTGTACTGCTTAGTTCATTAATAATAATAATAATTATGAAAACAGTTGAAATCATACACTGTTTGAGACTAAAAGATCTTTGGGCAAGGACCTTAGGAAATACAACACAGCAAAACAGAATTCTGGATTATGGAGAGCACCTACTACTATAGCAAAAATAATACTTCTAGGGATATCTGGACCTAAGAAAGCTGTACATTAAAAACAACTCCTTTTCTATGGACTTCTAGATATCATCTTTTAGAGGCAGAAAAGCCACTGGTGTGTAGCTAATACTACTGAATTAAATGGAAATGAACCAAAGCAGTACAACTGCATTTGAAGCCAGAATCATGTATTACTACAGTATTTTTTGTTGTGGTTCTGTAATAAGGGAAAGTGTATCTTGGAGCCACGCAGAGAAAAGCAAATTTACTATAACTGCCAGAGACAAGTGGGCATGAAAAATGATCAGTTCCTAAAAGCTTTTAAAGCAGCAATGTTTGTCCTTCTTGGCTTTATGAAGGTCATAAGTCTCTCTGCTATGATCTAAGAAATGCTATAACAAGGTTCACATAAATGCAGCTGTGTCCTGAAACTGTGCTCAGAGAGACAAAATTCCTTTACAGAAATAGCCACTCAACTTTTATCTGCAGAAGACAATATTCTGCAGAGGACTTTTTCAGAGATGCGGCCAACTCCAGACCACAGTCCAGTGACAAAATGATCTATAGGACTTTTCCTGCCAGGAAAGCACTGTCCAAAACTTACAAAAACTTAATTTATTAGTTACTTGGCTTACACATCTCTTTACTGTGGCTTCTCTAGGTATACATAGTGTATACATAGATACACACACCAATATATTTCTGTATTTGTATGTAGACATATGTATGTAATATATATACATATATACATGCATACACACACACATATTTATAGACACATATATGTGTGTATATATATTTATATGAACATCCTTAATTGATTTTAGATATTATCTAAGGCACCATACAGTCTGGTCCAAGCAAATGAGCAGACAAATTTTTGCAACTCCCAACAGAAAGGAATGACCAAGTTAAAGATGACTTCTCCATCAGGGAACCCAACTGCCCCTGGTCTTCCTCTGCCTGTACAGCAGTAACTTAGCTGTGCTGGACATAACATGAGGAAAAGGAGGAACTGAGGCTCTATCCAGACCCAGCTGCATGGCTGGAGGAATTTGCAGCGCTCTGAGTGCCCAGGTTCCTTCTTGCTGGACATTCAGTGCTGTTCATCCCTGTGATTCAGAGACACAAAACCTGTCTTCTGTAAAGCCTAATAAAAGAACCTAGCAACTGAGAGGAGTGACTTTCCCTGATGGCTTCTTCTCTGTATCCTGTGTAATTGCCTTCTACCAGGTGAGCAGCAGTAGAGCAGACACCCTGTACAGTGACTGATGATCCTGTTCAGTGCTATTAGGAATAGACTGTGGAGTCACCCTTTGCAATACTATATTATTCCACAGGAACAGCTGCCATCAAATATTTCCCAAATTTTGGAATTGGTACCAATAAGAATAACATAAATTTGAAGAAAAGAATGGACCTGGTTATTAACCTGATGTTATTTTGCCTCAAGCTGTGTTTGGAGTCAATTAAAAAAAAATTATCCCCCTTTAGGAAGGAACTCAGCTTTGTCTGTACTCTACTGCTCCTTCCCAACAAAGTGTTTTCCTTCCTGATGGATGTTTCTCTTCCCTTTTCTCCAAAATGCTCAATGATGGAACATTCACAGCCTTTCTAAACAATCTGTTCCAGGGCATTTTCAGAATCACTGCTCCTTATTATCCTTACTTTTTAAAACATTTGTACTGCAGTCAATACAAGATGAAATTTGGAAGGTGGCTTTGTCCAGCCGAGTCCTTGTGCTCAGAAGACACAAGTCTGTACACAATGTTAGAGAAAAATGAAAACAAATAGGCAACAGCAACACTTCTTCTATCTAACTCTGACATAGCATTTTTCCCTCAATAGATTTCCAAGGACTTTATAAAAAAAAGATCTGTCTTATAACTCCTTTCTGATAGATGGGGTAGGGTGGGCAACAATCAGAGTAATTTGCACAATTCCTCCATCACTTCACCAGAGGGGAGGAGAAGAGAACACAAGCATTTGTTTAAACACCATCGGTTTTTATACTTAATTCTTTTGTGAGAATTTTGAAAACACTGCTCTAAACGACCAAGGAAAGGTGAATTACAGTCATCCCAGGTAAAGAATATTATCCAAAGAACATGTATATCAAGATACACATTTCCATCTACTTTAGTGGGAGTCCAGTGAGACCCATAAGCCTTAAAAGGAGTATTTATAGTGCTCTTAGTATCCTGGAATAAAAACCTATTTACTCAATCATGAATAATGATATGAGCTCAACCTTTCAAAAAAATATGAAAAACAACTCTTTTTATCACCCACCATATTTATGCTAATACTTCAGTAAAGTTATGGAGTTTTAAAGTACATTATATAGACCCAAACTGAAGTTTAACAATTAACTTTTCAAAGGAGTTCTGTAACAAGAAGCTTCAGAAAAATGTAATGGTAGCAATTTAATTATGAGTTCCTCAGTCTGGATAGCTTGGGATAGAAAAAACAAAAATCCAGTTTAACTCATCAATGCCAAAGGAGCAACTGTTATTTCACTATTGCCTTTGCTTTAAAAGTACAGTGATTCCTTATCATCACACACTTGCTGAAAGAAGGGATGGATTCATAATAAGATGTCATTTTTAGAGTGAGATATGAAACAAATCATCAGCATGTTGTCTCTTAGAAGATAGATTATTTCAATTTTAGACTAAAGGAAACTGTAATAGTGAAGATCCTCTGTCAGCTCAGAAACCAGTGTTGTATCTGCTGGACTCAGCCTAGCAGGCTGCAGCTCCCTGAGAGCTCAGCGGGGGTTACCCAGGGCTGTGCCATCAGTCGCATCCCGGAGTCCATTTCGGACAGCCCCGCCATCTGGCTCCGGCAGCCAGCAGCGTTACAGGGCAGTGGATGGTAAAGAAGGTAGAGAAGGGTGTCTCATGAGGGTTTGAGATGCCTTTAATCACAGCTTGCCTCCGCAATGTTCAGAGGTACAGAGACCTCGTGGTCTGGCTGCGGGGTGGTTTTGTCAGGGGCCCAGGGGCGGTCCCTGGGCGGGGTTGGGGTACAGGAGCCAATAGGGAGAGTCTGAGGGAGTGGCCAAGGCCAGGGAACAGGGGGAACATGGCATCACGGAGTCAGGGGGTTCACAGGCTACCACAAACCGGAACAGAATTTCTGGCTTCTTTACATCCCATACTTAGAGATCTAAACTGAGCCTAGGATTGCCAGGTAGAATACAGTGTATAAATATAATTTCTTTACTGATAAAGATAAACCATTTTTCCTAAGGTCCCATATCTGATCATTACCCATTCTGTACAACCCTTAGTTTCCCCCATAACAGCTCACCACCCGAAATGTAGAGACTTCTTTAAGTTCCATGTCTGAGGGAGATTTAAGCCTGGCACTTAGCCGAGTTTCACTTTTTCTACAAGATTCTTCATATTTGTAGAGAAATAAAGGCATCAAGCAGAGGAAGCGTGTGGGAAATAATCGCTAAATTCCTGTTCCTGAATTTCAGCTTTCATCCATCTCTCCCTCATTCCTCTTTATCTTCTGTAAGCACAAAGGTGTATTATGGTGTGGAGAACAAAGGGTACGTCCCAGCATGCAGCTCAGTGAGAGAAGAGCTGTTCCATGGGCTTGGTTACAGAGCAGATGAACTCTCCTACACACTTCACCTTTCAATCCATGCTCACCAAATGAAGTGCACAATTGCAATGGTTAGTGTGGGGTTAAAAGACATAAATCAGGAAGAAAAGCCGTGTGTGTAGACCAGGCTAGAAAGCCACCTCAAACTACAAGACTCACAGACATCATAAACCACCTTTTCCTCTTTTTTTTTTTTTTTTTTTTTTTTTTTTTTTTTTAAATCCACACTCTGTATCAAGGATATAAAATCTCAGTTGGAACCTGAAACCAAATCCAAAACACAATAACAATCACAGTTAGCTCAGGGGAAGTGTGAGAAACAAGAACAAAATCACACCTTCTGATGAGTATGGATTCACAAATCAATGGAGACAGGAAAGGAAACAACACCAGGCTTGCTTTGTAAGGCTGTGCTCAGGTTTGACAACAGGGAGGCTGGCTCACCATTTAGGCATTCCTCCAGCTAGAGTAAACTTTGAAGGATTGCACATATGAAATGCCACTGCAGCAATATTTCCTTTAAAAAAACCCCCACAAAATACCCCAACAACAGCGACAAAACTCCATAATTTTCTGGTTGTTAATGTAATAGAAAGGAATTCCCAGCAGCTCTGACTAAGGAAGCACTGGGCAGCTAATCACAGGTCTTCCCCAGCATACAGACACTTTCAAAAGGATAAGCTTGAAAAATTGCTTTGGAGACCCTGACAACACAGAAGGAGAGCTGAGCTGTGAAGAAAAGCTGAAAAAATAGTTCAACTGTTGGCCCCTCAATATTGCCTCTGAGCATGTTTGCAAGGAAGGTCACAACCTTTGGTTCCAGTGAGTCCCTTGTTGTCCAAAGGAAGCTGTCCAATGCAGATGTAATGGGGACAGGACACCTTTCTGATAAACTCATTCTAGAATCACCATCCTCAAATCTGCAGGTAAAATCTCCTTTTGCTATTCAAAGACATTAGAGCTTTGCCAGGCTTTTCCACAGATCTCAGCCTGTGCACATGAAGCAAAGGTGGCAAGCTGCCCTTCTCTTGCCTCAGAAGAACAAGACAAATCAAATTTACAGATATGAATATACTTTACTTTTGCTGCATAACTACCCTCAGCCATAAGGAAGGCCGTGGAGCTCAGGCTCCTGGCAGACTTGCCTCTACAGAGAGAAGAAAAAATACATTTCTTTGGCTTCTTTAATATTTTCCTGATATTGGTGCATGAAGTGACTAAGAGGAAATGCAGTCATCATTCTGTAAACATGGAGTACAGCTAAAATACCTCCATGCACTTTCTGAATAACAGAAAAACATGATGTTACACAATATTATTTGCAATTGCACAGTTGAAAGTTCTTTAGGAGAATCTAAAGGCTAAATTTAAGACTGCAGGGACCTTTATAGGTTCTTCTTTTTACATAATTGCCATAGTTTCTGAGTACTTATTCAGAGAAACACAGCCTCAAATTTCATTGAATTTCAAAAGCATTTGGGTGCTTCACACTTACCACTCCTTTCCAAAAGTACAAACCAAAGAGAAAGAAAGAGGCAATTTGTCTAAATTTATATCAATCTATCCGCACTAACACCCTGATTTTATTACTGGCAAAATATCTAAAGTTTGATGATTGATGAGTAACTGAGACAAACATCAAATGCCAGTGATAGGAAGTGTACTCACAAGAAAACTGCAAAAATGTCTTAAGCTTATCTTTTAATCTTTGACATACTCAGGTGTTGAGATAGAGTTGTAAGTAGTATGGCCACTTCTTTCTTTTCCCTAAACAGAAGAGCAATAAATTTAATTATGTCTATAATGTACTCCAAATACCTCAGAGATGAGCAAACCTGCAGTTACAACAGCAATAATAAAGAAACAAAATGATTCTGATTCTCTCTCTTGAGGCCAGAAGAGTTGGGCAGTAGACAACAATTTACTCCTGTAAAAAGAATTTTATGACAAGGATGATAAACTAAATAAATGCCTAATTTATACAAGTCACAAACCAATAGGTGCTCACCCTTGCATACTTGTACATAAACACAGAGACACACTGAGTACTGCTTAAGATCTGAGGAAGTTAAAAGAAAAAAGAAAAAGTAAAATATATAGTTTCTTTTCACGTAGCTCCCCCTTCCCTGTTGTTGAGATAAACAAGAACTAGTGCCCAAGTTCAGGTTTCGGAGCTCCACAGTGAGCTCTGAAGCAGCAGCTTGCAGGAGAAACAGCCCATCGTGCGACCTCGCCAAGAATTATCTCGGTGTGGGGATAAAGAGAAACATTGACACAAGAAAAATGTGCACTGCTTTGCTTTAGAACTCACATAGCAGTTTACAGCAGCAGAAGGCCAAATGCTTAGAATTCCAGGCACCAGCACTGTGCCTGATGAAATGAAAATTTCATGTTGCATAAGTGCTCAAGTGAGATAACTTGGTTTTATTTCTACTTTCTAAAGTGTGCAGTGAGAGATGGCTGATGCCCTCAGTGCAAGCTGTCACCAAAAATCAGCACATTAGGAAAATTTACCCTGGCATTGAGCTATTTCCCCAGATTAGAACAGGAAATCTGCTGGACCTGTAGCAATGGTAACCACTGTGGAGCAGACGAGCAGGTTGGGTTGTGATCACAGTGTGTGTTGGAACTCTATCACTTTACACGTGTTAAGAATACTTGTTTCCTTACTGTAGAAACCACTTCCTTTTTTTTTTTTTTTCTTTTTCCCTTCTGGCTGTTTGACACACACCCGAAGAAACAGCTTTACTGACTGAGAAGGGAAGATCCCTGACTTCCAGCAGAGATCCCTGAAACCCAGTGTTAATGCTTTGAGTTGCCTTACACATTTCAAAAGAGTTTTGACTGACAGAATACACACAGCTGTTAAAATCTGCCTCCTGAAAAGGCTTAGAGTATATCAAAGCTATCTTCTTCAGGGTTTTGTATATAAATAAATATCTCATGAACATGGGGAGACAGTTAACCCTCACACTTGGTTCAGTTGATCAGAAAAGCTCTTTTATCTCTTAGATGTATTCTAAATGCTTTTATCATCAAGAAATGATTGCAGTAGATACTTTGGTGAAAGCCTGTCACCTGCTCCTTCCACACTTTGTTGCTTCAATTATAAATACAAATTAACACCCAGACGCATGCAAAGCTATTAATGATATTGACATTCCAAATACTGTGGCTCATTTTACCTACATGAATCTTCTGTTTGAGTGTGGTAGCTATTATTTTTTTTTTCCTTCACTACGCGCTGCCACACGTACATTATATAACATATTGCTGGAATCTGGCTAATTTGAAAGGCTACAGTAGGATAAACTTCAGGATGGCCTGAAGGTAAGACATCCTACATGTTGAGCTATTGTCAATATTCACAACTGAACCCCTCTGGCTACCTAGTATTTAATAGCTCTTTTAGCATCCCACAGTCATCCATTCATTTTTCTCCAAAATGTTCCCCGTGAGGTAAGTCATGTTCCTCAGACAGGAAAAGGAAATTACTAAGCTGTTTAGACAGAGTACTTTTGAAAAGGGATCCATATTCTCTTAAAACAAGTCAGGTCTTTTATACATTGTTCAGCTATTTAAAGGGACTTCTGGAGGTCAGAAACTATCATCCAGTCTCTATTATAGCCAGTTTATGCCCATTTTTAATGATATTAACATGCCTGGTTTTCCACTGCCTTTGGGCCTTCTGAGTCTGCACTCTTTTTTTTGCCAACCTCAATAAACTAAGCACGATTGGTCTCTGTGAGGAAATAGCCATTTCCTCTTCTTGATGTCCTGGTCTCAGGGAACTCCACTATTTTTGGTACCTTGTTTGAGTTTGCAGAGACAACACATGGAGCCAGCTGTACTCACACTGAGGCTTGCTCATCCCACTTTTGGGATGCTCCAGACTGGAGCCACACTGTAGTGGTCCGACTTATGACCAGTGAGGCACAGCACCTGTACTAACATGTTCACACAGACCTTACCTGGAAGAGGAACTGAACAACCAGCCAGAGCTGCTGCTGGTAATTTGTGGCAAAACAAACCTACAGCAGTAGGTCCTAACTACACTGGTTAATTTCTGTGTTTTATAACCCTAAAGTTAGACTATATATGTTTATGGTTTATAATTGAACTTCAAACATTTTTTTGTTTTGTTTGGGTTTTTTTTTTTTAAATGAACATATGACTAGAACTTGTTTCTGTGTGTTAAGACCAAATCAAACCTATACTTGTGCCCAGCAGCAGCATTACAAAAAGATAGAAACCACAGCCAGGTGAGACACAACACAGTCAAAAGAACCCAACCTTACACGCTTAAGCTGGGTAAGGCAGTGGAGTGACATTTAGTGTGGTCTCATTGAGATCTCAACTCTGCAGACAGTATGTGCATGTCCTTGGGGAGGTCACCCACACAAGACTTCACAAGGATTTAAGTACCTAATTCCCAAGAAAGCCCCAGGGCATCTAACTTTCTGTGAGGATCTGGAATTAAATTTAAATGTGTGTAAATCCTCCAGGTGCTAAAAATAAAGTAAATATATTTTTTTCTAGTGTTTTCCATTGCTTTCCTCTCCTCTCATACCCTAACATTTTTAGGACTAGGAAGTCTTGCTCCTGCATGTGGATGGAGTCTTACAGGAGAATCAGACTTTATCTCTGTTTCCTAAGGCCTTATCTCTACTTCGTAAGATCTGTGGATATTGCCTGCAAAAATTATTAATGTCAGTGTTTTACTGAGGAATGTGGGTTGCTGTGCCTTACCTGCAATGTGTTCTGGCAGCACATCCTTCTCTGCACTGTTGCATAGTTAAGAATTAACTATTCTTTGCCAGTTCTTCTCTAGCCTTGTTTCTCAAGACATCGAAGTTCCTGTGATCATCTGACATTTATGTGCCCATCTGCCTTGACTGGCCATTTACAGCAAAATTGGTCACAGACTTGAAGGTACAATGTTCCTACAAGCTTAATGATAATATAAATGAGGAAGACTAAAAAAAATTCTGCCTTCTTTCTGAAATGAATTTATCATGAACATTTTCTCAATCATGTGTCAGGAATCTTAGACACACACCAGATTTCTAGTCAGGAAACCTCATTATGATAGATACTCTACAGAAACATAAAAATGCCCCAGGCATTTTGCAATGTAAATGACACCAGTCTCACCTTCATGGTATCAGAATGTCTCAATCTATTCTATTTTTAGTTAGAACCACAACTTGCAGATCCTGCAGTTCAAGAACAAACAGAGTGAAACAAACATAAAAATTCTATGAAGAGGTCTGGAGGAAAACAACCAACATCATTAAATTCAGGGGGTTTGAAACAAAAGAAAACCAAAATAGGCTAGGTGAGAAAACCATTTATCTAGACCAGTCCAATCTTGCTAGAAAGGAAAGGTCCAAAAGACATTAATTCCACTTCTGTGTTACTATACCCAAAATGCATCACTGCAATTTGGACATATAAAATGTCTTCAACAAGCTTGGAGAGTAAAATGTTGACAAAGAAATATGTGTTATTAGTTGCACCTGTGGGACAGCAATACAAACAACCTGGCTAATATAGCCAAAAAATAAGCGAGTGGTTCAGGCTGTAGTCAGGGCTGGAGAGGAGAAAAGGATCACTAATGAAATGAGGAAGGACAGAAAATGAATACCAGGTTGAGAAGCAGCATGTTGGTGGAATAGGTGTGTCAAGAGGGATAGCTGCATAGTTCATCTAAATGACAATATGAATGTTCTCTCCTCAGGCTCTGTGTCTTTCTGTCTTGTATATTTATTTTTTTGTTGTTGTTGTTCTTGCTTACAGCAAGTAGCTGGAAGGGAAACAGTGTGAACTAATGATTACTATCTCACTGGTCTTTTAAGTCTTCAGACTTGTCTCCTTTCCAGAGGCAACCTAGAAAGAAACAAATAATCAGTTTAGGGAATGTGGAAGCATGATAGAGAGGAAAAATAAAAAAGCAGCACAGGGATGAATGTTGTTTTAATTCAAGCCTTGTTATTAGATTGTTTACAAATTGAAATGTGTTATCTGTGGGGCTGCAGGTGAGCTCCAGCCACTCCCACTTGACTGCTGTTTTTTGCTATTTCTCAGTGACCTGACACCTGCCTAAGGAATCATACATATCTTATTTTAGCTCCACCAAACTTTACTGTAATGGTATTTTAGCCAGAGCTGTGACAACAAGAAGTAAACCTGAGAAGAATATTGCAGGAAATCTTTTGTTGGTTCCACTCAAGAGAAAAGCATGCAGAAACATGGAAATACCAGGATCCACCAGGACTGGAAGGAGCCTAGAAGACATGCTGGGAAAGTAAAGGTGTGCCTCAAACACTGATGTGTCTTGACAGTGCCCTGTCCTCAGCAGCTTCACAAGTCAGTACCCAGAGCAGTCCTTTGGTGGTTTCAGAACTACAGATCTACAATAATTTCAGTGAATCCCTGCAGGAGCTGAGGACACAGTTGAAGGTACTACCACTTCCAGAATCATAGTCCTAGGGAAACATGGGCTGAAAGGAATCTCTGGAGATATCTAGCTCAGCCTACAACTCCAGAAAAGTTGTCTTCAAAACTGTGGGCGCTACAACTGGCTCAGTCTACATGTTTAGCTCAAGGAGAGCAATTGCAGCTGCAGTTTGTCAGGGTCAGGAAACACTGTGATATGTGCTGGACTCAGACCTGCTTTGCACATGATGATGCATGGATACAGCACACGCTGATGGTTCCCATGTGTTCCTCAAAGAAAGTCAGGTCAGTGTTTGTAAGGTTTTATTTTCCTCTTGTTCAAGCTGATCAAATTCGGGTTTTTTGAATGTAGCTTCTTTTCTACTGTTCCACTATCAGAGTTAAACACAACAAAGGTAGGGATCTGCAATTATAGCAGTGATGGATTTATTAGGTTAATGTTACCCCAAAAGCTGATCACACAAAAGGACCCTTGGGGGAATGAGACAGTTGACTGTAAAAAGGTTCATCAGTGATCCAAGATGCTGCAAAAACAAGGGATTCCCTGATAGATTTTCAAATATTACAAAATTAGGCTGCATACTAGCCCGAAGGAACATGTGATTTCAGGAAAATTTGTCTTTGCAGGGTTGCAAAGGTACTGCAGGGTATTTTCTTTTGATAAAGAACTGAAGATTCAGCTTATAAAACCAGAGAGCAAAATCCTAGGATATTCAAAATGTGCTGAATGCTGACTGAACACTATTATCACTTAAATAGAAAGAGCAGATTGACTTCTTTTGAAAATCTCATCCACAAATCCAACCAGAGTGTTTAATCTACCCCTCAAGTCCAATACAAATTCACATTCCAATGGAATGGAATTATTATTATTATACTGTCCAATTTTAATTGACCCAGAGTGTAAAATTTGATATTCCTGAGTAGTTTTAGCAATTTTCTTCTTAGAAACATTTTTATCACCTTCAGCTCATTTCTATCTGTTCTCCACCCACTTCTAACTATTTTTTGTTGTCTGCAAACAAGAGGCATTTGAAAATTCTCAACAGGATTTCTCAGAAGACATTAAGTACTATCACAAAAACAAGCTGCACACTGTGCTGGAAAAAGCTGAGATCAAAACAAATACTTTCCTTTCAACATGATACAATGAAAAGAGGTAAAATGTCTAGAGGGAGTGATGACATAAAATTACAAAATTTATCCATACTTGGAAGTTCCATTTCTTTATATCCTCTCTGATTAGTTAGAAGTAGCTTATAGAAATCTTGCCTAGTAACTTCAGAAGGCAAGGTGAGGTTTGACAAATGTTTCTCTCAGGTTCTTAGATTTGCTCTTTTTTTTTCTTTTTGGTGTTTTGTCTTTCCCTTTCTCCCACAACAAGGCAAAAATCTAAGATCTGAGTTGATTCACAATGCCTGCATTACCTGCCTGCTGGGAATTAGTAGCCACACATTGGCAAGATTGCATTTACAACTTGGAAACAACAAAAAAAAAAGCTGTGCTTTTTTTTTTTTGTTGTTGTTGGCTTAGGAATATTGGGGAGGAGAGAAAAGAAAAGGTCTTTAAAACTGAAATTGCTCACCTGCTGCTGCCTGACAGCCTCAAGCTCTAACGGTGATGACTGCACAAATCCAACAGCAGCAACATGCTGCAAAAGCCTCTGCTAAAAACAGGGAATGTACAGCAAGACATCCCATCCTGTCATTTATTTCCAAGGACTTGTTGGAACTGGAAAAATTTCAGAGAGGAGCAGCAATGCTTAGCAAATATAGAGAAATCCCTGTGGGTGAGGAAAGACCTTGGAAATATGAAGACTGTGGAGAGTATGGAGAGTTAGGATTGGAACTGATTGTTCATCTCTTCATGAGTTACAAGATATAGGATATGCTATGTGAAGCTTCTCTTTGGCAAGTTCCAAACAAATAGGAAAAAAAGGAATTTTCTACCCCACAGGGTGTAGGAGACTTGTAGAACATGAAGCTAAAGGACGTTGTAGATGCTAATAGTTGATATGCATTGAACAATAAAGTGATTGAGTTCCTAACAGGGAACCCATCAACTGTTCTTATTGACATGGCATTTCAGAGTGTCCTGGAGGAAGTGTCATAATGCTTGTGCTGTTCTTAATCTGCTCTAGACATTTGCTTGTGACCACAGCTAGAGACTTGGCTAGAGGGAATTTTTTCTTTTTAGTCTGACCCACTGTGTCTATTCTTACCTTCATGGAGGGTGGCCATAAATAAGGTAGTACTGGCATTTATCTTCTCTGTGAAAAAATGCCATCAGTGGAACAAAACACTGCACCGAGAAGCTAACAAATACTGAGATTAAACGCCCCTCTTCCGCCCCACTGAGCTCAACCTAGAGTGAATCTGGTGAGGTTTTTCTCATCACTGGCAAAGCAAGTTCAGAGATTTCTTGCTGTCATGTTTCTGAGTTGGCATGCAATCTCTCTGCTCCCTTTCAAATGACTTTTAAAAACATTTTTGCTGCTCTTGTTTCCAGCCACTTGGCAACAGGGAACACCAGGGCTGGAGTGAGAAGCTTCAAATGGATGGGGAAGCATGGTTCTTACTGAGATTGCTGGAGAAAGATTTTTTCCCCTCTCTTTTTAGGGTTTTGTTCAGGGTTTTTTTCATGTTGTTGATAGAAAACAGTGTCTGTAATAATTCTGGGCCTAATTTGATTTTCAAGCTGTTAGAGACCTGGCACAAGCAGAGCAGGTTTTGTCAGAGCTGAGGGATTTTCATTTGAGAGACTAAATTAACTCTGTCTTTGCTTCTGCACTTTCCTGAATGATATTGGAAAATGTGGAGCAAAAGCAAACAAAAACAAAGCCAAAAAAAATCTCAAACACTTGACCATGTTGGAGGACACTTAGATTTTCAGTTTAACCTGACCATGGGATCCTTAGGGTGAGACACAAACAGAGGTACCTGAAACAAAAGGCATTTACTTCAGGTTTTTGCTGAACTCTTCATTATCTGATGCTCACAAAGAATTCATCTGGAACAGAAAATATGAGGTCATCTCTCTTAATAAGCCATTGCTTAGTGAACATTAAAAAATACATAAACCCATGCATTTCAAGTTCTGCTACTTCTAAGACCCAGATACCAAAACTCAGAGCCTTGTAGGTAGCTATATTTCAGTACCATATAAAAAGTGATGTATTCACAGGCATTAATCAAAGAGATATATTGCACCTTTGAGTAAGCAAATAAACTGAAGGTATTTCATTAGTGATGTCAGACATGCTGCACAGGAGGGCAAGTGCCATGGGAAATCCTGGTTTTTGCTTAATATCTTGGTCAGGGCTGAGCTCTGCTCAGAGCTTGCTGAACACCAAATGCTGCTTTGAAGTTGCTGCAGTGACTGCTGCATAAACACTGCCAGACTGGTGGGGTTAAAGACAAGCTGCAATGAAAGCATTTCAGCCATTAGCTGCAACTGTAGTCTATAACAGATAGTGAGTAGCTCAATAAAGCCTAGGAGGATGTATGCAGAAGGAGAAATAGAAATAAAAGCAGTGTCCTGAGAGTGAAAAGACCTGGTTTCAGATCCTAGTGCTTCTAAAGGACTTCTGCCCGACCACAGACAGGAGGCCTTGTCACCATTTAGCTTTCCTTAGGGTTAGAGGATCCAAGCCCAGGGTGACCCAGGGAGCTCAGGCATGGCCAGTTTGTGCTAATGTGTTCTCACTGCACCTCTCTGTGACTCAGTTTAAAAAAAGCACTGAGAGTTGTTTCTACTTGCCTAAGTGGCTTGTAAATCACCTTGAAGACTTTGAAAATAGCAACAGCAGCAATTTGGATCCTGAACCTTCACAGTTCATCATCCTTGTTGTTCACTGGTGGTCTGGATTTCCTGGAAGATGCTGGATTTTGGGACCCACATACGGTGCGATGCTGAGAAAGCAGAAGATTGAGTGGTGGAGTCTTTGTTTAACATGCAGGGCCTCTAATTGTTATAGAAAACAAGCTTCTGAACAGCTTGACATTTTCACTCCATGAACACCTGTGGATGTGTATTTTGCTTACCTCATTCTGTTTCCAGGAACTGCCTACAGGAAGGGGGAAGACAAGGCCCTTTTTCAGAGCTCTGACCTTCAGAGAGAAATGGAAAGGGGAAGATGGATCCCCGTGCACCTGCTTAAAGGAGATAAAGTAAATCTTCTACCGCAGTGGGAGCACACATGGGGGTCCTCTGTACACTGGGAAGAAGAGGTTGAGAGAAAATCACTTCTGGGCATTTACCTTTTGGCAGCCTAATGATGGCATCTTCAGGAAATAAAAAGTGCACATGAATTTATCTACAGTGAACTTTATTTTCTCCCTCCCTCAATCATTTCTGAATGGAAAGGCAAGGAAAGGGAGTATCTGCAGCATGGACTAAATTTGTGACTGGTTTTGTAGAGTCCAAGTCACTACTGAATTAAACATTCACTTTCTAGTTTAAGCCACGTGAAAATCAGTAACTTCTTTAATACAGTCCTGACCCAGGAGTGGCTTCCTGAGGAGAAGACTTTTTAACTTGTCTGGTGTTGCACTTGGCAAAGCAGAGGGTGCAGCATCCTCCTTCCTCATCCCCAGATATTTGCTGGCCACAGCTCTTTGCCAAGGGAAGACATTCCACTGATTGCTCAAAATCAGACTCCCTACACCTAAATATAGTATACCAGATATGGTGTGAGGGAAGTGAAATCTAGAATTTCCTGCACTGGGACATGAGCAGATTCCCGTTCATTCAAAACTGTGCTGAATTCAAAAGGCAGTTTTGTGGCCTTCATAGTTCAGGAAGGTTGTAATGCATACAGAGTGCTTGGGAATCAGAGTAATTGCTTGAAAAAATAATTAATTATCAATTTAAAGTCAAATTATTAATATATGTGACAAGACAAATCCCAATGCAGTCCAAAACCTCCAACAAAAGCAATGTGCACACTGAAAGAAAGAGGCAGCCACATGCAGAGGCAGGTGGGCAACAAGCTACACTTGTCTGCACTGAACCAGAAGGACAAAAAGAGCCAGGAATCAACATCCGTGCCCTCCCCACTGTAACACACAAGCTAGAGGAAAATAAATCATATGACGATTAATAAAAAAAATTGGCCTTCTAAAGAAAAGACTGATTTTCCCCCATATAATTGATTTGGCCTTCACTTTTCTTTCTACTTCCTCTCTTTGAATGAAGTGCCAGAGGCAGTAAACGAGGTGCTTTAATACCAAAATTACTCTGAAAAGTAAGTTTAATCACATACCTCAAGGTTTTCAGAAAAAAGGAGTATATAGAGTATTTTGTCACTTGCAAGGAAGAAAGTTCTTGAGTTGGAAAGGCTGAATTTTTTTTGTTAAAAACATCCTTTTTTATTTTTGCAATTTTATTTTACTTTTGAGGTAGGCTCTCCTTCCTGTGGTATGACTTCCCACAGAAGAGTTTAAGGCTAGGGTAGCACTGCAGTTTAGGCCTCAGTCACAAGGTGATGCAGGGAGTGGGATGATGAGATGACCCCTGAGTGGTGCCACATTTTGCCTTGCTCTCCCCAAAGTTCATTTGCTCCCACAGGCAACGAGTGGGAATCCTGCTGGGCACAGAGCACAACCCACTGCTGACACAGTGCAACAGCACAGCCCTGGCTTCTGAGCCCCACTTCAATCCATTCTTCAGTCCCACGCTTCTGAGACCTTGAGTAGCTGTGTTCAAGATAAAGACAAGGAAGAGGAAACTCAGCTGCCCTTCCAGCTTTCAAAAAGCACTCGAGGACCCAGCTGATGGTAAAAATAAAAATAAAAGCAAACCAGCAGAAAAAAGCATAACTCAGAGTTTTGATAGCAGGCAGGAAAGAGCAGTGCAGAGTGCTGATTGCAAAGTGATAGACAGAGGTTTCCATTTCACACATTTCCATTCTAATCTTGCAATTCCAGTCCCACAATGTCAGGACAGATCCCTCATGCAAAGGGGAATGTAAAAGGGACAAAAGAGGAGACATAACTACAAAGCCCAGGGTACAAAAAATGGAAAAGGAAAGGGGGGGCTTAAGTGTTCAGCAATTTGCAGCACAGAGAATTTCCACTTGACTAACTGATGTAGAGGCAAAAAGGCAAGATAAATCAGTGGGTTTTGGCATAGTTTGAGGAAAAGCTCCGTGTGAAGGTATAATTGACACCATTTAAACTCCAAAAGCACAAATGCCAAGAAACTCACAGGACTGTCAGACAATCAGATGATCCTCTTATGACTCACCCTAATCCTCTGAGATAGCTGCCTGTATCTTGTGAAGAGCTGGGGTCCTTCAGTGAAGAGAATGATGACATAATGTAAACCTTTGTAGCTCTGCTTTTAGGAGCTTTCATAAGAATGCACAGAATGGGACAATTTAAATTTTAGACTATCCACAGAGACAATATTAAGAACACGCAAGAGCTGAAATCCTGCAAAAAAAGGCAATGAGAGCCTCACCATGAACAGAAGCAAAAGCCTATTGAAGGAGCAGGTGTCATGGAGAGCTGTTGGTGGCTGAAAAACAAAATCAAGCACAAGGCATGAGGGAAGGCCTGGATCTCTAATTTTCCATAGAAGAAAGAGACAATAAAGTGAGAGGTAGAAAGGGATGTAATGCAAAGAACTGAGCCAGTAGAAGTACAAGGAAAAGTTACACCCTAATGTTAAGATCTTTCCCAATGCTTCCTTGTATTTGTAACTATTTGTAAAAAAAGTGAAAAATACGGAATATACAAGACATAGAGAGGCTAAAACCAAAGATAGCAATGCAGATATCAAAAATGATGAAACATGAAAGAGAACAGGTAACAGGACAGTGGGCACAACCACACGTCGTTCGAATTGTGATTTCTCCTCATCTCCAGCAGAAGGTACAGCACACGTGTATCTTACTTTGAAAAAGCACCACAGACTCTTTGTTGTTATAGTCTTTAAAAATTCATCTTTAAACTGATGATAATCTTATCCGGACCTATTATCATTTCAAGACATCAACTGAACTGGAATGGAAAGCCTTCATTTGCTTAGCAAAACTTTGCACCTCATAAAGGTTTTATCTGTTGCTATGGCAAAGGCTTTACCCAAAGGAGTTACTTGTAGAACACCACGAGAAGGGAGAATTTTTCAGTTCTTTTCACATGCATGTTTTTATACCCCAGACATTTTAATTTAATCATATTTTCCTTTCATCCTCCAGACAGTTTCTTTTATACCTGAATAAGATGCATGTCTACATCAGCAGAATGGAAGAATCCATTCTTATCATCTCCTCCACTGTGAATCAAAATTTACTTTTAATTATAGAATATCATCTATTTCTCTTTGACGACATTCAAGTGCCTATTCCAAATTGAAAGAGCAATAGAATAACTGCCATGGTATTTTCATATGTAGACTGATGACCTTTTTAATATGATTTCATGGAAACAATGGAGTTACAGTCATCAGGTTATATAGAAACTCGCTGCTCCTTATTTTTTTCAGACATTCCATTTTCAATTCACAATGACATTTGATAGGAGACATAAAAATGCCAGCAGATCAGTGTTTTTTTCAGCCACCTCATCCAACAAGAATTCCCCCTCCCCTCCGCCCCATTTCTTCTTACAGTACTATGTTTTTCATTCATTTGGGACTACTTCAATTTGCTTATTAAATATGTAAGATCTTCATTATACAGCCAGAAGCTGAATCATGTAAGATTAACACAAAGCCCTTGTGAGAGGATTTTTTTTAAGCTTTATTATTAATAGTATGGGCAGCTCACGTAATTTTGTACTTTCCAAACCCAAATGTCAATACAGTGGATAAATTGTACTTTTCTTGCCTGCCTTCTTAGCCTTCTTTGAAGAAAGGATGACATTCAACTTAAATACAAAGCTTTGCACATTTCCAGCTATGTTCTATTTTTACATCCCAAAGAGTCAGGGACTCTCTTGCCTGGCCATTGATAAAAGGGGAACCTGAGGAAACAGGTAAGAAGCCTAAGGATTTTATTCTTTATGATGACTTATGCAGCGTCATAAAGCACACAGTTCTTAATCAAGTAAAAGAGTTCACTAATGACCTAACGAGAAGTGCAATAATAGCTAAAGAGTGGGAACCTGGATTTGAACCCTTGCACAGAACTGAAGGAAAATTCAGATGCTCAGGTTGTATCCAAAGCAGGCAGCAGCTGAGGAGGAGCATCTTACACCTAACCAGCAGGCAAAAGGAGAGAAGAAAAAACCATCTTTTATCTCCCTTCCTGTCAGACAGAAGCCTCAAAAATGCTCTTGATATCTTGGCTTGCAGGATCTTTATTTCAAAGATCTTAGCACACCTCAGTCCTTTGTCTCGGTTTTGAAAGACAGGTGTCTGCTAAGGAAGGCAGAGGCCCCCCTTGAAGTGGCAGATATAACCCCTTTTCCTTCCAAGTTATTATATTTTGAAATCAAGGGCCTTTAGGCAAAGATGTGGGAAATAGGAATAACAGTTCTTTACTCTATATATATATGTATATAACCAGTCAAACAAAACAACAACAACTCTGGCAGTTAACAGCAATCACAAACCCAGTGCCAGCCTTCTCGGCTGTCAGGCCCTTTCCCCTCGGGTGCAGTTCCGCTCGCAGCCGGCAGGGGCGCTGGCGGCTCCCGGTGAGCAGGGCAGGTGCGATGGTTCCCCCGCGGCTGCAGGGGGCGCTCCGGGGCGAGCTCGGGAAACCCGCGGCACTGGTGCCCTGGGATCCCGGGAAGGGATGGAACAAAGGCTTCACAAACCGCTGGGCAGCCGATCCCGGACTCTCAGGAACAGCAGGCTGAAACGGCAGGGACGAACGCAAATCCCGGGTGGCAGGCGAGATGTATCCAGATGGGAAAAAAACCACGGAGGCCCAGGCAGGCAGGGCGAGCAGGGCTACAGCGTAGCGAAAGCTCGAAGCAGCAGCGGGGCAGGGCAGCCACAGCCCGGTCTCCAGCAGGGCAGGGAAAAGCGGCTTTTGGGGTCCCGGCGTTGTTTCCAGCAGGAAGAAAGAACGGCCAAAAAGAAAGCAGCAGCAGCTCCTTTCTCTGCAGCTTCTCTCTCCAGACGCTCAGAGCGAACTGTCCCCACACCCAGGTGTAGACAAGAGAGTAGCCAGGCCCGCCCCACTCCCCTTTTTGTCTTTCTTAAGTACAGCTATTTGTCCCCTAGCAACATGCATATGGGAGAAAATTCCTTTAACAGGAAAACCTAAGACTAAACTAAAACCCCAACATTATCCACCCCGAATTTTTTCCCATACTAACATGTTACAACCATATAAATCTATGCATTACCCAAATTATATACAAATATACATGCTGATATTGATACAAGTACAGAGCCATGGGTAGTTCACCCTAAAACAAGGTCCTCTTGAGGTAAGCATCGGGTCTCTCCATCCTTTTGCATCACCCACCAGGTGCAACCTGGTCCCTGAGCAAAAACAACCCCATGGATGGGTTTGTCTTTGCTCAAGGCAGACTTTACCCAAACAGTTTTTCCAAGCATACCTCTCATGTGCACCACTGGAACCTTATCTCCATCTGTTGTTTGTAGGGGTTCGGATTGGGCAGGGCCTGCTCGGCTGGTGGAACCTCGAGTGTTAACTAACCAGGTGGCTCTTGCTAAATGCATCTCCCAGTTTTTGAAAGTCCCCCCACCCAGTGCCTTCAAGGTGGTTTTAAGCAGTCCATTACACCGCTCAACCTTCCCAGCTGCTGGTGCATGGTAAGGGATGTGGTACACCCACTCAATGCCATGTTCTCTAGCCCAGGTGTTTATAAGGCTGTTCTTGAAATGAGTCCCATTGTCAGACTCGATTCTCTCAGGGGTGCCATGCCTCCAAAGGACTTGCTTTTCCAGGCCCAGGATGGTGTTCCGGGCAGTAGCGTGAGGCACAGGGTAGGTCTCCAGCCACCCAGTGGTGGCTTCTACCATTGTGAGCACATAGCGCTTGCCTTGGCGGGTTTGAGGCAGTGTGATGTAATCAATCTGCCAGGCCTCCCCATACTTGTATTTGGACCATCGCCCACCATACCACAGAGGCTTCACCCGCTTGGCCTGCTTGATCGCAGCGCATGTCTCACAGTCATGGATAACCTGGGAGATACTGTCCATGGTTAGATCCACCCCTCGGTCTCGTGCCCACTTATAGGTGGCATCTCTGCCCTGATGGCCTGAGGCATCATGGGCCCATCGAGCTAGGAACAGTTCTCCTTTATGTTGCCAATCCAAGTCTATCTGGGACACCTCTATTTTCGCAGCCTGATCTACCTGTTTGTTGTTACGATGCTCTTCATTAGCCCGGCTCTTGGGGATGTGAGCATCTACATGACGGACCTTCACGGATAGCTTCTCTACCCGAGTGGCAATGTCTTTCCACTCTTCAGCAGCCCAGATTGGTTTTCCTCTGCGCTGCCAGTTTGCCTTCTTCCACCTTTCCAGCCAACCCCACAGAGCATTGGCTACCATCCATGAATCGGTGTAGAGGTAGAGCTTTGGCCACTTCTCTCTTTCAGCTATGTCCAGAGCTAATTGGACAGCTTTGAGCTCAGCAAATTGGCTCGATCCACCTTCTCCTTCAGTGGCCTGTGCAACTTGTCGTGTGGGGCTCCATACAGCGGCTTTCCATTTCCGGCTAGCGCCTACAATTCGGCAGGAACCATCAGTGAAGAGGGCGTATTGTCTTTCACTCTCTGGTAGCTCGTTATATGGTGGGGCTTCTTCGGCACGTGTCACCTGCTCCTCTTCTTCTTCAGAAGATAACCCAAAAGTCTCACCTTCTGGCCAGTTTGTAATTATTTCCAAGATCCCAGGGCGACTTGGGTTTCCAATTCGGGCGCGCTGCGTGATGAGGGCAATCCATTTGCTCCAAGTAGCGTCGGTGGCGTGATGCGTGGAGGGAACCTTTCCTTTGAACATCCACCCCAGCACCGGTAGTCGGGGTGCCAGGAGGAGTTGTGCCTCTGTGCCGATTACTTCTGAGGCAGCCTGGACTCCTTCATAAGCTGCCAGGATTTCCTTCTCGGTGGGAGTGTAGTTGGCTTCAGATCCTCTGTAGCTTCGGCTCCAGAATCCCAGTGGTCGGCCCCGAGTCTCACCAGGCACCTTCTGCCAGAGGCTCCAGGACAGACCATTGTTCCCGGCTGCAGAGTAGAGCACGTTCTTCACCTCTGGTCCTGTCCTGACTGGGCCAAGGGCTACGGCGTGAGCAATTTCCTGTTTGATCTGGGCGAAGGCTTGCTGCTGTTCAGGGCCCCAGTGGAAATCATTCTTCTTGCGGGTAACCAGGTAGAGAGGACTCACGATCTGGCTGTACTTGGGAATGTGCATCCTCCAGAAACCTATAGCACCTAGGAAAGCTTGTGTTTCCTTCTTGTTGGTCGGCGGAGACATTGCTGTGATCTTATTGATGACCTCAGTGGGAATCTGACGTCGTCCATCTTGCCACTTTACTCCCAGGAACTGGATCTCTCGGGCAGGTCCCTTGACCTTGCTCTTCTTGATGGCAAAACCAGCTTGCAGGAGAATTTGAATTATTCTCTCTCCTTTCTCAAACACTTCGGTTGCAGTGTTCCCCCACACAATGATGTCATCAATGTACTGCAGATGTTCTGGAGCCTCACTCTTTTCTAGTGCAGTCTGGATCAGTCCATGACAGATGGTGGGACTGTGCTTCCACCCCTGGGGCAGTCGGTTCCAGGTGTACTGCACGCCCCTCCAGGTGAAGGCAAACTGAGGCCTGCACTCTGCTGCCAGAGGAATGGAGAAGAATGCATTGGCAATGTCAATAGTGGCGTACCACTTTGCTGCTTTGGACTCCAGCTCGTACTGGAGCTCCAACATGTCTGGCACGGCAGCGCTCAACGGTGGAGTCACTTCATTCAGGGCACGATAGTCCACAGTCAATCTCCATTCCCCGTCAGACTTGCGCACAGGCCAGATGGGGCTGTTGAAGGGTGAGTGGGTCTTGTTGACCACCCCTTGACTCTCCAGCTCGCGGATCATCTTGTGGATGGGGATCACAGCATCTCGATTTGTCCGATACTGCCGGCGGTGCACTGTCGAGGTGGCAATTGGCACTCGTTGCTCTTCCACTTTCAGGAGCCCAACTGCAGAAGGATTCTCAGATAGTCCAGGCAGGGTGTTCAATTGCCTAATGCCCTCTGCCTCCACAGCAGCAATCCCAAATGCCCACCTGAGTCCTTTTGGGTCTTTGTAGTAGCCATTCCGGAGGAAGTCTATGCCCAGAATACACGGGGCCTCTGGGCCGGTCACAATCGGATGCTTTTGCCACTCCTTCCCAGTCAGGCTCACCTCAGCTTCCAAAAGGGTCAACTGCTGTGATCCCCCGGTCACCCCAGCGATGGATACAGGTTCTGCCCCCACATGTCCCGATGGCATTAAAGTACACTGTGCCCCAGTATCAACCAATGCATCATATTTTTGTGGCTCTGATGTGCCAGGCCATCGGATCCACACCGTCCAGAAAACTCGGTTCTCCCGTGCCTCTTCCTGGCTAGAGGCAGGGCCCCTCTAGCCCTGGTTATCATTCTTTCCCTGGGCGTACATGCTCGAGGTACCTTCAAGGGGATCCGACATATCATCCTCCCTTCTGTAATGCCTGGCAGCTCGGTCACGGGAGGCTGAGGCTACCTTCACCTTAGCGGAACCCCCTCGGTTAGTGCCTCCCTCCTTGAGTTCACGCACCCGCGCTGCCAGGGCAGAGGTGGGTTTCCCATCCCACCTTCTCATGTCTTCCCCATGCTCACACAGGAAAAACCACAGCTCAGCTCGTGGGGTGTACCCTCTCTCTCTAGCAGGGGGATGACGGGCTCTGACTTGGGGGCCTGTGACTCGCACTGGTGCCACACTGACCCTCCTCATCTCCTCCCTCATCTCCTCCCTCATCTCCTCCCTCATTTCCTTCCTCATCTCCTTCATGTCCTCTTTGAGGTCCTGGACCACAGCAGAGACATGAGCTTTCAGCGGGCCATTGATCATGCTGTCATAATGCCTGAGCCTGTTGGCAACAGAGCCCACTGTTTCTCGGGTATTGTCAGCATCAATCGTTGCAATGAAGGTGGTGTATTGCGATGGCCCTAGCCTTGCCAGGTTCCACATCATCTGTCCTGTGCACCTGACCTTATCGGGGTCATTATCATGCTGTCCATCCTTCCCAAAGAGTACCTCTAATATTGCCACCTCTCTTAGCTGTTGGATCCCTTGCTCGAGTGTCTTCCACTGCATTCTATGATGATACTCCTGCATTCTTTCTTTGTGAATGAACCTTTCTCTCACACTCATTAAGAGCCGCTCCCAGAGAGAGAGAGGCCCTGGCTCCCTCACAAATATCTGGTCCACACCTGGGTCCTGGGTCAACGATCCCAGATACCTTGCCTCACCACTATCCAGTTGCACACTTGTGCCCATAAGGTCCCAAACCCGAAGCAGCCAGGTGGTATAAGGCTCACGCCCCCTTCGCACAATGTCGTTTCGCATAGCACGGAGACTGTCGTGCGACAGGGACTCAGTGATGACTTCTGGCTCTGGCTCTCCTGCTGGTTGTGAGGGCCCTGGTTGTCCATCATCATTAACTGGTCGTACTGATTTGGTCTTATACTTCCTCCTTTGCACAGGGGCGACTGCTGCTGGCTGTGGTTGTCCTTGTGGTTCAGCTGAAGCCTGGACGGTTGTAACATCCGTGGGTTCCACTGCTGCACCATCGGACTCACCCTCTTTGGGGCAGGGAGAGGGTTTTTCACTAGCTGAGGAGGTGTATTCCCTTAGCAATTGGCATATCTCCTGGCGCACCTGGCCCATCTCCTGGCACATCTCCTTGCGCACCTGGCCCATCTCCTGGCATATCTCCTGGCGCACCTGACCCATCTCCTGGCATATCCCCTGGCGCACCTGACCCATCTCTTGGCACATCTCCTGCATCCCTTTTGCCAGTACCCCCACCCAGTTTGGGTAGTCCATTTCTGAGGTGGACTGTTGGGCAGTATCAGTCTGTGGGGCGGGATCTCTAGTGTCTGGGGCTGTGGCAGGCTCTGGCTCTGGGGTAGGATCTCTAGTGTCTGGGGCCGTGTCAGGCTCTGGGGCAGGATCAGGCTCTGGGGTAGGAACTCTACTCTCTGGGGCCATGTCAGGTTCTGGGGCAGGATCTCTAGTCTCTGGGGCTGGTGTCCGGGTAGATATCCAAGCCAATCTCAACTTATCCTTGAATGCTAAATAGAGTAGGCCTATCAGCAGCAGATGGTTAGTATTCAGAGGGAATTTAAACCCTTCGAAAATTGATGGGGTGGGCCCAAAGAACTGGTTGAGGGGTTGGGAGAAAACTTCCCCTGGTGTCATTTCCTCACAGAAGGTACCATTGTTAACATAACCCCAAAAACATGTGCTCAGTGTGTGATAGCTGTTTATCCATGTGCCCACATTCCGGAGGAAGTTAAAAACCCATGAATTCCTCACCTTCTCGACCCATAACGCAAGCTGGATAACAGCAATGGTAGCCTTAGTCAGAGGACCCATACTCAAGTAAGGAGCTGCAAAGGGGAAGAATATAGCCACGGCTACATGCCACCCAAACCAGGGTAAACTAGACCACATAGTGCTGCCTAACAAGGTTCCAATATCCAGCACACAAAATAAAGTTATCGAGGAACTGTTATTCCTTTTTCACCTCTATCTCTTAATGCCCTCAGGCCCCACGTTGGGCGCCAAGATCTGTCTCGGTTTTGAAAGACAGGTGTCTGCTAAGGAAGGCAGAGGCCCCCCTTGAAGTGGCAGATATAACCCCTTTTCCCTCCAAGTTATTATATTTTGAAATCAAGGGCCTTTAGGCAAAGATGTGGGAAATAGGAATAACAGTTCTTTACTCTATATATATATGTATATAACCAGTCAAACAAAACAACAACAACTCTGGCAGTTAACAGCAATCACAAACCCAGTGCCAGCCTTCTCGGCTGTCAGGCCCTTTCCCCTCGGGTGCAGTTCCGCTCGCAGCCGGCAGGGGCGCTGGCGGCTCCCGGTGAGCAGGGCAGGTGCGATGGTTCCCCCGCGGCTGCAGGGGGCGCTCCGGGGCGAGCTCGGGAAACCCGCGGCTCTGGTGCCCTGGGATCCCGGGAAGGGATGGAACAAAGGCTTCACAAACCGCTGGGCAGCCGATCCCGGACTCTCAGGAACAGCAGGCTGAAACGGCAGGGACGAACGCAAATCCCGGGTGGCAGGCGAGATGTATCCAGATGGGAAAAAAACCACGGAGGCCCAGGCAGGCAGGGCGAGCAGGGCTACAGCGTAGCGAAAGCTCGAAGCAGCAGCGGGGCAGGGCAGCCACAGCCCGGTCTCCAGCAGGGCAGGGAAAAGCGGCTTTTGGGGTCCCGGCGTTGTTTCCAGCAGGAAGAAAGAACGGCCAAAAAGAAAGCAGCAGCAGCTCCTTTCTCTGCAGCTTCTCTCTCCAGACGCTCAGAGCGAACTGTCCCCACACCCAGGTGTAGACAAGAGAGTAGCCAGGCCCGCCCCACTCCCCTTTTTGTCTTTCTTAAGTACAGCTATTTGTCCCCTAGCAACATGCATATGGGAGAAAATTCCTTTAACAGGAAAACCTAAGACTAAACTAAAACCCCAACATCCTTTCTTTCCACACTTAACTGGAAGAGGAAGTATCACATACTTGCCCTGGATACACAGAGACTTAACAGATGCGGGTTCACCCAAGAAGTGGTTTCTATTCTCTGCTGTATCTGACAGGACTCCATTTCATGTCTCAGAGAAATTCTACAGTGGAACGTTTTGACAATTTCCGTGTCATTGTATTGTCACTTCCCCACGTCTCCACTTCTGACTTTTGCTGCTGCGTTTTTCTCCTGCTTGCCCCGACTGCAGGAGGACTGTCTGCTGCTGGAAAGCAGTGCCAGCACTTCACCAGCCTTGGGCTGTGCCCCCCATAGGAGACTGTCCTGAGGGTACATTATTGGAGTATTTGTTTGAAAACATACAAACAACCCTGTTGCCACTCTTAAAAAGGATCCTTCTACTCCCTTCACCAGGATTGTTACTTCTTTTACTAGCAGCTAAAATACTGCACCACTTGTTACAGCACCTTCTAAAAGCAGGCCCCTTTCTCACAAAATAAGAGAAAAAAATTTTGCCTGTTAATTGTCAGGCAAAATTTGTCTCTCCTCTCACCTCCTGTTTCACAATCAAGGAATATAAATATTTTCCTCTACACAGAGACAGTTCAACAGGGAACTACCAACCTACAGTCTGCTACGTGTGTCACTCTAGGAAGAGAATATGGAAAAGCAACACATGGAGACAGAAAGAATCTGAGTCTTCTGCTTATTTCAAGTTTTCTATAAAAGAGAGAAAATCATCTACAACTTAAAAGGAACCCATGATATTATTTTAATTTCTGGAGGGCACATCCCATGTTCACAAGCTATTCTGTGTGACTTCCAGGAAAATCCATAAACATTCAAATACATATTTTAGAACCACAGCCCAGCAAGAGAGAATGAAAATTCACTATGATCTGGTTGGATGCATGGCACTGAAGTTGTAAAAGGATAAAAATACTTTGCACTATTATAGAGCTAATCTCAAACCCATTATATAGGTCGGGATGAGACAACTCTCTTTATTCATATGGATACCAAGTGACAGCTTTTGCATAGTTTCTACAATGAGAAATGAGCACAGTGATTGTTTATTCACTCATGTTCTTTAACAGACAATTCTCCCAAGTTTAATATTTTTAAATATTGGAGGTTTTCTCCTTCCTTCTTTCTTTATTTTCTACATATTTTCTGCAAATGTTAAAACAAAAAAAAAAAATTACAAAAAAATTGCGTCAAGAAAAACAATAACATGCCTGGAAGAAAAACACACTGGAGTTGCAAGGAAGGAGCTTATCCACATTATAATTTCAGTCTCATTCCTCTGGCTGAAGACACTTAAATTTTTGAGGCACTGATGTAAAGCAAAACAGATTTAAAAATTTATTTCTCTCAATCATACACAGTGAAATGGAGTTTGAAAGTTGTAACCCATTGGGACACTTCCTGATTCAGGGTGGTTGCAGCTTTAGCTTGGCATCAGTAAACAATGAACAGCTCTCTCTTCTGTGGTGCCTATAAAAACCTTACATTTGCATATACAAGTAAATTAAACTGTGTTCTGGGAATGACTCAAAGAAAATGAAATCAATCACATTTATAAGCATCTTGTAACCTTTACCCGTTTCTCTGGAAGAGAAATAAAATGAAGACAATTGTACCCTGGTTTCCCCAGTGTTGTCTGGGTGTTTGATAGGAATCTGACTGGGAAATGATACCGACAGCAAGATAACAAGAAAACCCATTTATCACTGTGACAGGTGCTCGGTTTTATATGAGTTTAAATTACCAGTGATGGAGTAGGGTTGTCTTTCTCTCATCTCAACCTCATAACCACTGTTTAGACTCAACTAAAGTTTCCATTTCGTAGTAATCAAGTTACATGGAGTGAAATTGTTATTCATGAATTCAAGGAGGTTAAGACTTGAGATTCATTAATGTGATGTTGTCAGCCACAGCGAGCAGGTCCATGGCCTAGAACAGTGTGGTAATTGGTAAATCTGAATGCTGGGTGGTTAATGGCTGTTTATTAGCCTCTAATACATTCTGTATTATTTAGTCTTACAAGATTTGACACCAGATATTTCTAGTGAGTCACAACACTCTGACAGTTCACCTTTCTTGTATATCAGTGGACATGTACCATAGCTGAACTATGCTATTGAGGAAAAGAAGTACAAATCACCACTTCTACTTTCTGCTGTGCACAGTGATCTTCCCCCTTTGGATACCTAAAGACTTAAGGAGCTGTTCTGAAACCCAAGGCACCATATATAGACAATGCCAGCTGTGCCATTTCCATGACTTAATTTTGTTTTTCCCTTTTTCCTTAAGAATACTCTTCCTCCTTGACTGTTTTTCTAAGGAGAAATCAAAACCAAAAGAAAAAAAACCATGCTTATGATTTCTTTAGAACTTGCTCCATCAAGAGCAATCTTTTCTGTTTGCTTCAGAAGCAGAAAATTTTACAAGGCAACAGTCTGTAGTAGAAATATCCCTTTTCACATCTTATTTTGATGGTAGGATGCATTGTTAAATATGAAAGTTTGCAAGAGAAAGTCACATTCACAGCATGACACTTGGCTGGGGAGAGAGGCTTGTGTAAGACTAGGCAGGATTCAGCTGAATCACCAGGCCCTTCACAGGCTATCAAAGTCCTGTCAATGTGTGGAGCCTCATATAATTCCTGCCCTTAATGTAGTGTGCTGATCTGTACTTACATAGGCAGGTTTCTCATCATTTGATAGAGGATACCAAATCATACCTCTGAAAATATGCGGGGTTTTTATATAATTCCAACATAATTAATTTATATGTACTTTATTCTTTTTCCACCTTGCCCTTTATCTGATACTCATCCTTCAGGTTCCCACTCTTGAGAAAATTAGAGAGAGCAGACATAGGCTTGAGTTTATGAGGTTAAAAAAGCAAAAAACCTTTCATTCTCCTGTATAATATCTCCAATTCCTTTAGTTTTCTCTGCGCCGGTTTCAGTTTCAAATCATTCTCTTACACAAGTGAGTAGAAAAATATATAAGAAATTATGGTATGCTGGCTGTGGCTGGACACAGGATACCCACTAAAGCCACTCTACCACTGCCCTCCTTAGCTGAACAGGGGAGAGAAAATAAAACTAAAAGCTGGAGGCTTGAGATAGGGCGGACTTTGGCCATCAGCAGGTCCACCTTGGAGCCATCTGGCATTGACTCCAACAGCATCAGGGAAGACTAAAGCAGTTTCTCACAGAAATGGTAGCCCCTACTACCAAAGTCTTGCCACACAACCCCAGTACAGGAATAAAATTAAGAACTGTACAGGCTTTGCATAGCATTGCTAATACTTTGCTGTTTCTGTTGTAAACACTTTCACTGAGACACAGTAGAATGACATTTTCCTTTTTCCACAAGTGCGTCATACCATGACTGAGCAAAACACGAAATGTATTTTCCTTCCCTCCTAGTGCTAAATACTGCCCAAAATTTTTTATTAGTTCTGGCATGTATGACCTTCTCTTCCCATTACTTTAGGACCTCAAGATCAGTAATCAAATTTTGTATAGTACCTGGATCCTTACTGTTTATTGGTATCCTTTCTACCTTTGAAATATTAGCATGTTTCAAAAGTGTTGTATATCACACTGGTCACAATGAAAAGTGTGATGGGCACATCAAGCAAGATGAGGTTTCAGTATCTCAGTTACAAAGCTCCCTTCAGCCCAATATTTTCCATAGTTGTATTCCAGTTCCTCGTGCATCTTTCCAGACTTCTAGTAGTTCTGTTCCTTTTAATCTTAGTCAATCATTTTTTCTTACATCAAAATATGAAAAGCTTCACAGAAATCTAAATAGGCTAGATCTATGGAAACTGGACTGATGAGGAGCTTTTCATGGTGTAATGCTATTTAGGTGCTCTTCTCCAAACTCATAGGAATATTTAAAATGAAACAGAAACCAATAGGAAACTCTAGCCTTTTTCTTTATACCATACTTTGGATTCCTTCTAGTTTCTCAAAAGGATATACATATACATTAGGGTTGAGGTTTTGGCAGCATTCACAGCACAACAAGGCTTTGAGGAAAAAGAAGCAAATCCAGGCAGTTCCAATTCAAATTGCTTTTTACTTGGAGCCAGGGCTGTTCAGAGGCAAACACAAGTCACAGGTCTATGGGTGTGTATCCTCAGCCAGCCTTAACTGAAGGTCTTTTAAGGAAACTCTACAGTGTCTATCATAAATCTCAAAAATCCAAATGTGTGAAAATTAGTTCCTGTGTATATTATAAACCCAACTGCTCTTTATGAAGCATATGTAACAAAGGTATTATGCATATAAATTAACATTTCAAAAACATGTTCTCATCTTGGAAATATGAACTGAGACTGAGCCTCTGAAAAGACACTCAGATCTTATTGATGGGGGTGGTTTTGCTTTTAAATGGCATTCTATCAAAAGAACAACAACAACAACAATAAAATAAACAAGCCAGGCTTGATAGGTTTCACATTGTGATGCAGTGTCATGCATATTAATCACCATAATGAAAATTATTCCAAGTAATTCACGTGCTGCATAAACAGCTTTGTAAAGTGATGCATTTTAATTGTTGGCAAGAACATATTGCTCAAATCTGTGACAATTAAAGAAAAAATTGTGTCTTTATACCATTTTTGGTCTGACTAGTTTTGTTCTTTCCAAATAATTTTAATAAAATCTAAAGATAGACCCTTATGAAAATTCTTCTTTTCTTAGCAAGAAATGGACTTGGAGAAGAATGGTGCAACACGACCAAAAGCTCGCATACCTGATGGGTTAAGCCTCTCACACATGGTGGGTTATCAGGTCACCAAAATTATTGCAGCAGTCCCTATTAATTTGTGTACACTGGTGGGACAGATGATGAAAGCAACACAGTTGCTTTCATTATTAACTTCATTATATGATCTGTAACATTATTAGCAGCAAGACAGCAAGTACAGAAGGCAAGCTGATAATGTAATCAAGCACAAGACACTGAAAAATTGTGAATAATATGCTATTTGCATAAAAAAACCTTCTTACTAAAGTCACAGCCAGGGCAAAGAACTTAAAAGTAAACCCAAAAGGTTTTCGGTAGGAACTACAAAAAATTGTACAAAATCTGGAATAGAAAAGGTGTTTTTCAGAGGTATTTTGGTTGATATGTGATACTAATTAATGAGACTTAGTAGTGTTCTTGTTGTCATTCATATTGCAATTGCTTCAAGTAGCCCCAGTCAAGAATCAGAATCCTGCTCAGGTGATATTTTTACCCAAGTATAAAACCCTGTGTTTGCCCCAAATGGATGGTGAGCTAACTTTAATGGGACAAATGCTGAAACTGTTTGCTGAATGGCAATTGATTTTAATCTGTGCTTAAAGTTAGTGTGAACTAAAATGGTCTTTCTCATATTGGACTTTTGTTTCCCTCCACCCCTGGTGGTTTATCCCCAACTGAAAACTAATTACCATGCAGCCACTTGTTCACTCCCTTCTCCTTGGTGGGGTGGTGGGGAGAATTGCAAAAAAAGTAAGACTTGTGGATTGAGATAAGAACAACTTAATAATAGAAGCAATACAAAATAAAGAATAACAACAATAATAATGACAATTATTAAAATAATTGTAATGAAAAGGAAAGAAATAAAACCCAAGGAAAAGAATACAATCACTCACTATCCCTCGATGCCCAGCCAGTCCCCAGGCAGCTATTGGTGCCACCCCACCAAATTCCCCCAGTTTATACACTGAACATGATGTTCTGTGGTATGGGACATCCCTTTGGCCAGTTTAGATCAGCTGTCCTGACCCTGCTCCCTCCCAGATTTTTGTGCACCTCCTCACTGGCAGATCATGAGACACTGAAAAGTTCTTGAGTTAGAGATGCACTATTTAGCAACCCTGAAAACATCAATGTGGTATCAACATTATTCTCATACTAAATACAAACACAGCACTGTACCAGCTACTAAGAAGAAAACTAACACCATCCCAGCCAAAACCAGGACTCCACCTAAGCTTTTTTTTTGTGTTATAGACGTTTCTGGAAATTGTATATTCTAATTGAATTATACACAGTATTTAGAAAGATGATACCATGTGCATGGTTGGAGATTTTAAAAACTAATATAGTATAAATACCAAGACTGCAGTGTGGATTGGTTCAGTCAAATTATTTATGTAAAATGGATCTGTAAAACAAGATATCCATAAAAGTCAGGTCTTTGCCTTTTGGGTTTTAAACAATTCTTCTTGAAATTCACAAGGAAAGGATTAAAAAAGGTTTCATTACATGTGACAGCACAGTCTGAAGCTAAAACTTGAACTATAACAAATCTGAGACCAAAAAACCCACAACTATTCTTCTCTGTCTTACTGCTTGGTTTTCTAGTCCAGCTTTTTTCCAAGAGGATAGTTGTGTTCTTTTAATTGCCACGGGTCACTCTTACATCCAGACTTATCCTGACCTTCAAGCGTGATGAGTCCTTGTAGTTACAGCAATGCAATAACCATACTCCATGAGTTCTGCCAGCAACCAATTACTCCAAAGGCAAAAGACCACTGAGAGCCAATATCCACAAAGGTGTTCAGGTTTTCAACCTCTGTGAAATGGACCTAGACAACTCTGTTCCCTTCCTGGCATAACTTGCTGCAGCTGTCAAGTATTTGCTGTGTTTGTAAACGAGTGGTTTTAATCACAGTACAGATTCCATCTCAGTCATCAAAGATAAATGCTTTAACAATGCACATGTCTAATTCTATCTATAACATCATCAGGAGCTAAGTTAGAGTCCTTGAGCATGTGATGACAGTTAATTAACTGCGGTCATGGGTGGGTTAATTTTACTGAGAAATCTCAAGCACTGAAGGCCTCTGTAATTTGCTGTATCCCTTGTTCCTCAGGAGAACTGATTCTGAGCTAAACTTCAAAAAATTAATCATAAAAATATTACCATAAAACAAGATAAGAAACACAAATCCCTCTTCAAGAAAATAAATAAAACATCAGGTTTTATCAGTCTCCTCTAATTAACATGGCAACCGTTCTATTCCTTCCTGGAGCCTCCAGGGCAAATGATGTCAGGTGGTGACACGATGCAAACATCCCGGTGAAAAAGGGAAGCAGCTGGTGTGGTGTGTTTGAAGGGGGAGTTATTTCCTAGCAATGCAAACTCCTCTGGAACTCATCTCACACCTTTTGCAGATAAATAACTTACACATGCTGACAATATGTCACCTTTGGAGAAATTACAGTATGTATGTTATGCAAATGATATACAGTCACTGTGCATTTTGATTTCTTCCCATTTGTAGAAATGGAAAAGATATACAAGAACATAAAAAGAAGCACAGAGGACTGGGTAGCCACAGGCAGAGAAAGCCTTCATTAGTAAGTGAAGTTCCTCTGTGACAGGGGAAGACACCCACATCTGATGTTTTGATAATACAGTTACAGATGCGAGACTGTGTTACACTCCTCTTATCCCAAATCCACATCTGTGCAGCTTAAGAAATAGCTGATAAACACACATGATAAACAAATGGGTGACTACATGACCTACATTATAAGAAGGGTTAAATAATGGGATCAAAACATCATCTTTGGTCCTTAAAATCTGTGATACTCTTTTCTGCCTCTTAATGTGATAATGTCTGTCACACACGCTGGATACGGGGTGTCACACACCCCACAATATGGGTCTTTCCATCCATTTTCTACTAAATGGCTGAAGTCTATCCCAGGACTTCTCTAAAACAAGTTCAACAGCCTGCATTTTGTTCCTGTTGAAGAGCATCTACAGATGACAGCAGCAAGTGATTTGGAATATGCTTTGCCCACAGAAAAACTCTGGTCTTTATTTATACAGATGAAGATCTTCTTCAGCAGAGATCTAATCCAAATGTTAATGCAACAGGATTCCTTCCCTTGACTTCAATTCTATCAGGATCACAGGAATTTTCCTAAACTGCTTTGACATCTTTGCCACATCATTGGCCAGGGTATATAGTAAACAGACCAGAAGGTGGTCCACACTGTCTGGTAAGACTCCTCTGAAGCTTTGAAAAGCTGGAGCATATGTAGATTGTAAACCCTGAAGCAGTTGTACAAAGCAGTGACAGCTACCCATGTACAGTGTTCCCTCACTGATAACAATATTTTGAGGAGATGGACAGCTGGTGACCCAAGTCAGAGGGCAGCAGATGACTACAGAGCATTCACCACTCAAAGCTGGTCAAAGGAGAAAAAAATTCTGAATATAAAGATCCTTCTTTGTTTGCTTTCCCACACATTTTGCCATTAGACAATAGGAAGTCATAGGATTTGTCAAGATAGGAATGCACTAACAAGTGAGGGCTTAAGCCATGTAGTTCAGGCACACCGCTACCAACACACCCAGAGGAAGCACACCGTGAGGACGGACTGAGCCCAGGCCTGGCTGTGCAGGCAGATCCTGCCACACAGGCTGGGGCAACCTGTGTAGATTAATAACAATGACTGTGCAAAATGACTGCCCTTTTTTAGCCTATGCCCTTGTTTACTTGAGAACCATTGCAAGAGGTAAGGGATTATAATTACCAAACAAGAGTTAATGAAAACAGTGGAAAGGAAAAGAGAGCTGATTTCTGGTCATTAGAAATGGCAAACTTTGGCTTGCTGTGCCCATTACCAGGAGACAAGCAATGAGATGATAAAAATTCCTTTAAAGTCACTGGTGGGTTTAAATTTCTGCCTTTATAAAAGAAATTCAAAGAGAAAGGTTAACAACAGGTGAAAGCACAGTTGGATTAGGGGAATGAGTGCAGCTGTAGTGGGGGAAGATTTTAGAATGTGCAACAGACGTAACAAAACACCAAAATACATCTTTGGTGCTGAGAAAGATCTAGCCTGAAAGCACATAGCAGAAACTGCTGATTCAGTGAGGATTTTTCCAAAAGGCCAGAAGTTTACAACTGTGTCACAAATTGTACACAACTGTTGAGGCACCAATAACAACAAAGAACAAAAGAAAAACAACCCACAATGAAATAATTGACAGCTCATGACTGAATCCAATACAAAATATAATAAATTAAGGTCTTTGAGATGGTAGGCAAGTCTGTTTATCCAATTACAAAGGCAGTCCCAGAGAATTTGTTATTCATTTAGCATCATGGAGTACCTTAGCACAGCATCTTGCCAAATGTTTAATTTAAAAGACATTACTCCAGAGTATGTTATGACATGCTTTACAGATTAAAGAAACATCTCTTAAAATGGAACTTGTTACAGAATCTGTGCTTTCTTCTGATTTCTTCAAAATTGTCAGACTCTGCATGAAAGGTTGATTTTTGAGAAAAACAGCAGCAGCAGCAAACAACAACTCATATTAGCATTCTGACTTTGATGGACTATTTAAGGAGCATATGGTCCTGATTGCCAAAATGCTTGTTTGAAAATACCTAAAATATTATATTCAGTTGCACAGCACAGACAGTAGAAGGATGAATACTCTTCTTTTTTTAATTTTCTTTTTTTTTCTTCAAAGAAAGCAACTCTGGAGCAGATTATAAATTACACTGGAACTTAATTCATATCCAAAAACTTGTAGTTTGCTTCAAGACATACCATCACAAGTCATATTGACTCTTTGCTGTTCTGCCACAGTGCAGATTACTGCCTGAACTGATGCAGAATTAGCAAGCCAGTGTGCTATCAGCCTAATAAACTGCAGTTTATAGCTACGGCTGGCTGTGCTAGCTGTGAATCTCCCAGTGACAGAAAGACTAATCCCAGTTCTTCAAGTACTTAGGGCGAACTGCAAACCATTCTTTTCATCCTTTTGCCCAAAAAAAAGTGAGTTCAGTGGTCCTTCTTCTTCAGGTTCAGAGCAGTAATTCTTCAAGCTTTTCCTGTAATGTCAGCGTAGTCCCTTCACATATTTGCATACAAGAAAAGGAGTGTAGCCTATGTGCAAAACATTTTTTTGTGTGAAATTAAGCAGGCTATTTTATTAACAATGGTGTTTGCAGGGTACATTTAATTATCTGGGCATCTTTACTTTGAAGAGGGATCTACAAATGGACTTCTTTAAATGGAACAAGCCAAATGAGAAAACAGATCGATCACTCAACCAGCATGGGGAAAAAGAAATAAAAAAATTAATTACCAAAAATAGGAAAGAAGGATTTTAAAAATCACACAAAATTACTCTTCTTTTTCCCCACTCTCATTTCTCTAAAAGTAGAAGAAATATCCTTGACTTATTTCTAGCATTGTTTAACAATTTAAGAATAATTCTGAAACTTCCAAATGAGACTACTTTGACAACAACAGCACCAGGGACCAAGAGACACAGACTGAAAGCAAGTCCATTAGATTCACTACCTACTTACACTCTTGGACTGTAACTTAACAAATAACAATCTTTGTGAAATTACAACATTGGAAACCTGCAACATCATTGCAAGTGCAACAAAGAACATGCTGGAATAAAACAACTATAAAGGAAAATAAGAGATCGATAAGTTTTTAGAAGGATGATAGAAGAGCAAATAAAATAATTTGGGCAGAATGATATAAGACACATTAAAATAGCCTTATTGATGCCTGTCTAGGTGCCAATACTGTCATTTAAGGTGCACCTAACTTCAAGCATTCTGATTCTGATCAATACGCTCTCCTTTCTGAAAAAGAGATTAACCACCAGTGATAGATGACTACTTTTTATCCATGTTCAGTATAATAGCTGATCCACCATTTTCAATCAGCATTTCCAAGGACATGATAGAGGTCCCTATTTAATCTTTTGTCAGACTCTGGAAGGCCCCAGAGGACAGTCAATAAATACTTGTCGATGAATACTCTAGAGGCTGGGCTAGAATTACATTTAATTTCCCACTGGAAGAACTGCTTTTTCATGTCTTGTCCTGAAATGACAGAGTGAAGTGTGTAGGCTTCCAGATGTTTGTACATAAATCAAGCACTGGACACTGTATACAGAAGATGTCTTCAGAGCACCTGTAGGTGGGTCTGGCTGCAAAACCCCATGGTTCAAACCCTTCCTGGAATGAGAGATGAACTCTGGCCACCTCACAGCTCTTGGTTGCAATCTACAAGATGTTCTGAACTATTTGTCTCTGATCTCAGCTCAAGAATTTGCCATCACAGGAGAACTAAATAAAACCATCTGGTTTTCAAAGAAATGAAAGAGTTGCACACCAACCACTTGCTTGCTGTATTGACTTATGCTTTTCATTGCTCCTCGCAGCAGTTTCTAAGTGTCTTCACACAATGCAAATGAAACATGTTTGTGAACTCCTCAGGCTACTCAAGCAAATGGAACCAACCAAAACCCCGCTGCTATCATACAGAACAGCAAGCATTCTTCTAAGTTTCCCACCCCTGAAAATATCTGATGGAACAAGCGTGTCTTACATAAAATCAAAGCAGACCTGTGTATGCATCTGGCGTGATAGGAAACTTCAAGGTACACGAGGTCCTTGCCACAGGGAATGTGTGCTGCCAGTACTTGTGCTGGTGTCTGACTGTGGACAGGAATTGTTTTGCTCAGTATTTCTTTAATGCTTTATATGGCATGCAGCTGCTGAGTGCACTGAGCCTTCCACTGCTATCAGTGTTCAAGAAGTTCTAGAAAAAGTCTTAGAGAACTGTTCTTCTCACATGAGCTTTTTACTTGTGGAATGCTTTATGTTAGCAAAAGCCAGGGCTCGTATGAGACAGCAAATGAGTACAGCTGGCACCTGGAGCATGCTGGAACACCTATGTTAGCATTTTGATGTGCTCAAGAAGCCCCTTCTGGGTATAGATTTGCCCATGTTTATAGTAGAAGACCCAAGATATTGTCTCAAGGGCACGGTGTGTGCTCAAGCAGCTTCCCGTGGCCAAAGCCTTGGGCCAGTTGCCATCGAGAGTGTCCCACTGGTGAGGTGGGTGCACCTCACCTGCCAGGCAGAGATGGGGGCTGGTGACCTGCATGAGCCTCTTTTCTGGTACACCTGCCATGCAGACATGCAATTTGAGATCTCTAATGGATTGAATCCAACCAGCTCCCAAATCTTTTTTTTGTTTGTTTTGTGGAGTTCTTTTTTTCTTTTTGTTGTTGTTGGTGGTGGTTTTTTTGTTTTGTTATGTTTTGTTTTGTGTGTGTGGATTTTTTGGGTTACTTTGGTTTGGGGTTTTTTTTGTTGTTGTTGTTTGGTTGGTTTTTTTTTTTTTTTTTTGCATTGCACTGGTTGGTAATATGAAAAGCCTGGCAATCCTACCTTTGATTGATGCAGTAATCACCGGCAAGGCTTGTGCCCAAATGCCAGTGGATAATGCACCTAACTCGTGTGACCCTTCAGAAAGCAGCCTGAGTTTAACTGCTGCTTATCTCTGAGATTTCCCAGTGGCATCTTTATACAGTAAGTGTTATCAGTACTTGCTAGGGACCACACAAATGTGTCACTTCTTAGCAAGGATCACAGGAGCCCAGAAAGAGTTTGAAGGAAAGATGATACTGCCATCATTTCTGTTTTATCTAGAAACCATTGTGATTTTCAGTTCCCTTTCCCTTAGGATGCAGCATGCAACTGGTTGTGGGATATTTTTGGGAGTGACACAGTATGATTTAACACAAGAATAACTGAAAGAGGCTTCTGTGGAGGACTGTTTTACCCAGTAATTCTGTTTGGGTGGCAGTTGGTGGTAGCTACAATTATAATTATACAATTATACAGTAAGTTCATTCTGCAGAACAAATAATAATGCTGAAAACGAACATCAATACATCTCAGCTTCAGGCACTGGGAAAAAAGAAGTGGCAGGATGTTTTAGAGTAAGTTTATAAAGAGACAAATCTTTCAAGGTCAGTCACAGCAGTGCTGTTCCTAAGAAAATGGATTTTAAAATTCACTTCTAAAATTAGGATATATTTTACACTGGAATTTGAATTCCAGTAGAGTTGAAAGGATCACCTTGCAAGGTCAGTATGTCTGTTTCCTATGCCTAGAGTCAATAAAGGACATAACTATGGTATTTTGAAATCCTCAAGTTATTACTTTGCTTAAGTCACACATTTTCCTTTGGTTGCTTGGTCTGTGATACATCCCAAATTCTCTCATGTAAAAAATGCTTTTCAAAGGATTTTTAAGTGACTTAGTGACAGGTCCCAGAGTACTATGAGTTGGGTAGAATTTATTGTATTTAACACAAACAGCAATTTTGGCAGTATCTGTCAAAAGAGTACGGATGATGGCCTGTTATGAAAAAATACATGGAGTGAAGGAAGTGTGGAGTTGCAGAGCACTGCTTCTCCAGGGAAATGACCTGCCTGCCCATATTTTGGCTCATTTGTCTATGGTGGTCTCACCTTCTGGGTTGGCATGTTTAGGTAATCTCATATGAAAACATGTCACTACTGGTCTGGGTTCTTAGTAGGGGTAAATTGGATTTCAGCCTCTGAAATATCATATCAGGAATCAGAAAAATTCGGTTGTTACTTATTTTTATTTTAAAGAACGAATTCCCA
Source organism: Corvus hawaiiensis (assembly GCF_020740725.1). Lineage (NCBI taxonomy): Eukaryota > Metazoa > Chordata > Aves > Passeriformes > Corvidae > Corvus > Corvus hawaiiensis. The sequence continues at coordinate 27,141,745 of NC_063219.1, read as the reverse complement.
TAAGCTATGAGCACGTTTTCAATTAAATAAAACAAATAAAAATTGATTTTTTATTTATTTATGATTATAAGACATCACCAGGACACAGAAAGGAAGAAAGAAAATAGAGAGAAAGCTGTACCATAAAGAAAAGGCCAATATAAAAGAATTCTAGACAATAGTCTGATACTTAATATGTTAATAAAGCGAAATCATGATGTAAAGTAGCAATTCAGACACCACTTTCAAAGACTGAAGTGTCAGCTGATAATTTCCTCCAGCATCCTCCATATTACAGGCTAAATTACTTTGACTCATTTTTTTACTCTTGATTTTGAGTTTGTGCTTTGGATGATATGAGTCAACTATTGTCTGCATTTCTGCATCAAAGCTGTAATTCTGATTTGATCTACTTTTCAAAAGGTTTCCAGTCTTTGATTTCCAGGTATGGAGAATTCAACATAGCTCTAGATTAATTACTCCAACCATTAAACTATCTTTTGTCTCAAATAGGCATCGTGACCTTAGTATTAAAGAGTCAAAAGTCTTCAACTTCTTTCCATCTGAACAGTTTTCTGATGCAGATCAGCAGTCAGCTTTCAGGTGTCTTTTTGCTTTGCCAGTATTTGTTGACCTTAGCCAAATCATATCCTTTCCAACCCCCAAAATTGTCCTGATTCTCCTTCTCAGGTCACATCTGCTGTACATAGAAACTTTTCTGTAGGTCAGTTTTGACCCTACCTAGTATCAGTGGAACTCCCCCACACAAAAGCCACGTCCCTCCTAAATAAAAATGGAGCGTGCACCAAGACCTTTTTAGTCAGCTATAGCATGTCAAGCTTTGAACTAACAGACATGTTGGTTAAGTATCAGATCACACCTCCACGGAGAGTGTGTTTCCCAGCAGTCAGTATTCCTTCTCTGAACCAGTGCTTGGTGGTACGTGCACTGCCTTCTGAAGAGCTGTCACATTAATAAACTGAAATGGAAAAATGGCTGCTTCTTCATCTTTGGCATTCCTTTTCCATTTTTTTTACTGTCAAATAAAAATAGTAAGTTCTTTGACCCCTGTACTGAATTAAGACCTAGTAGCAGATCTGAAATATGTAATCCTGTCTCCAGTCACAGTTTCTTGGACTTCCCTCAGCAGTGAGCCAGTGCTGGGGACTTGACTCTGAGACCAGAACTCCCATTTTCAAGGCAGATGAGATCATATGGTGATCTCATCTGAGAGCTTGGAAAACCTCTGGAAATTACCCTGTATGAGAAAAATAATTTCCAACCAAAAGAGGACGTGTAAGATGTCTTCCATACTTAGGTTTTAACACTGGCATCAAGTTTACACATACAAAAAATGCCCAAAAACAACAATAAAAAAGAAAATGTCTGAAACATAGGGATGCTTAATTTTAAATTCAATATTTATGTATCAGAATGGTCTAGTTCATTACCAGGGCTTAATATACATACTTAGAGAAGCTCTAAATAATATGTTTGAAGACTCATTACCCACTTTTATGCTTAACTTTGAAATTTTGCCAAAAGCTAAGAGCAAATTATTTAAAAACCTGTTTAAAAGAACTTGTCATGAGGATATAGTTTCAGGTCAATAAAGACCCTAACTTTGCCTAACTTATTACTGCTTTTGAATTTTTGCTTTGGAAGATCTGAGACAATTGTCTACCTAAAGCACTAAAACATGAATTCAGATCAATTCATAAACATGATGGATTTAAAATACTTAGCAATATGTAAGATAATGAAAAAAAAATTAATTTTGCTATCTTACCACTGTGATAATTTGATGCATTAAGCACAGCTCATTCTTGTTAGGAAACATTGGATATTATAATAAATTTGAGCTTGCAAGAGGCAATAGTTTGGAAAAAATACACATTGGTTGATAATAGTTTCAAGACCACATTTTTTCCCTTTTTTCCCCCCCTTTCTTAAAGAGGATTAATCTTACTTTGTCTGGTGCTTAGTAGCCAAAGAAAATAATGTGTATAAAATTAAATGGGAATTACTTTAGAATTTTAGATGAAAATTGTTTTGGGAATAAACTGATAAAAATAAGGTCAACTGTCTGCATTGAACAGCAATACAAGCAAATCCAGAACCAACAAGCAGTAACCTCAGCAAGACAAAGATCATTTTACAAAATTACTATTTTTCCAAATTTTCAGGTTGAATACTTAATAAAAAGAAGATACACGGATTAAAAAAAAATTAAAAATCACTGATTTAATGATGATTTGGATCACCAGCAATACACAGACAGTCAGAGAATTGAGTGTAGGAGATGAACATAATAAAAACAAATTAAATCTTGTTTAAAATTTGGGGTTTGGGCAGGTGGTAGGTAATTGCTCCAAGGAGAACTATGTTGCAAGACAACAGATATAACTAGTTTCATTTAAGAGATAAGAGAGGTAACACAGGAGAAAGACTGGCTCTACCCAACTCTCCTGACAGCCATTTTCTAACTTTTTTGGATCCTATGCATCCCTTGGCAATCCCTGACTGCTTCCCAACTCCCACTACTAGAAATCTTTCCTCAGCATCTAACCTGCACATAGTTCAATTCAGTACAAGTCTGTGGCTTCCCAACCTATCCTCAGGAATAAGTTTAGTCTCTTTGTCTTTTCAGTGATATTTTTCACATTTGGGGAACACCTCAGCAACTTCCTATGCATTTTCTTTTTCTGAACTGAAAGTCTCCAATTTCTCTCTCATCTTTCCTTATTTTATAGCTTTGTACATCCCTGTCCTCTTCTGGATTCTCCTCATTATGTACCTACTATATATAAGAATATCTTGAACAAGGAAAAAAAAGTATTATCCCTTTTCCCATTTTACTGACATATTAAATGCTTTGCTTCAAAGAGTGCTGAGGTGGAAACAAGCCAAATTTGAATGTGAAAGAGAACTGAGAGAACTGAGCTTTTTAAAAAACATTACTCTTTTAGACAGTAATGCCTGTCCTAGGATTTACCCAAGAAAGTTTAACTTTTTAAGAGAAATTGCCACTCCCCCTTCAGTGCTCACTCCAAATTATTCAACATCCACAGAATTTATTAAAATCTTTCAATTGATTTTGAGGGGCTTTAGAATACTTCCTTCACTCCCTCTCCCAGTAGCTGATGGTTGTTGTGAGTGATTAGGGAAGAAGTACTAATGAAACTCTTCTGTTTATATAGCTCTTCCATTCCACATGAAGGAATCAGAAATTTTTGTGCTTGCATAAGATGAAGACCGTTTGAAATATATTTGTGATTTGTACAAAGCCCTCTTTCCCATTGAAATTGCCTCAAACTGCACTGTTTTCAACATCTACATTATCCTTTTATGGACTACACTCACTGCAAAACTGTGAGAAAACTCTTTGACCTAAATATATATACCGAGTAATGTATCTTTCTAAATAACACAGTGATGTGCTATACAAGTCTCCAAAACTAGTTCATATCTGGCTGTGCATGATAACTACAGGTTTGACACAGGGCATGAAATGAGGAAATACAAAAGCTCCAAATGTTGCATCACTATTTTACAGGGAGGAATTTCTCAGAGACATTTTTCCTTGTAGGCATAACTAGAAATGTCCAGTTTTCACTTAGGAATTTTTTTTAGCTGTCCTATCCAGCTTTTAGTGACATTAGTGGCAGTTTTTGTACTGGCTTCTGTGGGACCTGGATATTCATTTCACTGTTAATCCCCATGAACACATCCATCCTACATCCTACATATCTCAGGTAAGCCCTTTAGCTCTTAGAAATGCGACTCTAATCCAAATTTTGGGCCTGACAAGGGGCTCACAGAAGTCACAGTAAAAGTAATTACTGGGGGATCCAATTCTTTGTTCATGAAGGAAGTGTCAGACAGCTGGTAATCTGTGTTTGACTTGTCTTGATGGAAGAAAATGCAACCTCACATAGCAGCTGGAATGAACATCCTGTTGCTCATATATTCTGCCAGTAGACACACAGGGTCCCAGCCACAGATGATCACAACAGGATAAAAGCAAATCGTTCTTATCTCACCTCAAGCATCATGGTTTTGTTACTCACTTTTGATTTTTTTTCCCCCCAAGTCACAACTAGTAATTTCCATAACACTGATCGTAAAAGGAATAATTAATTTTGGTAATTTTTAAAAACTTTTTTTGCCCTTTTGTAAACCATGACAATATAATAACCAAAAGATCAACAAAAGATCAATATGCTGTGGAGGGAAGCCTCTTACCTCTGCTACACACAGAGACATCAGCTGAACAGTGATCAAAGATGCACGTGCACACTGAATATCGCAATTATCACAAGAACAGAAAGAAAAGTCTGCAGGTGAAGGGTAGACAATGTGATAGTCAAGTTGACTGGGAGGGATATTTTATGATCTGAAACAAATTATTTAAAATTATTAAAAACTGACATTCCTCTTATTTCTGTATTTTGTAGCCAAGAAGGACAGGATTCAAGATTCAGCTTTCGAAAGGTTCAAGTTTAAGAAAATGCATGGCTCTGTCACATTGCTTCCTAAACCACAGCTTTGTAAGTGTTTGAGTCTTGATATTATCAGTATTTGCAAAAAGGGAAAAGCAACATACTGCAGTTGTGTAGGAAGAGAAACTGAGGTGTGCAGTCACACAGTGGTTGGCATGAGTTCTTTGGGTTGTCCTTCCATATTGCTCTGCCATATTTTTTCTGTTCCCCCTCAAATTTCATGCATATTGCTATTTTTACTACACAAGAATGTTCTTTTCAGCTGAAATATAACTGTGAAAAAAATTATCACTTTGGCTCACAAACAAGCAAACACGGAAATCTAGAATGTTTTTGTTGGAAAGTTAGAGAGCTAGTCAGCCACATAGGGACTAAAAAAAAAAAAAAATCCAAACCAAAAAATCAAAATTAAAAAGCAAACACCTTTTTGTTTATTTCCTCTGACTAAATGCTATTTTTTTTTGCAGATTGACAGTTACCCAGATATATATTAAAAAAATAATTCTCCAAAGTGTAATGCAGTCAAAACAATGAGAGAGAGGCCCGGAAAACAGTCACAAAACACCCTTACTTCTCTTATAGCACCTTCCCTCTTGGAAGCACAAACAAGACATACATCTTTTCATTTTGCAGAGTCACAAATCAGATGAATGAAAAAGGATTAGAAAACACTGTGTACCTAGAAACATATATATCTGCACTCCAACTATACTGGCTTGGGAACTATGGGAAATTGAGACTATTGTCATAGCAAAGAAAAATCTTCAGATGCACTGGGATTAGTCCAACAAGCAGTGAATGAGAAGTGGGAATGGATAAGGCAAAGCTTTAAATAAAAACAGTAACAAGCTAGATTTGTGTCTGTGGAGGCATCTCTCTGGTTCCTGTGTTAAATGCTAACTCCAGCTAAGAGTGAGAGCGGACTCTGGATAAGAGGGCACATGGACAGTCACAGAGATCTCTACGGATAATGAAGGCTATGAAGGGTTTTGGAAGGGTCACACATTGCATGGCTCACAGGAAGAGGCAGGACTGATAAAACATGCTGATGGCTTACTTAGTGAGTTTACAATCTGCATAACTTCACATATTGCTGTTTTTCCTACTTGAAAGAGATTACATTAAAAGTTTAGTGTATTTGTTTATGTATACTCATACCATACAAAGTAATTCAAACTGCACCACATCGCTGGAGCCCCATATTTGTTATTATGTTAGTGTAGCAGAGATGGTGCTGCAGAACAGAATTTTTTTGAGCATAACACTATAATGATTACACTGATTGGATGTAACAGCCCACAAATCTGAAGTCTGAGAACATCAAATTACCCAGCTCTGCTTTCTTTAATGCAGATCTGGACCAGAGTGACTCTGCTGTTAGACTTTAAAGGGTACTGCATGCTTGTAGAGCTCAGGTTCTTCTGAGACCTCTTGAAATTTACTCCAAATGTCAGATGTAAATCTGCTATACAATAAAGACTTGAAGTTAGAAAGCTGAAAAAGTAAAAGGTTTAGAGACACTGCAAGGGCTTTTTTTCTTTTTCTACGTAAATCAATACTCTGAATTCAACATCTTTTAGAGAGATATAAATGCAATGGATTACCTAAAGGTGTTTCTTCTTGACAGCTCTTCAATTTTAAAAGTCACAAAGTTGAAAACACTTTCAGTAATGGAAAATAAGATTTTGTTTTAAAATCCCCAATTTATATGAATGTGATACATTTTTTCCTCTACTTTAAGAAACAATGAAATTTCCTCTGCACTCACAGAATTTTATTATATTATTTGATTGGAGATTAACTTCTGAGTAAAAGTATTTTAAAACCACTTCTCTCCATTCTTAGATATATTTTTTTATTAAAAATAAGACATCTAAAACCACTGAAATCTAAATGTATTGGACAAACATGTTCTGTAAAAAAAGGCTACTGTGTCCACACAGGGGCTTTGACAGAAGTTTTGACACACAGATGTTTTGACAGAAAAATGTTTAATCACAGCTTTATGATCAGTGTCTTTAGTCTTTAGTATTTCATTTCCAGACTCCTTTGTTTCTTTATCTCTTTATATTTCTGACATATTTTGAGATTCATATGGTTAAATAATTTTAATGAAAACAACTCTGCTCGTCTGCAATTTGGATATCTTGAAGTAAGCAGAATCCAACAACAAGCTCAGTTCTGCCTGATGTATGAAGTCGTTTCTCACCTCATGCACACCCTCCAAACACTTTGAGATGAGAAAATTCAGCCTCTTCCTCCTCTTTTCTTTCCCCCTTCCAACACTCTCCTCCCTGAAGGTTCCTGCTGTAACGAGTCACATAAACATCATTGCAAGTCAGAGAAAACTTTGATGAACATGGAATAGTTTACACTGACTGGGAATGGCCAGCCAAGACCTATCAGGTTCGCCAGAAGGTTAGAGAAGAATTACAAAATCTTGGCTGGTTTCTGTCTGTTTGTGCAGGTACCTGCCTATGATAACTTCCTACCACATGAGCTTCATTGCCTCTCCAGAGAGCAGTTTGCTGCACCCAGCCAACTTTTCTTAGGCTGAAAAGGTCTATGGTTGAAGAGGTCAAAAAAATGTACCTGACATGCTGGTAGGGAGCAAGCTGGGAACAAATCATTATTTTGCCTTTCAGAGTGGAAATTTTCTTGGGATTCCTCTATGAAAAATACATTTTTTTTAAAGTTTTACTCAAATTTCAGATTTTTTTTTCTCTGTTCTCACTGCCAGACTATCATAACATTTTTGATTCATTTTTATTTCTAAGCTTTTCTGTAAATCTCTCTCTGAAATTAAATTTGAACTTTGATCATGTGAGAGGAACATCTGCATAGTTACCCCTCTCAATTTAACTGTATTTGAAAAATGAGTTAGAAATATGGTATTTATGAGCATATTTTGGGACATATTTCCCAAACAAATAACTGTAGATGTGACCCTTTTCGTATTGTTTTGTTTGTTTGTTTGTTTGTTTTTCTTATCAGATTATTCATTTTGCTTAAAACAAATGCATGGAAATATATATGATCCCAGTCATAAAATTATCCCTGCCACCCACCAGTACCATCCCATTTACTGTCAGGGCACCATGCAGCAGTTACCCAGCTGTGCAGCATGGGGAAGAGGGCAGAATCCAGCCCTTCTGTAACAAACAAATCCCAGGAATACTGCAGAATCACTGCGGAAAACAGAAAGAAGAGCAAATCAAGCCTTAAAGCTAGTGGAGGCTATGGATTCTTCCAACACATAAAATCCTCCTTTTGCTCAGAATCTTTTCAGTGCCTCACCTTTTAAATGAGTTTGCAAATAGCATTTGATTTCAGTATTATTTCTGTTTGTTCACACTTGTAATAGTCTTAAGAAGGCTTTCAGGGGATTGATAAATAAAGTTTCCAGTTTAGAGTTGAAATTTCCATACATATTAAATGCTTTTCTCTGCCTTTTAGTAGCTAAATGCAGAAGTCAAGATATGTAGCCTTTTATTACCATATTCAGCCTAAATTTTCTATGTTTATTCATATCCTGTAGTTCTGGAGAAGACTGATATAACAACCTGAACCTCACAAGCTGTTTTGATCCCGTTGCATGAGCTATAAATCATAAAGCTTGTACAGAAGATTGACTGTGTGTCAAGGGCAGGGACACAGAAACAAACCCAAAAGCAAACCAAAACAAACTTAAATGTATAGAAAGAGTTTTGAAGTCTAAAATTATGTGTCTTTTTGTTATACTGTTAAAAGAAAGATAGAGATGTGTTCATCAGAACAAAAGATGGCTGCAATAAGGGTTTCTAGCAACAGAAATCAGAAGTCCTAGTATGGAAAAGCATGTCTTCTTTACCACAGCCTAATTGTTCCCTGGTGTTTATATGTGGTTATTTGACAAAGTGAGTAATTTTAAAGGTTCTTTCAAGTTAAACAATATTATTTCATAAAAAGAGTATATATATAAAAAAAAGAAAAGAGAAGAAATAACCACATGCAAATAGAATAATAATGGTTAATTGCTATTCACTATTTCTTTCCTGAGTGATTGTTTGGGTTGTTTTTTTTTTAATTAACAATCATTTTTATTTTTTAAATAAACTATTTGTTGGTAAATAGGATTTCTTTTTTTTCCCCAAACAAAGGGAACAGCATCACATTTCTGGCTTTCAAAATATTTGATGTTTTAAGCTCAATGACATTAAACCAGTTAACACTTCTGCCTTGGTTTTCGTTCTCTTGCTTCTTCACTGTTTTTCAAGTAGATTTCATTCCTTGCAATTTTGGGGAAAAGACAGAAAATGTGACATAAATGCAAATTGAAGACTGAAGTGATAAAAAAAAATCAATAAAAATCAAACTAGACTTTTATTGCTGTTAAAAGAACCCTCACATTTCTCTGATTTCTCAAAATCTCTTGGGATCCGGAAACACTTACAACATTTTTGGGTAGACACTACACCTGCTTTTTAATACATTTTTTTTTAAGAAGCCTTGATATATGTAGATACACACAGCCAAAACCTTGTATAGTAGAAGATCAACAGCTTGAATAATACTTATTTTAACTGAGGTTTTAGTCAGTAGAAGAACTACAGTGCCAGGGAATGGGAAAGACCTTCTATTTCCAGGTGTCTGCATTAAATAAATCTCCCTGTTCACCTAGCAGGCAGTCTGAGAGGTTGCTGCCAGCGGTAGGAGAGTGTGCAGGAGGTTTCTGATATAAAATAACATGTTTGAACTGGTGAGAAATGGAGACACGTTGATGCTGTTGTACCCGCTGCACTCTTGCCTAGCAGGCTGCAGCTCCCTGAGAGCTCAGCGGGGGTTACCCAGGGCTGTGCCATCAGTCGCATCCCGGAGTCCATTTCGGACAGCCCCGCCATCTGGCTCCGGCAGCCAGCAGCGTTACAGGGCAGTGGATGGTAAAGAAGGTAGAGAAGGGTGTCTCATGAGGGTTTGAGATGCCTTTAATCACAGCTTGCCTCCGCAATGTTCAGAGGTACAGAGACCTCGTGGTCTGGGTGCGGGGTGGTTTTGTCAGGGGCCCAGGGGCGGTCCCTGGGCGGGGTTGGGGTACAGGAGCCAATAGGGAGAGTCTGAGGGAGTGGCCAAGGCCAGGGCAGGGAACAGGGGGAGCGTACAGAATCACGGGGTTAACAGGCTGTCTTGGGGTGACTTTATGATGTGTATCCCATATCGCTGCCCTATGCCCAGAAATTAATTCTTGTGCCTTTCTATGCCTCTAAACTGAGCCTGAGAGGAGAAAGGAAAAACTGAGCAAAACTTTTTTCAAAGCAGTTTGTAGCTCCTTCAAGGTCACACAGAGATAGTGACTTTTTTTTCCAGCTGCAGTGGGGGAGCGAGGAAGCACCCAGCTTGCAGGGGTTTTTTTCCAGTCAGCTTTCAGCCACTTTTTCAGTTTCTTTTTCTCCAAAGAGAGACTGAGAGTTGAACTTTTTTTCCTACCCTGGAATTTCGGATTTTCTCCCTTTTCTGCTGGACTGCTTCAATATCAGAACACATTGGGAGGACTTTCCACCGAGCACAGAGGGCCTGGGCCTGGGCCAAGCCCCAGCTCTGAGGAGACCAAAGGGAGGACTCTAACACTTTCCCAGGTTCTTTTCTTCACAGCAAAAGATTTTATTATTTAGCATTATTTTCCTTTTCCCATGTGTTTGTTAAATAAATAGTTTTTATCTCTTTCACTTTCCTTCAAGGAAAATTTATTTTTCCGGAACCTGGTGGGGGAGGGGTGGTGACCTGCCTCCTCTCAGAGAATATATCTCTAAATTTGACCAAACCAGAACACAGGCCACGACAGATGCCTTGTTCTCTTTGGTCTTTTGAAAATGAATATTTTAATTCAGAATCTTCCTACTTAATCACAACCAATTTCTTTCTCCTTTTTTTTAATGTTTACTTTTAAACTGCTGAATTTTAACGTTTTTTAATGTTATTTTCTACAATAGAGAAGAAATTACTTAATGCATAAAATCCTACAGATTATTAAAATTCCAAAGCAGGATTAGAGAGCACTTGAGTGATACACTGATACACACTTCCCTCTGATACCTGTCAGATATATAAAGATTACTAGGGAGCTTCCCTCCCACTCCCCTTAACAGGCCCTTAAGAACCTGGATTTATTGTGACATGCTTCTATCATCTTTTCTTCTTAATGCTCTGTGATTCAACTCTTGTTCTTCTGTGCAAAACCTTCATGCTTTAGACCTTGAAGTCACTGAGCTCATTGAATACTGCCAAAGAAAGGTGAGATAGGAAGGATTTCTACCTCTTTACTATGTGGAATACTGGATGGTAAAATATTCTTTTAAAACCCATGCTTAATGTAATCACAAATTTACTCAAAATCACTTGAAACTAATTTAAGTGAGAGATGTCACAAGCTGAAATGTCATTTGTCACAAGTCAATGCTGTGCTATTTCTGGAGAAAACAAATTTAGTAAATAGCCTGATTAAAAAGGATTTGTGAGAATGTAAATAAATGAAGTTCAAAGAAATCAATGCTGTGTTTTATATACAGGCAGTGAGATTTCTCTAGGGCAGGAAGAAAAAGTACCAGCCACATGAAGAACAAAACCAGAGCAGATATTCGGTATTTGCAGCCCTGTTTCCAAGCTGGCTACCAGGCCAAGAGATTGCAGAGAATCCTCCTGACAACCTCAAGACACGAATCACACTGTGTTTGGTGCCAGCTGACAGAAAAAAACCATTCTTTTCAGCCTGTTCAAAGGAAGTTTTCTTCAAGCAAAGGAAGAGTATGAGGTAGACCTGAAAAGATTAATTTATTCTCTAGATCTGCTCTTTTCAGAACAAATCTACACTTCATATATCTGTAGAAATGGCCAGCAAATCTCATGGGAACCATGTTAGCAAAATCCCAAGTGTAAAGAGTCAGCAAAGGAGCTCCAGAGGCTGCCTTTCCTCACAGCCAAATAAATCAAAATTAAGTTTTCTCAGGGGGATGGACTACATCTGAGAATCAGGTTGTTTAAGGATAAATAGTTTTTTGAACTTTTTTACTTCTACAGAACCTTTCTTCTTAGTAGACACACCAACTTTCACTGAACAATTTTTGTTTCCTAAGATTTCTGTAAAGAAAAAGGATGAAAAATAATCAGGGATAAGTCAATAAAAACCTAATTCTCATTTTCTTATGCTCCTCTCACGGGTAGAAAAAAAATCATCTCGTTTTAACTGAAAGTTGTAATCCTGTTATTCCTGTTGTGAAGAACCCAAGTTTCTTGCAGCTGCAGTAAAAATTCCACTCAAAGGTACTGATCAAGTGCTTGCATTAGCAAGTAGCAGAATTTCACTAACTCTAGCTGGTACAAACTGGCAATGTTCTTATGGTAGCAATGGAATTGGCAAGTTTAAATTATTTCTATGAAAGTTGCTTTATGGATCTGCAGGGGGAAGAAATCTGCCCACATCACTTCCCACAGAACAGATTTCAATGAATTCCCAATAGTGTGTCTGATAAATTTCACCTTTTATTTTTGCTTATCTCTGGGGAGGATAGAGTTCCTCAAACATATCCATTATTCAGAGGTCTACATTGATTTTTTTTTTGTTTCAGATATTAAGCCCACAGATTATTATGAGCCATTTGAGCTATGCTATCACTTTGTTCCAAGGGTCAGGCGAATCACATAGTACTGTTTCCACACTCCTTCTTGGGACATTAGTTTAAAATCCACCACCACATGCGTGGCTCTGAAATTCTCTTTTTGTGATTGATCATGCTAGCAAAACTTGCACAGTGTGGTGTTACTAGAAGGTGAGGTGTTCCTACGAGGTGAAGTTCCTGTAGATAGGAGCAGGATGATGTCCTTAAGGCATATTTTGTCTCTAGAAGAAACACACATGGTCCCTTTCTTCAAGTATTTAGAAACATGGGTCATATTTTGTCCTCTGCTGAGTTTAGGTCATGCAGCACCATAGCCTAGGTATACACAATCACATCTGCAACAATTAGTAGAGAGATATTCATGTTTTAACTCAAATGATGAATGTGTATGAATTTTTCTTCACCCAGCTTTTTTCTGTCACAGTCAGTAAGTTCTCAAGTATACAATCATCACAAGATAAAATTCTCAGACCACAGCAACAGTGATGCTAATAATTACTTCCATTTAGTAGGCATGCAGCTCCATCTTGGAGCAGAAGGAAATGCTGCAACACTCCTTACCCTGCCATTTGGTGAAAGCTGGTTTTGTTGCTGCTTCTGTCACAGAAAGATGAAAGAAAGGCAGAGAATGACTACAAGGGAGTATCTGGTTGCTGGCTTCCTTCACTGGAAAGATACCAAGGCCTATTACATTAAGTGAGTATTGTATAGAGTGTTGATCTTCAGAGCAGGCCCAAAGATACACTTTTATGTAATAATAATAATAATTACCAAACAACAACAAAAAATTCCACTAAATTACAAAAATCCACAAAAGGTGTTCCCACGGGAAGCTGGAGGCAGCACGAAATACCAACATCTTCAAAATAAATAAAACATCTTCAAAATAAATAAAATAAATCATGGCAAACCAGTCTGCACAGACACTGAAGGGAATAGGCAAGGATCTGCCACCTCACACTGCTAATCCAGTGACTGCAGGTGCAGGGAAGCACGAGGAGAACTACTCACAGGCAGCACCCGGGCTCACACAGTCACCCTGACCCCTTTGGTGACAGTCCCAGGCAGGGCAGCCCCTTGGTCTGACTCACCCCACCATTTATGCTATCAGCAGGGCTGGGCCCTTTCCCAATTCCTTGGCAGATATGCACCTCCTGTTGAGAAGTCTCCTGGTCTGAAACCAGCTTGTCAGGTGGACACAGGGATTTCCTGGTGCGTGGTGCAGGCTGTGGGTCCCAGAGGCAGCCCTGGGCATGGATGTGTGGCACAGCAGCTGCCCGTGGGTGCATGGGGAGGAACTCGCTGAGCTGCTCTGCGTTTGCTGCCGGGAGCAGCAGCGCTCCAGCACTGACCGTGGCATTGCTCGCTCTGCATTCCTACCCCTGCTTACCCCAGATTAATCAGTTCTGCAGCTGACATCCTTGGGCTGCTGCACTGAATAGGAAAGCTATTTGCTTTTTTCTATTTCCTCACAAAAAGCTCCATCAACGTGGTGTTGCCTAGGGTGCCTACCTACAGCATAACTGATTCCTCCCTGCCTTGTGAATTACCCCTGTATGTTTATGCCACTAGCAAATTTTAGAAATTATGTATATGATGCTGATGTTCTTTCCCTTGGATAGAAGTTGGGTGAGATTTCCCAGCTCCTGCGCTCCTGGTGGAGGCAGGGAAGTGACAGGTATGATTCCTTTCCCTCCGAGACACTCTGCCCCATGGGACAGGTAGAGTGCACTTCTAAATATCCCAGCATATACTGGGAAACATAGGGTATCCTGGTGGGACACAAGGAAATCTGAGCATCAGATAAATTAAAGTCACATCACCTTGCCCATCATATGAATCTGACCACTGTGTAATATTCTCTGATTTTAGCAATTAAAGGGACACTGGTTTGAAACATCTTTTTTCAGTGGCACGTTGCTCCCAGCCCTGCACACAGCTGCCTGCACTTCCCACTCTTATGCAAAAAAGGACCTGGATGTGTCAGTGAAAGATGGCTGGTGATCACAGCACTCAAGCTAGACATAACAGGATTGATATTCTAAGCTGCCCTGGCATCTGAATACCTCAAAATACAGAAAAAACAAGGACTGGAACAGGTTGCAAAGGGAGGTTATGGATTCTCCATCCCTGATGACTATTAGAAAAAACTTACATGGCTGTGGACAATCTGCCCTAGTTGTCCCTACTTTGATCATGGGGTTTGAATTAGATAATCTGCAGAGACATCTTCCAACCTCAGCAATGTTGTGATTCTATAAAAATATGCTTAAGGTCATTCCAGAGATGTAGGATGTGCTCAGTGACATCCAGCTGCTCCTTTAGAGGGATTCTGGTACCCTACAGGTCCTGTTTCCCCTCAGCTCACTGCCCACAGACCCCTGGTATCCTGAAGAAGCCCAAATGATCCAAATGACCAAATGACACCCCTGTGTGTGGAGGGCTCAGTTGCACACCCTGCCCAGCCTCCCCCAGTCAGCTTTGGAAGGAGATTTCTAAAGAATCCCACAGGAACTTGATGGAGCTCTGAGTGCAAAAACTCACTTGGGAAAGGATGTGAGGGTTATGGAGGCAGCACAGACTGCCTCTCCCAGCTCCATAGCTCTTGTCAAATAGATTTGACAAATCTAATTACTGATACTACTACTAATAGCAGACTGACTCGTGGTAGTTTTTGGATTTGTTTCCTCAGCAACTGAAAATTGCAGAAACATTTATTTAATGAATAAACCGGGGATTAGCCTCAAAAAAAAAACCCCAAAAAACAGTTCTTTATATTTTTCAGGAAAGATTTAAATAAGTTTCTTAAGATATATTCATAAACCTTCTAAGTCATATCACCCAAGTCTCACAAATTCATGTGGGCTTAAACTTTTACTCAAAATGCCATTGTAAGCAAATATTTCAGACTTAATGTAGAGAGCAATTATTTTTGAAAAAAAGCTTCACTATGCTGATTCCTGATTCCTTACAATTCAAACAAGAGAAACAAAGCCTTGAAGTTAGAGAATTGAATGCAAAGAGCTTGGATGTTGAATCTCAGTGCTCAGTAAATATCATCCCTAAAGAAGCGATATACAGCCAGTGAATCATCCTTCCTTTTCCATTTTCCCTCAAACTTCATGCTTCGATGTCCCTAATTATTTTCACACTGAATAACTTTGAGAAAACGTTGATCTGTTCACCAGAAGTCCACAAATAGAAGGGAAAATAAAGTCTCATTTTCAAAAAAAAAGTGTTATACATTGTACACAGCTCTGCAAGATTGCTGATACCAAATGCAGCAGAGAGAATTCAAGCTTCTGTGGAACAATAGGGAAATGGGGATAAAACTATATTTAACTATATTTATATTCACAGCCTCCTACAACGTGGGAGAAATAATCACCTATGATCAGGAGAGTAGGCACCGATATCATAGCCTTTTGTTTTCCTGCTCCAGGTAAGATAAATAGCAGGCACTGAACACAGCTTGGGCAGGCATAATTTTAGTGCTGCAGACAATGAACTACAACCTAATCTTAGACACAGTCCTGCAAACCCCAGCCCCACTGCTGGGCTGGGGAGCAGGTGCCCTATGTGTTTGCAACAGCTTTCTGTTGGGAAAGCTGCACACACAGTTCCCACACTTCTCCATTAGCCCATGATTAAGTGTAAATGGCTATAAGTACCCCATAAGTTTACAATATATCAAATTTTCTAAATTCTCTGTGGTTAGGCATGAGTGGGATTCTATTAATATTTTAAATCATGCAGGAAAGCATAAAACAGACTTATAAACACCCACCCTCTTTAAAACTGAGGGCTCCAGGGATAGAGGGGTCATTCTTGCAAAGTGTAACATGATTACATGACTGATTTTCTAGTATACAGCTGTTCTTGTATGAAAGGATCCTGGAGCTCAAAACCAGCAAGATGTTTCCCATCATGTTCCCCTTTCTTTTTGCCCAGCAGCTGTTTGATGGAAAACATCACCAGTACACAAGAAAATGTGACTAGGGGAACATCTTCAAGGGTTCAGACCAAAGCCTAGTAACTAGTCTCTGGTGATGACTAAAAGAACAAGACTAGTGAAGACTATAAAACTAGACCATGCATGTTCCTTAACCTCCAGCCATTTTCAGCTCAGGGATCTTCTGGAGACAATTTATTTTAAACCTGACTGAAAGGAAACATCTCCAACTCTAGAAACCAATAGAAATTATGGCTAGAATGAAAACTAACAAAGCTGATGTGGTTCAAAGCTCTCAAATATATATCCGTGACATCAGGCATGGCCTGTTACAGTGATGCCCATAAATAAATGTTTCAAGGTCTTCATTGGAAAGTCCTCTCACCCAAAGGAAAACTGGAGTGTGACAGCTCAAAAACATCCACCAAAGCAAAAATCCAAACCAAAAACCAAAATCAAAGCCAAACAATCAAACTAGTCTTAAACTCTTAATATATGAGCTCAAATCAGTCAACATAAATATCTGTAAAGCTGTGCTCTACCTAGTGGAGCCATGCATCACAGGGCAGCCAAAGAACTTGCTCCTTCCCCTATGATATTCATCCGTAAAATAAATGCTTTTGCTACCTGGGAGCAGTGCTCTGTCCCCATGGTCTTGCAATATTAGCAAGAAAATGAATTCTGTTTAATTTCTGCAGCTGCTAGTCTGTCTTGGGGAAAGGGTTCTGCTTGCTGTCGAGGCTGCAGTTAGAAAGTCTTTATCTCTAAGAGATACTTTTATTATTTTTATTTTTATTTTTTCTTTAAATGTCAGCACACTTGCCAAAAGGCATTACTGTTGCAGAAAAACTCATCTTTAATATCTGCATCTTATTCCTAAAACAGTTTAGCTTTTTATTGCCACTGTTTATAGAAAGCCTACAGTAATATAAATGGCATTCATAAAAGTTGCCAGGTTTTTAGCAGCATGCTGTGCCTTCACAGCAGTTACAACAATTCTGCTGCCACAAAATAGTATCCAATTGCAGTATCTACTGGCAGAAGCACAAATTGTTCTCTTAGGTTGGACATTGCTGGAATAAGAACACATTTGCTAGCACCTTTTTTGTTGTTGTTTTCTGGTTTTTGGCAGGATGAAATGTTTCTTTTTGTTTTGCCACATAAAAAGGAAGGATCAGGGAGTTTGGGTTTGTGCCCCATTAAGAGAATTATTATTTTTGTCTTATGATATGAGGCTTAATTATTTCCTCAAAATTAATTATTAATTCCCTGTTTGATGCTTGTATTAGAAATTCATCTTCCCACAACAGTATTTCTCCATGGAAGGTATGTACTTTGTCTAGAGAAATCTGAACTTCTCTCATTACATGATGCCAAGATTTTGGACAAAAGTACTTGCTCTCAAGCACTCTAAGGGGATGCCTCTCAATCAGGATTAAGCCCTTTTTCTCTACAAGCCAAACCATATCCGAAGCAGCTACCGTGCTGCAAAAGTCAGGTGAGAGAGGAACACTGATAAATGCCTGTCCCAGGAGCAAATGCAGAGACTAGAAATGATCAGCTTTGATCTGGAGAATGCCCTTTGCTGTGTATCCTATGAAACTACAGCCAGACATCCAAAACCTGGAAAACTTCCCTTTGCCAGTGCTGAATAAAGACCACATCCCTGCCCTGTCTCATGCCCAGTATTCATTTACTTCTAAGCAGTACATTGTGGTCTCTCACATGTATTCAGTGGATATCATAACTGAGTCCATGACACAAAGGTAATCCCTGGTCAATTTTGTCTAGGTCTTACCACAAAGCTCTTGAAAACTTTCTGACAGAGTTAGAGCTTTTGTGATTTCTGACCTCTCTCCCTCTTTCAAGAAAAAGCACCACTCCTAAAGCTTACCAAACCACAGCCGTGATCCATGCAAGCAGCCAGAAATATCCCATTTGAGGACAGCATTGCAAGGTGAACTGAGCTTTCCATTTAGGACCAAGATTAGCGTCTGCTGGGAAAAGATCTCAGTACCTTAAAAAGGACGTGAGTTTTTCCCCAATTCACACTCTGTTTATGATGGCCTGCCTGGCATCTGGCTGCAGCGCAGAATTTCAAATTTGTTTTTCCTCCAGGGAGTCAGAGTACTAATCTACAGTAACACAGGCTGCAGGAATCTAATCATTGTACCATGACCCCAAATGATCTTGTTATGCATTCTGCTTCTGCCCAGTCTATCTTGTGGATTGACAAAAGTTTCTGCAGTCTGGAGATAAGGAATGTGGTCTCATCCATTTATTCTTACTTTACTAGCCTGGAGAAAGCAATATATTCCAGTCATTCAGATGAGAGACTTGCTGATGAGCACGTGGGAATAAATGGGAACCAGTGAATTATGTGCACAGCCACAATGTGGCTTTAGTGAAGAGTAAAGTAAACCTCCAGAGACGTGCTGCTGACAGAATCAGAAAGGTGAAGATGGGAGCATCAAGCTTCTTGGGACAGTTTGGAGTTAAATAACAAAAGGCAGTACCATCACTCTCAGGGAGATTTCCAAGCAGATTTACCTACCATTTCTGTTCTTTTATTTTATGGCAGTTTCTTCCTGAAAACTTGGAGGAAACAAGCAAGTTGTGGGGAAAAGAGAAGGCTGCTTGCCCTGACATCATCACCTTCCCTAAAATGATGGCCCTGCAGTGAATAACAACATGTTTAGACATGTTTCCTCTTCAGTGGCATCTCTATCCCAGGCTGGAGAAGACAATTCTCCCATAGCTTTTAGGGACACAACACTATGAGAGGCCTAAAGGAGGCAACAATCTGCCTTCATCTCTTTGCTTACTTAGCACTTCACGTGTTTGGTTCAGGTGATTGTACTGCACTATCAGGATGTATATGGACTTACTGCATAAAACTCAGCAAGGAATGAGGGGACAGTCAAAAACTGAACATGGCAAATGCCTGGGAAATAATTTGCCTCCCTTGTTTTGAGAGGAATTGACCTATTGCTTGCTCTCTGTAGCCTCACTAGGCCAGGCATGAGAACCAGCCACCTGTGCAACAGAACAGCTCCGTGACCAGCTCATTGAAGTGACGGCAAGTGCTATCACTTATTTAATGGATGCATGTCTCTCAAATGTCATAGCAAGTCTTTCCCTATCTGAGCAGCAGTGCTTCTCACAGTAAGGTCCACTTAGGTAATTTCCAAAGTCACAAAGATGGACAGTTTTCCTTTGGACTTCCCAGTACGTTTTCATGTTGCTTCCCCGAGGACTCCTCACTGCACTCTACCTTTTCCACTCTGTAATGCTCTCAGGAAAGCAAATCATCTGCCCTGTTCCATATATGTCCCCATCCTTATCCTGTTTGCCCACCGATCCACCAAGATACAGAAAAAAACAAGTAGGTGAAGCAGTCTTCAGCTTCACCAGGTACTCCAGGTAATCTAACATATCTTCCAGAGACAAGCCTAACGCAGGATGAACTGAGTTACTTTGATCCTAGGTTGGTGCACTGCCAGTGAAATAATTATCATTTAAAGGTTAATTAAAGAATCTGCCTTTGCAGGTTGTGAGGAAGGCATTTAACAGCAGGAACTGAGCTCAGGAGTTGTCGGTTTTTGTGCATAATACATAACGATAGAGGCACTAAAATGCATACGTCTTCCAGACTCACTTTGATCTCACCCTCAGCAGAGTAAATGCCATCCACCCCGGGATTCGGTGGAGCCATTCTGAATTTACATATTATGCACTAAAGCAGGCCCAGGAAATAAAGCTGCTCTGAAGAAATCCATTTCATCATGTCTTTTTATCTGCAGCCCCACACACAGCCTGCTCCTGACATACAAAGAGTTACACATTTAAGGCTTGCCCAACTTACCAATCACTCAGCACTGAAAAATGCATTTCTTGGTGATTTTCAGCTCTCAGGACCTGGTCAATGACTGGAGGAGTGAAATATGACATCTCAGAACAATGGTATTCACCCAGTTGCAGCTGCAAGGAGTAAAGCTCGTTGCCCAGCCAGCTACAGCTCTCTTGAGCCTTCAGTGCCATGGTGAAGCTGTACTTCCTGCCCTCAGAACTCCATTTTATTCCCTCACTGACATACATCTTTGGAATGCCTCTCTACACTACACCAAGAAGGACAGCATTTTTCAAAGCATTTTTTTGCTTGGCCTACAAAACCTCAAGTCCCAAGTCCACGTAGGGCTCAAATCTTCACTCCATCCTCATTACATAGATAACACCTTAAGCGTTTTGTCCCTTTTATTTTGACATGTTCTACTGGAACAATCAAATACCCATGATGATCCTGATTTTAGCTCACCCAGTTTATGCACTACCAAGAGTAATTTATGTTGCTGCCTCTGTGTTTTGTTTTCCTTAAAAGCTATTGGTTTGATGAAAGCGATATAATGATGACAGTGGCATCCATCATTTCTTCCTTATTTACATCAAGATTAAAGTAACATCATTTTAGGATGTGCATGTATTTCCCAACTGAGAGCACAGAAGAAGATACCAAAAATTCAGAATATGACAAACCTGCCAAGAGTGGAGAGAGAGACTCAACAGACACTTTGAGAGTTGGTATAAGGGCTTGCCTGAGTAGTTTGTACCCATCTCCCCAGTGACAATGCTTTTAACAAGCATGCTGCTGCATGCTTTTCTAGAAGCTCTTCTCACTGTACCTCTTGTGCTGGCACACACACCCACACAGAGTATCATTCAAGGCTTTTGGCAACCCTGTTCTGAACAGAGGATGGGAGCTGATGTGCAGGTGCAGAATTTTGCATCAGATGCCAGTGTCACCTCTCCCACAGATGGCAGCTTGCAAATAGGAAATAAGTAACTGAAAATGTTGTGGAACAGGGCAACACCAGCAATCTCAATGTGCAGCCTCTGTGTGGAAAGGAGAAGGGGAGCTGGTAAGAAAGCAGAGCTGTTCAGGGATAAAGGAAATAATGTCAATTTAGGGAAGAACAAATTAGATAAAGGGAATCCCAAGAGTCAATATGAAATAAGGAAGAAGGGAGAAAATGCAGCAGGCAAGGACAGGTCCCAGACAATATGGAAATACAGAGACAACTTTTACGAGGCCTACATCCCTAGGGCAGCCACTCAGGGCTTTTCCCTTTTTTTAACTTCCACTCTGTGTCCTTCAGTTTGGTTTTCTTTGCACACACTCCATTTGATCTCCAGCATGCTGAAGGCAAGAACTTTTTAAAGAAATGTTGTTGCCAATTTGGAAACAAAGAAGTGACTGTAATGAGCTACCTGAGATATATTTTTACAAAGTCAAACCTCAAAAGGTTTTATTTATTTGATGAAGAGCAGACAGAACAGATGTGAAACAGGAAAAATCATAAACAACAACAAAAAGAAAACAATTTAGATGGAACCACATATTAAAAAAAATATGTGGTATAATTAGATATATATATTTTAAAAACAGGACAGCCTGTATCTTTCTGATAAATAGCTACTGTCTATTGGGAAAGACTTTCCTGTGACAGCTACCTACTATTTCCTTACTCTTATTTTCCTACTGGGAAGCAGCATCAAGAATGTGATGCCCTTATATTTAGCAAACATTTAACCAATACATGTTTAATCATTTAAGAAAAAGCATCATAAATATAATGCTTTGTGCATGAGAATCATCAGGGAGTAATTAGAACTCTTAATGCCTACAGAATAAATATGACATCCTCCTGTTTCAGAATCACTCTCTAACTCTCCCACAGAGCAGAAATACAGAGGAAGCAATTAAGCAGCCAAAAAAAAAAAAAATTGAAAATGGTACATTGAGGGGAAACACTTCTGAAGTTCAATCCACACATTTCATTGTACTTTGGGACTCTCAGATCCCCCAGTGAGCAATAGACCTTTTAATGTAATTGATCTTATTTCAGTTAAGGTATTCTACTTGGACATCTTTTGACAATAAACAGATTCGGTCTGTGTTTGTCAGAGTTATCTCAGCTGGTCTAAGAAAACTTACAGCAAGTTCATAAGGGCTTAGTTGTTTATTGCAATGAGAATCTTGGTGTGCAAACAACTGGGTGCTCACCAGAAGTCACTGGAGAAAACACCAAGCTACAAAGCAGAGATAAGGTGTGCCTGGGACTTGAGTACAGAGAAAAATGAATCATTCCAGTTTCATTCACCATGACCAGTAATGTAATTTCTTGTCTCTTGCTGATTTTTAAAGAGAAATTTTACAAGATCAGATGGAATTTTCAATAAAAACAAAGCCAACCACATTTCTTCTGGAAAGGGGCACAAAAGTGTCTGGGTAATTTCCCCAAAATGTTCTCTCTTATTTTATAAAATGCAACTAGAAAGCCAAGTTTTATAGCATAATGTTTAAAAGTCACTGTCAACATTCCCCCGGGATTTCTTAAAATCATTTTGTACCGAGTGAGACTATTCTTACTCAGGTCACAGAATGAGATGGCCTTCTCACACAGATCCAGTGCATTTCAGATCTCCTTGCCAGTGTGACAAAATAACACTACACACACATCACATCCTGTACATCACTACAACAGGCTGTGAGTGACTTATGCAAACAGATTATGTGCTGTAACCATGCATTTCTTTCTTTACAAAGAATTTCTTTCTTTACAAATAATTCAGAAGTGAATGCTTTGAAGTTGTAGACAGAACATCAAAATATACCATAGAAATATAATAGTATTTTTCAGTTCCACACATTACATTTTTGCAATATTTACATTAAAATATAAACATAAAAGACTGAGTGCAAACATATTCTTTTTATAGATGGAAGTGAATGGGCAACCTCATTATTTTTCTTTAAAAATGGATAATACCAGTTGCTTCTAAAGGAATCAACAGTATAACCCTTTTCAAGAATTAAGTATGAAATCCTGAAAATTACTTAATCTTAGCTCAAGCTAGAAGAACCAAAGGTGTCCCACACCTATAAACAGCCACAAGTTTCAGAAAGCAAATCAGTATATTTCTCCTTTTATGAGGAAAATGGGATTTATTTGATGTCCACAACTATGTATGGGATTAGTTAATAAAAAAAGGGAATGCAGAGAACCAGTGGTGAGGGGTCTTCTGCCTGCTGTAACCATGGACAAATCACTCATCTCTTTGTGTCTCAGTTCCTCAGTGGCACAAGGCTGCTGTGACATTAAAGCACTTAAAAACCTGAGCTCCTTCTTGTTTGCTAGAGCAGATGTCCATATTCTTCTAGAGCCTCTAGCAGACCCTTTACCATTGCTTTGGGGAAGGGCCGGAGAGATTATGACACGGACAATTGGATAATAGTTTCTCTTCTCTCCTGAAGCCTGATAAGATTTGTTTGTTCCTCCCATTCCAGGTCTTTAATTTGATGTGTCTGCCTGTTCTTTATATTGATGAAAGCAAAAGGAGTTTCAAAGGAAAAATGAGAAAACAAATAGAATAAAGTTTTGCCAATCATCCTCCCTACTTTGTAGGAATCTAATTTGTGGCTAAACCTGGTGAAATCCCCACTAAAGAAAATACAAAATGATACATTCTTCTTTTATCTGTGGTGAGATAGTGTGGTCTCTGTGTCAGGGAGGTTACTGTCTTCAAGTAATCCCTTCACATGGATTCAAGCAGACTCAGTAATCCAGTGTTTGCATTTTGCCCTCTCTGACTAAGCAGAGACTGAGCCAAGCTAATGTGCAGTGCTCTGTACTGCTGCTAATTTACAGATCTGGTCTAAGAATGAAAGGTTCATTAGAAGGGGTTATTAACTAATTACCACCGTGCTTTAATATAATGTAATGCAGAAAATTGAAAGATCTATCTGAATTGTTTAATGTAATAATTAACATTCCAGAAGTAACAAACTTCACATTAGTTAAATTCACAGATAATTTAAATTTAGGAGAAGCTGCAAACACCACTCGAGACAGAAATAACAAAGAGTCCTGTGAAGAAGAGCAAAAGAAAGTAAAAGAGATTCAGCTCAAGAAATAGTGTCACATGCTGGTAATGCACAAAGGAAACTTATCCGCCATGTAAACAGATAGAAGGAACAATAGGAGTATTCAGCATTACAGGAGGGTAACCATCCAGCTGATCCACAGCCCTATATTGTCAGATTTTTTGGGCTCAGGGAAACCTCTGGGTGCAGAGCACTGTACAAATGCTTTCCACAAAAACCAGCATCTTCCACTTAACTACCTGTCCCACTCCCCTATGCCTTCTGCCTTTCTTTAATCCTCTGCTGTTTACTTCTTTTCTCTATTTCATCCTTATAACCTTTCACCCAGCAGTGCTGTGTCTACTGAGAACAGCCTGGCAACAAGACAGCTTATAAAACTGCAGACCCAGCTGGTGACCCAGTAAAACATTTGGTACCTGGGAATCTGTATAACCTTTAAGTCAATAAACTACAGCCACAAGAGAGATCAGGTTATAACAGACACTCACACACAAAAACACTGTACAGTTTTGAGTTTTCCTTTTACAGGAAAGAAGTGCAATATGAAAGCATTTAGGAGAGGAAATAATATTTTCAGGGTGTTTGCCCCATTTTGAACTCCAAAGCTACTATTGTGAATAGTTTTGAACATCTCAATCCTGCATTCCAATTACTGTACTTTCTTTTTTTTGAAAGTAAATAAAAGAAAGAAATTAATTTCACAGGCTGGCAATTTGACCCCAGCTCCATCCCTCCGCTCTGTTCTGACATGCTGCGTTAACAGCTAAAGCATTCTTGGGCATCTGGCGGCCAAGGAATCCAGGAACCAGAAGCACTTGTTCAGCCCTGTTTCCTCAGAAAATGTTACCAATACTGTCTGTGCATGTGCTTCTCTAACCCTTTTTTTTTAGCTCTTTGGCATCTACCAACCAGATTTGACAGCAGGAGTTCTGACATGAAAATAAGCAGTAACCAGTTAAAGGAACAAGACTCTGTAATTATCTCACAAGAAAAAAAAACAAAACCATAAAAAAATCCCAATCCCTCAAAATTGCACTGTGAATTCAAATGTTATTTGTTAATAGCTGGAAAGGAAAACAGATGTTGCAAATAGCCCACGTGCTGAAAAATATTTAATTAGAGCTCAAGACTTACTTGGGAATCCAAAAGTTGTACACCAGAATAAAACTCCTGGAAATCTGCCTTTATTATTTCTGCCCCTTGCTTGGCATACTTGGCAGTTTTGAGATCTGCACTGAGTTAGAGCTTGTTTGTGCTCATCAGCTCTCCCAGGGTAGCACAAAGTCACTGTTCAAGCTTCATCAGTTGAGAAGCTCATTACTTCCTATTACAAATAGATACAGAGCATTTTGTCTCACACATTTTCAAGGAAAAAAAAAAACCAAAAACAAAACCAATCCCTCAAGCAGTTGTTTTAGGAATATTTCTGCTGTGCTCTAAAATGTGGACAAGTATACAGCTCAGATCCTGTGGATTTTGCTTGCAAGGGTAGGAGTCTTAGCACTTAGTTAACTTAGAAGAGGTCTTTACATATTACTGCTACAGCTGTTTATTACACTGAAGCCCTCAGATCTTCTTTAGGCATTAATTTTTCAGTAACCCCTTACTGATCAAGCAGAATATTTTCCTAATCAGCACGTGGAGTTGTCTGGGCTATACCTTTCTTTCTCAGACTTGTGAGGCAAGCTGTACTCTGCTGAGGAAATTTCTCTCATCTTCTCTTCACCAGTGAGGATGATATGTTCAATACCAAAGGGAAAAAGCTGACACGGGAGAGGATTCATCACATCTCCAGCTTCAGAGACCTCAGATTAGGACACTTGCAATTTCACCAGCTGAGCTAGTAATTCTTCCCTACTCTTCAATCACAGGGATTTTCTCACAGCTAATTCAATATCTAAATATGTTTAGTGACATATTTCTTGGTCCAAAAATGACATAGAAGAGGTAATAATATTCCACCGTTACCAAAAAAAAAAAAAAAAAAAAAAAAAAAAAAGCCAGGTATTTTTTTTTTTTGACATATGAGCTGTGATTTTCTTGTCCCTTTACAGCTTGAATTTTCAGTATCCTTCCAACAAATGATTTCCCAAATGGAAATTTTATGAATGGTGTAATTCTGAAAATACAGCCATAAATTTATTTTTCGTTAGAAAGATATCAGAGTTCAGGCACAATGTCACTTCCATTTATTCCATTTTGATAGGTAACTGATTACACCACCATCCTTCCAAATTAAATATCTCAGTATACTTTCAGAGGCAAAGCTCTTTCCAGTCAGAAAAAGCCTTGCATGCCATCATTGACACCTGTAGGTGGAAAGTATGAAAGATAATCATATCTTATTAATCAGCTGTACTTTGTCACAGCAAACAGACTAGGGTTCAGCACAGGGTTGTTTTGGCTCTTTGCTTTGTGTATGTTTGGGATGCAATGTGGTGTTTGTTCTTTTTTGTCGTTGTTGTTCTTTTTTTTTTCTTTTTTGTTAACAAGCAAGAAAATACAAATCCTTAATGCATTCTGAGTAGTGCTTAGTGAGAGACATAAAAAGAAAAAACATCTTTTAGCAAGAAGATTACACCTTAGCAAATCCTACAGAGTATAATAATTCTTGAGATCCTTGGTTACACAGCACAATAAATTAGTTTGGAACTTCTGAAAGCTCTTTAACCCCAGACAGATCTGGGGAGGGGAGCTGCTATATATAATTTTTGAATAGAAGCATTTCTAACATAGCCAAACACACTGTGATATTCATTGAATGATTCCTACGCTTGTTTAATTTGCTGTGCTAGCATACAATTTGGGGAAAATGGCTTTCACTTGCTTTACCCCCCCAAAAAAATTTCAGAAGGGTTAAGAATAGCAAATAGTCATCTCTTGATTTGAAAACATAAAGGACTGTATGATTTCTAGATGACATATACAGCACAATATGAATTTTCAGACAAATCATCTCCCTAGATGAAAACATAATTCCAAACTGCGTGTTCTGCCTGGGCATGAGTTATCCAAGCCCCCAGCTAAAGCCATGCCTTTGATTTTGCTGCTTTCCTCAACTCCATTTAATGTACCTTTGTAACTCAGACTACCAGACAAAGAGCATGAGAGTTTTCAGTTACATCTGGTCTTTTACACCCATAATATGTTGCTTTAGTACCTCATTAGACCCAATGACTTTTGCTTGAAGAATGAGATTGCTTTTAAATAATTCGAAGTGGTGAAGCGACCACCATTCCCTCCCAGAGGGTTCATCCGGTAGTGACTGTGACAGGCTACAGTGCAATGAAGAGCAGTAGGAAGCACCAAAACAAAGCATGTCTTCCATTACCTGAAATCTAGTTCTCCTGTAATCCTCTGCAAGAGCTTTTTCTAGTCATGCATACAAAATAAAGACTGCATCATTTAGTCTAAGTTTTTCAGAGTGTCTGATCCAAATTGACAGGTTTAGCACAGTATTTCAATGGTTTGCCTCCAAATTCCATGGTGCAGTGGGGAAATTTGGGTACAGAGAGATCCTGGACAAAAACTGCACATTCAACTGTAAGATTGCATCGAAAGATGTGGCAATGCTGCCAAAAATATATAAGCCATGTGGGTTTTCTACTGTTAATCTTTCTTTATGTACTTCAAAGATTGGAACATAAAGTGGAGTAAGTAAGAGTCCAAGGTCATCACAGTGAGCAAATGTCTCAAATTCAAAATGCAAGCCCAAGATGTGATTCCTAGAAGTGCTGGACTTTGCTTCACCTGCCTTATCACCAGTAAACTTGGAAATGCAGTAATTTTTATCCTATAGGAAATACTTGCCTTTCCAAGGCAAAAATGCCTGTGAAAGGTAGGCATCACTCTCCAGATATATGTCTGGAATTTTACCTTCCTGTTTGTGGACCCATAGTAAAATGATACCAAGAAAACAAACCAAAAGAAAACATCAAACTCTGCAAAATTAAACCAGCATCCTGAAACTTAAGATCAAATCCCATTTGTGTCCCCCTTTTTCACAGTAGAAGAGTTTAAAATCTTCAATTTTAAAATGTCTGACTGCTATAAGGTTTAAAAACTCTGAAGATAATAAGTAGAGAGGGCATTTACTGCTCAATAAAAGCTTCAGCATTCCTTCCTCCAACTCTTAAAGAAACATCCCATTTCCATACATTATTTATCGTGCTCCTGTTTTCTTGAGCAGCTTAAATTTGCTATCATTTCCTTCTTTATTCAAAGAGATTTTTAGTGCTTCTAAACTACCTATTTTGGTAGTGCTGCCATGCCTTTTTGTAGTGTACAAAGATCTCTGGATCCTGTGCTCTGCATTAGAAGAAGCAAGGAAGGTTGCAGGTAGCATCATACCACACATCCCTCAGGTCCCACATAGGTTGCACTGTTGCCTGGGGAAATGGTAATGACAACATAGGGGATCTTTAGGGTCTTCCATTTCCTAGCAAGTTATCCTGGTGGCATTGAAGAAGAAGAAGAGAGAAGATGGCTGAGGAGCTGAAAAGCAGTTATTTTACCCAAGTTAATTTTCAACAAGCTAATTCAGACGTTTCCCTCTCTACCCCACTTATTTCACTAGCAGAGCTGGTGACTGATTTTGAAAGCAGCCTGAAGCAGGCAGTTATACTCATCCATCAGCTTTAAGATCTTATGAACATGAATTAAAAAAATAAAGAAAAAAGAGAAAAGCATTTTAGTCTAAACCATAAAGAAAAAGCAAATAAAATCATTAATTTTTTACAGAATCAAGTGCACTCAATTATCTTGTTTTTGTAGAGGAAGGAGGAATTTCAGTATTAATTGATTTGAGGTGACTGCTTTGACAGAAAAGGAAAGGAATGGAAGGATTTCAAACTTGGTTGTTTCCTACCATTTCCCCCCTCCCCACACCCCCTTTATGCACTTAATCCTCTGCTGCAAAGAGTTTTAATAGTGAAGGGTCTGCAGTGCTAATACTGATAACTGTATAGTGCTGTGCCTATTTGTCAGTTTAATGATTATGTACATGAGAAAAATTGTTGCCTTCCTTCAGAGGCTGATGAGCTTTTCAACACATTATTACCAGAATAAATGTGAAAAGTAAAGTAAGAATTTTCAGTGGAGGGAGTAATTAAGCAACCTCATCACTGAATTTTAATTAGTGATATAAGGACTATTTCATTGCTCAGCTTTAAATGTGCTTTCTGATGAGGGCATAATACCTAAATAGATCTTGTTTGGTGCTCCTTTTGGAAGACAGGGGAAGAGCTCAGGTTTGAAGCAATAGGACCATTCCCTCCAAGTCTAAGACCTGCCCAGCACAAGGGGACTTGCAGCAGTGGAATTATCAGGGTATACTGCCCTCTCTTTTTTTTTTTTTTTTTTTTAATTAGAAAGAGGACAAATGGCAGTGTTATGTTTGGATCTGGATCTGGCTGGATAGTTCAAATATTTTCCTAATTATTTTGCTGTCAACAGAAAGCGAGGCAGACTATCAGACTGTTATAACCCAGTAGTTATAAAAATTTTTGTCCCACAAATCATTGCAAAGCTTCACAATTTTTCACAAAGCACCTTGTCCCCGTTTTTGAATCACTCTTTTATTTAAAAACCTTCACAGTAATATTGTACATGAGAGGTGTAGTTTTACCATGGCCTCAAAGGCCACCACCCCCTGTGCATCATGTCTGGCAACAACTACTACTGCTGTCTTGTATGTTGTTGTACTGATATGCTACTGATTTATAATCTGATTACCTCTTGTTATGTGGAGAACACTTTGAAAGTGCAATAATCTTAAAGAAGTTGCTTGCATAAATTCCAAACACTGTTTCATAACCCTGCATTTGCCTGATTGAGAGCTGTGTGTAACCATATGTTTCTATGCTTGTATGTGTATGTGTGAGTGCAAACCCATCATATTACACAGTACTAATGGACACAAGACCACAGGCTGCAGCATTAATATGCATAAGCCATTAAGTTCCTGAACACACTGCTATGATGAAACCCTTAATAGGATGTAGACTGCTGAATTAATAACATTCATCGTGATTATAGTGAGGTGCCAAGACTAATTGGAAAAGGTATTTGATCATAAAAATAACTACCAGGTTTTTTTTTTCCAATTTTTTTTCCATAATGAATTTAAATGTGCAATGAATAGAGAGAGAAAGCAGGGGTGGTTAAAAAAATTATGCCTGGTATTGTGTGTGTTGGAAACACAAGTTAAATTAATTGTACATTTATTTCAACAATCTTTTGTGTTTTGTCAAGTTTCTGTTTATAAAGTCCCAGCCTAGATCAATCTTTGTATAAGAACACTGCTCTTAATAGAGTTGTGTACCTGAGCAAACCCATTTAGAGGTGTTTCACCTCTACAGTTGATATGCACATAAGGAAAAAACAGGCAATTAAACTTTACATCAGAATAAATTCTCTGTTCTCCCAACTTCTGACTAGCTTGTCACTTACCTGTCTCTCAAATGCACACCCACAGAAATATACACCAATAAATTTCCTTGTTGTTTAAAGAGCTGAAAATATGAATCATGCTCCTGATTTCATACATGTGATGACTGACAGTGTAAAAACCCCCATGGAAACAAAAGACACCAGAATAAGAGTAACAATGCCAGGCTGTTTTCCGTGCAATTGTTTAATATTTTAAACTGCTAAATATAAGTCAAATTAATTTCAACAGTTTCTCCCTTTATTTAGGTATGTTGCGTTTTTTGGGGGGATTGTGTTTGTTTCTTTTTTTGTTTGGCTTTTTTTGGTTTGGTTTCAAGGTTTTTGAATAAGGAATTCTTTTAAATTTTGCTTTCCTAAAGAACCCTTTCAGGAGCAGGTCTTAAAAGTAACTGTGGGGTAGAGAATTACTTGTGGACATTATTAGTTTTGATATATGAATAGCAACTGCAAATGGGATCAAGAGTCTTCCTCAATGGCAAGTCAGACTGAAGTACTTTATAGACATTTTTATAAGAGGTACCTCTATGGAGTAAGGAAAACAACCTTCCTAACCTTATCTGACTAAAAGATTAGTCCTGAAAACAAAGAAGTTGAACATTTTAGGAGCGATTTATCTACAGTGTAACTGGATTCAGATAAAAGCTTCCTTCCTTCCTTCCATCCCTCCCTTCAGGATAACATTTCATAAGTTTGTCACACAATCCTTAATATGATAATAAAAAAAAATAAATAAACAGAAGACACACATTTCCTTTAGTCTGTTTAAATATCCTTCTGGAGTCTTTAATTATTCCTTTATTAAGTAATAGAAGAAAATGGAAATACAAGCAACTGGGTAGCCTTCCTCTGGAAATCTATTACTGTCCCTCGGTTTTTCTTTTTTTTATTTAGTCCTTCAATGCTTGCAGTTTCCTTTTGCACTGAATCCTTCTCATACTCCATATCCTCCTTATTTCCCTGTTCTTACCCACTACCTCTGCAACAGGCTTTGAAGAGCAGCTGGAATGCTCAAGCATTATGGCATAGGGCTTTTCCAGGCCGTTTTTTCCTGCTGGAATATGTCAGCCTGTGCTACAGGGGCTCCCTGGGCTGCAGAGATATAACCATACACCCAGGAGGAGGCAAATCAACAACTGCAGTCCCTCTGAACTGCACAACAGATGTTAACCTATTTCCTGCTGGGTCTCGAGCAGTCCAGCTGCAATTGGGCAGGGACAGTCATTCAGCAAAATAGGTCAGGATCAGAGAATCAAATGATGGCCCACCAATATTTGGTTTATTTTCCTTTTTTTTTTTTTTCTGATTATAATCCTTTAAATACATACATATTTAAAAATAAGTCACAGAGACCCTTCACCTCATTAAATCAGAGGCAGAAAGTTGAAGAAGGAAAGTGAATATTTCAGGAAGAAATCACAGAGATGAGACTCTGAGAAGAAGGAAACTCTGGATTCAGCTTCCTATTACATGAGAGATACCATCACTCTTTGCTGTTGAAACAAAGTGAGGTTTTTTTTGGTGAAAGGTTTGTTTCAAAGTACCAATTACCTTAATTATATATATTAAAACGTATCTAAAACTACATACACACATGCTTCTGAGATTTTCTGAGAGCAACTCATCTTCCAGTCTGGATCAAATAACGTAAGATTATTAACAGACATGACCAGAATGAAATCTGAGGTTGGAGAGTTCCAGGAAACACCTTCCAACTGTGATAAAGTTGAAATTTGTTGTCTTTACTTGAAGCTTAGCAGAACCAGAAGTAATTTGTAAAATCAATTTTTTTTCAAGTTGCTAAAAACTATGTTGTGTGAAATTCAAGAGATTCAGACCATTCTTGCTACTGTCTGTGGTACCCAGGGACAAAGCAGAAACACACAAGTTCTATGCATTTTGGGTAATAAATAAAACCAGCACTTAACGACTTGCAAACACATACTTCTTTAAAATGTATGGAGGAGAAAAGCGCTTTTCATCAGTAAATACTTCAGAAATAGTGTGATATTTCAATTGAAATAGAGATCACTTTTTCTGTATTTTTACTAGAACTTATGGAACTTTTCAGTGACTGAAATTTGTCATTTCATCTTTAAATGGACTGTTTATTGAATTAAAACTATACTACAAAATAAATGTCAAAAAACCCCATTGAAATAAAATTTTTGAACCTTATCAGGAAGAGACAGCTTACTCAGGTAGTTTCAAAATAAAATAAACAAAACAAAATTTCTACCTTCCTTCATAATCTGCATTACAATGTAACTAACTTGCATATTAATGTAACTTTTCAATTCAGTACCAGAACAAATTTTGAAATACTGGAATCACCTATAGTGGAAAATCAAAGTTTAAGGCAAGAAGTCCAGAGTCAACACTTTATGCACCATCTTACATTGAAGACCATTACACTTTAAATAGAGAATTTCAGAGATAAAATTGGTTCAACTCCATTACTTTATCTTCTTATGCAAAGACATGCAACATTGCTTTTCTGATCCATTTATAAACACTGCCTGTAAGGCAGAGCTTGAAGTCATCAGTCATTTTTCAATAGAGAGATGATATATCAAAACAAGAACTTCAAGAATACAAGAAAAAAGATTGCTGCTCTTGAATCAGACACTTCAAAATAAAATACATGAGGTTGAGTTCAAGAAAGATAGCCTATTTCACTTTTTTTTTCATAAAAAAGGATGCAAATAGAAAGAAGCACAGTTCCCAGAGGAAAGTGGCACTTGCTAAGCCTGAAGACGTTCTCAGGCTCTGTAGATGCTTCTTGCAGCTCATAATGAGGATTACTTTACAGAGCTTTCAGTCTCATACACCCTCCCTGCATTCCAGGTATGGAAGCATCAAGCTACTGAAAAGAGAAGTCTCTGTAGATATTAAAAAATTATACCAAATAAGGACATCAAACTTAAAACTAGAAGCATATGAGAATACACCTGATGGAGCAGTTGCAAACATGATACCCTGGGGGATATTCCTGCACCAGCAGGCACTGCTCACATTAATAGGGCACTGGACAAAGCACAAGAAAACTTCTGATGAAATAAAGCTTGTCATTATAAGATGCATGTTTTAGCTGACTCCAGAATATCCCTTTAAGTGGATAGTGGAACTAACCATGGCAAAGAAAGCATAGGCAGTGGTAGGTGTTTAATTGCACTGAACAGACACGGTCAGAACTGAGAACCAGGAAAAGAGACACATTAATCAAGGGCTGAAATAGAATCCCCTTCCTCTCATGACTTGCACAAAGGCAACTCCCATTGAAAAATCAACATTGAAAATTATTTTAAAAACCCCTACATGATGGTAATCCTAATCTATATATTTGCATATTCTATTATTTTACTCCACTCACACCTTTGGGAAAGGAAGATTTTTCATTCACTTTAGTTGTACTTGGAGCTTTCTGTCTGTAGGTACCTATTTTGTTCCTTGGAAGTCCTATTTATGAGTAAAACCAATGGAGAGCATGGCTAAAACTTGCATTGGAAGAACTGCTCTTTAAGGCAGTGATTTACCTCAGCCACTAGTGCTGACATGGGGACAGGGATCAGTATTACCCAGGAGCAGTACAAGCAACAAACCTTAGTGCTCTAAATCCAGAAGCACTTTTCAAACTGTGGTACATAGCAACAGATATTTTACTAACCAATGCAAAGCTACTAAAGGAAGCTTACAAGGCACATGGAGTTATTGAAAATTTAATCCATGGTTTACTGCCTTTGGAATACTGCTGCAATCATAAATGCTGAAAGCATAACAAAAAAAGAAGTAGGTTTTGGGGTGTTTTTTTAATATTTATCTTTTAAAAAAGAGGGGAGAGGGAGAGAGAGAGAGAGAGAAAGGCTCTGGAAACTATTTTTATTCTGGCAGAGTTTTCACTGCTTGCTTAATTTGGTTCCCGGACTCTGTCCTCTTTTAATTCCCTTGTCATCCAGAATCTATTACGGGGAGCTAATGCCTTAATGGCACCATCTGGCATTATTTAATATGTAACACCATCTTATAAATCAAATTATAATTTATAATTAATTAAACAATTTGTATTTTTAATAATCATAGTCTCTATTAAAAAAAACCCCTGTATTTATTAAGGCACCATAGCATTGTGGAAATATTTATCACTGCAGTTGTTCCTTTTCTCTCTTTCACTGCTTGAAGACAAAGGCTTTTATTACAAAAGCAGGTATTAATTAAAATTCTTCTTAAAACAGTTTTGCCAAAGTTTTGCAGAAATATGCCACCCCAAATATCAGATGTTTTAGAAAATTTTTGAAATTAGTTCAAATAGGCAGCTGAATGTTGGTTTTCCACTTTACTCACTGTTTGTATCAGTCAACATAGACAGTGGTCTGTGTTCTGCATCATTGGAATCACCAGCAGGAACTCTCTCCTTCATTTTAAATATCCCAAATTTACCCTATAATGTATCCAGCCATACTCAAGGACAAATATTTTTACCAATTAGATGCTGCCTATACCTATTTTATCTTCCTTTCATCCCACTTCACAAAAAACAAATGTTGATTATCATTTCAGTAGGGGAAAAATAAGATGGGGGGGGGTTTACTACCAGAAGACATATAATCCTCTTTTTTTCAATGTAAATTATTGGATAGGTATTAAATCAATGTGGTTTTTAATTTTTTTTTTTTTAGTCTGGGATGATTCAGTGGAGTTTTAAGAGAAGAGCTAGAAAGAAAAGGCCAAAGATGAAAAATTACTAATATTTGCGTCATCCTGCATCACATTACAGTCTGAACTCTGGGTTCCACAGCATCAAGGGCATGAGTAGTGCACCAATGCACATAAACAAAAAAGCTAAAGATATCTGTGGCCTGAACAGTCCACTGCTATAAAACTTCTTTCCAAGACAGTAAGTTTCACCTGCTTCCACCTTCCATGAACTGCTGCTGTGGCTGCAAGACAAAATAGGGCTTTTGTCAAGTTCAGAAGAACTGCAGAAGTGGGAAGAGGATCAGCAAGCATCTTACAGCAAACCGTGCTAATTTCCCGAGGTTAAAAAATCACAGGGGAGGGGAGAGTAACGGGAGGAGAAAGACTGACTGGAGACGTGCTTTAGCTCCCTCCTATGGCACTAACTGGAGTGGATATCTCACCTGTCCATGTCACAAACCATGGCTTTGACCCTGTGGGAAGTCACTCCTGAGCTGAGTTTGGTGCTAAGTGCCTGCTGGCAGGCACAATTTGGAAGGAAAGTGATAAAAAGGAAAGAAAAATGTGAGGAAGTTCTCTGAATCTGGCCAATTTCCCCAATCACACAGGTTCTTATGCCACCTGAGTCCAGTGGCACGGAAGGAGGTACCCTGCCAGTAGACAGGGTCTCCACGTCGCTCCACCTGACCACTGACAACCAAGCACTGAAAGAAACCAAAAAACTGTACATCCACTTCCTCATTCTAGGCTCAAACCTGTGCTTTTTATCTAAAAGTTCTTTCAAAGTTCAAAATCTGCTCCAATGAGACATTCCTAACTGGATTTTCAAAGAAGCAATCTTCATTTACTGAAGGGTTTTGCGTAGCAGAAAGAAGACTTTATTGGGCCTTTAAAATGCACATTGGATGTACTAGCTTGTATTAATCCTAGAAATTCTCATTTTTCACCCTTGCATAGATCTTTATTACTAAGATACACAAGAAACAGGAACTTCAAGGAGTGTTTAAAGTGCACATTCTTCTGCTGTTTCTTCACTGCATGCAAGCATAATCCTCTGCTTGTAATGTCACGGTTAGTGCTTGCAAAGAAAAGAGATTAATTTGTCAGAAACAGAGGATTACACATTTAACAGGGGCACAGACAGGTGAACAGGGCATACCCCTGAGAAGGCAGCTCCACTGTCAAGCAGATCTAACCCACCAGGTCGTTCACTGATTATATGAGAGAAGAGTTGAGATAACCAGTGTAAAAAAAAAACCCTCATGAGCTCATGTTAGGCATTCCAGTATCAATTGGCTTTAAAAGTACACATTGAAGTTACTCTGAAGAAAAGTGATTTGGGAAAGCAGGATCGCTGAGCTAATGTGGACCTAAGGTACTGTGTCCACACTGAGTGGTACTACAAAAATATGACCTTTAAATTCCCTGTCCCATTAACTTGGTTGCTGGGTCTCTTCCCCACACTTAGAACCCTTCTGTTTGAAGGCTTTCTTGGACAGCAAATGTAACCTATTAAGCAGGAAATTGTGGAAATGGACTCATGCATAGTGAAGTAAATCCTTGCATTGTTTTCGGACCTGTATAATTCATGATGTATACCATTCAGGACATTAGAGTGTTTATGAGCTTTGAGTCCAGTCACACTGAAGACTCATTATAGCCTTCTAGGGAGAAGAACTTGGAACCCTTTAAGCCAAGAAGCTACACAATTTTTTACCAGGTAAACACATGGCTGAGGCCAGAGAAAGATGTTTGAGAGGGGATGGATGAACTAGACCAGGAATTTGTGCACTGCAGGTCTGTCTAAAGTGAACAGCTAGAGACTCCTGCCTCAGCTACATATGTGTGTTGGCTCCTTGATACTTGGGCAGTGAGCAGGGAACAAACCAGACTTCAGGCTTTGTAACACAGGCAAAGGGAAGGACAACTCACCATTAACTGAAATGTGGGCACTAGCAGCTAACTGCATTCAGCCCCTGGTGGAAAATCCATGGGTTGGTGGAAAATTCTGTTGAGGGATTTGGGATATGTTTGAACTCTGAAAGCAAAATGCAGCCTGTCCTAAACTAAAAGCCATACTTAAACTTACAATGAATACTGTGCTCACATGTAATAAATACTTTAATATTTAACTGAAGGCTCTTTTGCTCTTTCAGTTTGGGAACTCATGAAGAACATGGCCTTATGAGCCCCCAAACTTCCCAGGGAAGCTTTACTCTGCAGTCCAAATATGTACTTAAATCCCCTTCCAGTTTAGATAACTGGAGCACTTGACTTTGTTCAAATCTTGTGCATAAGTCTTTGATGAATTGGGATCTATAGGAGTGTGTGTATTGCTGCTAACGATGACAGAGTGTATATGATTGCAGGAAGAGAATGCCTACAAACCTGCAGGTGAGCCTGCTGCTAATTTATTGCTGCTGGCACCACTTCCTGCCTTAAATACTACACAAATTTACTTTTCAAACACTCTTCAAGTAAATATATATCTAAAGGGGAATATTTTATCAGATGGACATTTCAATGAAATATTTTATTTCTAAGGTAGGGCGAAAGGAAAGTAGCTAAGGAAATATGCTGATAATAAAATATGCAGTCAAGGGAAGCACTTTCATAGCAGCTCCATGAATGACTTGCAGAAAAGTATAAATTGTGTTTTTAAATAAGCACATGAGGATAACATTAATATATGTGTTTAATTGAAACCTGTAACGCCGGTGAGATTTTTATCTCCTACAATTTAGTATCTTTTTTGTTCCTGTGAAAAAAAAAAATGGGAAGGTAAGGGGGAATAAGTGCAAAGCACATGGTATTGAGTAAAAGATATGAGACTGCCTGCTTTATGTTTACCTATTTGCTCTCAGAAACATAGGTCCAACATGCCAGAAATGCACCAAATTTATGTATGCACAAGCAAGAGCAGGATCTCCTTGGTGTTGCTGACATAATCTGAACCTTATGGAGAGCAGCAGCTCGGGGTGATGTGTTGGGGTCCCTCCCCCGCCGTGTAGCCCTGGGAGAGGGGCCCTGAGGGCACAGGCACGGGGTTTCCCTGCCCCTGCTCAGCCTCGTTCCCATTGGTTGGTTTGTGTTCCCTGCGCGGGCAGAAGGACCCTTGGTCCCGTGACTGGAACAGTTCCTCGGCAGAGCCCCGGCCATGCGGCTGGAGAAATAAACATCTCTCTGAAACAGCTATCAAGAATCTGTCTGTCCATATATATTTCCTTTCCACGGGACGCCTGGTTTGGTATATGCATGTTGCAGGATCCCCACTGCAACATAAATGACAACTGGGTATTGTGTAAGAAATGCTATGAGTTGGGGGCAGCTCTGAGACCCAGCAGAGAATAGGTTTCGTTAGGCCCTGATCTACCATCATGCAAAGAAATTCACTCTGAAGTCACAATCACATGCTGTGTTTTGTCAATTTAGTTCAAAGTGGGAAAAAGCAGTTTCACAATATGGCTGGGGGAACAGCTGGCACCATGACTGTTCACTGGTCTGGGTCTGGTCCAGACTGGCTTTTATTAATTTCTTCCATTTAGTCTAATCAGCAGTTTCTGTGCCAGAGCCAGGTGGTCTCAACCTCTCTGCATCTTCTGGGCCTCCATCAGCCCCTCTGGTGTGTGTGCCTCCTTCCTAGGCTGCACTCTGCACATCACCCAGTGCCTTTTCCCCTTCTCCTGCACAGAGTAGCAGCAGTGAGAAGCACAGATTACCCTGCTGGGAGTCAAGACTGAGAATGGAGAGGCAAGACAGGAAAATAACCTAACTTCCACCAGTTCTCACCAGTTCCTGCAATGATGTGAAAGAACTATGATAAAAAACTGGCTAGCAGACCTTAAATAGCCTTTATGATTCAGCCTTGCATTATGTTTTCGTACATTGCCTTGAAAATTTGACTTTCTCTTCTCTTTTTATTGTACTTGCAATGGTTTCTCTAGGGATAATTGCAAAATCCATGCTTTTCATGCCTTTTTTTTTTTTTTAGTTTTAACATAGTTGACATATTCTAAACCTTAACTTGATCTAACATTTATATGCTAGGTGAAAATTAATACCAAAGCATTCATCTCCAGCTGCCTTAAATTCTAAAGCAGTGTTGTGTTTAATAGAGACACAATTTGCATGTTTCCAGTTTGTGCTGTAAATAAAATCTGCTTAATCACCCTAAGGAAGTGATTCCCTCCTTTCTCTTATATCTCCCATAAACCTCTATCACCCTTATGCTGTGGCACACTGTCTGAAAGTGTTATATGCCTTCACTCCTCCAATGTTACTTCGTAAATATATTCTGAAGCTAGCAGAAAAAATGTTTCATCAGATGGTCAGCTTGGTAAAATATTTTACTTCTAAGAGGGGATGAACATCAGGCTATGAAAGAAATACAGCTCTAATAAAAGACACAGGCAGTGAAAAGGCTGTGGTAAAATCAGCATAAATGTCACCCCCCTCCCCCCCCAACAGAATAAATTTTCTTTATAAATAAATACTGTGAGAATAACATTAATATCTTTAGCTGAGAGTGGGAAAGTGTAAGAACAGTAAAAAGTGCTCTTATATAAACATACTTTTCTAGTGCAGGAGATATGGGATGAGAGTTATGGTACTTATTCAATTCCAGCTTGTTCCATGGTGATTTTTCAAATGAGGCAAAGGACGGCCACGCTTAACTCGGGCAAGATGGGGCCAAACCTTGACTGCCATTTAGCAGGGTTCCTACTGACCCAGTGCATGCTACCATCTGGTTTTATGTGCATCTTTAGACCCTCATTTGCCTCCTGACTCTGTCTTGTTTGTTGAGAGTGTTTGCAATTTAAGGCCTTAATTAAACCTATACACAGCATCTCTCCCACCGAGCACTTCCAGGAGCTGCTACATCACAAATCAAAGTGAAGGGTATTTGCACTCTGCATTGCACTTGGTGCTGAAACTGAATCTGAGACAACTGGAGAATATTATCAGTATTTTTTTTTTGAGTGTTGGAGTTTTCTTTGAATTTATTTTTAAAGTCTTTACAACTAACAAACATGCCATTAGCAGGGTGAAACAGGATCTTGATTAAGTGGGAAAGGGAATGAACATAAACAAGGTTGATAAAATGAAAATACAGCAGAAAAGCAAGCATCACACCATGCTTATACCTACCAGCAAATAAAATTAAACCCTCTGCTCTAAAAAGACTGGTGATGGTCTCAGATGGGAAGATACTTGTATGACACAGCTGAAGTAAAAAGAATCTAGTCCTTGCTGCTACTAGAAGATAAGGAAAGGAAAGAAAGAAGAAAAGCTGAAAAGCTGGACAAAGAATCATGAAGAGAACCTTGCTGTCCAGCTTGGTTGCTATATTAATTTCTTTGTTGTATAGGGAAGTTAGGATATCTTTTAAGACTGGGAAGACCTGCATTCTATTCCCTGATGAAATCTTAAACAGTCCTGTCACTCTGAAAAAATTAACTGGGTTCAGATCTTTAAATGCACCTCAGATTACCAACTAACACTGATTTTAAGAAAATATTGACTTGAAAAAGCAGATAAAATGGAATTAAAGTTGCTGAAGCAAACAGAGTGGAATAACAATCTAATTAGAATGAACAACTACATACACACACAAAAAAAAACCTAAGGCAATTTTGCTTGCAGTCTTTAAAACAGAGAGAGAAAAAAAGGAGGGAAGTATTGTTCTTCTCTAAAGGAAGAAAACAAGGACCAAGGATTACAGGATTATATACACTTGTCACACTCTTTTCACACTGGCTTCTGATCTTCCATATTTTAGCTGGACTTACTGATTTGTTTAAATTTGCTTCCTCACCTGCACTGCAGGAGCATAGGCAAAATCCAATACCAGGATCCCAAGGGACCTGAAAGGGCTGGTGCCACAGCAAAGATACCAATCTCAGGTTCAGTGAAACTGTTTATTAGATACTGCTTGTGGTCCAGCCACACTAACTCAAAACTTCACAGAGACACACACATCCTCTCCTGCAGTCCTGGCTTTTCTTCTGAACCAGCTTCTCAGCAGAGACCAGTAAGAACAGAAAGGAGGCAGAGGAAGGAAGGTATTACAGTAACAGAGGACACAAGGGAGAGGCTAAGATTAAAGAGAGATTTGGAAGCTTCTTTTCAGGAAATAATTCCTTTTATTGCATGTTTCTTCCCCCTCTCCCAGTATCTTTTACTCACATCGTTTGTCTCACACAAATAATGACTAAATAATCCTCCACATGAGAAAACTTTTTAAAAACTGCATCCACCTAAGCATGTTTGGCCTGCTAGTTCCTCAGGTCCTTGTAACTGCCCTTGCATTAGCGACTTCCCATTTGCATTTTAGTTTTGATCTACATCTGTGTAAATCTGAGGATTTGCAGCTAATGTTAAAAAAAAAAAAAAAAATACAAACAGTTCTTTTAAAATCATTGTAGTTTGGCTGAGGTTTTAGTATTTTTCTCCCTAAAACCAGAATAGACTGGAACACAACGCTGTCATCCTGTAGAATTTCTAGAGGGTAAATTTATGCAGAAGATGCAGGTCTTGTTTCCTTCCTCAACATGGGGAAGAGACTTCTAGTTTCTCATTGCTAGGTAAAAAAACCAACCATCTTTTTCCTCTTTACATATAATAAGAATTTTACTCTCCATTTTCATGCCCCCCAAAAGCTTTAACAATTATGCATAAGGCAGACCATTTGGCCTGGAGATGGTCATGTTTCATAGCGTAAATGGGAAGAACAGAATCTTATATGAGAAAGTCTTTAGCAAACAGCACTGTTGAGACATTTAGACAAGCTTCACCCATAGCAAAGAGACAAAAATGTGACCAGCACAAGTCAAAAGCAAGGACTTTATACTGAACACTGTGTTTCACTGGCCATTTTTTTCTTCTTACTCCCTTTCTCTCTCAGCTAAAAAAATAAAGGTAAAAAATCAGAAAAGGAAAGGAAAAAAACCAAAAAAAATCTAACTCCTGCTCGTGTTGTCAAATATATTTCCTTACATTCACAGCACAGAAGCTCGTTCCAGGTGTATTTCTGTGCTGTGCATGAATCCTTTGGTGGTGTCTGCTCCTCTGGTCTATGCTGGAGAGAAAACCAACAATGCAAGCTAATATTTTAAGCTATGTTCTCATGGGGATACACAACAAGGAGCAGCCAGCTGCAGAACAGAAACAGATAGGGCATCTCAAATAGTTTCAGAGGTAAAACATGGGAAGTTCACAGTGTGCTAACCACAGCATTACTGTGTATTCCAGTGCATGGTTTAATGACTGTAACTGGTCTCAAC
Source organism: Corvus hawaiiensis (assembly GCF_020740725.1). NCBI lineage: Eukaryota > Metazoa > Chordata > Aves > Passeriformes > Corvidae > Corvus > Corvus hawaiiensis. The sequence goes on along the minus strand of NC_063219.1, from coordinate 27,099,296 downwards.
ACATACTCTTCTCTATCTTCTCATATTAGTAATAATTATATTTGCTTATCCATCATTGCACATGTGCTTTGTTGGTAAAGGAAGCTGCTTTAAGTTTCCTGTGCTCATATCAGCACACACTACAGCTTCGGTTCTCCACATCACAAATTTTGTCTTTGAGGACCAGTTCAGTCATTGTTCTTGCCTTGGTTGCTACACTCAAAGGCAAAGACACACACTGAGAGTTACTAATAGAGGAACACACAGTTCACCTAAACCATAGTCCTGTTTCTGCCTGTGGCCATATGGCAGACACTAATTCTTTTTAAATATTGAAAGAGTCAATAACTTTAAAATATTATCTTTCCCCGAATATATGTCTTAAAAATACTTTCATAACTGATTAATTAAAAAAAATTTTAAAAAAAATTTCCAAAGCAGTGCTGTTGCTTGCAGACAGAGCAAATTCTGTGAATAAGAGCCAGGACATGCAACAGGCACCTGGATCCTTTAACCTAGAGAAAGGTGAGGTTTTTTTCAAATAAATGATTGATATGAACTTCTGTCCTTTTGTGCATACTCAGTATTTTTCAGGGATGCACAGTTTGTTCATGCCTTAACAATATCCCTGGCAGGCTCCAGTTTCATTACTTTCTGCTGGGACAGATCTGTTCCTCTGAATTTGCCCAAGTGGTTACACCCCCACAGGATGTCAAACGAGACCAAATAGCTCAGCTCTGGTAGTTCATTTCTATACACCCCAGGGGAAAGCAATACCAGTTTGCAACAGTTTTTCATAGAGCAATGGATTTTCCCCACTATCTCTTCTCAAGATGTTAACCTAAGGACAAACTTATTCCCATTCTAGCTGCAGGATAAAACAGAGGCAGACTGGAAACACACTGGCCTCTCTGCAAACCCAGTGTCCTAGATGGGGACAACATCCCCACCTGATGGCTCCTGGAGAACTATCCCTCCTGACACTCCACAGGGAAATGTGTCATCACTTGCCCTCCCTGATCCAATGATTTTATGGCTCTGATCTTTCATTTCCTATGCATCTTTTGTTCACAGAGGTGGACTGAGAAAACACAAATATTGTACAGATTTGGGTGGCCACACCATCCAAGATTCTACTCACTTCTCTTCCTGTATCTCCCTGATAAGGTTTTATTGGGAGGTGTCTGCTGTCAGCTGCCTACAAAGCCAGCATAAATCAGTCGCTAAGCCACATCGTGCTTACACCTATTGTGCCAAATTGAACCCTGGTGTAAGCACACGTGGCTTGCAGCCATGGCTGGCTGTGATCCACTGGGCCAAGAGAGAAACATTTGTTATACTCCCAGAGATCCTTTATACTGTTACCTTAGTAAAGACTACAGGAGGTATAAACCAGCACATTTTCATTGGTGTCAGTGGATCTACATTGACATAATTCTTTCTTCCTTTTTATCTCAGATCATACTTGCATTTCTGATCCTGTATTTCCTGCGTAGTTACATTGCTGCTGCCTGTTGTCAGGCTTTCTATATCAAAACCAGACTATTTTTGTAAAGGATTTACACATGAGGTGAAAGCATTACACTGGGGTGGAGCTGAGCCCGTTGAGTTCAGGCTCCTGGCTCCACTGGGGGTCTAGAGTTAATTGAGGAATGTAATAATGAGGACATACTGAGAGCAATTTTTTCCTCAGTACAGTTTCCTGATTTATTGTAATTAGTGGTTCAGAGACATCTGGAGTTGGAAGTAACAACCAGGCTACCATTAAGAGACATGAATTTATCTAACCCTTTGGTGAGCCTGTTTGTACTTTTGACATTATTAAAAAAAAAAAATTCTTGTTTCTGCACAGGGTGGGCATGGACACTGGGTTTCATTGCTTCAATCTTTTACAAAGCTTTAGGAGATCGAAAATAGCCCTGATACTTTGAAATGAGTTCCAGAAAGGGAAAATAAAAGAAGTTGAATGAATGAGGGTTTTATTGGGTTTTTTTCCTCATGCTTTTGCATTTAATTTACTGGAAGTAAATGAAAGTTGCTGGTGCATAGGGCTATGTGGTACAAAACTGATGGGAATGTCACTTCCCCTTCACCACACTGGAACTGTTCCCCTCAAGGTGCCTATCCATATGACAGCTGTTTAAGGCTTCTCTGTACCTTTGTCCACCTGCAAAGATGCATCAAAAACCAAGCCCAGAATTCAACACAGCTTTTAGGTAGTTCTCTTTCATCAGCAATAAGTAATAACGAATTATAAGCCAGAAGGGACTATCTGTGAGACAAAGCTTCATTAAACCTGCTGAAAGGATTACTATAAGCCAAGTGTCTATTGTTTTTCTAGTAGCAGCTGGCTCCAGGTGCATTCTCAAATGTTACACATTAATCCAGGTCTTTTCTGAACCCAAGCTTTTTTGTCTTGCCCTACTAGTTGTATGACAAGGTTTAGATCAGAGTTTGCTTCTTGACCTGCACAGAAAAGTCTTTGGAAAATGACAGACATCAAAATGGTGTGATCTCACCAAGTATCCCAGTCCTGCAATTTATGTTTTTTCTGGTATGTGTTCATTAAATTGGCTCTATGTGAAGTCAGGTTATAGTTTTAATAGCCTCCTTTGATATTCAAATTTTTACAGAACATTCACTCCCTCTTGCTTGGTTGGAAAGCTGAACTATTTCCTCATCTCTTCAAGTCATCTGTACAGGGCCTTCTGGTGGCTCCCACACACATTTGCAAATCCCTGGGTGGTCAAACTTTATTTTGTTCCTTTTTCACATGCAGCTAACCTTTGAAAATAATTTCCAAGGGCTATTCTGAATAGCAGGACCCCAGCTGGAACTTTTTAAGGTCACGATATAAGATTTATCTTTAACACACATTCTGATTTTCTTTGCTTTGCCTTTTCTTTGATAAGAATTTGTTTTTCTCTGGTGTTTTGCTTTGTAAAACATTGTGCTTTCTTTGACCACACACCATTTAAAAAGGCTTAGAAGTAAGTCATTGTAAGCAGTGCCTTGCTATTGTACACAGTTATTCATTGGTGAGGGAGGATGTATGCCAGCTGATAAAAATGAGAAAAGATAAAAAAGAGTTCAGCGTGTAACCTGCCCCATGGTGGCAATGGAAGGTTTTCCTGCAAAACACTAAATGTTCACAATCATTGGATACAAGTGAATGTGGTGAGCAGTCACTGTATAAGACTCAAGAGCCAAAGGGCTTTTAGCTGGGGTTATGAGGACTGATAGGACCTTGTTGTTCTGGCCCTAGGGAATCCCATCTTTAAGCAGCCCTTGAAAACCCTGAGTGGTTCATTGTAATACATGGAATTATTTGGGGTTTTACCTGATACCACTGATGTCAGTGAAGGTTTCACCAGGCAAGTCAATGAAATGATAGCCAGGACTTTAATTACTGCAAATTATATGTATTCAGGGGTATAGGCACAGAGGTAGAAGATAAAATGGGGATTACCAGCTGGGTAGGAATGGTATGATACCACGTCAGGTCTCCGAGCAAAAAGGCTGATCTTACTTAGCAACTCATATATCTAGTGGTGAGAAGGGCTGATCTAGACATTTGTTCACAGCCCTTTCATTAACATATCCTCTCAGGCTAATGTATCATCCTGGAATGATTTTTCAACATTTATTTTCTTTTTCATTTTTTGATAGCACTTTTTATGGAGAGAAGACCTTGCAGCCTCTCTCAACTCACCAAGGACACCGCGAAAGCCCCCTTAGTACTGCACAAACCAGCACCCACAAACAAACAAAAGCAACTTTCAGCAGATGTAGAATCACACTTATCCGTGATTTTTCCTCATAACTGACTAGTAAAGATCAAACAGATTATCTTGAATTCTTAATCATGAAGCAAAGAACACAATTTCTAGTGGGGTCCAGCTGGTGTTGACTCGTCAGTTACTTTGTGTTGACAGGCTGTGGTTAGACAGTTATTTAAATATTAACCTATTCATCTAGCAATTCAGCTCCTAACTTTTACCTCAAAAACAGAAACAAAAGAATGCTTAGTATTCATAAGCTTGGCATTCCCATGAACCCAGGTCCATGTAAATCTGAGTGGTACCATATGGTATGGTTTAGTCTACTATGAAAATAATAACTGCACACGAGGTGTGACCAACAGAAATAGTCACCAGAAAAAAAATCCATTTAACTTACTTTTGTAAAAGCACTTGCTCCATCCTTAAATATATTGACCACATATCTACGTAAAAACTGATTCCATTCTGCTGGCTTCAGCAGAGCTCCTCTAATCTACATTAGCAAAACTCACCTTTAACTACTGACCTACCCTGCCACGTGAGGGACCATACCTTTAACATTTTGGATCAAAAAATATTCCGGTTCTACCCCGTGTCATTAGGATGTGTCATTAGACACAAAAAGCATCTATTCAAAGAGAAATACCAAGAAAAGAAGGATAGACAGGAAGCAATTCATCTAGTAAAACACGAGATCAACAGACTTTGAATACAAAGAATGTATCACTAGAGACCTACAGATTATCTACACACATCCTAATGAAACAGCAAGCAGAATTTTTTTAAAATAGAATATGTGCGTGTGTGTGTTTGCATATGCACTGCCTTTGTGAAATCCCATGGGGAGAAGTAATTATCTGTAGAAGAAAAATGATCTTGTAAGACCAGTCTGCCCATGCATAGCTAACAAATTTCAGACACTATTATAAAATTGCGACATACAAATATCATGAGTTAGGCCAGCATGAAGCTTATCTTCAACTGAGAGAGATTCTAGATAGCTTAGGCCAGCACAACCTGCTCACTGCCCTCAGTAGTAGAAAAAAATCAACACAAAACCCCTCTCCACACACGCACGCACAAAATAAACAAAACAAAAAACCAAAAACAACCCAGAAAACCAAAACCACAAAAAAAAAAAATCATAGCAGAAATCCTTACTGACACTGATGGAGAGAGTGCCTAAATATCTTTACTGCTGTAGTTTAACACCTTATCAGATCCAGCTGCAATCTTCATTTCATGCATGGAGGTTAACGTAAGGGAATTGGTGCTGGCGATTCTATTGTTACATTTCAGTCAGGCACCTTATGCCTAATGCCTGGAGAAGTCATGTTTGTGCTGTGACTATGAACTGTGACAGTGTTGGTGTTTTCAGCGAGCAAACGGGATGGGGAGCCCAGGCAGGCGTTCCAGGAGCCTTTTATTATTTTATTCCATTATCAGTCTCACATACAGAGCTGAGACAGAGATGGTACAAAGCCCATGCTGTCACAAGCATCCAAAGACTTCCTGGTTACAGAGCATTCTTAAAAGCTTCTCAGCCAATTAGAATGCTTCTAAAATTTACAGACAATTGTTTTAACCAATCCTCAATTGAGGAGGTATCTTTTCAGCTTTTTACCGGCTAGCGCTTGTAGTTCAATGCCTTACAAAGCCTCGGGCAACCTAGAAAGGTAGCACAGGCAATCCAGCATTTCAATAGCTCTAAAATCGGTACCTGTATCAGCTGCAAAGCTAATACCACCAGCAGAAGCAAAGAGGGAGAAATATAGCTCTTAGCCTGCTTAATTTTCCTCAATTAGAAACTTTCAAAAGAAACAGACGACAAGAGATCTTCGCAGAAAGAGTCACAGACCCAAAAGAGGTGGAGCCTCCCTTGATCTTCTCTTTTATTAGGAGAAGGGGAAAGGGGAGCACTGGGGGCGGACCCGGGGTGACCGGCCAGTCAGACACTGCTGAAGAGTTTGAGTTACATTTGGTTTTGCCCCTGCATGGAACAAAGGAGTTCAGAGCACATGGCAGAGGCAAGTGTCCTGGGGAGGGGGAGGGGAAGCTCAGAAGAGGCAGCAACTCAATGGCGCACGTACATCTGTTGTACACAATACTTGCCTGTTATGCCTTTATATAACAATGCACAATATTTCATTATTAGGCTTAAACTTATCTATCTTGCTAAGCATATTTTTTGCAACTTCAAAACCTATCTCTTCCAAACCTAGAAACTCTAGCCATTGTTTTAATGTCCTTGCTTGCTATATAATTGTATCCTCTTCTATCTTCAAGTTTTTGCAGCTAGAGCTGATTCCTAAATTCTTTTTGCTTTCTTTCTGTAACCTGCTTTTTTCTCACACCTAAGAGCTTTTCCACCTTTTATGTTTCCCCACATGACAGCTGAGGGATCCTATTTCTCCTTTTCCCATCCTAGTATGGATGGTAACTTCCCAAGAAAACAGGCAAGGCAAGTGCATGACTTTTCGTTTTGGAGACTGAGCCTGTTTCCCACTTGATGTTGTCCATAATAAATAGTAATGGTCCAAACAGAACCATTTTATTGCCAAAACATATATTTTACATTCATAACCAGAGATACAGCATCTGAAGATTGTCGCTTCTCATCACGCTGACACTAGCGACTGCACAGTTCTTACAAGGCACTTTATGCTTTGCAGGATCAGAACCCAAATGCACATAGCTCAGTCCATCCAATGCAGTTGACCAAAACTTCACTCACAAAACAACTCATAGACACGGGGTCAAAGTCTAAGATTGGAGAAGATGACAGTTCAAGACAGGAATTCTCTGTTTGGGGATGGACCTTACATTACAGCTCTCATGTCTTCTGATTTTAGTAAGATGCTACATACTCATTTCTAATATCTTACTTCACAGATTTACTTCAGAACATTTTGACAAGATGCTTTAGTGCACCGTGGCAGCTGGAAAATGAAAGCCCTATCAGGATATTAACAGTGTATGTCTAGACTCATATATAAATGTGCATATTGAGAAAAAAATTTACCTTGCATTAGGAATTACTATACATTCTCCCTCCCACCCGTGCTTTACAGTCAAAGAGGAAAGAAAAGCAATTTAAGTCAGTCAAACCAAGGAACAGAATACAACATGGTTCCTAATTTCTCATTAACGGTGTGTCAGAAAAACTGATTTATCAGGAAATCTGCCTTCCTGCAAGCAGCATTGCGAGAGCACCTGTAGTTTTCTTTCTAATTAATTTAGCCATGGAACTCTGCTTCTGGTTCATCTCCAACAAGGAGAAAAAAAAAAGAGTAATCTATGATTACATTGCAATATCTATTAAAAGATTATTGCATTCTCAGAGGAAACATGAGGAAGTAACCAGAGGTGATTTTGTTGGTGTCCTTTTCCAGATAGATGACTATGGTTCTTGTGATGTGCAAAACAATGGAATTCGGATCATTGCAATCAAAAAACTGTGATGTTCCTTCAAAGGGAGGCTTACCAGGACATGACTGAATTTTTCTGTAAACTTCCAGGCTCATGTCATTTGCAAAGATCCCATCTTCCTCCCTGCACAGACAGAGGCACTCAGAAGTGTGACACACTTCCAAGCATTGGATGGAGTTTTGGAGAGCTTCCATCATCACTAAGAGCTAACTGCTCATTCCTTGGGTTTTGATGTCTCAGAGGATACATTTAGATTTACGTTTAGAATTGAGGAAATATATATGGGGTATTTTGGAGAAACTCAGAACAGGAGTGGGATGCATGTACCCAAAGTGTGAATATGAAGAGCTAGTCAGAAAACTGGATTTGTGACCAATTCTTGACTTTGCCACCAATCTGTAGCAAAACCTAGCACTTTCTGCCCCTGCTTCTGTTCCCTCTCATGGGAGTAAAGATCATGACTCCGTGTTTACCCATCATTTTCTATCTCTCTAAGAGGGAGACTGAAATAAGCTGGAAAGAATTCAGACAGTCAGTTAAGCCAGCAGGGGTTTAACCTCCAAGTGGGTCACGACACCAATCGGTAGGTGACAGTAACATCTTCAGCTGCTGGGGCAATGAAAAAGGAATGCATGAATACAGGCATCCAGGTCAGAAGATGTTCTCCCACACTCAGGAAACTGCTGAAACGAAAATGTTCTTAATTCAGCCCATTTTTTCCATTGCAGTTCTACTAGGTTTTTGTTTTCACATGAAGGTTTTGCTTCCCCTCTCTCAAGATTGTATTATTTTGGAGGGAAGTACTGTGAAAGTAAGTTCCTCTTGAGCATGCACAGAATGGAAATTAGTCATTAATCAACTGAATCCCCACAGAACCACTAACTTAATGCAGTAAATGAATGATGGAAGGAAAAATAAATGCATCTGAATTAAACAAAGCAGAAATATTATATCAACCAAAACACAACACACAGAGGCTGTTCTTGTAAGGCAGGGAGTTGAGTCCTTTTTAGATTTATTATTTGGATTATTAATACTGATGGGTTGGGGAGAAACAGGGAGAAAATCAGTCTTCCATCCTGTGGTGCAGAAACCAAGTAACACGCAGTCTAGAATTAAGTGATACAGATGCTGCTGTGTCTGGACTGAAGTTGTAGCAAAGAGCAATTTTTTTCCCCCACTTTTCTTACCTAAATAGGAATCTCTGCAGAAGTTTACCATCCCAAAAAGACATTGTGCACCTTTGAGATGTGGAAGATGGATTCTTTTAGAAGGAAACACATCCTAACATTTCTCTGTACAAAACTAACCTGCTCGGACAAGGTAGGAGAGGGACAGAAAGAAATATGCTCTTCAGTGAAGTGGTTCTGTATCTTTCTCACTGAGATAGCTTTTTGTTTAATGAAACTGGTCCCAAACAGGTCAAAAGAATCAGATGCAACCTACCAGCTCCCAAACTGGAAGCATCTCCAGACCCAGAGGTGTAAAAAAGGAAGCTTGTGGTCTTGAAAAATGAGACTCAGTACATGAAGCTTGGCATGTCCTGCCTCTGGGGTACAAAGGTACTGTTCAGAGCCCAAAACCCCAGTCCATCACACCTGGTGCAGCAGCAGCAGCTAAAAGCTGGCAAAAGCTCCCTGCTTCCCCACAGCTTCATCCTACTGGGAATATCACATCCTCGGTGCATTATGAAAAGAAATAACTTCTAGCAGCATAAGAGCAGAAGGGAGTTGAGGACTGAACAACCTCAGGCCTTCAGTCAGGTCCTATTTACACTCTTTATGGCTTATAGGTTGGGCCCGGGAAAATTAACCTCAAATTAAAGTGGGCTACTGTGAGCTTCATTAGCTGTAAACAATCCACAGTTCATTAAGGGGTGAGAGACCAGGCTCACTAAAAGCTCTCCTAGGAAGAAGTTACACTAAACCAGCAACTGGGTATTTAAGGTATAAAACAGGTAGTACCACAATATGGGAGGGAAAAATCAGAGCTACAGAGATGCAAATTCTTCCAACTTTTATTTAAAATGTAGCTTGCAGCTCATAAAAATTTTGGCCACTGATGAGAGTGCAGATTAGGATTTCAAAAAGCACTTAAAAAGTTGGGATCAAATACTATTTCTGACTAGATTTGCACACAGCCTTTCAGATGTAACTGCTTGGTGAAGGACAGAATGTTTTGGGCATCCTTGCATGTACCCTTTCCCTTTAGAACAGGTTCTTCTAAGTCCTTTATTTTGGTTATGTCTGAGATTTCCCAAATGCTCTCTTCATCATACAAACAATTCAGTTTACACTTTCCTGGCAGAGTTAAAGAGATTGCCCCAAGAACGAGTCAACATGTAAGCAAATAGGATTCAGACCAAAGAAACGCTGCTGTAAAGGGCAGCCCCTGCCCCTGTGCCAAGCAGCAGGGAAATTGGCTCTAAGCCCTTTCTGATGCTTTATTGAAATGTGTTATTTTCTCTGCACAGAATTACCCTCTGGTTTGCACAGTGCAGCGCAGACTCGTGGCTCTGCTCACACGAGTTTTGGCTCATCAAAAGCAGCAAGCATGCCAGGAATCTGTTTGCCCTATGCAAACAGTGCTACCTTGTATTGATTTCCTCAGCACATGTTAACATAAATCTGACATTAACACGAGCTTACCCGCCACTCCTCTCATGGAGAGCACACTGATTTACAGGCTGTGTTCACGCAGGTTGTGTTCAGACAAACAACTCCTGGTCCTCTCTGCACAGTGAGGAGGCATCATTTGCCATTACCCATCAGATTCCTTGGCTGAGCGCATCTTTTCTTTGATTTATTTTTGGAGGTTCCATCACACTACTGGTCTGTTTTTCTGCATTCTGCTGTAACACATTACTGCTATGCCAGGCAGGAGAAAGACTCGATCTAATATTTTTCCCCCTAGGATCCCAGCAGGGGTGACTGCAAGGAATCATTCAGGAGACAAGTTGTCACGCCTTTAATTTATTAGATGTCATATAACCACTCAACCCTCATTTAGGTACTTTAAAAACAACTTGTCTCTGCTTCCCCAAATGGAAAACTCAACAAGTGTATTTACAGTTCATTTGACGTGTTTCCTCTCCAGTTAAAAACAGGTCCCTCTTTTCTATTCTATATGATTACTTCAAACATTTTTGAACAAAATTATTTAACTGTCTTGAATAGAGGTGTTTTTGCAATTTTTAACAAGACCTCTCTTTTTAGCCTTTCTTTTCTGGCAGAAAAATATACACCAGAGTTACTAATGTTTTGTGTATGTTTCTTTTTCTTTAGGTTCTGAAACCAGGCTGGCACTAATCCCATTGTATGATCATGGGTGCTTTACATTTCTTCTTTAACAAGGAAAAAAATCCACAGCAAATCATTCTTTATTCCATCTGTTAAAATGTCTCATACATCATTTGCCTTCTCTGGCCTTGCTTAGTTCGAGGCAAAGCCTGGCCACCAGTGACACTCACACACCTGATGTGTCAGAATGATAACACAAGGAAAATTCCACAGGAAAATAAGAGGTACAAGAAACACCCCCACCCTGAAACACATGGGAGCACTGTACCCAAATTTTCAGTGTACTCCATATCCTGCCTCAGTGCTGTGGCTTTGCCCCTATGCTGGGTACTTGTGTACCTTGGCAGGAGCTGTTTGTTCACAGAACCTGCCATTGGCTACCTTTTTAATGTCATTTTTTGTATATAACAGTTATTCTTTGTGTATAGCTTCTTGTCCCAACATTTTTTTCTTCCTTCTATAAAAACTGTGAAGTGACTTTGACTATATAGTTTTAAAAAATAATTTTCTGAATGTAATCCAACAGAAAATTAACAGCTATGAAAGCATTTGAAAAGAGCAGATGTAGAGGCAAGCACTGTTAGAAAAACAAGTAACAAATTAGAAACCTGGAGAGTCATTGCTGATATTATGACAAGCTGCCTCTTTAAAACCTATTAGAAATAAACAGATTCACAGTAGTAATTAGGGAATTGGCAGTTGGATACAAGAAAAAGGGAAGGAAAAGAGAAGGAGATATTAAAAATATTGAAATTGCAAAGCTCTTTGCCTCCATTAGGTTAAATGCTACAATTTAAGCATTCTGTACGTCAGCTCATGAAACTACGCTGACAGAACTCTCAGAAACAGGGCTAGTGAGTAATAGCTAATAATCAGTCACAAAAACAGAAAAATCCCCCTGCTTTGCAGAAAGGTACAGTTGTGTTTTTGGCTTCCACAAGGTGGCCTCTGCCCGTCACTTTACCCTGTAGTGACACCCCTGCACAGGCTGTGTCCTGAAGGCTCAGACTTATCCCTGTTTTTCACCCCGACCTCTTTTCCTCCCCTAAAAGGGCTGGGCAGCACACAAAAAAGACTTTAGGATCATGAAAAGGCATAATGACACTAAAAAAAAAGTGTGGAAAAAGTATAAAACACCCCTGATTTGTCTTGACAAACATTTCCCTAAGCTGTTCGTGCTGGGAAAAGATGCCTCCTTTGTCTCAACTGGCAGTACAAGCAACTACTGATCAAATTCATCTGTTGAGGCTTTATCCTTACAGTAAGGTTTCACTCTGATTGTTTCTTGTACAAATTCATTGGAACTGAGTGAGCTCTCTTCACACACCACGGAGGAGCCTGCACAACAAAACAGTCCCCTACTTTTTTTTTTTAACACTTCTCATCTTAAGTGGAGCCTGTGTGGCCTTATCAAAGCTGAAATGCGGAAGTCAAGTGTCAGGCATTAACACAAATGTCAAGTGACTGCAAACTTCTGGATGAAGAGATATTTCAATGATTGCAAAGCTGGCCTCAGATTCAGAAAGCCTGGTTAAATCTCACAGCTCATGCTCAGCTCCTGAGTGACCTTGAACAAGCTCTGAACTTCAGGTTCCTGGCAATTAAAAAGTGACTGATTTTTCTTTACTCCTCCTCTGTGTCCTCTCTTCTCTTTGGCCTGTTTGTTTCTGCAGCACAGAAAGTACAGCTTATTATTTGTAGCATTGCATACGGTGTGGTTCAGTTTCTGCAGCAATATTCAGTTTGACTGTTATAGAATAAATGAAAAAAGAGAGGACCTATACAAAGAAAAATACTTCTAATTTAAGCCCAGGTTCTTTGCCGAAAAGCAACAGTTCACAAAACAAGGTCACAATTGGCTTTAAGTCCAAGGATGTAAAAAGTGTCCTATGTTTGCTAGAAAGAGGCCTCAAATTCTTTTATTGGCAATATACAAATTTTACAAGGAAAAGAAATAGATACTGTGACCTATCCAGTCAGAGAGAAAAGCCTGTCCTTGAAAGCTGGAGTCTTCACATTTCTATTTGTGCAGCTTCCACAATGAGCTTCATAAAAGGTTGACACCAGTTTAAAATAGAGAGTTCTCTGTGCAAACTGCATGCTTTATTCAAAGCACAAAATATCTTCTGGACAAAAACATGTTCTGCTGAAGTAAACAAACATGGATCAGAGAAAAGACAAACTTGAAAGAAGCCTCTGGGTTTCAGCAGATTGCAGCTTACAAGTGACCATGTATTTTCTCCCCCATGCAGTCTCTTTCTGGCCATCAATTGCTGTGCTTTTTTCTTTTGAACTCACACCTCAAAAGCTGCAAATCTACTGTAGTATTTTTATACACTAACACTGAGGACTCCTTATGAACTTTCTTTGTGTGCCTAAATTAATCCCTGGCATTCAAGGATGCATTTGGAGGCATTAATGTTCCCTGCAGGTGGCTGTTGTGGGGCAATTCAGAGAGGGGACAACTCCTGGTATTAGATTATAAATTGGGGTGCCAGAGCTACAGTGAGGCTGAAGGACTGTCTACATGCACAGAATTCTGCCCTGGCCTTTATGGAATGAGTAGAAAAAAATAGAAGACAGAGATACAAGCTACTGCACAGGACTGGATAAGTCTAGAAATGTGATTCTACAGTTTTTGGATAGAGAAGGCTGTATCCCATGCCATCAGCGTGCACAAGGACAGCAGAAATGTGACAGAAGGCATGAGGGCAAAGCAGAGGGCACGTGCAATCCCCTGACAAGACAGCTTGAAGGAAAAAAATCTTATCAAAACACAAAGCAAAGGTGTTAAGTCATAGTTTTCCTATCACAAAGTCGACTTGAGAGAAAGGTAAAGAGGTAGGTTAGGATCAATTTCACATGGCCTCTGGTTTTGTTAACACCTTTCTCAGGATGATGGGAAAAGTTGTTTTCTAGAGATCATTCTTCTCTATCAGGGGGACCTGGATAATTGGCTAAATCCAGCCTGGCAAGGTGAATCCCTTGTCAAGCAAAGTCTGAAATGCTGTCCACTGACTCCTTCCTTCAGTCTCAGTTTGGATTTTTCTGTATTTCTGCTGTGTCTCTCCACAATTGCTCCACCAAACCTGAGCAACATAACAGAGAACAGGCATTCCCAAACAGGCAAATATCCCAGAATAGTATGTATCCTCAATATCTGCTACAGGAAACAAATTTCTCAAAACTGCCTGTCAGAAGGTTTTTAGGGAATAGTTTATTACAAGATGGACTTGAGAAAATTAAGCACCTTCTGTTCTTCACTAGTTCATGTTCTAAACATTTTATTAGTCAACTTTTTCAGTTTTTTGAGAAAAGAGGGGTTGAATCAAGAATAACTACCCAAAACTTGTTCAAATCTGAATTAATAATAAAGGGAAATTCAGGGCTTTTTCAGTCCAGACTATCTTTTATTTCTTTTTGTCACCTTTTCAAAAGGAAGCAAAGAAAACATTAAGATAACAACTCAGTTGTCTACACACTGGCAGATTTAGTGCTGCTGCAGACCCTGTGAGATGCTCAGGTGAGACTACCAGGTGTGTATCAGGATCTAGAGAGTAACTGCCCCCTTCTGCAGTGTTTGAAGAGCCTGGTTATGCCTCTTTCTCTGTATTTATGCTCTGGCAACTGAATTGGTGCCGAGCTATCATGGTTGCATGGGAAACAGCAAGGGCAAAAAGTGGCCTAACGCATCCAAAACATGATCTGAGGTCTTAAAAGAAAAAACCAAGGCAGTTTAAAACTTTTAATCTGATTTCTAAAGTTGGCTGAAATGTGTTTCTGGAACAGTTAGGGATTTGTGTGACTGAAAATCTCACTAATCTTGTCTCCAATCTCCATTACATTCCTCACGAGAACCATTACGGACCTGCACAGTTCTTAACACAAACGTACATTCTCATCAGTGGAAATAGGACTGGAGTCCTCTCCTTTATCAGTTCCATTTACTGTTGCTATCTGAATCCAAAGTTTAAAAAAAAAAAAGACTGCTGGCAAAAATGAAAAAAAAAAAAAAATCAAAAAAGAGAAAACAAAAGAACACAGAAAAACAAAGATCATATAAACTTTATGCCTTGAATAAAGATGAGTGCTTTTATATTACCACTTTACCTGAAGATTTTATTCATACATTGGTAGAGACAATGAAGAATTATCCAGTGATTGAACCATTCCTTGGATTAGATCACAGATGTCAAAACACTTCATGAAAGATACCTGAACAGAAAGCCAATTTTGTGGGCTGCTTCACTAAAAAGTAAGTGTATTTAGAAGTATCTAGAACAAAAGCAACATTAAGATATCTGGAACCCACTTAAAGTCGCAGACCACACCATTTTGCAGACACTTACAGGAAATTCAAATCAAAATCACAATTTTGAGGCCAGCAGAAATCACTGGTTCAAGGAGACACTAACCTTAACATGCACTAGGCTTAAAAGGAATTTCAAAGTCTTTGCTCTTTGAAAAGGAAAAAAAGCATGACTAAAATTTCCATTATCTTAGCCGTAGAAAATAACTTAGAAAAGTTATTGAAGTATGAACTATAATAGCATTGCGATGCATTATTTATTACACAAATTTATTGACCATAAGCTTTGGAAATGTTTTATTATTATACAGAAGTGCCAAGCATCAATCACTTTCTTGTGAAACACCAAGGAAAGAAGATTGACCTCTCTGGTATTTATGAAGCAGTTCAGGATATATTTCCATATCTCCCAGAATCCTACAGCCACAAAGTGACCCAGGAAAAGGGGAAGTTCATCTGTAGAGTGTGATCTGGGTGTCAGATCTTTGTGGCTTTCCTAGAATGGAGCAAACTCAGGATACCTATGCAAACAAGCTTTAACAAATGAATTTGACAATCAACTCCTGTTGAGTTTGTAATTGGCAGTGATCTGACTCCTCCAGAATGACAGCAGTCCATTAAGATTATTCACATCCCAGAGCTGCCTTCAAGACTGGATTTCAGGATTTCAACATTTCTGAAGGTGGTCTGCCCACTTACTGGAATTCAAGCTGTTTGTTTAGTCATCCAGACCTGCTCCTCTCTAAGGGCTGGGTTTTCCAAGCACCCCGGAGGGTTTGAAGACTCTGCCCAGATGGCTTTTAAGGACAGGTGGCCACACACTGTCTCCCTGAAAGTGGCCCTCTCTGGCTATGTAGGACAGTCCTGGAGCTCTGCAGAGGCACTCGGATCTCAGTTATTTCCCACAGCTGGGAATTACATCTGTGCTTCCTCCTATGTTTCTCAGGTAACCAAAAGAGATCAGGTTCTGCCTAAGTATTCAAGCAGGGTATAAATTACCTCTCAGGAGGAAAGGTCTTCCGCAGTAAATTGTTTCCAGTCTCAAAGCAGCCCAACACCAATTTATTTATTTTTTCCCTACCAAGCAGCACAGCCCATAATCTTTATTTTTGTGCTCTGTTTTTCTTGAATGCAGATCTGTGACTAGTCGTAGATCAGTGGCATTGTTTTTTTCAAGGCGGTGATTGGTAGGATGAATTTCCAGAATTGTGAAGCTATTTCAGCTTTGTCATATTTCTTTTTATGTTCCCATACCTTAAAAAATAAAGCACATACCCCAACCCCAAATTACCAAAACACACTCTGCATTTTCATTCCTGATCACAGGATGAAAAACTGGTGTTCATTTTCAGCCCCAGAAATTACTACCAACACCTCAATTTCAGAGCTCCTCACAGAGAAAAATTTCCCAGTATTTTCAAACATCCATTCCCTGAAAAGTGAAGACATTTATGCAGGCACAAAAAGGAGACACCCCATTTCAAAATTCAGTGCATACAGGGAGACACTATTAAAGTGTGCAGGGAAGCAGCTACCCCTGTTGTCACAGTATGTTTAACCAGCCAAGTGACAACAGAACCACTTTTTCCTCCCCATCACCAGAAGAAATATTGCTTAAGCTTCTATACTCACGACACATTTTTGTCAATTCTTTTCTTAAGCTACTCCTGTTTGCTCAGTGTATTTAGCAGACATTTATCTCACTCTATCAGCAAAGATTAAAGACTCATACTACCTAGTAATCCAATTACCCTGCATGAGAAAAGCAAATGTATCTTTGGTCAGTGCCCACAGAGCTCCAGGAATCCATCACAATATAAAATGAAATCTAATTAATTGTGTGCTTTGGTTTAGCCTCATCCACATCATTATGTCATTCATTTCTAATGGATATGTTAGCAGAGATTTAATAGTTTTAAATGCAAAGAGCCAATGGGTCAGCTTACCCTAAAGTCAGTATTCCGATAATTATATTTTCAGAGAATCTGAAGAAAGTTACTTGTGGTGGGAGACACAAAGGAGATAGAGTTACAAAGCTTTGGGATAACATAGCACTTATGCAGAAGTCTGAGTGTTCTACTAATTCCACTAATCCTCATTTTACATTTTGAGAGAAGGGGACTCTCATCTAATCTCCTTTGGTCCTTCAAACACATATTTTCCCACAACCTATGAAAGTAGGGGGAACCCTAAAGTAGCACAACACTTATCCCAATCCCAGAGGCAGCCAGTCATCTGAGTAAGGTTTGGTGAAGAAAAAAACAGCAAGCCCGCGGTATAATGCTATAGATAAATGGGTAGGTGTTATATAATGAGAAGTACATTGGAGAGTAGAAAAAAGGGCCCATGGTCTGCTTGGAGTTACTGGGGTACTACACTGTGTCTCCAGGCTGGGATAGAGTCACAGAAGAGCTGAGAGAGCCAGAGGATAAGCCAACATGTCTGTAAAATTGCAGTAAAACAGCAGAAACAAAGAGAGCTTCTCAGTATCATTTAACCAATATAGGGTTATAAAGGAACTTGCCCACAGCTGACAAGTTTTTTAGATAGAGAGAGACAATGGCTGGAAACATAAAGCAGACAAAATAAAATATTAATCATCACAGTAAAGTTGCAAAACACTCTGTTGACAGCAAAGTGATTAGCCATTAGGAGAAACTACTTAGAGATGTGGTAAAGTCTTCATTATCTGTGAATGTTGAATAAAGGCTAAAAGCTGTCTAAAATATATGACATAATGCAGATAGAAGTTATAGGGAAAAAAATACACAGAATGCATTAAACCAGAGGTCAAATTAAGCAGTAGTAAAGTTTCTCCCCCAACCTTGAAAGCAACTGAAAATAACATTATTTTCTTGAATGTATTAAAAAGAGATAAGGCATAAATATTTTACTGACTCTGAATAGTTTGTCAGTAGGAAAAGAAAATGTTTTATCCTTTAAGTGGTTAATATCTTGTTTAATCAATGCTTCCACTTTGTGATATACAAGATCTCTGGGAAAGGAACTGGGAAAGAACAGCAAGATCTGTCTAACCAAATAAACAATCTCTTATGAATGTCAACATCCATCTTTTCTGAAAGCATATATGACATTTACTTCCATAACTCTACTCCTTTTTAAAAAGCAAAATCACCATCCATGGAGCCGATAGGATTTTAGGAACTGAATTGCACTCTATTGACTCCTGCTGCCCTTAGTCTTCTCCTTGCTATCCTGCAGTGTAAGTTGGTAGGATATAAAGCAAGCTTCCCTCAGCATTCCTGTGGTGAGTACACAGGTTTGCAGTAAAATGTTTCCTTGGGCACAAACCTTAGATGTGGCCCTGGCTGCTGCAGGGGAGTCAGCACATGGGCACAGAGAACTACAGGGGTGACACCGACTTAAACAAATTTTACAAGTCCAAACCCAAAGCCCTCCTCCAGAGGAATGCTACAAAACACCTGACATGACAACCCCCCCGTACTTTTACAGAGGTACTGAGCTGCCAGACTGTTGCATCCACAGGCTCCATATAGAGAAGCCATGAGAAACTGCTGTGTCCCGTGGCCATGATCAGAAGAGTGTTGCTGCCACACAACTCATGCTGTGTTCGTGTGTGTGCATGAACACATGCTGTACTTTGAACAAAAAGATGTGGCATATGCTTCCAGCCTTCAGTCTGGGGTGCAAAGCAAGGTAAAGGCATGAGAAGGCAGCCAGACTGCAGCCCACCAACCCAGAAGCTCAACCAGTGTCACACCTGTCCTCTGTGCAAGGCAGCACTCAGACCAGGTATCTTGTGCAGCATACAGTCAAGCCAAAATGGGAAGAGTGTGTTAAACCAGCCACAAAACACCAACTGTTTCACTTGTTTTGAGGGTGACGGTCCTGGCTCTTGGCACTTCTTAAAAGAAAAAAAAAAGAAAAAAAAAGAAAAGGCATATTTTTAACAAAATACAAGCAAACTGTGCTCCAAACACGTGTACACATACAGATTCAGGCAAATCTGGGGAGTTGTACCACAAAGTAGTGTTAATTTGACATTGAGCTTTGCTCCCTGTTGATTAATTGAAAAATATAAATGAAATTCTGTGTTCACATTGCAAACTACACACAGGTCATTTAAACTTGAAGTTGAAGAATATGAAAGGCCCGAAAGGGAAAAGAGAATCAAGGGGAAGCAAAAAAAGAAACCAAAACAAAATAAAAAAAATCCAACAAGAAAAAAAAAAAAACCCAAAGGAGGCGAGGACATGATGACAGTTCAAAGAAAATATAACACAAAGATTATTCTATCTGCTTGAAGTTGCTGCACTGCTACTGAAGTTGCCTACTTTATGAGGCTGGTCTTAAAGACAGATACAAAGGGAAAGTTAGTCAAAAAATCAATCCTATTCTCTACATTCCCACCAGGTCCCCTGCATCCATCAATAAAATAACTGATGCAGTATTTTTTGTTCTGTGCACTTTGGCCTTAAAACAAGTAGAAGAAAGTATTAGAAGAAATCACACACAGAATCATGCAAAGCCATTGTAAAATTGAAATTACTTGGAGAATTCCATGAATGAAGCTAGAAGTGGACTCATGCAGTCCTCCTTTGTCCCACAGGGGAAGTTCAAAAGGGCATCTCAAACAGGTATTTCACAACCATGGCTTTCTGTGTGAATGAAAGGCAGAAACCCCACTGAGAGGCTTGCAAAATGTCCGAAAGCACAACAATCTATTTTCTTCAGAAAGACCACTTACGTCTTTCCAAAAGACAAAAATGGATATAAAAACACAGGATTTACTTAACAAGGTGCAAATGAATTAGATTTGAAGTGAATGCAATCTACCAACTGGTCAACATACCTATGCAAAGCAATTTCTGAATAACCAAGCAGCCTTTTCCTCTTCAAGTAAAATATTTCTAACGAAGTAGAACCTGAAGCCTTCCAAGTCATTTTTTCTACTTGGTCTTGGAGAAAGAGCAGCTCACTGCACAGAGACTGCAAAGCATTGCAAATCCCTGCCTGTCTGTAGTGCACTGAGGCACACAGAGGTAGAGATCATTACTGAGACCTTCAGAAGCCACACACAGATTGGCTTTCACTGGGCTCCTCAAGGCCTTCATGTGGCTCCTTCTTGAGGAAAGGTGATTTTTACTTCTTTAATCATAAACTCATTATCTCAATTTGATGTCTGCTTGCTAATCTCCTGCCGATGCAGTGATCTAAATTTAGCACTCAGGTTTTCAGAGTCAACACCAGCTACAGCCCTCTGTTGGTATCAGGTACAGAAATCTCTTTCAGTGATCCTGCTTTTTATTTAAAAGTTATGCACTATCATTCTGAACAATTTAAATAAGGTGCTTATTTGAGTTTCTGTCAGGTTCTTCAAACTTGGCATAACTGCTATTGAGGCAATAACATGAAAAGTTCCATGAAATAAAAAAAAAAAGCAGAAAACCTACACAGGCTTTAAATAACAACCAGAGTAGTCACTGGTGTGCAACAGTTAATTAGTCTCTTTTTATTTCCAGTACAGAAATGGAGTTTGACTTTCTACAATATATAACAATCTCCCCAAAATAGACATTGCAAGGTAGCTGTGACTCTTAATTGCTTTTGTTATTATTGACTCACTGTGGTCAATCCCTTCAAAGAGCTGAGCTACAGCTTGGCAGCTGCAGCTTCCACAACTTCAGTGGGATTTGCAGGTGTTCAGCAACTGCCTGGATGTGGTTGTTTGCTGTTTTGACAGCTATGCTATGCACATCTTTCTCACATAATAGAATAACACCTTGGGAAGCAACAACACAGGTAGGATGAAAAACATACTTGTTGGAGTCTGTTTCTCTCTTTCTTCTGGATGAAAATATGTTGGAAACCAGAGCTAATTTTCACATTTGGCTTAGTGTGGGTATTTGTGTGGCATACCAGCCCTCCCTGCTTTGCCCTTATGTAATTCTAGGCACGTTTCTTTCACTTGCAGTTTTTCCACTTCATCTCCAATGTGATTTACATTTTTCAAGTTTACAGGCAGTGATGCAGTTGTGGGTACCACTGACAACCAGCAGGCCACTGATGGGTCTCACAAAGAGGTTCCTTAAGCAGCCAAGCAACTAATTGTAAAGAAATTGAGTCCAACAAGGCAATGCTGTGTGAGCCAACAGTACCTGTAAACCAGAGTACACCAGTGATGATTCAAGAGCCTGCAGGTGCCGTGCTGAAGCAGTTCTACCATTTACTATGATTTGCTCATATGCCCTTGATGCTTAGAAATATCAAAGGAACCCAAAGATAATGTAGCACTCGAGGGTCCCAAGGCTCTCTGTCTGCAAAGACACTGCCATGACACCAACAAGAAACCAGCACAAGAGAACAAGGTGTGGAATCCTGCTCCTTGCAGGCTTCATGCCAGTGTCAGCCCAGCCAAAGGATGGCATCCCTCATGTGTGCTTCTTAAGCAGTAGCATTAAGGGTGAGCTTTGAGCAATGGAGCCAACACTGGTTATGGAATCGCTCTCCAGACCTGAATTATGAGAGGCTGTCAGCACCTTTCATCAACATGCATCATATTGCTTAGTTAATGGACCCTGAAAAGGATCTACTATTTTTCAATATTTTTTCCCATTATTGTAAATAGATGAGATTCTGCTCCAGGCCACATAAGAAAGATGAAAAATTAAGAGGAAGAGACATGAATAAATGTAGAGAATGTGAAGAAAGAATGTGATTGCTCTTATTTTTTTCCCTCAGCAAGGCATTTTCTTCCCCTTGAAAAAACTAGCAGTTGCCCTGAGAAGAAGCCAGCTGATGTTACCTGCAATGCAAGATGGGCCAAGCATTCAAAAGAATCAATACTTGCAGTAAAAAAATCCAAGTATTTTACTAGTTTAAACATTGTATCAGCATTCATTTTTTTCCTAAATGGTGATTTCCTAAATGGTTAGTGGCATGAATATGAAATCTAAATGTAAAAATATGTTAAGTTTTTACACAGCGTTACACAGATTTTATCAAAGCAGCTCATATAACTGTAAAAAACATTTCTTCTGAAATAAAAAAGGTATCTACGTAAGCTGTCTGGTTTGAAAAATGACCTCTGTGAATCCTAAGAAATGAACCAAACCCCACATTCTCGAAAGCCCTATTTTTAATACTACTTTTAATCCAAATTTTAGCAATCCATCTGTGCACTGGAAACAGAGTTACCGAACTTCTCACCATTTAAACCTGTGTAAACACATACAAAGTCACGGCAGTGCATGAAAACAGAGGATCTTGACAGAGGCAGTTTGCTACCATTTGCAGCCTGAGATGAATGTGGTGTGTCTCTTCTCAAATTAGTTCCACCTTTTTCTTCTGATAGAAACAGGTTTCAGCTTGCAGGGTCTCTCAGCTGATATATTTATTACATATATGCATATGTTTTTTGCTATTAATTTGGTAAGGAAAACCAAAGCAAATTTAAGAATAGATGAACTCCATAATTTGCAAACCTGACACTGAGCACTGTGAGAAATTCAAAGTATCCTTGCTCTGGGGACTTAACTTGAAAGTTTAAAGGAAGGAAACAGACTGATAACCCTACCTCCACAGTATTTCCACAAATATAGACTGGATTCCCTCCTCCCTGGGTTTTATTGGTGGGGTGTCTTTTGGATTTTGTGGTTTGGCTTTTTTTCACTGATCTAGTTAGATAGATGCATGAACACAAAATGAGCACAGAGAAATTGTAACTACCGTAGTCCTGACTGCTCAGTTGAATCTCCAGGGCACCATTTAATATTCAGATGCACAAAAAACCCATTTAATAATGCTAGGGTTGGGCTTTGCCACAAACCAACAGATGCTGGGCAATTCCAAGTTAAGGATGACACTTCATTACCACTGTTCTTAACAAGGGAAAGCAGAAGCATGTAAATTAAGGGCATAATTTCAGCCTTTCAAATGAATTCTTCAGGATTTATTGGTGTGTTACAGCAGTAATGTTATTTTAAGAACAGTTTTCTGTATGTTAAGTGCCAGAAACCTTGTCTGTATTCAGGCAATACTAAGTATCAAAAACTGTAAGAAAAGTAAGTGATAAAACTGAAGAGTCAGATTCCCAGTGAATTGCTAAATAAACCCCTGTAAAAATCCTACCATATTTTTGTGAGGGGAGTGGGAAAAAGACTGTGATGGTGTGAACTTCCAACATCATACCAAGTGCAAACACAGAAGGTAAAGCTTGGCAAAAACTGAAAAAGAATGTTGCTGAACTACTATTTACACATGGAACATAAAACACTGTGGAATTAATTCATCTGGCATAGATAGTTCTGTCTAAAGCCTCATTTTCTAATTCTTTATTTGTGATGTAAATACACAGCCGAAAGAGACAGAGAGCATCCAACTTCTATACACAGAGTTCTGAGACAACAGTGAGTCTTGTCTTGGTGATAATTTTTTTAAAGCATAAAATTAAAGGAACAGTTATTCTCTCATGTGCAGTGACTAATTAAATGCCTGAAAATAATTAGATTTAATATAAGTGATACAATAAACAAGAAGCTGAATGATACAAAGTACTGAACATCTCCAGTATGGGGCTACATCTGTAGACATTTTTGATGTGATCCCTCCTGTATTTTTTGCAATTCATTACAGGTATATAATTTTTTAACCTGTGAGAAGTCCATGTGACACTCTCAAATATTTTTTATGGAGAAAAAAAGTGAGATCATTTCCTAGTAATACTTGATCTTTTTTAAAAAAAGAAAAACTAATGAAAGAAAATCTACCTGAAAATTAGAACATTTGTAACTACAGATCCAGATTTTCAGGCTGCTCATTAGTTGGGTCCCACTCATGACACAGGATTATATAAATAAGCTTAAAAAATAATACAAAGAGAGAAAAAGGGACTCCAGCAATAAGCAGCATGAACTTCTGTGAATATGAATTAAAGAAAGAGACAAGAAATGGAAAAAGAGAGAAAAATATCTAGCTTAGTAAAGACCAAAGGGACAGTACCACGAATATAGGATGGCATAATATGAAATACATCTTCAAAGCAACTGAAGCTTAAAAATTCAGAGAAAGTCTTTGAAAACATGTACAACCACACAGAAAACTATCTGAAAGACACAGGCACGTCTGGAACCTACCTGTCAAGACAAACTATTCAACTGTATGTCTGAGGGACTTTTTTACAGGTCCAACATACATTTTCCTGAATTCATGCCTTTTATAAATTCATGCCTTGTTTAAAAAACCATACTGCACAAGATATTTAAGCACAAGCTGCCTTTAATGCTAAAACCAAAAAAATTATCTCACTCACAATGGAAGTTTAGGCATCTTATGCAATAAGAATACTGGTATACTTCAAGCAGTTCCTTATTTCACCCCATAACAAACTCAGCTGGATATTTGCATATTCTGGGACAACATGCTCAGAACCATCAAAGTACCGTGAATTAAAAAAAACAAGAAACAAAAACCCAAAACAAACACCAAAAACCACTAACAAAACTTACAAAAACTAAACTAGAAAACAACCCATGAAATGAAATAGAATACTCACTAGGTAGAAGCAGTCAAACAGAAACAGGTCACTGGGATACAGCCGCAAAACCAAAAAACCACACCTGTAAGCCTTTACCAATTTAAAGGCAGCTTCACTCAGGTGTGTAGCA
This sequence comes from Corvus hawaiiensis, assembly GCF_020740725.1. Lineage (NCBI taxonomy): Eukaryota > Metazoa > Chordata > Aves > Passeriformes > Corvidae > Corvus > Corvus hawaiiensis. The sequence continues at coordinate 27,074,851 of NC_063219.1, read as the reverse complement.
GGGGGTAAGGGGGAAAAAAACCCAACCCCAACCAAAAGAAAATAAAGTTTCAGAAGAATATAAATGTATGTGGATTATGTTTCCAGAAAAGGCATTGTTCCTACCTTGCTATATTGGTTCAGAAGTAATATGTAACATAAAATATTTAAAGTTGTCAGCAGTGGCAAATTTGTTCAAGTTCTTATGAAGAATTTTTTTTTTTAAAGAAGTGTGCCTTTTTTTAGTTCCACTGAACTCTCCTAATGAAATACTTTGAATCAGCAAGTGAAAAGGAAGACTGAAGACAGCCTAAGCTTCCTTGATTCTAGATGATATGAACATCCCACTGTCTAAAGTTAGCATATGAACCAGTTATCTGATAAGTCACAGAGAAAATTATTCATCAAAAAATCCAGTCCCAATCCTTTCAAAATCCCTAAAAAGGAAATCGACTTACAACCTACCAATGCTGCATTATTTTTATTTCATGAAATTTAACATATAATTTGCTTTTCCTCTTTTCTATTTTTAAATATTTGCTCCTCAATATTTTTCCTTCTGCCTCTTTCAGCTCCAAGTTCTGCTATATGAATGAATCTCAGACCTGTTGTTTTCTCTCTTCTCTTGTATTTAATTTTCTTTACATTTACAGCCTTTGAAATCAATAGTGTTACAGTCTGAGGCTGTAAAGATAATGTACGATACATACTCAAAAAAAATCAAGATGCATCTTAGACCACTTTGGCAACAAAAAATAAAATTACTTTACCTTACCTTTTACCAAGTTATGGCAGCTAAACAGATACATAAGTGAGGAAGACAACTGAATCCCATAGGTACAATTTTCCTGTTGTACTCAGTATCAAAAACTCTTAAATAAGTTAACATTTTAAATTATAGTCAAAAATTAAAAGAAGAAAAATCATAGGGAAAAAACATACTTCCTAATGGGACTTGTTTCTGTATATTTCCTAAGCCCTTCTCTCCAAAGTGATTGTAGAAATATAAACACCACTGAAACTTGTAATAAGAGATTTTCTAAATCTCTTGTGTTTCTTGCACCTTAGAGAACCCAAATTTTCCCTTCTCCCTAAGGGGCATTGGTCTCTTTAGCTGAATTTCAAACCTTGCAGTTAAAGTGGAGGGGGAAATGGCAGTCCTCAGAGTGAGCCCACATGTGGCAGAATCCATCAACTCCAAACACTTAATCTGGAGCAATTCCACTGGATTGGTTTACAGGCCAAGAACCAAACCCTGGAGAGCTGCAGGAGCCAGAAATGTGCCAGCAGGACCTGCCTTTTGCGCCAGAGGAGGATTTCCACTCTGCAGCTTCCTCTCACAGAGGCAGCACACCAAGAGATGCTTCCAGCCTGGCAGCACATCCCATGATGTCCTGAAGCTGATGCAGAGGGTGTTTTCTCACTCTGAAGCAATTTACTGACACATTCGTGGGGACTGCTGTGGATTTTGTTTTGTTTATCATCTTGCTAATGAAGTGTTTGTTTGTGTGAGTGCAAGTGCTCCGGGAAGAAACCTCCAATTTATCATGCTTGTGTTGACATTGCTTCATCTGCAGCCTAAACACAAGCAGAGGCTGCACGGAAATCTTATGGATGGTTAAGGGTTTAATACCATGTCTAGCACACCAAGAAGAGCTGGCAAGAAACCCCATGGGTTAGGTGACACGTGTCTCTCCAAATCACCAGCTGATTAGGACAATTGTATGACAGTCAGAACAATGCTCTTAGTCCCACAGCTTGGTGAAGAGTATAAAGAAAAACAGGAAATATTCCAGTAACTTATAAACATAGAGCAGAAAATTCATGTTCTATTTTAAAAAGGCAGATTATTCGATATATATACCCGCAGCAGGTTCAAGCCCATTGGAAAATTTGCCCCCACATATGAGAAGTAGGAAACTTCTTCTGTACTGATGAGCAGAACTGCTCCTGCCAAGCAGGAGAAATAAAGTACAAAGGAATAGGAAAAAGAAATCAATTTCCCTTATCACTCTCCAGCTGCACATTGTGTTTCTGTCTGTCATGCTTATATAGGCAAATTATCTTTCCTCCTGTGGACAGTTCCATTGAAGCATTTGTGAAATGGAGGATGTGTATGACTCGTCAAAGGCTGTGACCCTGACGATAAATCTGTACACCTCCCTGAAGAAGTCCCTGCTGTGCTCCTCTTGTATAGATCTGCTCCAGAACATATGGGTTCAGAGTCAACCCTATATTATCTGGAAGATCTTCTTCCATTAGAATTCAGCTGGGGACAAAGCAGACTTTTTAAATGGTTGACATATCCCTGCGACCACGACCGTTTCTATGGTACTTGTAGAAGGTCCACGAACTTTACAGTGCTGAATAGGCTGCTGAGAAAGGGATGTCCAGTGTTACTCTGACCAGGAGCCACTGTGACAGCTGCCAGCTTGTGAGGGCTGCCAGATGAAATGAAAAAAACCAACCCAAGTGAACCTCTTTTACAACAAAAGGTGGAGCCCAGAGGTTCTGGTACTCTGAATTCTGGTGCATCCTCCAACTGCCCTGCAAGTTCTTCCAAGTAGCGGCCTTTTACATCTCTTTGCCCAGTAAGCCACCACCAAAAAAAATATTTTTAGGGAGCCATTTTCATAATAAAAAGCATCCTATTTTATAACCAATAGTGAGGGTCCTGCCGACAGAAGCAGACTGTGTGCATGGTAAAGAGGCGCAAGCAACATCAGAGTTTGACAGCTTGCTGCAGCTCAAGATCTTTCCCCATCTTCTCCTCCAGCCCCTAAATCTCTAGTCATTCAGTTAAGTGCCCTGGGATTTGGGACTGGAAGGTGCTAGGAAGATGTCAGTCATCATTACAATAATTATCAGACTTAGACATTATGCATTATTTATTCCAAATATTTATTCATTATTGTGTCCCAGATTAATGCAAGCTACTTGAGGCAAATCTATTTCTTATGGAAGTATTAGTGAGAGAAATTCTGCACTAGAAAAAAAGCAAGCTACCAGCCAAAAAAATAAACCTTGCCAAGCTCTTTCAAGGAGTGATAGAGAGAGAGGAAAAAGAGAGAGAAGAAAGTTTTAATAAGATGATTGATCCTAAAGCTGTCAGGTTGTATTATTGACAGTATGCAAGTCTCTTCTGGGAGCACAGATGTTGATCTAATCTATTTTGTCTGTAATCTAATTTAATATGTTAGATGTCCTCTTGGTAGACTGTAAATTTTCTTCAAGTTCTTTGGGGGAAAAAATGAAAAAAACCCTCATAGTTGCAAAAGTTGTGTGCTTAATATTTTTTAAGCGAGTAAGCTTATGTGTTATGTAAGGTAAACTGGAACAGCTTTGTTGGAACTAATAGCATTATTCTGATTTTTGTCTGTCAAAGTCCAGTTTAGTATGAGTAGCCCACAAAGTAGAATCGTGATTTACAAAAATTTCACCTTAGCCTTGTTACCAGTTGTTCTTAATATGGCTTATTATTATTTTTCTTAGCACTACAATGACAGCAAAGGACTGGAGCACAGCCTCGCTAGGGGCTGCACAGACACATAACATAGCAGGAGGTAGGTGAGATACATTTTGACCAAGAGGCAAACACTAGGATTATCAGGAACAGATCGCTTCTGCGAGCTGAAATGAGGGCAAAAGAAGCTAAGAGAATTGATCAGCCTCAAAGGTTCATCAGTAGTGGAGTTAGCAGAGCCCTCTGAGGTTTTGTGAGCTGACATGAGGCAGTTTTATTGTAAAAAAAAAGGATCTTGAATATTATTTTTTCCTCTGTGTATATATATTTTTTAGAGAAAACTGCTCTAAAAAATAACAAATAACCAAAATATATGGGTGTGTAAAGATGTTGCAATGCTAAGTTCTTCAACCCTCTACTCAATTTTGACATGATTTTCCTCTGTATTTTCCTATTATTGAATTTGTCTATATAGTCTTTTCTTATATTTACATGGGAGGCCTTCAGGAAAGAAGGTAACTTCTCTATTTTTGTGTTTGAATTCACCTGGACCTAGGAAATAATGTTGTACAAAACCCAAATAATATAATGATAAATTAAAACTTTTAATTAATAACTGAAGTCTAACTTTCTTGGGGTGTATTTCCTTTTTTAACTCTTTTGACTCTTTACACTTTTAAATGATCAGAAGGGACCAGAAACAGAGGAATAAGAAAAATGGATTCATAGATCCATATGATTCCTCATTATAAAGGCCAGCCTTGATGTGCTTTTGCTCTTCTGCTCCTTTTCGCCAGTCTCAACATTGGATCTAAAAAGAGAACGTGTCCATATTCAGCAGTCCTTCCACACCACTGGATAGGAAATATGGGATTTTGATCCTTCAGAACTACTTACTTGGCATCTAAATATAACGTGTCACTTCTATTAGAAATCAAAACTCTTACAGGTCCAGACCTGCAGCAAGCCACTGCCAGGAGATGCAGACGCTCATGTAAAGCAAAATCACTGTGCTGCTGCCATTCCACTGAAAGCTTCTTTAATCCACAGATACAGAGCAGCAGCTGGGCAACAGCAGCCCAGCTGTGTACTGACCACAGGATCCTGCCCCAACAAACATCAAGGAAACATCAAGGGCCAAATATAGAGTTAATACAATCCTATTGTGATATTTCTGTGGAATACTCTCCCAGCTTCCAGTGGCCTTCAGTCAAGGTCTTTTTTAAAACAAGAGTGAACTCAACAGCTCAGTATCACCAGAAATCTGTTTGGATCTTGATATATGACAAGGAAGAAAGAAAAAATGCTTATGTTGCCATGAGATAAATACTGGAAAGTTTCCTTCTGACAGTCCATAGAGGAGAAGGTGAGCAGCAGGTTAATTGCATTCTGATGGGAGATTTTAAGTTTCCTATTGCTGTTTCTGTCTTTCCTTAACGTTGTCACAATATTTTGATATTAGTTTAATGCAAATGGGATTTAAACAATGAGTGTTTATATTCTTGCTGGTATAGTCCCATCACAGTGAAAAACAAGGAATCAGCAGTCTACCAGCCAGCTAGAGGCAGAAGGGGCAGAGAGAGAAGAGAGTTTCTGTTTTACAGCAAATGAAACTTAGAAACTTCTTCAAAGAATTTTAAATGAGAACCAGACTGGCACTTGGATGTAAATGACCACTGTGTTTATCAGAGCAGGAGAGTGGTGAATTTGAGCACATCAACCCACCACAAATGGGTCCCTTGGACACTGCTTGAAGCCTTCTCCTGTCCTAAGGCAGTGTGAAGCAGAAATGTTCTGCCTGACCTCTTTTAAACCAGATCATTTAAAAAAGGGAGCAAGGAAGAAAGAGGTTTTGAGTGAAGGACATAAAGAAGATGTGTTCACAGCTTCTTACTGAATTTTATAGCTCTGCAAACTGAGACACAGTGAGGATAAATGACAGACTGATACTGTTCCAAGGATGTAAATCAGCTTTTCCATCACTTTTCCATCCTTACCCCCTCTCATTGTTTGCAGAGGTCGAGCCTCTCCAAATATAAAAAATTCCATCTGCTTGAACCTAGGACTCACCTTTGGGAAGGAGGAATAAACAACAGGTTTAAGTTCTCCTTTTTATACCTGAAGGGAGGGTTGCAGAGAACCCAACTTCTGTTAGTACTGATCACTTTGATAAAAAAAAATAATGTTGATAAGGAAGGGAATGACCTAAGTGAAGCCCTAAAACAGTTGGGAAGATTAAATGAGTTCTCTGCATTGTACACACACAATGAAATCACTACACATTGGAACAGGGAAGAAGGCAGGAAGTCAGGAGCTCAGCAACTGCTAAAAAATGAGGAATTTATTTAATGATGAGCAATGATTTTAGTTAATACATACATCATCTTTTGAACAAAGAATGTTTTTCTTTTAAAAGTGTAGGTTGTTTATGGAAAACCTGAGGAAGAAAAAAGTAGATTAAATACTTTTTTACTTTTGAAAATTATTTCTATACAAAACAATGTTTTGAGTTCTCATCTGATGCTATGACCAGTAAATTGTTCTCTGAAGAAAGAGCCTTACCATATAACCCAAATTATTAAACTACTATAAACAGTGATAGATTCAGGCCACAGCAACATTCCCAGAACACAGGACAGCATCATCACACAGATTAACAATGGTCAACTGAAGCTTCGTTATAATAAACTGCTTTCCCAGTCCTGCAAAAATTCCATGATGAATCTTGGAATCTTAGAATTTTTTAGGTTGGAAAAGAGTCTTAAATCATCATGTCCAACTGTTAACTCAGCACTGCCAAATCCACCACTAAATCATGTCCCTACATTGTGACACCTACACTTTTAAATACCTTTGAGGATGGCAACTCAAAAACTTTGCAGCCTGGGAGTTGAAGTCACATCTCCTGAAACCTAATTCAGAAACACATGCTTAACTTCATCTCCTATCAAAGATGGAAGCTGGAAGCAGCTGATGGAATGCTACACCTCATTCTATGGCCTTTGGATGGTGGGCATACAGGGCCATGAGGCTACATCCGAGTTTCTGAGGCTTTCCTCTCACAGATCCTTGGCTCTTCAGATCAGGACATTTATGTAACTGTTTATAGTCATGCAGTAGAAAACTCTACTTCTTAAAATCTCCTGTAAGAGCTTGCAAAATGCAGAACCAAAACAGTGTAAACAAGACCAAAGAAAGACAAAGGAAAGAAGAAGCAAGTTGCCCAGAGCTGTAAAACATCAGTTTCCCAAGTAGTGATGAAGAAGGTAAAAGATCTCCTAATTAATTAATGTTGAATATTCCCAATTGTTTTCGGTCTGTCTCCCTTAAGGGAATATTCCTAGCTGATCGGAAAATGCTCTATACAAGTCCCATCTTTTACCTTCTGTCCTTTCACTCATGTTTGAACAGCTCAACTCTCTCATCTCTTCCCACATTGAAAGGTGAAGAATGGAAATGAGGTGGGGGACACCCTAAAGCACTTGAATGGCTGAGAAATGTTGTATGGTGTTGTATGGCAGAAAGCAAAGCTGTGAGGGATAAACCAAACAATTTTTTGGCACTAGCAAGGGGCAGGAAAGTCTTCAGGAAATGCTGAGGAACACAGGCTGATTGCTGCTGAAAAGCTGCTTTAGAGTTGTGCTGAAGAACTCTATGAAGTAACCAACAGGAATTTACTGTGCCTGCTGAGTTCTTAAACAGTTCTACACAGTCTGGAGCACCCGTGTGTTGCCTCTCTATTGCATATCTGTAGGCAGGGCAGGGCATTGTCAGCCTAGCATAACATTTGCAAATTTGAAACGTACAGAATCTGATTCTTAAAACAATATCATCTGAAACTGGAGATCAGACCATGCTCCACAAAAACAAATGTGATGACCACTGACATCAATTTAAGGTTATCAGTAGTAAGACTCAACCAAATGGTATAAAAAGGGCTATAAATATCAGAGCAATTTCAATAGTTATTCAATGGTATAAAACACATCATTCCAATTAAAATAGAGATGACAGTGTAATATATCTTGATTCTTATGTCACAGAAATTAGACTTGCCCCAAGACTTTCAGACATACATTGGATTTTTCTATATCTAACTTTCTTGGTTTGTTTGGGCTGCTAAGTCAGCAAAAACATTGTAATATGTCACTTGCAATGTTTTAATTCTGCTGAAAAATCTATTCAGTTTTCCTTTAAGAGTTTGAGATTCTCCTGCAGGTATCTCTCAGCAGTGATAAGCATTGCTATTCAAAAGAAAAACATAGCATGTCTCTCTGATAAATATCAGAGAAGTCCCTTGGTGACAGTGATATACTTCAATTATTTATTTATTTATCATAAATGCATTCAAGAAAGCTCATATCATAAAACAAAACTTGGGAACAATCTATGGGTATTCCCATTGCTGGGCCATTTTTCCTACCACTTGGGTCTGATTCTCTGTAAAACTGTCATTTCCAAATCAGTTCATACCTCAACAATTCAAGCCCCTGCAGCAGGTAAGGTCTGGCCGTGTAGCACCATGCTCCTCATCTTGGTAAAATTTAGATTTCAGCTGTCAGCTCAATGGCAAACTTCTCATTGAAATGTCTTTCACACATTGCTAAGTTTCCTCCTCTCCCCCACCCTCTCCCTTTCACTAGAAGAGCTGTTTTGAATCTGGCTAATTTTGATCTGTATGACAAAAGGGTAACAAGACCTAACTAGAATTACATTTCATCAGGCGCACCAGGGACTATCAGGTAGACAAATGCTGGATCTTATCTGAAACCCAGATTGTTTCTATGAACGATGGGGGCACCTGCTTCTACTCTCACACATTTTCAATAGCAGATGTAGCTCCACAGACTGCAGGAGAGTCACTCACAAGCTTGGAATCATCCCGACCCTCTACTTCAGGGAAAGTGCTGCCACAGAGCAAAAATCCATCCCACGTGGACCAAAATAAGCATGTAGGAAGAAAGTACCAGGCCAAGAATTTGTAGCTGGGAAACCCCAGAATAATCCCATGTAGAATCTGCTAGATTTTAGGTAAACTCTTAGCTATACCTCTCATTTGTCTGATCACAGAAAGGACACTGGTACACAGGTTCTTAACCCTGTCTTAAAGGACTAAATTTACAGTGGATTACTTTGGGTTTAAGCAGCCTAGTTTGTGAAGCAGATGCGTTAATGGATCACTGAAGCTTTTAAACCATACTTCTTGATCAAGCTCAAGTAGATGTAGGAGTTTTTCTTCAGTTGGTGGTGCTGTCACTGAAATATCCATACATTGTCTAGAGCTGTTTCCAGTGCCCTTAGACAATTCCAAGGAGCATTTCCTGCTTGTTCTTCACAAACAGAAACACTCATTTAAAACAACAGTTGAGTCCTGGTGGGGTCCCCTAGATGCTTATGTTTAGGCACCTTAATCCTGCTCAAACTACGTGGAGAATTAGTCTGTCACAATGCTGTTTATCTGATCGTGTTGCAGCATCCCTGATGTGAGCGTGCGTTTTCAAGGCTCATTCTTGCACAGGCTAAATGAGAGCTCAGCACTTAAAAGCTGGCCACATGCTGGACCTGGTCAGACCCTGGAAGCCTGGCCTGAGTGTAAGTATTGCATTATTATTCCCCAGAGCTTCCAGATGTCTGTAAGCAAAATTGGAGCTCTACCTAACAGCTTGTCCTGTCCAAATAGTCCTGCCTTGTGAGCATGGTGTTGTTATCATCCAGTTTTAAGGTTCTTAGAAATGCCTTCTGCCCAAATTAAGGTGCAAACGAGACCATATGCCAGTGACAATAGTAAGGGTTTTATTTGATGGTAAATATGAGAGAGAGGGAGAAAGAGAGAATGAGAGAAGGAAAAAAAAGAAAGAAAGAAGTAGAAAATAGGTGTGGGGGACAGGAAGAGTGACAGGGACAGAATAAGGAAAATATCACCACTCTGTGGATCACAATGATGTTCCATTGATCCTCTCCAGCTGATCTTCTTAGTAGTAAAGATATTTTTTTTTTTTTTTTTTTTTTTTTTTTTTTTTTTTTTTCCCCCCTCCCCTCAAAAAGCATAGACTCCCATGGGTTTATATACCCTTGAGCCAGGTAGCAATGTCCAGGCATGTCCCCCTGGGGTGGGGGTCAGTCTCTCACGGCAGACTCTGGGTCTGTTGCACCACGTGGGGCCAAGCCTCTCATGTGAAAGTCCCGTGGAGGTGCCCTGTGGGGCTGGGGGTTCCACAGCTGGGCCGGTTTGTGTAATCAGAGGATGGGTGTTTAGTGCCTCTCACCAGAGGTTGCACCATGCACCCAAAACCTCCTCCTCCCCCCTCAGTTGTGGGCAGTCTGTGTAAACCTGGCTTCTGTGAGCTGTGCTCTCCCCCTACCCCTAACTCAGCCGGGGATAGTTGCAGCTGGTGATTTTGGCCTTTTGTGGATGCATACCTTTCCCTCAGCCTGAGGTGATTGAACAACATGTTTCCCTTTATCTAATCAACAGTTTGACTTTCAGTTCAAAGTCCCACTCTTCAGGGAGGCTTCTTCGGTTGTAGCTTCTTTATAATGAGCAAAACTTTATATCAATATTTGAGGCATGAACTATTTTCAGTCTCTGACAGGTGTGCACCAACAGGAATTGTGAAGAGGTGCCTTGGTATCTGGGGTGAGAAGCCACAAGCTGGTCAGTGGAACTGTTCAATACAGTTCCACTCCGACTGACAACTCAGGCTGCAGGAACTGATAATTAGTATATTCAATTAAATTGCATTGGGATCTGGACTCTCACATCCAACTAGCTTAGGTATTGCTGTATTGCTGAGGTAGTGGCATTTATGAGCCAGAAATTAAATCCTGTTTCCTCTATTGTATTCTTTATGTAATGATATTATAGAGAGAAAATAAATATGTAAACTCCGGGCTTTGTGCTTCCTCAAGAACAGCACAGTTTCTTTGATATGAATAGTAATGAACCAGGGGAATGAGAACCGAGAGCTGCAGTGTTACTGGGCATGTTAAAGTTTAGACAGGTTTACATGAGTTTTACTCAAAGACATAGGAAAGTTTAAAGATAAATTCAATCAGGGAAATCCTACAGGAGCAGGAAACACTCGCTGAAAGCGCAGTATCTCTGCTGATTTGCAAACCTGTGAAACTCCCTGGCTTTGGACCATTCTCAAATGACTTATCCAAGGCCACACAGGGGATGTGTGACAGGCAGCCAACAGCCCTCAGAGACAGCACACTGCTGGTGCTTCCCAGGCCCTGATCCCAGGCTGCTACAAGAGGAGCTCCTCTCTGTTTTGACAGAAAGGCTCATTATGGCAGATGCCAGAAGTTTATGTTCAGGAATGCACCTCCAATAGTGGGATCAGTAAGACACATAATCATTGAAAATGTCCCCCAGAAACTTACAGCTAATGATATCCAATTTCAAAAGAATAAAATTAAATTGAAAATACTCTGTTCTCAAACTCCAACACTTAGAACATAGCATCTTGCTAAAGTAACTGAAGTAGGAGAGATGAAAAAGAAAAGCCATAACTCCAATACTAAAATATTTTTTCTTCGACAAGTGCTTTCTTATTTGCCTCAAAGAAGAAAAATCCAGGAATATTTTTTCCCTGACATGTTGGCAAAATTACTGAACTTTACGTAAAGCAGGGCTGCAGGTTAAAGACTGAGGTTATTTGTGTCAAAAGTACTCTGACTTTGTGCTGCTGCTGCATTGGAAACCAAAACAAGTCTTAAAGAGTACCTTTCCCCCACGGAGATTTGATATGTTTCCTGGTGTTTCAGGTGAGGGAGCAAAGGCATTAGGAAGTCAAAAAACTCAAACCAAAGAAAACACGGGGAGGAGAAAAATGAAAATAATACATGCAGTGTTAGAGTATTGATGCCCTCTAACCTGTGTTTATCAGAAAGGTGTTCGATAAACACAACAAATATTTAGAAGAAAACTGTCATTTGTAAACACAGGTAAGTTGCCCCAAGAACTGTTTATAAGCAGAATATGTCAATTCTTATTGCAGTTCCCCCAAAAATAAGCAGTTTCCTGTTCATAAAATATATAATTAAATTGGAAAATACTCTATTTGTCATGTTTTTTCATGCTAGTTTTCCATATTTCTTCATACCAGTGTCTTTAATTTAATCCTTAATCCTCATTAAAGTTCTTTAAACAAAGCTTTAAATCTAAAAGTTGGGAACAATTATATATTGGTCCTTTCCTGCAAGTGAAGTCAAACTCCTCCTTTAAATGCTGTGCTATGAAAATAAATCAGTCTGTCAGCAAACGGCTACTTCTGATTTCAGACCTTTACTCCTTGAAGGGAGCACGCAGAGAGCTTCTGGTCTCCTGCCATGCTCTTGTGCATTTGGAGGGAGCCTTTTGGGAAGGGGGAGCCACCCTGTGCTCTTTGGAGCAGTAGCACAGCATTATTTGGGTGACAAATTTATTTATGACATTATTCCTGTGACAGGAATGTCCCAACAGATCTATGGCAGGTTTTACATCTGCTGGTGTCTGAACAAACCATGAAGGAAAGGACCGACTTAGAGTCTGGCCAAAGTCAAGCCCACAGGATGATGCCAAATCTTTTCCTGTTTGCAGGCTTCAGGTTTCATTTTTTTTATTTTTTTTTTTTAACTGGTTATTTGTGGGGCATGTGGACTAATACTACCTGTACTGTGGCAGAATCTTTAATGCCAAGTACCTGGACCTTACAGCATGGAGGCATCCCACCCAATATCGATACATCTTCCCAGCCAGAACACAGAAATGACTCTTCCTAATTTCTCACTTCAGTTTTGTCATTTTTGACCAGGATAACAGCTCATAGATTCATAGAACAGTTAGGATTCAAAGGACCCTTAAAGCCCATCTGGTTCAACCCCCCTAAAATGTGCAGGGACATCTTCAACTAGATCAGATGCCTCAGAGTCCTACCCATCTGACCTTGAATGTTACCAGGGATGGGACATCTCCCACCTCTCTGAGCAACCTGTTCTATTGTTTCACTCACTGTAAATGTAAATTATAAGATTGAAGAGGGGCTGTTAAGCCCTTTACAGTTACATGTGGGCAGTGTAGGGGTACAAGGAGCAGAGTGTGAAGGAAAGATGTACCATTGGGACAACTTAATTTAGGACTGAAACGTTTAGGTGTTTTCTTCTGGAAGTAAATGGCTCCGAGCTTGGAAACAGCATTGATTAACATCCTGAGTGACTCCTGCTGCTGAGAATGGCAGATAATCTCACCTTGAGCCCTGAGTATTGTTGTTTTTATGATTATTCTTCCATGGGCTCAGAAGGAATTTGCAATATTACAGTGTTAGATTTTCAGTCATTGAAAGGCAAATCAGAAGTTATGTGTTTCTTTAGCCTCAACAATTAAAACCAGACTTAATATGCTCTGTAAGTAAAAGAAAACCCCTACCAAAAGAACCCATTCATTATTGTTTGCTCTATAATGGATTTATTACATGTTTGTGAATATCCATTTTGTGCTTACTTATCAATCTGCTATTTGAAGAAATGACAGAAGAGCAAGAACCATACTCCAATTTCCTATTCCTGGTCCCAAACTGGGTGTACAAGAAATGAAGATGTGTGGGTACTTGACAGTCACACTACCTGGCACCATGCATCATGAAAAGATGGCTTTGGCTGTTTCTTTCCCTCCTGTACAGAATACTTCATTTTACCAAACCTAATGGTATAAGGAAATCAGTCATCTGAAACATAACTATCTAATCCATGTTATTCACATCAGCTTCCACAGGAGCCAACAGAGAATGATTATCACTTGAGACAATTAATCTCAGCCTGAGAAAGGTGTCTGAAACTGGAGGGACTTATTAACCTCTCCACCAAGTACAGAGGGAGCTTGGACAAGGCAGTCAGATCAGAGCTCTATCTTGTAGATAGCCAAGGTCAGCAAGATGAATGTTTGCCTACTCACTCTTTACAGCCATGGACTCTCTTATGATGCACTTGGAGCAGTGCAGTTCTATCTCTAGTGCTGCACAGGCAGCAAACATTGGTAGCATTAATCAGAAACATCCCTAGTCCCTTATCTCAGACGTGTATCTGGGCAACCTCGAAATACAAGTGCAGTTTAACCAGCGCCACTTCACCTCTCTCTGAAACACAATGACTTTTGCAGAGAAACACTGCAGCCATTTAACCATACATAGGAACTGCTGGTGAAAGAGCAAGTCACAAGCCTTCACTTGCCTCAGGCTGAAATGGGAATAGATGGGGAACTGAAAAGATGCAGGAAGAAGAGGGTGGCTCATACTAAAATCTCCCCTTGAAAGTCATCTGAGCAACCTCCTTTATTTAGTCAAAATTTGTTGGGAATTAGATTTGCACTGGGATGAGAACAGGTAAAACAGCAATGTAATTACACAAGGTTGTCATCTATAATACAGTTATTGGACCTTACACAGGTATCAAATGAAGGTTGGCATTTTTATAAAATATTTTTGTTTCATTAATTTATGGAATTTATGGGGTTCCTCCTGAGAAATACAGTGCTTATATTTATGCAAGATTTGTGTGCTTAAAAACCGAAGAGCTGCTGGTGAGGGTAAAAGAGGCAAGCCAAAATTATAAATGTCAAGCTACTCCCCAGAAATCCTTGAGGTCTGTAGCACTATGCCTCTTTCCTCTTTCAGGCAGGAAAAAGCTGTTCATAAAACAGCACTGGAGTTGACATCATGTTTCTGAGCACAAGCTGAGGACATGGCCAGGCTGCAAAGTGTATTGAGCTAGGAGATCATATGCATAATCAGCTTTTTAGTCCTTAAGGATCTCCTTCCTCCACCATCTCCTCCCTGGACACTGTCACACAGCATTCCATACAGTCCTAGCTGGGGAATGTGAGCAGCAGCTGTTAAGTTTGGTGAAATCCTGCTTGTGCAAGGCTGGGATAGTGGGACTCCAGCTTGGCCTGGCAGTGGGACTTCTAAATGTCCAATAAAAAAAAAAAACCTAACAAAACCAAAACGCAAGTGGCTGAAAACATGAGTGCATGTATGAGCTGGACTTTGTCCAACCCCTGGCCATGGCTGCTTTGAGCTTTGTCTTTCAAAACCTCTTTTACATTGTAGGAATATGTCTCAGTAGCTCCCAGACCAGCTGTGAATATTTAAAAAAAAAACCCAGAATGTTTCCAACAAATTATGCTGGTGGGAATCAAAAGCAGGTTTGAGCAAATCATGCCCCAGGCTCTTCTGGGTCTCCCTCAGGTGTGGGTTTTAGTGTGAGACCGTCTGAAAGCCATACGGAAATGATAACCAGCTCCTGCATGCACAGTGAACTTGAAATTCCTGTCAGTTCTTTTCCCAGCTTAATGCTGAAGCAAGAATATCAATGTCTTTAATTGGTTTCCATGTCCTGAGGGCTCCTGGTATGCAAGAAATACCTTGAGGACATGAGTACTGATCTATTACAAAAGATAAGCAACAAACAAAAATGAAATACTAAGAACTGAGGTACACTGAGGGGTTTGCAGCTATCTCCACTGCTGGTATCAGGCTATGGCTTTTAGCAACATTCTGCATTTCAGAAGGCTTCTAATGCACACATCCATTGTCCTGCAACAAGCTGAGTGTCTTGCCTAGCTGCTTATTACATCTGTCAATCATGTATGAAAACTGATGCCAGAAAGTAATCTGAAAATGCTGTTATATCCAATAGCAGTGATAAGGATGAACTCTAGGGCTCAAAAGACTTTGGTGGCAGCAAACCATCCACAGCTTGGATCACAGCGTTTTCTGTCAGGTTACCTTTCATTAAGTCTTTACCTGCAAAAGAAAATGAGAGAACCCAAACAAAACAGAAAGAAACTAGTATTAAAATGTGCACTTGTGACAAGAGCTAAAGCAAGTTTCTACTTGCACACAAGATTCTTTTATAACCTTGAAGGAAGTGAGAAAGGGGGAGAAATTTAAGCAGAGGATGTAATTCTCCACTATGCTCTCTTGACTCCTGTTCATATTCCTAGAAAAAACAAGCTGCCTTTGTACCTACATGAAGAATTCTGTGTGCAGAGGGTTGAGCCATGCAGGTGCCTTTTAAAGTCTCCTGTCAACCTGGGAAAACTGCACCTTGGTGGGAAGTGATTTTTAGAAAAAGCCTTTGCTCAGGTGAAGGAAATGAATGGCTTTACAGAACTACAGAATCCATTAGGCTGGAAAAGGATCATCAAATCTGAGATCATCAAATCTAACCTATGACCAAACACCACCCTGTCAACCACACCATGGCACTGAGTGCCATGTCCAGTCTTTCCTTAAGTGCCTCCAGGGACGGTGACTCCACCACCTCCCTGGACAGCCCATTCCAATGTCTAATCACCCTTTCTGTGAAGAATTTCCTCCTGATGTCCCACCTAAACTTCCCCTGGTGCAGCTTGAGGCTGTGTCCTCTCATCTTGTTCTTGGTTGCCTGGAAGAAGAGCCCTACCTCCACTAGCTACAATCTCCCTTCATATAGTTGTAGAGAGTGATAAGGTCTCCCCTGAGCCTCCTTTTCTCCAGGCTGAACACCCCCAGCTCCCTCAGCTGCTCCTCACAGGACGTGTGCTCCAGACCCTTCACCAGCTCCGTTGCCCTTCTCTGGACTCACTCCAACACCTCAATGACTTTCCTGAGTTGAGGGGCCCAGAAATGGACACAGCACTCAAGATGTGCCCTCACCAGTGCTGAGTACAGGGGGACAATCACTGCCCTGGTCCTGCTGGACACACTGTGGCTGATCCAGGCCAGGATGCCACTGGCCTCCTTGGACAATTTTTGTAGGCTCTTCTTATATTTATTTATACAGGAGCCACTGTGAAAAACTTGATATCACAGAATAGGAAAACAAGTGGAAAAGGTTTGCATGTTCTAAAATGCTATTTTACCCACCTAACTACTATCACAATACCTTTAATCAGCTATACCTAAGGTCATCTCAACAAATGGATGACAGCTTCAGCTGGAAACAAACCAATCAAACCTACCCTATGCAGGGAAAATTATTTGACTTGGTGATCCTTGTAGATTCCTTCTCACTCAGCATATTCTATGATCCTATGAACAGCATTAAAATCAGTGGAGTCATTCCTGATTTGAACCTGAGAAGAGAATTTCCCAATACAATTCTTCCCTTACCTTGTGAGGAAGTGTCATAGGTTAGCAAGCATAGTCCCAGAAGGGATGTCCTTGCTAAGGGGTGCTTACAGTTTCCTCTGGGACCTGATAGAACCTATCAGCTGGCCAGTTTGAATATGGACAATTCTTTAAGCCACTTAAAGTTGTGATCCCCTCTGTTATCCACACTTAAGAATAGGCAAACTCCCCCCAAGCTCTCTCTCGTTTCCGGCGCTGGGACAGGTGGCTGCGGGCCCCGTGTGGGGGCCAGCGGGCCCGGCCAGGCCCTGCTTGGGCCGGGCCGGGCCGGGCCACGGCCATCCTGGAGCCGATGGACCTGTTCCAGCCATGGAACCCCCCCCACTGCCTTGCCGTGGGCAGCCGGAGCGGCTCGGCTCTCCCCCTTCTCCACTGCGATAAGAAACATTCAACATTCCAGCTGCAAAGCTGCAAGGCCAAGGTGACATTAACCCTTTTTATTGCTGTGAAGAGCTGAAAACCTGAGGGAAGAGAGAGAGGAGACGCTTAAAGCTGAAATTCTGTTGTGAAGCTATGATATATCAGAGTATCCCGTTGTAATTCCATGAAGATATGGGGGGTGGAGTGTTCAACTCGTAAGCAAAAGCACCTGTGCTGAGATAGGCAGATGCTGACGCAGCTGTAATTTCATGAGAAGTTTGGACAGGGAGAGATGGACCAGATGAGGACTTTTGCTCCAAACGGGAAAGGAGAAAACCTCAGTCCCTAGAGATGAACCAGATGAGGACTTTTGCTCCAAATGGGAAAGGAGAAAACCTCAGTCCCTAGAGATGGACCAGATGAGGACTTTTGCTCCAAATGGGAAAGGAGAAAACCTCAGTCCCTAGAGACGCTCCCAGAGATAGTCCTAATGATGAAGATGAGGAAGACCCTTTGCTCCCAGGGAAGGAGAAGGGCCTCTGTTTTTGTTTCTGAACGGCTCAACCTTAAAATTGTACCCCAAAAAACTTCAAGAGTGGACCCTCGAAAGCAGTTGCGGGAAAAGCTGCAAGTCGGGGGAAGGGATTCACATATGAGCAGAGACTCCTCTTCCTAAATGGACTGAACAATATTTGGAAGTGGGCGGCTGTCTCATTGTGATAATGTTTTTATAGCATGAGCAAGAAGAGACTTCTCTTTCTAAATGGACTGAACAAGGTTATTACGGAAGTGGTAAACAGACTGAACATCTCAAGGGTTGTCTTTTTACATTGTCAGTGGGAGAAGGGAGGAAGGTGGGGGGAGGGGGAGAGTTCTGAAGGTGGTACAATTTTTTTTTCTTTTCCCTTCTTTTAGGTCTGTTAATAAACTTCTTTATATTCTTTCAAGTTTGGTGCCTGCTTTGCGTTTCTCCTAATTCTTATCTCACAGAAGATAAACAGTAATGAGTATTTTGGACCAAACCACTACACTAAATTGGTGTTTCCGCCCGGTTACAAACCCAACCCGCTACAGGAAGGAAAAACATTCTTGCAGTAGCAGTATTAATAGAAGCCTACAGGTGGAGAAATGAGGAGATGGGGAAGAGAGCCCAGGACACGCTGAGATGCTGAGCACTGGACTGATACGGGGCATGTTCACGTTTCAGCCTGCTCCATGCTGGAGGCCAGGGCTGCAGTTGTGATCAGACAAGCAAGATGAGAGTGATGTGCATATACATCCTGCTGACAGCTGGATTGGCCTCGTTGCTTTAGAGTCTCCAAATTCAGAGTAACACTTCCTTCCAGTCATCAGGTTTCCTGTGCTATTAAAAGAAGAGAAGCATCTGAATCTTGTCCACCCTTCCAATAAACCTGCACATCCAGGCTCTGTGATGCCAGCTTGGAGGATGGGAACACTGGTTAAAGCAGTTACCTCCCTGGGGACTCACACTGGCTCACTCAGAACTGACTGCAGCATTTCTCTGCAGGGTGACATAGGCTTTACACTCACCCTTATTTTCCAAAGTCTTCCCAGTTCCATGCAATTAGGACTGACATTAAATTAAATGATTAGATTAAATTTATACAGAAATTTCTTTTCCCTCCCTCTACCCCAAGGAAGAGATATGTTTAAAAAGGTGGCCATAAATTGTTTCAGCACAGATACATTGCAGATTTTGACAGTAGTTTCAGCACCAGCAACTGGTTTCAGGGTTTTTTTCCCTAATTGGTTATCATATTGTCATCATGCATTGGTTTCCTGAACTTTCTACCTGGAGGAGGAAATGCAGGAGAAAAGCTTTAATTTGAAAAAAAGAAAAATAAAAATCTTGAATAATGGGTTTGTGGGCACTGACATGGCACACTTAAATTTTAATTAATATTGGATATGTGTCCCCAGAAATTCTGCATGAAATATTATAAACACATACATATAAATAAGTATATTTTTTCTTACCTAAGGGCAAAGCTCTCATTTACCTAAATCAATGCCTATTGATTTATGGATGATGCTTGTGTCTTTATGTATTACATCAGCTTGGACAGATCCCTTGGCTTTTCTTACTGGGTTCACTGCTTTGCCTTGAGAGGTAAAAACTTTGTTGAAATACATGCCAAAGGCAACAGCAACACTGCTCAAACTTACATGTCACTCTCTCTTCCCACTTGGTATTTAAAACACTACCCCTGCTTTAGATGCTCGTGCAATTTAAATCAGACACACGGGTAAGTTCAGAAATGGATGGAAGGATGGACCACATGGAAAATCCAAGCATGTTTGTAACCCAGACAAAGGTTTGGCCTTGGGTTTCATGGAAAGGTTAGCAGAATGTCAGCCTGTCACATCTAATTAATGCTAAGAATAACTCACACTTCTGAATGCAAATTCCATCTGCATATCCTAAAGGTCTCAGGAAAGATTAGCACACCAGCCCTAGAAAGACAAACCATGACACTTTCCTTTAAGCATGGGGAGAAACTGAGGCAGGAGGAGCAGCAAGAATGGAGAAGGACTCCAGACAGTGCCCAGAGGTACAGACAGGTGAGAAAAGGGAGATAGTACAAGGGCAGCCTTGAGGCAGCCAAGGCAGCATCAAGTGTGATTGCAGAAGGATGTCTTGCTATTTTGATGGGGTTTATTTTTGAATCAGAACCAGATCTTGTGTAATGCAATACTAAATTTAATGGTACTACACTGATATGCACAGTCCAGTCCAGTCATCCAGTAAATATCAGCAGAATTTGGCAGAGTGGGTTTTTGATCTGCTTCATTCTTTCCAAATGCTGCAGATGTCCTTTACTTTAAAAAAAAGGTGCGACCAAAAGCAAATCCAGCAATAACTTTCACTAACTTGACTCTAATTGAACTGTCGTGTGTGTAACCATTCTAGGGAAATGGTGATTCCTGCAATCAGCTGAAAAGAAAGAGGCTGCAGGAAAAATAAGCCAGAGACACAGATAAGAAGATTTTATTCAGCTTTATTTGACAAGTTTTATTACACTGAGAAAACATAACGTATCTAATCTCTTTGCAGCTGTTGCAGCCCTTCAGCCTTTATTACTTAAATCCTATTAGATATAAAATTGTTTCTATTTGTCAATGGCATGATATCTTCTTTTATTATTATTATTATTACCATCAGAGTCTTGCAAATATGGCCATGAACATAATTTCTGGTCTATCTTCTTACCAATAGTTAAGGTTACCCTGTGATATTCTCCTGTTTAAATGGCCTACTTTTTCAAAAGTCCTGGAGAGCTGTGTGTATTGTTAGGATACAGTGGCACTAAATAAAGCTCAGCAAATAATGAAAACCTGTGCATATGAACCAGTATAGCTAATTATTTCTATTATGGATGCTGAAATTCCAGTCAGGTAGAGCTCAGCTGTATGCTTACCCACATGAAGACCTTGAAGCAAAGCCTTTCATCACTGTACAGAGGTTTTTCAGTTTGTCACTTGTGAAACTTTAATTCTTCATTTGTCACAGGAGGATGAGGGACATTTTTTTTGTAACAGGAATTCCTATTATTGCAAATAAATATCACTTGCAGTGCTTCTTTCTCTCCCTGTCCCTAGGATAACTCAATCTATGATTCATCAAGTAGAAGCATCCAAGGGACATCCCCAGCACGATGTCTCATGGAAGTCTGGTGGCTCATGGACAGCCATGGCAGGACATCACCAGGCTGCACTTCCCATGAGGAATGCACATGTCATTTCCACAAGGACACTATTTCATTTTTGAGGCAAAAAATTTTACTTTCTGAAAAAGCGATATTTTTTAGCCTGCCAATGAAAATTGTAGCATGATGATATCAAAATTATTTTACAGCTGTTTTTATCAGGTGGGTTTTGACCAGATGTTCTTGCAGTATCAGCAGGTTAGGGTAGAAAAACAGTGGGAGAAAAAGTAAGGCAAAGGTGTTTTGTCCAGAAACTTCCAGCAGAGTAGAATATACCACTAGCATCCCCCAGATGCCTGCTCTTGCCTGCACTGGAAGCATCATATTCATCCCATTAAAAAGGGCACTTCCATGCTGAACAAAATTAGTATTTGAGACTGCCGGTGCCATAAAAGTTTAACAAATGAGTAAGACACAGATTCTGAATGCATAGCAATAAGGAGGGAGAGTTGTTTTCCCTTTTGCCAATTGTTTTTTATTGTTATTGTAATCTCTCTCTATTTTTATTAGTTTAATTTTCTTTTGTGTAGTTTTGTTTTTATGGAGCAGATTCATCCCTGCTGTACCTCTGGTGGAATTTCAGGAGAGACAAAGACATACTATTCTGTTGTCAAAAGATAAAGAAAATGTTAATTTCTTTCTCAAAGCTTTCATATTTAGATACTATGGGCAATTTTTCTGTAGTTTCTATCTATCTAACTATAATAGTGATGACCAAAAAGTGGCTCACAAGCAGCTCATGATCTGCTTGCTTATCAAATGTGCTGATTTTCTGACTGCATATTTTAGCATGCTGAAATGTGAAAAGCATTCATTTTGGACAGCAATATGTATGGAAATGAACTGAAAAGTTCAAGAGCCGGGAGTTTCTGCCTCAAGCAGGAGCAAGACAGTGCGTGGCAGCTGATCTTTGGGAGGGAAAACCTTCTGTGTCTTGCAGCTGTTCTACTGCAAAATGGGTACCATCTTGCAAAGAAACTCTATTGAGCCAGTGACTGACTGACTAGAAAGGTGGACAGCAGAGAACTGGGAGCTGGATGAGATCACAGACAGCAGACTGACATACATTCAGAACCAGTTATGTATTCCAAGAGGTTAAAAAAAAGATAGGTCCAAGGGTAGTTAGGCATAAGTTTTGGAGAAGTGAAAGTGTATCACAGAAAGTGAGAAAGAAAATGCTCTGTTAGCCTGTGTTTGGAAAGAGGTGGGTATACAGTGGTGGGTTTAAAAGTCTGGGGTGCTGGTTTCTGAGGATGCAGGTTCTGAATCTGAAGTGTGAGGTAGGTCTCATCCAAATGGAGGTTTCCATAAATGGTGGGTTGTGAAGTCTGTCCCTCCATGAAAATGAAACTCTTTATCTCAGAGAATGTAGGTAAATTCATGGCAAATATATCTCACACCTGATGGCTCTTATTTTAAGGATGTCTTTTAGTGACAGATTAGATCACTGTCTGCAGGCTGCATTTCTGAAATTCATCTGTGATTCAGCTTTGTCAACAGGAAGTCCTAGGACTGACTACAGAAAGCCATGAAAATGCAGGTACAACCTGAACTGTTGAAGAAGATAAGTCTCTTCACAGCTCACGGACCAGGTCTAATGAAAAAACTTGGTCATCTAAAACTGGACTTGTAGGATGTCTTAATTTCTAAGTGTTACGCTATAGTATAACTTTAGCAATCCAGTCTAGCAGCATCTGATCTCATCAGGCATTTGTATTTTTGATCCAAAAGTTCCTAGAACAGGTTTTTAAGAAGCCATGACCATAGATGCTACTTGTTTGCTTTCCACTCTGCATGCAAGGAAAGACTGGGGTATCCCTGAAATACAAGGTAAGACTCATCTTTACCACAAAGCCATCTGCCACAGCAAGTCAGGCCCCTTCCCCTGCAGGGTGTCCCACCACTGTGAGGGAAGGAGTGAAACTATCCAACACCCAGGGACAAATTCAGCAATATGAGATCCTTCAATGTACTGAAGGCAGAACACGACTGTCTAGTGCCATAGTCAGAGCACAACACGTAGGAGGGTATATCAAAGGCAACTGAGTTATACAGGCATTTTTTGAATTGTTTCTGTTTATTTATATCTCTTTTATAAATCCAGCAAATATGAATGTGAAGTAGATTCACAATTTCTAGACTTCTCTAGAAGAGAGGTGCTCTTGCTTGCTTTGCTCTCCATCCACTTGCAGCTGTGGTATTTGCTGGTGGGCTGGTGCTTAGAGACCTCAGCAAGTGAAATCAAATAAATGTAACCCCCTCAAAGTAACAGTGCTCTTTAAAAGTGGCTGCCACAACCAGAGAGTGAGTGGTGTTGAGTCCTGAGGCCCTTGAGTCATTACAAAAAGCAGACTTCTTCTACCAGCACTTTTAGTGACTCAGTCTTGCTATTTTTTGTGCTCAGCTGCACATACTAAAACTAGTTTCCAATTAATAAGTGATGAGCTTTTATTAGACTCTTCAACACTGCACTCGTGTTTTTGAGCACACCTGAAATTTGATCATATAAATAGCTCTATCCTCTAAAGGTGAGTGCTGCAATAAAACCATGTCACAATCTAGGCCTTAGGAAGAAGCAAATATCTAAGAGCCTTCTTGAGATTAAAAAGAAGTACAGCAACAATTTTTTGTCCGTTTTGTGTAAAATGATAGAAACATACTGGATATTAGGAGCAAACAGAAAAATTCCTGCATTGGAGTATTCTTCTTAGCATTGTTAAAAAACACCACATTTGTTCTTTGATGTTTGAAACATTACACTCATTTACATTTACAATTTATCATTCAGACTTTCAGGGTCTTGAAAAGTAAAATAAGTGAGCAATACTCCAAGGGTATAACACTGTGTCAACCATCTGTAACTGGGACATTAAATAATTATATGGTATTTAGCACAGATAAAATGCAGTCCAAGCATTAACCAACAAATCTTTGTAACACTTCTCCAAGACAGAAACTCTATCCCCACTTTGGAGATAGAACATTAAAAAGAAAGCAAAATCTTTATTGTTCTATAACAACTATGACCAAATGATTATGTTGTGAATCATTCATTCTAGTTTCCTTACACAAAGCAAAATACAAGAATTAGAAATGGTTTATGCTAAAAAAAAACAAACTTAAAAAACTTCATTTCTGAACAAAAAACTGCTTTTCTCCCAGTGCTGGATTTAGGCTAGAAAAATCTGCATGACAGGAACATATGTTGTCAAAGATTATGCACTTAGAATGGTGATGTGGTTTGCAGACACCAGAGTGCTGCTTCTGAAATGAACCAAATGTAGCCCATCAAAATAACCTAATTAATTTAGTAAGATTTAATAGCAAATAATTTTGCTCATCTCTGGAGGATTTGCAAAGCTAGCAGGTGAGACATAATTACACTGAACCAAGACTTGCAGGAAAGGACCAGAGCCATCTCCATCTTGGGCATCTTAATCTGTTCATGAAATATTTCTAGGCTCTGGTTCCCGTTAATGCTCCATCCAACACTGAGCATTTTTATACAGACACTGCCAAAGTGGGTCATTTATGCATTAATATGAGTTTTGGATAACTGAGGACTCTTCAAATCCATGCTCTGTGCAGCTGGATATACTTTACCTTTCCCATTTTTGTTATGACAATGTACTCAAGTCTGGCAAAAACCTCTCTGGGTTTTTATATTAGGTTCATTTTCAGCCAGAGCAGCTCCTGGCCTGACTCATTAGAGACCTGCACCAGCTTTGGTGTGGCAAAAAGCAGACAAGAGAACCGATAACCTGAGGTCAAAGGAGAAGCAGAATCATCCTTGTCGAGAACAGTTTGGATTTTAACTGTGTTAAAACCAATGCAAATCTCAGCTATTGTATCTGTCCACCAAATAAAAGAAACAAACAACACAGGAAAAGGCAGCAGGAAAATAAAACTGGCCAACAGTAAAATATCAGCTCAGTGATAGCTAAGAAAAGAAAATTATATCTCTCAGCTCTATAATTCAGTCCTAATGAGTGGACTGTCTGAAGAAACTGGATATTAGACGATATTTGGTTACTCATCAATTAGCCAAAAGCATAGGCAGTTTCACTAATTTTCCAGCCCAAAGGGGTTGTAAAGCTGTTACCATAAACACACATGGCCATGTTATGCTCTGATTCAGCAAAAGGGATCTCAGCAAACTCAGTGGGGGAGGGGTTTGGCTAAGGCTCAAAATTATTATTTTGTGGTTTAGAAACTTCCCAAACAAAAAAGGAATTTCTGGAAAGCCACTGTGATATTTAATCTTTATCATTTCAGCAAAAGCCAAGAGATTTGTTTTCACTCAATTTGACAATCATACCAACCCAATTTTGTTTCTGTTACACATATAGCTATACATGCACATACATATTATATGCACATATGTGTATGTACCTTTACATAATATACATCTAACTAGTCCTTTTTTTTTTAAATTTTCTAATACTTCTTTTTAAAAAAAAATTTAATTTCTTACAGGAAAAAAACCACAGAAAAATACCTGCCTTTTTATATTGGTCAGACTTCTCTGCTTTGCAGTGGATGGTGTCTGAATTTAGCCAGCTATGTCAACTGCTGTGCTCTTAATTAGACTTCCACCTGAGTACAGTTGCATCAACATATCAGCAAGGAATTTCAGCACTGAGAATGGCAGAATAAATTATTGATCCTTTAACTAGCTTGCATATCTGGTATGCTAGATATAGAAGGAAGACGAGGACAACCAGAAAAAATATAACAGAGATCATCCCACCAACTTTCAATGCTGAGAATGACACCAGCTTGGATTTCCACATCATCTATTCAGTTTGGCTTTTTCACAGTTGTGATCCTCGATATAGCACACTGTGGAAGCTTTAGGCACATATCTCCCTAACCCCTTTTACAGAAGACAGGCCCAGAGAGAGGCCCAGCTTTTGAAATCCAGCTCAGAAGTATAAGGTGGTATTTGTCACTGGTTGTCACACCCAAACACTGTGAAGGACTGTGTGCTTACAGGTTGGACACCAAAGTCAGGAATAAACATATTACCTGAAGCTACCCTTGAAGCTGGGCTTACATCAGCATGTCAAAAGAAGTTTTCAAAATGTTTTGGGTACATGCTGCCTGCTCCAACAGAGATGGAGAGGCCGGGCAAGGTCAGCGCTGCACCAGTTTGTTTCCTGCATCAAAACCAGAGCTGCAAGGGCCATATTTTTGATGACCAAGATGGTCCAGCTTTATGCAAAGTTATATTTACATTTTTAAGTCTAGTTTGACTCTGGACCTATCATGACAGCGTGTGTGTCTACCTTGGCCTGGTTTGCAAGCACACTGGAACTACATGAAAATTTAGTGTCTATCGGATCATGCATTGTGCAATGTTCACTGAGAATACTGTCCCCAGATTTTGACTGTAAGAACACATTATTACTCATCCTACTGGATTTTCTACTAACAAACAAGCAATATTTTCTTTATTATCCTCCCCAAAAGTCTTGTTGTTTTCTTATAGTAAATCTAGATTTTATGACAAAGCTTTGATTTCTGGCTGAAGGCAGCGTCTTTCTCAGCTGTGCAACACAAACAGAGTAACAAAATCTAAATAACTTTTCCCAGATTATTCTTTTCTGAAGGAATTTTCACAAGCATACTTTACTCATACAAGAGAATATGAAATAGTAAATGCAAGTGACTGAAATATTTACCCACTCAATAAACTGTCTCTAAAACTTGTGATAGAAACCTAGCTAATTTGCTTTATTTCTTTCATATTGACCCACCTGCAGAACTTGTGAGGCCAGCAGGAACTGTGAAACTGAAGCCTGCATCCCTGCTATACACACACATGTGGTTTTAGGAAACCCTTCCTGGAAAAAGAATTAGGAAATGAACTAAAAGTGGACATGCCAGCAAGCTGGAAGACAAAATAAATCCATGACATGAGCTATGCATGAACACACTCTGGCAGAGAGTTATAAAAAATATTTCTTTCAATGTGAGAAGAAATTATGGAGGAAGAATGAAAACTGGTGGAGTACTGTCTGACCTTCATTCATGGTAAATAGGAGGCTGCCAGTGATGTGTTTGCTGCTGAGATTCAGTGCAACAACGCAGTGAGGTGGGGGACGGAATTTTATTCCCCACTGCAGACACACCTGTCTGTACTTGAATCCCAAAGGCAAATATTCAAACTAGGAACAGAGCCTCCTGGATAGAACATATTAAAGAACCCATCAGCTCTACAGAAATTTCACTGACAAAAGTGCACTACCCAGCAGAAAGTATCAGCTTCCATTACACAGTATAGCAAAGCTGTTATCAGTTTAAGCTCCATAAGGAAAAAGCATTATATACACTTAACATTTCAGGAGGAGCTGATGATGGTAATCAGGAGGTAATCAGATGATGACTGCTCAGATTTCAGCCTTTCCTCTCCTGAAATTTTCAAAACAGCAACAATTCAGCAATCCCCGAACAACTGTCTCAGAAAGCATGAACCAGAATTATGATAAGGCCCCAAGTAAACCCTTCCCTTTGAAAGGGTTTGTCACTGACATAACAAGTACTTTGCCATTTTCTATCACAGTTATTTGCACTCTAGATATGTTTGGGTATAACTTCATTTTAGACCCTGCAGCAGATGTCAAACGAATAGAATGTATTGTCTGTGAAAATTTCCTTTATGTTCACCTCTCCCCATATTAACATTTAAAATATTTTGTCCCCTCACTGGGTTTGATGGCTCTTTCTGACTAATAACCAACGTCTGAAAGCTTTCCCATTAGGTGGAGGGAGTTCCAATTACAAATACATCATTGAGTAGCCTCATGTGTACGTAAGCACATTACCTAAGGGTGAAGGTCTGTACAAAAGCAGCCAGGTCAGTAACAGCCATCATCCAGTAACATTGGTTCAGCCTTGAAATTCTCACATCACCTCCTGGGGCTAGCTGGATTTGTCTTGGAAGTTTCTCCAGTTAAATATGTCCCAATCCTTACCCTGCTTGGTTTGCAGAGTCTGAGATCATCATTCAAGTAGCATGTCTACAGGCTTGTTGTGACTCCAAAATGCCCTCAGGAAGGAGGTGAATTGAAAAAGAGGTTATTTACTGAACATCTTCTAGGCTGTCCTCAAGATAAATTTGCAAAGAAGTTTTCTTTGAATGTTGATGTTAATATGCAACATGACTAACTAACACTAAGAGCTTTGGGTTACATAAAGATGAGAACTCAACTAGCTGGTAGCATTTTGTTCTTTTTTTGCTATATAATAGAAGCCTTTCAAAAGCTGATAAATGGGGACTGCTCAGAGAATCCCTTTCCAAACTCTGTTTAATTTCTAAACTACAGTATTTTCAGTGTTGAAAGAGACACTTTTTTAAGAATTTGTCCGGTTCTCCATTTCAGTGGAGGAGCTGGACACTTGGCAAGAGAAACTCAGACAGGAAAGAAGTAGCTGTTTTGGAAAACGAGTGCAGA
This sequence comes from Corvus hawaiiensis, assembly GCF_020740725.1. NCBI lineage: Eukaryota > Metazoa > Chordata > Aves > Passeriformes > Corvidae > Corvus > Corvus hawaiiensis. Next base: position 27,046,714 of record NC_063219.1, on the reverse strand, counting down.
AGAGATAAATGGCAGGTACTTCCAGCATCCATTATACAAACACAGGCTGATGTCCCAGTCTTTCAGCTTGCTGGACATAAAACACCCTCTTTTCCAGCACTGAGAGCAAGACAGTTCCTGTGACTCCTGGGACACTTCAGATCACAGATACGTCTTTCCTTGGGAGCCAAAGTCTGTCTGTCATTCTCCCTTTCTTACAGATGGAGGCCAGGGTGAGCTGTGCATTTGTCATGTCCAGTGTGGATCACTGCAGTTCACTGTCTGCCTCCAGTTAATTCAAACACATGGTTTGTCTCTTTTTTAGAGAGCTTTGTTATCAGCTCTGTCCCCACCTCCTTCCACGATTTAAGGCCTTGGTACCATGCTATGAAAGGGTCTGATCTCAACTGATTTAGCTACAATTGGGTGTAGTCAAGGCTGCTGTGGTCCTTTGAGGTGAAGTGAATGAGGAAACCTGGCACACTGTTCAAGTGAGTTACAAGTATGGGTACCCAGGCTGAGGGATCTGAGCACAGGGAAACTTCTGGACAAAGGAGAAAGGAGACAGAGTTTTTTCTCTTCTAGAAAACATTGAAAAGTGTTTCTCATATAATAAATTCTTTACTTGCTGGCACTATTATTAAATAAAAGCTTAACATGACCATCCATCCCTTTTCTTACCCCCAGATTTCATTCTAAGTAGGGAAAAAAATAAAACCAGAAGGCACTGCTGCTGTCACAATTTACCCTGACCACATCTCATGACTTCTATGATAGAGATAGGCAAGATACAAAAATAAAATTAATGTAAATCTGGCAGAAGAATCTGTCCCTGACTAATTGAAATGATTACATGAGAAGAACATATCACTATTTCCTCACTGGTCCTGGCTTTCCAGCAGCTGATATATGAGACCAGCACTGCCCTCTCCTGGATGCTCTCTGCTCTTCAGAGCTTTCCTACAGCAGCTAAACCTGGAATGTCAGGGAAAAAGAGAAAATTCACGCAAATATAAATTCAGATTTCTCAGCAGATGGCCTGGCCTATACAGACTCCTCCAATGCCTTCTCTATGCCCCTGCTTAACAGCATTCCCAGAGGTGCCTCAAAAGCTCAGGAAAGGACAATTTCTGTAGGCTCTGTGCTCCTAGTGGGACAGCTTGGCTGCCTTTGCACCTCCTGGCACTAATTCTGGAACTTTCATTTTCTGGGCTGAATTTCCTCCAGGCCCATGCATGCTCCTGAGAGAGCCTTGCTTCACCTTAATTTGACAGTGGCACAGGTGAGCTTCCTGGCAACTCAAACAACGTCATGGCAAACACCCACCTTACCTAGCCAGCCGCCAGCACCACTGCCAGCATTCAGGAAATTGGAAACCACCCCAAATCAGGCCAAATCAAATCAAATCAACCACCCCCAAGGGAGTGATTCCAGACAAGAGTGACAGGTAGGGAATTTAGAACCCCCAAATGATTCCTTGTAAATGCCCCTTCCCTTGGAAGTACTCTTCTGTTTGTTTTGAATGTATCCTCTCATCATTACCCCACTTCAGCCTCACTCCCCAGATTTCTAGGATATATCTTTAAGTAAGGCAAGATATTTTTGGGAGCATTTTACTATTTTCTGTACTGGTTTGCTACCACTTTATTCTCTGTTTTAAGAGCTCTGAGTTCAGAAACGAGAAGTTCAAGGAAGAAGGATAAGAGACATCGCCGATGGTCTGAAAAACAACTCAGCAGCTGTTCAGCCAGTGTGCAGTGTATACAAATGTTGGGGTTTATTTCTATTTTCTTCCAAAGCCTTAGTTTTCATCTGGTTTTACCGTCAAATGACAAACAGCAAAGAACAGCCACAACACCCTACCTCCAGCTGTGATAATTAATAACCTGTCAAGACATGGATCTCTCTGTCTTGGGAAATCTAATGTCTGGCTAGAGGTGATGAAAAAGACTGAGAAACCAGAAAGAGGGGAGGAAATGCATGATTAAGAAGTTATGCTCGGTGGGGGGAAAGAAAAACCTATTTAAATAAAATAATCTCTTTCTATAGGAACGCATATTTAAATGGAGTCAAAACTTGTTCAAGGAGTCCATTTTGAAAGAACAAAATCCTTAGGGGAAGAGTTCTGTATAAATACAAACTGTTTCTATGATTTTCACTTGTAAAGGCTGCTTGGATGTTTTTATTCTTGCAAAATTCTTTTCACTTATAACTGAAGTTCTCTGAAGATTGTGGAAAGTCTTCCACTGATTTTGGCAGGCTTTGGATTTTAAATGAAATAGATTCTGTTCACCTGAATATTCATTTTTTAAGGTAAATAGAGTTAATTCTGAATGTCCCCTTCAGTCTTACTTGAAGACCAGATCCATCCCTTCAGGTTTGTAGGACATAAATCACATGAACAAGTCACACTGATGATTCTACATGTGGGTAACAATAGATAGTCAACAGTCTACTTTACAAATACCAAGACAACAAAATATCTGGGTTTACCTAGAGAAACACAAATTTGTCCTCTATCAATGTCTTCAGACCCAGTATCCCTGTTTTATCCCGTCATCACCAGCCCATCAAAAGCTTCTGAATCTAAATTCTTCTTGCTGTGGAAGCTCAGTACTCGACCATCATTGGCAAAACATTCAGACTCAGCCTGGGTGATGAGGTGAATTAGCCTGTGAAGCTATCATTTGTACAAACAGAAAGCTGGAAAATATACAACCAGATTTTTGAGCAAAAATGATGTGCCAAGTTTTCACCCAGGAATGGTTCAAAAGAAGATCAAAAGCACTATTTTACTCACAGAAAGATTAAGTTTGTAGGTAGCCTTTAAAGAAAAACTTACGTGTGTGTTCATACATACATACCTATACAGACAGAGAGGGAAATTGAGAAGCCTTTCCTGCACACAAAAATGAAGTTTAAATAGATCTGTTTTTTGAAATCTGTGTCACTTGAGAGTTAAAGGCAGGCACACTGGGGAGAAGGAGCTTTTCAATTTTATACTGCAAAGCACCTAGCCCTCCAAGGAAATATGAGGAGGACACAGCAACTAATTGAATCTATCAGGCAGTTTTGATAAAGTAGGATGTGATTAGCAAGCTGGAACTTAGCCAGAGCATCCTGGTCCACATTTTCACTCTTCTTGGCCTTCATTCTCTCAAAGTGCCTGACTGTAATCTACCCCTATACAGCTGTAATGTTTAACTCAGCTTTTGATTCCACCAAAAATAATTACATATGGAGAACACCTGTTAATTGACTGTGCTAATTTAAAAAGGGAAAAAAAAATCCAATTTAACTCTGCAACGTGTTCCCATTAAGATGATATTACAAGTTTTAATTAATATCTTGATTAGATACTGTTATTCATAGTTCTAGTCCAGTCACTGAGATCAGATCTTCATTGTGATATTGCTACTTTGACACAGAGAAAATATGACTTGTTAGGTATGGTACTTCTCTTTCTAAGACTGATGTATTTCAGAGTTCAGATAATTGAAACCACTGGCATGAATAAACTGGTAGGAAAGGCAGTCCTTGTTTGCAGTTGGTAGGGTGCAAATTTATCTTGACAACGACTGCAAATAACCTGTCCAAGAGAGTTTACAAACAGAACTAAATGCAAACAATTAATAGCAATATTTATTCAGACAATGACACCTGCAGTATGACTTCACTCAGCAGTGACTCATCTGCAGCACTTGGCTTATGAACAAGTAGGTGAAATATAAATTTTCATCAGAGTAAATCTTTTGACTATAATTTATATTTTTATGACAGAGACACTATTGCTGACTTCAGCACAGTTATAGACAAGCAGAGTCAGGATCCTTTTCCTCCCAAACAGCTTCACTCATATAAACAGCCTCCTTGATTTCCAAAGAACCCCTTCAAAAATCAGTGATGGAAGCAAGGACTAGACTCCTGTTCTTAAAATCCTAACCTTACTGCCTTCACACATGGGAATACCTCACTTCTCATCCCCTAGAGCCCAGACAGAGCCTTACTGGTGTTTCCCACATTGCCAGTGCTGGGCCAGAAAACAAATTCATACGCAAGGCCAGAGGCTGTCCTAGAAAAGCTCGCATGTTCCTGGATCTGTATGAATTAATTACCCACTCTGGAAAGCATCGAAACCAGCCAGAACTGCATGGTAAGGCATGGAAAGGGCTTTTAGGACACACTCTTCCAAGCAAAAACCAAGCAGATTGGAAGCCTGCCCCGGCCCCTGAGGTGAGTCTTTAAAAGAGGGGCCGGGTGCCCTGCACCGCTGCAGCGTCTGTTCCCAGGGCTCTGGAGGCAGCAGCCTCTCCTGGCTGTGCTCTTCCCAGGCACGCTTCATTTCCCGGTGTGCCACTGTGCACGGCCCACTGCCACAGGGGTATTAAACCACCAGAAAAGACTCAATTTCCTTCTGTCAGGGCTTTCCATGCTGCTGACAAACAGCAGTCGACTGACATTTAAGTGGCAAAAGCTTGGCTTTGAAGCCTCAGACGATCCGTGCCCTATTGCTTCTTTCTCGCTGGCTTTGTTCACATAAACCAGGCTGAAATGTGCTGCCAATCATAATAGAGGGGAAAAATCCTCTGCAGCACTGAGCCAGCTGGAGATGCTTGTCCTGACCTGCTCTCAGAGGACACAAGCACTGAATCCAGCCCTGCCAAAAGGAAGAGGAGGTTGACTTCTTGTTTTGTTCCTGTGATTTCAGCAAGCTTAAATATAGTCTTCAGAACGCAAGAAAAGGCTTCTTATAAAAAAAAAAATTAGTAAATGTAGTGTTACCAGCCAAACTTAGCCCCAAACAAAGTAACCAAATAAAAATCATGTATTAAAAAGTGTTCTCAGTTTAGTCACTATATTAACTATGCGATTAAGCACACTAAAAAACTTGTGTGGTTTCATTATTCTATTCCTTTCTCCTGAGGAAAACAAAATTAAAAAAAAAAGAAGAAGAAGAAGAAGTGGAAGAATTCCCTAATTTACATATCACCCCAAGACACATAGGCCTTTACAAAAAGGAGGGAACGAAAAATGTTGATTCAGGAGTCAGCACCCAAATACTCTAGAAGAGCAAATTTTGCTTGATTTCTTACCAGAGCTTAGGGTGGATCCAAAAGGGGCATAATCTGCACACAAAGTCCTCCTACTGAAAATTAAAATCCAGAATGCTCCTGATCCAAGAGGACTTCAGTCCTTTCGTGTCTGAAGTTTTGTGACCTCTCTTAGTCTCAAGAGTTATGTCCTTGGGTAAATCTCCCCTGGTACAGCCAAAGGCACTGGCAGCTTTTACTGATCACAGCAGAGTAATCTCAAACCACTGAAGGGATCCAGAAATTTCTCACCCTAAATGCCCTTGGATTTCATCCATGTAGGTGGAGGCATGCTCTGGTCAGGTCTCATCACAGCAAGTTTAATGCACACCAACAGGACCAGGTCCTCGTGAAATTTAACATGAGGGCTTGAAAAGCATCAGTTAGACCTCAAAAGTTATAAAATACATTTAGTGGTCTTTTTATATCCTTTGCCTGATTTAGGCACCTTCAGGATTCATGTTTTCTAGCACATCTCCACAATGCCGTGCTCACAAGCAATGTTTACTTTAATGACAGTAGAGGTTCAGGGCACCTGTATAATTTCACAACTAAAGCTGTGGAAAGCAGTCATGAATTTGAATGAGGATTGCTTTATGGGTTTATAAGGCACATCTAATAGACTCTGATGAATCTGCAGGGTGGGGTTTTTTTCCTCTCAGAATGGCTGCTATGGTTATAGATTTCTCTAATAGAAAAAATGGCTGTTTCTTGTTCATCACTTCCTCATCTAGGAGGAGAAATCCAAATAAACTCTGGCTCAGAGCAATTTCCACTATGAAGCCTTCAAATGGGTACAAAGGACATAATGGAAGTATTTGTACACAGGATACTGAACTCTATATCTCTCTTCACAGCAACACTGAAAATCAGTTTGAGAATAAGCATTTACCAGACCTGGGAAAAGAGATTTTGTTGGGTTTTTTTCAAGAGTTGAGAGAACCTTTACCTGTCTCTACACTTTTCTTTTGCTAATGGTTTTATTCTGAGCCCCTTAATTCAACTCAGCCTGTCAACTCTTCACAAACTGTTTCCATGCCAAATAATAGCTGTGTTCTGCTTTGGGAGCACCCTGGAAATATGAATGTTCAGTCATCATCAACTTTTATTTCCTTTCTTTTTTTTTTTTTTTTTTTTTTATTATTTATTCAAACTTCTGTGCATTGTCAAATTTTCTCTCTCTTTTCCACCTTTACTTAACACATTCAGCCAATTGGCCTATGGTGTGTTTGATTTTATTTCCCCTTGGATCATACTTCAAGAGGTCCCAAGATTTCATTTCATTAATCCTGTATCTTAGAATGGAAAGTGCTTCATTTATATAATTAACTGTCTTGCATAGGAAAATGCTTCTTTTTTCTCTAGAAAAAAAGAAAATATGGTGATGATGTGTGTTAGAAGAACAGCCAGCTTTCCAAACATGAAAGCTTCTCCTGTTTGTTTGATGTCTCAATTCCTTGTTGGACATTCTCAGATGAAACAGAGAAGGTTCTCATTATCACGTTGAGATGTCAGCTCTGAGAAAAAGGCTCTTGGGCTTCATGAAAAAATTCCAAGTGTCTGAACAGAGGGATTGGCCCAAGAAAGTACCCCAGGGCGTGATTTGTGGTGATGTTCACAGATGCTTGGGAGGAGTTAGGAATCAGGGAGAGGGACCTGGGTGATTTTCCCCAGAGCAAGTACTCTAAATATGGAGCTTCGCCCACTGTTCAAAGCCTGCGTGACTCCTTCCATCTGTGATTAATAATTATGGATCTTTCTTGAGAGTACATAGCCCTTAATTAAAAATCAAACAGGGTCTGAGAACAAAATCATTCTTTTCTTCCTAACCTGAACAAGCAGAGGAGGAATAGTATTGGGAATAGCATTGGAACTACCAGTTCTTAAGACAATAATTCAGATGTCAAAGCACCTGAGAAAAGGATTGCCACATTTCATTGCTTCCCAGACCCTGATGAAATGCTAAGCTGCGCTGTGCAGCTAGTCAGACTGGGCAATATCCAGCAGCTATGGCTCTCTCCTTGCTTCCAAAGCCTGATTTTTTTTTCATTACAGCTGAAGAAACTGAACTAAACCCATTAGTTTAGCCTTTCCACATTTAGAAAGGAAGTATTTGTGTCAAATTCTAAAGGTTAGAAAAAGACTGAGAAAAGCTGAAACACAAATATTAACTACCTTTTATTTGCCAAGCAGCTCAAGAATTATGAAGGAAAAGTGGTTTTATTTTCAAAAAGTCAGGATGTTTTTTTCTTAAAATACTTCCAATTTTACTTTATTCTCACTGTAATATTCTTTCAACTGCTATTACTTTCCATTAAGTATTTGCAGAAATATTTGAGGAGAAACTCATTTTTCTATTCTTACAAATATGCCCTTCCCTAGAGTATACTCTTTCATACATTTGAATTTTTCTGTCTTCCCTTCTCCATTTTCATTTGTCCTCTCTCGACATTATAACTTCTTTTTACATTTATGACTGCTGTATAATGAGGAGAGCAAGCACAGATTCATGACAGTGAATGATTCAAACCCTCATACATAAGAATCAAAAGTGACTGCATAAAACACAGAAATTTATATTTACAAAAACATTTCATATAAACTGTGTATGGAGTCTGTGTGGTTTCTTAGAGACTTAAAGCAGCACAGAAAGCCAAGGAGTAATGTAGGTGATATTTGAGGGATTATTTTGCTGTTGCAGAGAGAAGTAGAAGACAACTTAGTTTGTGCAAAATGAGCTAGTACGCAGAGCTAATAGAAAAATAAATAGAAAAATAAATAATAAATGAAATGTTATTTCTCTCTTCCTAGCCAAAATATACTATGACTGAACAAACATATGGATATGCTCTGTTAAATAATAAGGTGCCATTCTTTCCTGCAATAATTTTCAAGCTAATTATTTCAGCTGGAATACCCAACCCACAAACTTGTTAACTTAATTAGCATTTATGCTTATTCAACAAAAATATATTCAGCTTTTCTCCTTGAAATAATGTTTCTCCAATGATAAGACATGTTTAGCAACCAACATACATCAAAATTTTTAAAAAAACAAACAAAACAAAATAGGAATTTCGTTCCTTAACAAAGCAATAGAAATATTTTTATTGCCATGAACCACCCTCATATTCTTTTTTTTTTCTGAGCTCTGAGCAAACTCAGAAAAAAATAAAACAACCTCAAAATAATTTATTTGAAATACTTCTTATGATTCTACAAGTATATTTGCAGAGCAGAAATAATTAATAATGAAAATAATAATTGTAATAATAATAATAATAAAAGTGCTGTCCTTTAAACCGTGGACCCTATATTCTTTGAAATAATTTATAGATAAAAACAATTAATCCAAAAAGTGTGATTACTGTACATTTCAGGAAGCGTTTTCCCTTTCTATTTGATGTCTCACTTTGAACTAAAACAGCTGCTAATACTGCTACCTGGAGTGTTGAAGAGGTTTTATAGTATTAATGCCACTGCTGACCATCAAAATATTTTGTTACACAGAAAGATATAAAATGTCTTTCCCTCTCTTACTGGAGTGCTGCTGATAAAGGAAAATATTTTAGATTAGAGACATACTATCTGTACACTAGAGACTCTGGGAAGTATTTGTCTCACAAACTAATTTCTGTATTTGCAGAGAACCAGAAAGTAAATCCAAGGTAATTTTTTCACTATGGTCTACTGAGTGCAGAAAAATATAATAACACAGAAATAGTAAGATCATTTATCATTTGCATTTATTTTCAGTACTAGTTTCATTTTCTGTTTGAAGCAGGTTGACCTTGCAATCTCCATTTTGGGGAATTAGATGACTGGGAAGGTTTCTCAGGTATGTAAAGGAATATTGCTCACACAGCTCAATCAAGAACCTTTGTAACAAAATGACATTAACATTCAGACTAGGCATTCTCTTCTGAGAGACAGCACATTGTCTCAGGGGAGCTATGAGTCAGACTTAGAGCACATCTTCTTGCAGGAGAGTGTCAGAAGTGCTACAAAACCATTCCTCTCCTTTTCCCTAATCCCAATAGAAGCCAAAATTTTGGGCACTTTCGCTGAATGTAAATATAGAGAGCTTGGTGGAGCTATATTTGGACTTTGGACCAGATGAACTCCAGAGATCCCTTCCAACCTCTTGCATTCTGTGGTACTTTAGACTTGCCCTAACCTCAGAACAATGTCCTATTGTCCACTGATTTTCCTCCAAGCAGCAATGATCAGTGCATGAAGAGAGTTCATAGCCACACAAATATCTTTTGTCTGCAGGAATGTGAAGGACAGGACCTGCCTGTCTCCTAAGCAGCGCTGTCCTAGGATGGCCTGTTAGTCACCGAGAACCAAAATCATATTTACAAACGTAGGTAGATTTCCAGTGCTTCCTGGTAAGTATATTTTCACAAGATCAGCCTGGAGTTTGCTTTTTTCATAATTAAAGGAAAAGCTGGAAGATATGTGCTGGCTGAGAATTTTTATGCACCATCTTTTATCTGCCACGGTTACATATAGAGAAATGCATCAAGAGCACAATGCCCTCTGAGGTCTATGTTCGGGATTCAAGCTTAATAGTAATTTGCATTCCTATAGTGACTAAGAGTTCAACTAGTTTGAGAAACATGATTAAATCCAGGCTTGCAATCCCTTCTGAGCCTGAGACATTAACTGAAACAAGCATGTGAGAGCATTCACCGTGGCAGAAATCCCCTTGCACCATATGGCTGCAGAAAATTATTACTGGTTAGGGCAGGACTGGAATTTACGCCTTCTTTTGCTCAAACACAATTTAGTGATTTTGGTGGGGCTCTCAGTGTGGCAAATACTTGATTGTACTTGCACACTGGTGAATGGCCATGTCTTTGAACAACTTGTTTTGTTCTCTTTTACTACTGGGGGTGGTGGGGGGAAGAAGATGGAAAGAGAGAGAATTCTGCTCCATTTTCCATTGTCAATATTTTGTTAAAGGATGCAATGGACCTATTCAGAGATGGGAAACATGATACACATTACCAGATTGTCAGGCTGAAACTAGAGAAAAGGAAAAAAAGGAAGAGCTATAGGTCTGATTCTCCTCCTTTTGAACACCATGCTTCATACCACTTAAACTCCAACGGATATTTAAGAAAAGGTGCATTAATACACAATTATTTGATTGTCATCACTGATCAAATACAAACGATCCTCCCTGACAGGAAAGATTTATTAACTATCATCCATGTCTCTTTTTTGCTACATGCTTTTGAATATGTTTTCCTGCATCAAATGGGAATTTATTCCTGCTCAGTTTGTGCAGTGTGCTCAGACGCTTTCAGATAAATCCTCTAATAATTTGATTAAGTAAATGCATAAATATATTGCAGGACCTGCAGGAATTTGCTTCAGGAGGTCACCATTTCCCCAGCTTAAGGCAGTCCATAATTGCCAACCAGGAGCTGCAGCATAGTGCCTTGAGAGACAGAGACTTGGGAGCCCTCACGCCTCTGAGATAATCAGCAAGAAGAAAGCGTCTTCAAGTAGCTGATGTTTCCTTGCTTAGCCACCCCTCTCATGTCTGAAGATTCTGATTAACATTACAACCACATGAGACTTTCCACTGCAGCAGCGTGAACCATGCTGGGCAGCACCTTTGGGAACAAGGATATGTGGTTTTGCCACCAGCGAGGGATTGAGGAGCATTTCCCAGTGTCAGCCCAGCCCTTATTTGCTGCAAAGGTGTAAAATACTTCCTTGTAGTACACAGGGAAAGTAGCACATACTGCTGCCATGAGCATGGCAGAAAAGGCTGCAGGGAATCAAATCAAAGCCCTTGTATCTCAGTGCATCTTACATGCTTCCTGTCAGGCAACAGCCTTCCTGTCTCACAAACATTAAATTGACTGAATCCTGGCAACATTTCTATGCAATATGGTGTGGTGGCTGATTGACCTGTGGTACAAGAGACAGAGAGAGTTCTTGGTAAGACAGTCTCTGGTGCCAAAGACTTAGCGGCTGTGGTGAGGGAAAGAAGCCTCTCCCAGGTGCCTTGTCCTGCTATGGTGATGTACCCCAGTTATGCTTCCCCGGTTGGCTCCTGTGTTAGCCACACCCCTGTACTTAAGCCTGAGCTGTCAGTGCTCAGGATCATTTGCCTCTAGAACCCTTCACAGGTTGTAGCAGTAAACTGCTTTCTGTGGAACTCTAAGCAAGGACCCTTCTCAACTCCTTGCCATCGGCTTAATGTTACTGAAGCCATCCTGCATCTGTGTGCTCGTGCACGTGAGCCACAGAACCATAGGGGATTCAGTAATAACATGGGGCTGTTATTCTTGTATTATGAGCAAGTACTATGTATGGCTTACAGAACATCAAATCTAGAGTTATGTTTGAAATTAAACACCCAATTGTTGTTTATTTAGGTTGAAATAAATGGAAATTGGAATTGAACTCAGTTCTTTGGAGTCTAAATCCACTGCCTACCGGATCATCTTTTTTAACATTTATTTTATCTCAAACACACATAACTCACATATATAGCTTTCTCCAGAACTAAGTAACTGACACCAAAACAGAACACACTGGTATATATTGTTACACACATGCCATTTCAGATATCCTGAAAACAAACTACTATCATAAGGAACTTTTCCTTTCACAAGGGAACAGTTTCATCTTCTGTTTGTGTATGAATCATGAAAGCAGCCTAAGTGATGCAGGCCATATTTGGAGACTTGCACACCTTTATGTCACTTCTTTATCCTTGCTGTCTCTATGATGCAATTGCAAATTATTCTCTCTCTCTCTCTCCTTTCCCTATTTGTATTTAGAGGGCAGAACAGATGGTAGTAGCTTACTTTAAAGTGATGTCTTCATTAAGACGCTTCTCAGTATGCTGCCTAAAAATAATGCACAACAGCAAAGAAATTACTCTTGTTATGGGCAAATTTCACAAGGTTTTGAAGTTCATAGTAGAGAGACATCAACAACTCAGAAACTTCGTGACACCAGCACGAAATTCCAGAAATGACAAACTGGGCTGAATAGTGTCTCAGGAATATCACCTCCCTCTGAGGACTCTGAACACACTGTTGGCAACCATGCGCCTAGAAAAATCAGGAATCAGAATTTCCTTCTTGCAATCTTCTTGCTTCCAAATTAGGCTTAATGCATACATGTGTGAGCAGAGGTTTAAAAGGGAGTCATATTTACTGTTTTGTGCTTTTAGCTTGTGACGGATGGTAAGCTTTGTACACGGGTCAGTGACAACCCACAAATACCCAAATAATTCTCCCCTTCCAAATCATTATATTTGGAATGATGTTTCTAAGAAAAGCCAATGGTTGTCTTGGGTTATGTAGAATACAACACTTATTATCTTTATGAACAAATAAACATCACTGCAGACATGAGAAAAGGCATACAAAACTGAGGGCTTTTCATGAAAAGGGAGAAGAATGAATTCTCCAGAGGTTCTCATCTCTGAAATGTGTCTTTTCTCACAGCTCTGTCTGTGTGTGGATTGTTTTTAGCTTTCTGTACTTGACACAGTTCCTCCTGCTTAACTCAGATCTGAGAAGGAGATAGAATTTCAAGGAGAATTGAGGAGTACGGTGTACAGTGGACTTATATTTTGTGTCACAATGTTATAGTATTGTGGGATCAGTAGACACTGGTGTCCTAATTTCAGTTACCACTGAGTATTTTTCATTTCTCAGCATACCTGAATGAATTTTCTTGCATATTCTTAAAGTTCAGATTGGCCACCTAAATCTGCTAATGACAGTGCCACAAACAGAAGTTGTATATTCTCAGACCTGTTAAAGTGTTACTTAGTAAAAAAAAAAAACAAAAACAAACAAACAAAAAAATCACAAACAAACCCCCCCCAACAAATAATGTAATTGATAGAATTTATGTATGCAAGTTGGTTATACTTTTTTTCTATACTTTCCACTTTGTTTTTGTGGCTAGAAAATTGTATTATCAGGCTACGATTACAAGGGTTAAAATATCACCACTTTTCACTCAGAATAAGAATATAAGGTTCAAGAATTTCAGAAAAGTGTATCTATCCTATTTATATTTCAGTTTTTCATTTAAAAACTTCGGGGTTATCTTTATCACCTCCCAGGTAAGCATTATTTTAATAAATGAAAAAGACAAAAGGGATACTCTGAAGACTCATTTTCAGGACTTTACAAGAAAGCTTGCCTCATTATTTCAATTTGCTGCTTTTTCACAATTGATCAAACAGTCTTTTGTTCCCTTCTCTCTTGTTTTTTTTTTTTTTTAATTTATTTTTAAGCAGTCCTCTTTTCCTTACTGCCACCTACTATTAGCTCATGCGTCAGAATTTAAGTTACTATCATGTAGTTTGCAAATGAGTTCAAGCTGGTGTAGCCCAAGAGAAGAAAGTGAGCAGTTGCATTGTTTCTAGAATTTCAGTGTCAACATATGTGCTTGGCTCTCAGTCCTTTGGGATGTTAAACGCCATAGCAGATGCTAATCTTACTGTAAAAAACTGAATGAATGTTTTGTCCCAGCAAAACAGAAGACACCAGTAGATACATTAACCCTGTGCTGTGGTAAGGAGGTGGTCTAATCCCCCAAACAGAATGTGAGAACTGGGTGTCAAAAAAAGCAACAACCACAAATGCTCAGTAAATATTTAAGTGGTTTCCTGCATGAGAGTCAAAGCACTCTACAGGTGGAATGAGAATGAACAATGGAAATCTGTATGAGTAACCATGGAGAATGTAAAAATGAGCATTTTCACAGTCTCTGTCATAATGTTATTTGGAAGTGCTGCCTGGGTTTTGTTTTTTCAGTATTCAGTGAGCAAGCAGGAACTTTTTTTTACTGTTCTTATTTTTTAACTTCACGGTAGAGACAATTCATAAGTAGACTAATTATGTGATTATAGTGTGATTTTAGTAAATCAATACAAACTCCTCCATTTATCATTGTGGATATAATCTATTTTAAGATGCTATCTAGCTGGACTGAAATGCAAAAGAATGGGTAGGGATGAGAAAATAACTAACCTCCTTACTCCTCAAAAAGGTTTAAACAAGAGAGGTCTTTTATTGATCAGGCTGGTTTTTTCTTTCCCCACAGCTTTTCTTTCTTACATAATGCAGTACGAGAAACCTGAATTGCACACATTAACTGAAAGACATGTTTCTACCTACTCAACTCTGTGAAAGAAATCAAGTCCATATTCCCAAATAGGAAATCATAAGAATTTCCTCTACCCAAACACCAACTGGCAATATGCTATGATAGTGAGAATTATTGCTTTGCACTCTCAAGGCATTCAGGATAAATATGAAATAACAACTAATTAAAGAGAATTAGATTTTCAGGTTAGATTGGTAATATTGTTCAAAGAAAGAATTTCACTACATCTGTTTATTATGGCAAGATTATTTTACACTGAATACTGGGAGAGTACTCTTTTGTTTCAGAAACTGAAGTTTAGTCAGCATGTGACAAGAATCTAGTCATCTCCTCTATGTAATTGGACAGGTTTTCATTTAAGTTACTGAAGAGGGATGGAAAGGCTTGCAGGAGGCTGGTGCCAGGAAGGATAGATGGATAAATTGTTCTCTGCGCCTGGGGGTTTTCTGCATACATACTAGAAACAAAGATCACTCAAGAAGAACTGGCAAAATGAGACATCCTTATGTAGCCAAGAGAAACACTTCTCACTCCCCAATTTATTACAAAATAGTATATCTTCAAGACACAAAGTTATGATGTGACCAAGGAGGCAGCAGAAGAGTTAATTGCTGTCATCTCTGGGCCTTGTCATAGTCCATCAGATAGAGAATTTCACTTGGTCACTTGTTCAGGTGGGAGCCTAAGAGGAAGTTCTTTGTAAAGCTGGAAGGTGAACCCCACTGTCCTGAACTTCAGCATTGCAGCACAGAAACATTTATCTTCAATGAAGTAGTTTTGCAGCCCAGGCTAGTTTTTGAAGAAGAAACAAGCTTCTAATATTGTCCCATGGCTCCAGTCATGAGACCACTAGGATTTACTTAAATGCTTTATGATGTCTTTATTTCATTGTGTGTATTTTATCTCTAATTGCACTTGTGAATTGCTTTATTCATCCCAAAGTACTTAGAAGACTGAAGATACCAATAAAATATAAGAGAACAAACCAGGAGAAATAATTACTGAATTATAGGATACAAAAACTTAGCAAATCAATGTAAAGGAACTGTTGAAATAGAAGATGCAAAGATGCATCCCTTGTACTTTTTTAGACTGAATCATCAGAGACAGGGTAAACTGGAGAAACTGCAAAAAAATTTTTGCTTGATTCATCATATTAGAAATAATATCAGAGAACTTCTCAATTCATTACTGCAATACAGACACAGGTTTAAGTACAATAAAACTGGGAATAGTGACTCATACATTTTTCCTGCTAAACTACATAAAATGAGGGGAATATCACTGTAGTAACCATGCTGAAAGCCACTGAAAACCAGGAGGTGAGAAATATAGAACAAAGAGAGGCTGGGAGAAAATGCCACTAAGGAAGGCAAGAAAGGATGCACTTAGTCCTGTATGTAATGAAGACTGACCTGACATTTGAGGTAATAAAAAATGACAGCATGAAGTACTGCACATATTCATTTTTTTTCAGCCTGCAGTATTAGCCTCATGACTTTTGCCATATTGTGTTTACAAAATAAGGTCAAGCATGTCTGAGTACATGGAGGAGAGACAACCTGGGAACATCAGGTTATGCTGACAGGGGGACCAGGCTGTAGTGCTCTGCCCTCCAGGACTCCATTGAGCTAATCTCTGACAGCAACAGTGGTAGTGGAGGGAGTGGACTTCTAGGTACAGATAAAAGAGGAAGCCTGGATCTCAAAACCTCTAAGGTTTTCTCAGCAGGACGTATCTGTGCTGCGGCCAATTTTCCCTCTTGCTTGGATGCATGTAATTGACTGAAACAAATATATCTACCCAATAAATATTTTCTCTCTCTGCCTCTGAAAGTTTGGACTCACTCCATCTTCAGTAGCTCCAAAATGCACATTCCACCTCCCCGGCATTTCTTTGAGGATCAGCACTCTAGGTGAAATTGTGAAATACTGATTTATAGCAAAGCTATAAAAACCTATGCCATCCCTAAATATAAACAAACCAGTTTTGGGAAGGGGCATGGAAGGGCTAGACAGGAACAGCAGGAGGGAAGTGACTGCCAGGAGCAGGCTGTAGGATCCCCCAGTCCTCACAATCCACTGCTTTAGCCAACACACTATATATGGACCAGCTGCAAGAGTCAAGGAAAAGAGTCATGCAAATATTTGACAGAGGAGAAACTATGATGCTGCTGAACCATATCTCCAGATATAACACATGAAATGTTAATTTTATGTCAAAAAAGGAAACATGAGTAAAATATTTTTCATTCAAAATGTGTGAATAGATTCTCCCAATGTGTCTTTTTTAGATGATGAATTTTCCTTTAATATATCTTAATTTAAATCTAAGTGGAAGTACAGTTGTATTATATAGACATCCCTTAAAGCAACTGTCATGACTCTTTGTATGCATGAAATGAAAAACCCAAATGTTTTCTTTAAAAGTCAACAAGGGTGACTCATTATAAAAGCAAATTGTGTGCTAATTTTCTAAAGACTTCATCTTGGAAGGTGCTTAGCACCTTTAATTCTTACGAGAATCAAAGAGAAAACCAACATCTTCCCAATGGATTAACTGTCTTACAGCATTGCTCTAAAACCAGCAAAAATGCTTTCTGATAAGCCTGAACTACAGTGCAATATACCCTGTTTTAGTGTGATCACTATTTCAGCTTGTCTCTGCTTAACACAAATCTCTACAATTTGAGATTTTCTGAGGGAATTTGCATTGACATCACCAGGATGATTACAAACCTTCAGGACAGAGCAGCAGTGTAATGAAATAAATGGTAGATCCTTTATCAGAGAAAGCAGATGCCTTACAGCTAGGCTTCTTGGAAGAAAGATTATAGGTCTTAAAATGGAAGTGGAAGATATTTTCAGGTCAAGAGGCCACTACCAACTCCTCAAAGAAGAATTTTAGAAAAAAGAAAAAAGAAAAAGAGAAGCATTTTACAAGATGAAGAGGAACTCCACTGTCCATGCCTCCCCTGAGGAGCTTACAGTGGTCAAATGCCATAGATGTCTCTAAACTTTGAGGCTGAGGGAAGATTTGATTAACTGGAGATTTTAAGGCCTCTGCAAAGTGCATGTACAAAATGCCTTTCAGTCCTGAAGCATTCCATAGTCCATTTCAAGCACTGAGAACTGCAGGAGGCAAAAGGCAGAGAGAATCAAACCCAATGCCTGTCATTAAGTCAAAGACCATATTCTTTTAGATATTCAAAACTTACATGGACAAAGCCCTGAGTAACTTGGCATACTTAGTTGTGTCTGTTTGAGCTGAAGCACACTGGCACATCCCCACCTAAATCACTCCGCTGTAATTTAATTAAGTATCTGCATTTTAGCCACTATGTTATTAGTGTAAAGTCAAAGAGTCTTAATTTCCAGCAGTCTGCTTTTTCAAAAGACTTATAAGAGGAATATAATGGATACAATAGAATAAGTCTTTTAATTTTTTTTCCCATTAGATGCCTACTACATGTTCTGATTTCCTCACAAAAACAGGTTTCCTAGGTTTTGCCTGCAAGAAAAAGCAACAGTTAGAGACAAATAATTTCTGGTGAGAGCTAGAAGTTGTGAAAAAGTAGAATTAACTTCAGTCATTCTTCTGTGGGTCAAACTCGTGCCTTATAAACATCTTCAAACCCAATTAAAGGAAAGAAAGCAGAATGTCAGGGCATCAGAGACACCCAAGCAATTGATTATGACTGTTTTTCTCTCTGATTGCTTCAAAAAGAGGAGTTTCATTTGATTGGAAAGAATACCACTGAAAAAATTATGCAGCAGTTGCTACATGTGTACAAAATTCTCTTCTAAGGCCATATGAAAGCACTTAGTTTAGGAAGGAGGAAAAGAAAACCTCTGTATAAACTGCATTAATAGTTTCTTCTGTTTCATTCATGAAGTGATTCCAGCTACAGTGTCCCCAGTGCTCAGCTATCTGCAAAAGCTTTGCACCAGCCTCAGCTATGATCCAGCTGTATGAATCTGCCTGTATTAAACTGAAAAAGCTTATTCAATTTTCACTGATGTGTCAGAAATGCTTCTCAATAAAATAAAAGGTCAAATTAGCACTTTTCCCATGTCAATGACATTATATTAAAGGTTCTGTAGATATGCCCAAATAGACTCACAGTCAGAAGAGAAACAGGTCCTTGAGAATATTGCAACTCATCGACAAATTCACTGTGGTCTTTTAAGCTCAGTTGTGTCTAGAGTTTTCCAGAAATTGCTGCCTTAAATAAAGACACTAAATCTTGTTTTGCAGGAAATCTTGCAGCTTTGTCAGACACTGACACTTATTTTGGGTCTGAATTTGAAACCACCACTTTTCAATTCCTTTAAATAACAGCTGACTGATTACAAGCCTAGAACTTTACCTCTGTTATTTATAGAGACTACACTCTCTCAAAGAGCAAAACAAAATTGCAAAGGTTAGTAACATAAATATCAAGGAAACTTCCTCTTGGAAGATCTATACATTTCAAGTCTGAATTGTTTTGCTGCAAACACCTAATGCATAAACTTTGTGCTAATGTGCTGGTTGGCAAAGGACCAACAACCTTGAATTTGTAACAGCTAAAACCATAATCTAAAGATTGCAGTGATGGCTGGTCTTATCTCTCTCTGGAAGACTGTAAATTCTGCTTGGTGAAATTTTCAGAGGTAGGCACTAGCACCAGGGAGTACAACAATCTTGCAGACACCAACCGATATCATTTGAAAAGAGAAAAAGACAGGTTAAGCTGGAGAGGTTCTTTCAGCTGGGTACCTTGGTAGGACAGATAGTACCTTTAACTTTTGTCTGCTATTCTGACCAGAATAATATTGTTCTCTTTGTTGCATATTATCAATACTAGCCTATAAACAGATCAAATGAGAAAAAGGAGTTAAATGGAGACAAATATGCAGGCAGGCTTCAAAGGGTATCTCTAAGTGTTTTGGATTTGGTTTTACTGGCTATTTTTTTGGCATTGTTCTTGGTTAGATAAAAATTAACTGCTTGATTAATGAGGTGGCTGTTTTACGAAACAAACAAACAAAACCAAACAGCAATAAAAAACACCCCAAATGAAACAAAATAAGCCTTTGTATCATTCCCTAGTCTGAGAGATAAGAAAGGAGTCTGAACAAGGATGAAACATTCTCAAAAGCTTTAGCACAAAACCTGCTGATGAAATAGCTACTAATGACCTGCACTGGAATTGAGTTTACCTAGCTCACCTGAGACTTTAGGACAGGCAAAGAGCCTCTAAAAGCAAAAGGCTCAAGGTTCTGACATACATTATTTTACTAGTTTGAAAACAAATCAGTGGGAGGCACTAAGTCAGAATAACAATTTAATCGGGAAATAAAAAAAAAAAGGCAGAAAACACTGGTTCAAACTGACAGAGCCAGGATACAACCTGACACCCTGTTAGTCAGGGTGGTGGTAGCAGTCCAATAAAATGGTGGCTGCAGTCCTCCTGAAGTGGTGGATGTGATTCTGTTGAAGCAGTGATCCTGCAGAAGGGTCTGCTCTTCCTTGAAAGGTCCAGCGGCAGCTATGTAGCTCCTGTCCTCTGGGAATCCAGTGGAAAGGTTGTCTGCCGTGTTTGGAATCTCAGATTATATTCAGGATGGAATGCTTGGTTCCTCCTTCTGGGTGGAGCATCTCACAATGGATGATGAATCATGAGGCCAGGCATTAATGGGCCCATTAACAGAAGATAGTCCAGAGGGAGGAGGCAAGGAAACACTGCCCCAGCTGGTTTCAACAGCTCATGAGGATGGTAATAGAATACACTGCAACCCAGGACAATTATGGTCTTGGTGCCTTCAGATTGTTTTGTTTGTTTTGTTTTGTTTTTTTAATGCAATCATCTCCTCCAATGTCTCATTTAAGAATTTCTTTCACATATAGGTTGGAGGAGCTCTATAAAATCACCCACTAGGAGAAGCTCAGAATCAGGTCAAAGAAAACGCTCCCATCTGAAGCACAATTCAGTGTAGATACCTACAGAAAATCCTTTCTGATGGCAGACCATGTAAGGCCCTTTCCATCAGAAGCAAGTGGTCTCACTGCATTTGTGATTTATGGCAGACTATGACCATGAATTGTTGGGTTTCTTTGTGCAGGATGTTTGTTAAGAGTTTGAACGCTTGTTTTAGGCTACAATGTAGGAGGTAACCAAAAGCATGTATTCCATCACCATCTGTTAAAACCAGGTGGGGCAGTGCTCTTTATCTGATAACTCCCTCCAGAGGGATACTGTTCTGTTGATGGGCTATCAAGCCTCACTGAGTGACTCATAAAATTACATCATCCCAGTGTGAGATGCTCTGCCCAGGGGGAGGAGCCAAGCATTCCTACCTGGATATAATCTGGGGTTTGGAACACCAAAGCCAGCCTTTCCTGCTGGATTCCCAGAGGATAAGAGCTACATGACCACCACTGGACATTCAGAGGAAGACCAGGCCCTTCTACAGGGTCACTGCTTCAACAGAACCCTATCTATCACCTCAAGAGGTCTGCAGCCACCGTTTAATTGGACTGCTACCACCACCCTGCCCAGCAGGGTGTCAGGTTGTATCCTGACTCTGTCAGTGTTCCTGTACTATTGCACTTATTTTAATTTTCCTTTTAAAATGTAGTTCTGATTTCAAGTCTCTCACTGGTTTGCTTTTCAAACTAGTACAACTCTCTTAAAAAACTTAAGACAAGATGGGCTATGAAGTACTCTCTTCTTTGGAAGTGGTGCCTACTCTGAATTTCCTGGATAGAAATACGTGCTACACACTTAAAGAAAAACAATGATCTTTAGAAAGATCAGATTGATTTTTCATTATACATTATACAATACAAGAGTTCACATGAAGGCAAATCTCTCACACTTTCATGAATTGTCAGACTTACACACCACTGCTTTGCATGTGCTTGGAGAACTGTCAACGTCCAACAGAAGTACTGGGGGCAGATGACACATTGATAGGTGTGAAAGTGCTTTGGACAAATGGAAATCTAAATCTTGGGTGAATTTTCAAAGCAGAAAATAGAGAATTATAATAATCTCAGACATCCCTTCTTCAAACCCATGCTGTAAACCTCAAACCCTGATCTTGCCACTTTCTACTCTGCGCCAAAATCCTCCTGGCCTGTTTTGTTACCCTCTGAAATTTGCACTACAGAGTGCTGAAGAAATTCTGTTCTTCATCCAGTGTACCCAAGCCCATGTACACCATGGTCTCAGCATCCCTGGGGGCTGCAGCACTTGTGCTCCTTGGACTGGAACACATTTTCTTTGTGGAATTTAGTTGCTAAAGATCTAAGGAATTATGGAACATATGTGAACCAATATCACAGAGAGTTCTAAAAGCACATCCCTGCTTTGCTTCAAAGCACAGGCACATCAATACATTTTCAGTAGCAGAATGAAACTACTTCTTTTAACATGGGCCAACGCATTTCTTCAACTTCTCTCCATCAACTGAATGCACATAATTTAATACTGAAAATTATACTGCTTTCACCATTCTTTCCTGCAATGCCTCCTTTTCCTGATCTTCAAAAGAAAGTAAATCGTAGGTGTGTACCAACTATAATTTTTGATCTATCACTTAAAGGAAGTAAAACTTTTCATACCTGTAGCTGTTCTCCCACCCATTAACCCACTTAACCATGTTTTTACTTAAGATGGCACATGGTCTCTGGTAAATGGAAAAAGTGCATGTAGTGGTAAATATACATCTGGTTTTGTGTCCAAAACAGACAGTTCAACACCATCCTTCAGAAGTAATCTACTCGCTTTAACCTTAGAGTTGTCACTGCTTTTACAATTAGGCCTATGTTTTATTTTTTCCACCTCTAAAGACCTCTGTTATTAAAATAACAATGTAAGTTTTACTAGTTAAGTATTTCTGTCTGTATGAGTAAAAAGCATTTGGAAATGCAATAAATTTTTAGGTCATATGGGAAACCAAATAACCCTTATTCAACCAAAGGTTACAAACAGATTAAGCATGCACACATTCAGCAGGAGATGACCAGAGATAATTACTACGGTCTGATATATCAAATTCCTTAGGCACAGAAAAGTAATAATGACCCCACAGAACAAGTGGTAATATTTTTAAAAAAGGGAAAGTAAAAAAAAAAAAAAAAAGAAAATCAAAAGCCATGCTCAGTCTGAATTCCAGAAAACCTTTTAGGAATGCTGATCTTTGTTTTCCAACAAAATGGGTTTCCAGTGATTTCCGGATTCATACACAAAATGGAATTGTTTTATACATTTTACAAAACGGAATCTCCCGTTGACACAGAGAGCTTTGTTACCACTGTGAAGGGTTGAAAGCCCAAGCAGAAATCACAGTCTTGGCTTTTATCTTCTGTCATTACCACAAGGCATGTCTGGCACATGGTCGATAAATTATCTTAGCTAAAATCAGATCTAGAGAAGCCAAAGCACTCTGGGGTGTTCAAGTTTCACCACTTCCTCAATAATTTCTTTTGATATTGAGAGAGTAAAGACTGTAGGATAATTGACAAGATTGTCCCTGACACATTGCATCCCTAGCAAAGCTATCACGCCCTTGTAGCTCTTGCACTGAAATGCACAAGCTACTTTTTCAAGGATGAAGGGAGCTTACCAATCACCTATCCGAAATTTGTAGCAAAAATAAAGAATGTCATAAACAACCTGGAATCAGAGCAGGAATTGCACAATTTTTTTCTATAGGCATATATTTCCAGTTAGACATAACGGAAATAAGGAACATGATTAGACTAAGAAAGCATGATAGATCAGAAAGTCCTCAGAACAGGGAAGTTCTTGAAACTCTTTAGGGTCTTGGTCAGCAAAGCATAAATATTTGAACATGAAAATTTTGACATGAAATATTTTGACATGAAGACAAAATTTGAGCCTTCTTGAAAAAGTAACAAGCAGAGAGGGGTTTGCTTGTTTAGAGTAGGCACTAAGCAATTCTGGTGAATATTGCAGTCTTTGATGATGAAATCACAAAGTAGGTAAATGTTGTTGTGGTGTTGATGTTAATAATGATTTACAGTTCCCTCAGAGATCCTCTTATCTTACTTAGTGGATGCTGATTTCATGTGGAGGATAACAAAACAGAATGTCAATGCTAAAGGAGTCCTGAAGCCTTGGAGAGATTCTTCAATGCTATGAGCGAACATTATCCCACTGAACTATACTGATTTCCACCATGTGAACATTTGATTCATACAGGGTACCAACTTAATTTTCAGAAAGTGCAATTTCTTAAATAAGCTACATTTATTTTTGTTACCTTCATTGATCTTTCATTAGGTCCATAGTAGTGACACAGATCATTCAATAACACTAAAAATCTAATTCTATATGGTTTTGCTATCACACATATTCATTCACATATTTTTTTGGGTTACAAAAATAATCTCCTCTTCTGAAACCACCTGTCTTCCATCAGCACAGGCTGACTGCCTTGCCAACTTTAATCTCTGGTCTTTCTTTACTGTTGCAAGTCATTAATCAGGTACTTCCATCATCGTAACCAACGACGACCCTATCTATAATCATCTTCTACTGCTCTTTGAGAGCTTGCTATCCACCAGTGTCAGTGCTTCCTAGACAGGTTATAAAAATGTGCCATCCTAAATCCCACACATGCATTAATCACTTGACAGGCTTTTGCTGTTACAATTTCCTGAATTCTAGTTGCAGCTATGCATTTTTTACTCAGAATGGTATTAATTGTAATTATAGTAAGACACTGCTCCAAAAAAATCTGGGATAAAGCAAATTAAAAGATAATTAAGATTGTAATTCTACATCACTTTTTCCTCAGCAGTCTGAACACAATGAATATTCCCCTTGCTGCTCTTGCTGTGCAAGAGAAGGGAAAGGCAAACAAACACTTAATCTTGATAAGTCAAGCCAGTAATAGATTCATAGATTTGAGGCTAGAAGGGATCATTAGTTCATCAAGTTTTCCTTCCCATCTAACAGGCCAGATGTTACCTTTCACTGTATTACCTTCAATGAAATGAAAAAGAAAAAAAAAAGGACACTGATGTTTAACTAAAACTCATTTTTTTACCAACAGACATCCAGCCATTACTTGAAGGAAGGTTGCTAGCTTTGTTAAGAAACAAAAAACAACACAGACAATGAAAAATTAAATTTCAGCACATGCCACACAGTAGTGCAGCCTCCTGTATGATTGCCAGGCTGTTTCCCTGACAGGTTTCCAGAGGTGTGCATACAGCAACTCTTTGCCCTGAGCCTCTCCTCCCCTGCAGCCATCCAGCCTGGATTCCATTCCCCCTCCCCCCTCTCTTTCTGTCTGGCATTAACCTCCTCTGCCTCCACCCAGGTAATTTTCTGTCCAAGAAATTTGTGGCCAGAGGCTGGGGCACTGCCTTAGCTGGTAAAGAATTCACAAAGAACATTCCTGATTGCTGCCTGATCACTTTCTTGCTACTGCCAAGGTGGTTTTGATTGCACCTGACACGTTCCTTTCCAAAACTTTCTACTTTCAGAACAATGTGAAATTCAATTATTTCAAAACAATAAGGGCTTATAGGACAGATCATCAAAAACCCTGTTAACAAACCTTGTCTGCAGACTCAAAATCTACAAAACTTGCAATTTCCTCTGGTAGTTTCTTCCAATAGCTAAAACTCTGTGATTGTGACTTATTTATTTATCCATTTCTATTTGAATTAGAGTGGAATAAACTCACTGCTGTTCTTATTATTTGGAGGATTTTCTCTCCTAGAATAAATATCAAACTTTAACACTATTAGCATTTTTTGTAGCTTTTAAAAAATTGCTTTGGGAAAAGGACTCCCTTTACCACTCATAATCTTAATATCTTCCTGCTCCCTTTTTTTTCTCTGAAGAGAGGGAAGATGAGGGGAAATGAAAAAAAAATTTTAAAAAAATTGAGCTCTGGTATTACTGTTTGAAACCAACGTCAAATTTCCAGAAGAAAATATAGAGGATTATACTTAAATATATATATATATATACACACATGCATATATATATATATCCACATGCATATATATATATATACACACATATATTTCAAAAATTATTCTTTCTACAAAAAAAAAGTTCAAAAATATTTTGGCTTTAGCTCTGAAATCCTGTGAAATTTCTACTGCCATTTCAATGGGGTTGGTGGTGCATCTATCTATCTATCTCTCACTCACTCCTCCTATCACTGCATCTCCTCTGGCTGCCCTCAATACACGACTTCCCAGCTATTTATGCTGGCCAGGAAGAACATCCACAGCTCTGCTGCTTCTCATCCATCTCTGTCTGTTATCCATCACCCCTAGAGCAGGCTGAGACCCCACTTGCCATCCTCTCCAGTCACATACATTTCGTTTCCATCTCCCCTTTCACACGGAGCATCTACACTTAACTACTTTGCCAGCGTTCAACCTGTTTTTAGAGCAGGGAGCACGTGTCTCAGAAAGCTGCTTTCATTGATTTATTAGCTGAATTTGAGGGAGTACCTAAATCCACCACTCTCACAATTTATAGGAAAGAGTTATGTATACAGTTGTCATCCAAGCACACAGCTAAAGGAAAGCTTTACAGTCTTGCTGGGAAGGTCACCTCCCTCCATGTGTTTTCCATGGCTGGAGCCAAAGTTGAAGGTAATAGCACACCAGTGTGGACAGACAGCTCCATCCTGGGAAGATTGGACAGGCAGGACAAAGAGCATCCTGGCCTTTAGCACCCACAGGGCAGGTTGCCCCAGCTCTGAATTTAGCTTTGCCTATTTAAATCACAGAGTATCTAATAGGCATTGGCACTGGAGACCTGCTCTGGACAGGCCTGCCCAGGTTAAATAAATAAAGAAGCCTGAATTCAACAAAACTTAATTCTGTCGTCTTCCGGAGTGAATTATGTTAAACCAATTTAAAATGGCTTTAATTCTTTTTGATAGTATTATTTCAGAATCTTAATTCAGGTTAGTAATACACTTTAAAATGAACAGGTTTACTTGTTCTCAAAGACTATCCTCAGTATTGATTCACAGACAAGCCCTTATTACTTTACAGATAATACTAGTCCAGTGAAACATTAATAACGACACAAATGATACCAGCTGCTGAATCCAATTTTTTCAGGAAATTTTATTTTCTCTGAAGAGCTCAGATTTAGTCAGAATCAGTTTTTCTGATTAAATTAGCACAAGAGAAGATACTATATAAGTATTTCTAAATAATTATTCATCTTAAATAGGATACCACATTCATAAAACATATAAGAACAACTCATTTTGACAAGTAAGGGAAAAATACGATATTTTACAAAAATATAATGTGAAAATATTGAAATTATATTGATTATTAAAACATATTTCAAAACTATGAGAAGAATGTATATGAAGTACCACTATTGCTGACTATCTTCCTACTGCTATGAAGGCATGCAGCATAAATATATATCTAGTCTGCAGCATTCAGTTTTAAATTCAGTTGCTGCTTTAGTCTTTGCTTTCCTCACTGAATGCTTGTGGGGTTTGAACCTGGAAAGCAATCAGTTGACACTAATAAGTTAGCAAGGGCCAAAGTGCTTTCACTTACTCAATAGCTGGACCAACATTTAACACCAGACAATGGTGTTGTGCCATGTGCTTATTCATTTATGTTTCAGTAATACATTAAAGACTTTTTCCATTTAATTCTGAGACAGACGCTCAAGTCTCAGACTCAGTCAGGAGAAATCAGGCAGGTACTTGTAGCCATCCAGGAAAGAGAAGAAGCTGAGAAAATCTGAGCTCAGGAGGTTCTGGAAAGGCCCACTTATTCATTGATATTCTGGGTTTGATAAAGCCATCCTCTGTGCTAAACAAGAGCTGCTCTTTGAGAGAAAAATGAATGGGCATATTTCTCACAGGAAACAGCAGCCACCCACTACCTAAACACAAGATTTAAACAGCCTAAAATACTTAATTTAACCTTTATGTGATTTTTTTCACACTGACAACCAAATCGACTTTGTGAGATTATAAAGCTTTGCAGAAAGATCAGAGAATCAGAAAACAAAACATAACCAAACCCTGCCTTCTCCTGAAAATCTCAATGTTTCAAACTTTTATTTTCATGTCAAATTGCCAAGAAAGAAAATGACATCTCAGAAACTTGTGGAAAAACCTAGTTTGTTAAAAGTTGGCTGCGAATATGACATTTCAAAGAGGAACTAATTTAAAAATACCTCGTACATGGAATTACTTTTCCATTTATTTCATAACATGTACTGCTGACGTACTATTTCAAGATGTGATACAGCAATAGATGTTTAATGACTACAATAGTTGAAGCCCTCTATTATTGTGTATAAAACTATTACAGGAAGTTGCTATGTAGAACAGAATGAAATATCTTTTTCTAATTTAGAGATCAAAATAAGTCATTTATGCAGAAACAAAATAAATTATTTTTTTAAAAATCATGATAATGGAGATTTTTGAAAATACATATTATGAAGATCTCATTTTTAATGGAAAATACTTTGAAAATGTATCTAACCGAGGTACCTTGCAATGTCCTTTTCTGTCAAAACAAAAGTCCTGAATGAAAACTTTTAAACTAATTTTAGGAAGGTTCGTGGAACTAATCATATATCAGTCTGGTTATAGAAAAATAAAAAAATTTATTTCTCTGTGGATTCCATTTACATCATCATCATAGGATTTAATACTATGAAATATCCTAAAAAGAGTATATACCACATCATATCAGTTGACTTTCTGGTCCTCAAGGTCAAATTTAATTGGTATAGAAAGACACTTCCTATTAACTCTATTACTGTTTGTGTTTATGCCAAAGCGAAGTTGCCTGTGTGGAATTTATTAGAGGATTAAGTCATTGATATCAGAATGTTCATCTTAGAGGAATTAAAAGATATTAGATTTAGAGTAGACTTTATGGTAATTTATTAAGTGATTGAATAACTTGCATGTCTACTTATTTTGAATAACTGCATAAAATTTCACTCTAATTAATGGAATAAATTAGTCCTATGTCATCTAAACAACCTTTATTTTTCTATTAACATTTTTCTCATAATAATATATGCCTAATCATGTTGCTGAGAAGTACAGAGTTGAAAGTGTTTTAAAGGAGAGGAGCAGCAGATAAGTCTGAATGACAATAAAAGGGAGCCTTTTACACAGATCTGATGCAGTGCATTTTTAAAATAAAACACAATTTACTCTAAGACTGCCACTTCCCATGTGCTATGTGGATCTTCAAGAAGAAAAGAAGGAGATTTCTTTTAGATAGAAGCAACCTCAGCCATAAAGATCCTCAGATCATGTCCCGGAATATTTACTCCTCAATTTTAGAGAAGTATCATTGTGAAGGTTATATCACCAGGAAAGCTGAAAATACTTCTTTTTCAGGGAAATAAATCCTTTTCCTGTGAAAGGTGGGAGATGCCATAACATGGTGTGATCCAAGGCTGGATTATGAATTACAGCTACAAAAAGTGGCATAATGTGCGGACACCTCAAAACAAAATAGAAATGTTTGGCCATGCTGAGAATAAAAGGCAATCTTGGACCTAATCAGGGACCATGTAAAGTTGAATATCACAAAACTATATAATCAAAGGACCCTGTTATTCCATTTGGAGTGTTTATTTTGGGGTGGTTTTTTTTGAGATTAAGATATATCTTGGTGAGTTCAGATTTGCAATGATTCCCAAAAGGGACTGCCTGTTCTGCTATTATTCTAACATTCAGAAAAAAAAAAAATCCAAATTGAGATTAGAATTATTTTTTTCCATCAATTTTTAAAATCATTTGGATCTCAAATGATTTCAGTATGGAAATACCAGGGCATTGTAGTGTAAGCACAAAAATTACTTCTCTCAAAGGTATCTCCACTTAGCTCCTATTGATGACCACGTTGTGTCATTCAAGCCTGAGCAGAAAAAACAACTTAATGCCGTGCCACACATTCCACTTTTTTATAACTTTTTTTTTCCTAATGAAAAATGCACCGATTTTAAACAAAAATACTCTAAACCCACAGCAGTGGTCAGGCTCCTTCGCCTGTTAAACATGTTATCAGTATTGCTACTGCTGCTGTTCAAAAAAAAGCTGCACATTCCTGAAACAGAAACCCCCACAAGCCCATTTTTAGTGAGAATGAGAAAGGACCATTTTATATGAAACACCACTTTTTGTCTGAACACCTACCCCATCTGCAAATCAGAATAATTATCTTGTTCCTTTGCCCCATGTTAAGGGCTTTGAACAACCTCAGTATCTTCCTTGTCAACTTAATTGAGATCAGAACTAAAAGGTGTAGAAATGTGCATTAAAATGCTCTGCATCAAAACAATTGCTTTTCTCGTCTCTTCTTTTCTAAATTGAGGAGCACTGTCCTTGGCTCTGTAGATTTAAGGACCTTTTAAATAAACACAAAAATAAAATTCCTATCTTTCATGTAGGATTTCTCTATGACCTGGATTTGTGAGGTTTTCCTTCTTCTTTTGCCATTTTTTCTTTTTTCAATTGTTTAGTACTTTCTCTTTAATTTAAAAAAAATAATTACATTTAACATCTGAGCTTCATTTTTCCTCTGTTTTTAATGACAAAAATTGAAAACTAATTTCATTTCATTCTCAAGTTATTTACATATTTATAATAATTTCCATTTCAAACTCAAAGAAT
The DNA here is from genome assembly GCF_020740725.1 of Corvus hawaiiensis. NCBI lineage: Eukaryota > Metazoa > Chordata > Aves > Passeriformes > Corvidae > Corvus > Corvus hawaiiensis. The sequence continues at coordinate 27,016,815 of NC_063219.1, read as the reverse complement.
GAATCAAACTCAGAACACCTATTTTTATTTATTTCTAAGCAAGTTGTACTTTAAAATTGTAATAATTGTCTCCCACACACTCTTCAATCCATAAATATGTTACAGCACTTCCCCTCTGAATTTTAATTAAACACTGTGATTGAAAATAAAGAAAAAAGAACCCATTTTCAGAAGGACACTAATTACTGGAAAATTAGAATATGAATATATCAGCCTAGGAACTGTTGTTTTGGCATCATAGCAAGAACAGCAGATAAGAATCAGAATGAATTACTGGCTTGAGATTAACCTGAAATGCAGAAACCTGCCATTTCCCCAAGTTTGGTCAGGCTTGTTATATTATTTATTCCAGTGAAACCACAATGTCTGCTTTTGATGGTGAGCCAAACAAGATGATAGAAATTGCCAAGCAGAAAACTTGCATTAAGTGCCCCTAGCAATAACTTCCCACTTGAACTTGATTTGCATAGGCAGTAGAACTGGACCCAAAAATGCTGACTTTACATCATGCAGACCCAATGTAAAAAAGAAATACTGTCTTAAAACATCCAAACACACTGGGTTACACTGATAGTTTACTTGAGTAGTTTCCAACTTGCAACTGTATTTGTTGAGATTTCAATGCCTAAATAGACACAAAGGAGAAAATTCCTTTCCCCTGGATTTTTCTTTCATGAGTGCTGCACAGAAGACATCTCAGCTGCTCATACAGGAGGTGAACACTGACTGCACTTACTCAAAGTGCAAAAAATCTTCCTTTTTGGCAAGATAAAAGCATTAGACATTCTGTCATCCGTCACTACTAGTGCTGCTTCAGGAGCTGGATTTCTGAAGATATTCCCAGTCCTTCTATCAACAATTACTTAAGGAATAACCAACCTATTTTTTTAGGTAGAATTTAAGGAGCTGTATTAGAAATTAGCAAGATCTCCTAAACTAATTTCAAATTATTTTGTGGTTTCAAAGCCATGTCTGATACTTCAGCCCAGGATTGTTTGACCCATGTTGCTCTTCAAAACAGCTGACACTCATTACGAAAGGAAGTGTACCCTAAGTAGCTGGTACTGGAAAAAAACAAAAACCTCACCATCTGACAGGAGCAAAGAGACCAGAAGTTTCTGGGTTGCTAACAATAGAGTTGCTATTGATTAGTATTTACAGTAAAGAACTACAGAGCATTGAGGTCCTTTTGTGATTGATAATCACCTTCTGTCTGAGGAGAAGTAGATCATCCATAGCTGCATTCAGCACAGGCCTCCAGATTGGGATTCTCAGCAAGCCAAAACTGATGTTGCTCCCCTGACCCCAAAGGGCAGCTGACTTGGGACTGTGCCCAAACAAACAGCTTGAGATCTGGCTCTGTGAACTCTGCATTTCTGGGATTTCAGCTTCTCTCAACACACATCCAGTGTCTTCAGCATTCAGTCATAAACAACCCCCCACCCCGAGAGCTCAGATTTATCATTCAGAAGCATAGATTTCATTAGATAGTATACAGATATTTCACATGATCTCAGTTAGAAGGGCATGCGATTAATGATGAGTTAGTTAATTAATGGTGGATGTTGCAGCAGGTGGCAGTTCTACTCCAGCTGGTTCAGCCACCTGCTATTAGCTTCATGGTAGCCTGGCTGCCCTGTACCTAGCACTTGAAAAGTGTTATCTCAAGCTGCAATTAAAGATACGTCCTTTATCTGCAGTCCCTTTATGGGAGAGAGGGGCATGACACACCACTCCAAATTCCAAAACACTCCTTTTTTACAGAAACACGTTGTAAATTTTGCATTAGCACTTCAGTAAGGGAAAAAATATTCTCTGTCAGCTGGTTGCATTTATATCAATACATATGTCATTTTGACATTGGAGTTTCCTTTTATAGAAGTGCAGATACATATTAGTGGTGATACTATGTATATCTGGGACAAAGGGAATGGAAAAAAAATATCCTTGTCTGCCCAGCACATGAAGCCATTAAGTAAAATAAAATAATGTGTAGGTGGTCTGTGTCATCAGTAGTCTCTCTTATTCAGCTGATGGATGAGTTCACTTACCAAAAATTAAGGGTAAAGATCACAGGTTCATTCATACATGGATACACCTCTTATAGGAAGCAACCTCAAAATTTACCATGAAAATTATTGCCCTGAAAATTCTTCACTGACCCATGACACTCCCTTCCATTGTGGACTGTGGATCACAATCAATGGGAAATTTCTATAAGTGCAAAAGACTTGACCAGTTCTCTAGACACAGAAAGAAGGAGAGACAAACTCAGATAACTCATTTTGTACGTATTAAGCAATCCTTCAAACAGTCACATCAGCTGGAGGAATGACACGTGAAATGATGAAAAAAAATGCAGCAAAATACCACTGATAAAACCCATCCTGTCTCCTTATTGACCCTTCCTTCCAAAAATGCTATTTCAACAAAAATCCTGAACTAGTGGTAGGAAAGGCAATCTCCATCCATCATCAAATGGTGTGTGAATATTTAGTGAACACCTTTTCTTCTGACATGCTGTAGATATAATTGAACATTTACCACTTCTCTTTGAAGTTGCTGGACTAGGTACTTAAGAGGTCCCAGTCAGCCACCTACCACATGTTTAGGATTAGTTTCTGCTTGTTCATCATGAAAAGAATATAATAAAATACTAGTTAAAACAGTTACGGATTTGGTATTCTATTGTGTTTTTTTCCATGCCTATCTCTAAATTAAAATTTATTTTAAATGTCATCACCTTTTTGCTTTTTTCTTCCCAATGCATATATATTTCTTTTTTTCTGGGTGAAGAAGTGTCCTCTATCTCCTTCTCAGCAGGCAAAAAGGATCAAAAAGAGATAGGATTTAAAAAAGATTAAAAATATAAAGGCATACCACACTGTAGCTACAGTCCACCTCCACTCCCTCTTCATTTTGTTCAAAAGTGAAAGTTTTGAGAAGTAGTAGAACATATATTCATCAGCTGGGAAATGAGAAAACAATTATTTTTATCACTTATTTTTTTGATCTACTGAACAGAACAGAGGATGTTACATTAAAAAAAATAAATCTACAAGAGGCCCATATAAAAATAAGTTATAATGTATATTTTAAAATGTCATCATTTTTTATATATAAAGATTCCAGACAGCATAGATCTCACTGCATTTTTAGATATGCTTTTCCAATAGACAGCTATCCTTCACTGCACACCCTATTTCTAATAAGTCTGTCTCTGCCTTCTCTTCCAGGTACTGGATTTCATTATGCCTTTTCTCTGATAAATTGAAAATCCTTCTGTCACCATTATTTTATTTTCCATTGCTAGGAATCCCTTTCGATCTCACATGCTCTTTAGCTGGAAAGTATCACATAGATGGGAGGGAGAAAACTGCAATATCCACTTACTGCACTGCATGACAGCTCATCCCAGCCAAATTTAAATGGCCAGCTACCAGAAAAGCACATTAATAAAGAGACAGACCTTGAAAGGGCAGCCATTTCAGTAATGATATGGTAATTATTAAGCTAAGCACTTGTAGGGAGGAAGTAGTATCCAAATTTTATGAAAGCATGAGACCTTGTCAGATTCCCCTAAATTTAGAAGTTAGATCATGCTACTTGAAATTACCATAGACTGATGAGACTGTATTTCTTGATATCTGTGAGTATATGTATTTATTGAAATTTCTTACTTTTTATTATCCCTCAGTGGCATAGAACCCAAATGTTATTAAGTCTGTATTGCATGTGTTAATATTTATTTTGTAATGTAATCATATATATTATCAGAGAAATCACTGAGAATTGAAAAAAATTGAGAATTTTTTTTTTTCTCAGCTTAACTCTTCACTGTATCATTGCAATTCACCACCATCAATATTTTTCTTCCTCAAGAGAGATCAAATAAAGGCTGCTTTAAATTCTAATTGCAATGCCAGCACATTGAGGTACTATAACTGCCTTAGTGACTGCAAAATGCAATGATATGCATTTGATAGAAAATAAATGGATTATACATGGAAAATAGATGGATTATATTGATAGTAAAGTTAAAATGAGATGGCTAGATTTCTCCACAGTTCTTTGCTGACAGGCTGAAGGTGGAATAAAATGGTAGTATAATGTCAAATATTATTCAGCATGACAAGTTAAAAACTGTTTTTTAATTTGACATCACTTGGCAGGATTAGAGTTAGAAGTTTAATCAGATATTATGAGACTTTCACATATTAAGCCATACAGTCTTCAAATATGGCTGCCTGTCAGAGGTTCTTCTGAATCTCAGCCACTGCACACAGAATTTCAATGGCAAAATGCCCTTAATAAGCCCTAAAAGTTCAACTGCACTCTCTCCAAAGATGTGAAAGAAGTTTTGGAGAATGAAACCATGGAAAGGGACACCAAAAGGTGAAGTTGGCACATTCGGATTGCGCTGAATGACAGAAGAGTGAGAATTTTAGTAATCAGCAATATTAATTGTTTAATTGCAGTCACACACATTATGAGGGTTAAGAGAAGAGAGACTACACACACCATAGGAACACTATAATTGTGAGATATATTAGAAAGAGTTCAAGACCTGCTGATATCCTCAAGCTCAAAATCATTGACACTTCTGGACCAAATCATTCTTTCCTACTCCTCTCCCCTCTAGAATAGGGAGTTGCATTCTTACTCATGCTAGAGATCAGTCCTTTTGGTCTTTGCCTTCATTTCCCCATCCTCAAACCATCACCATGTGGTATCTTCTGGACTTTCTCCATACCCCAGGTCCTGGGGATAGGATTCCACCTCCTTGCATAAACCCTGCCTCTTAAGCCAGAACAGTTTATTTTGTTGTGTTAGCTATCCACTTATCTGCCTTTAATAATTTTTCTTCCTAAAGGCAAATTTTAATCAGAAATAGAAATACCCAGGAAAATTTTCTACACTTGTGTCAAATGGTTAGATGGTTGATTAACATCACTTTTCTAAATCTATCCTTTTAGTTGAGGAAAAGACAGACCAAACTCAATCCTTACACATTTAAAATGCATGAACTAGCTTGGCCACCTGGGCATGCATGGCAGCTTGCCAATCTGTACATATGTAGTTCTTAACCAGACAAAAAAAACTTCTAGTTTAGCCCATAAGACATAGGAGAACAGAATAAGTACTCTGACAATGGTGATTACAGAAGATATGGGAAGCTGTGGGAAGATGTGGGAATGACTGCCATGCAGAGACGAAGGACATATGAAATAAGTACACAGGAAACCAAGGCTCATATGTCAGATGCTCACTATTGTGATCTGGGGTCTCAATGTATCTTAGAGCTTCACAAAGTTTAGTGTCAGAAGGACATATTCCTGGTTATTACTGGGCATTGTATGTTACATAAGCACTAAGTGATCAATCCAATAACTTAAATATTAGTAATTAACTGAGGCCTAAATTCCTGTATTTCACAGAAGAGCTAAAGAAATTACACTCATGCCCAAGGCCACTGTAGTGGCTTGGAGTTCACAGAGAAAGATGCCAAAGTTTTCTCCCAATGAAAAATTATTCTGTGATAAAGAAGAGGGCAGACTGCATGGAAGTGCTGAGGGGCCTTGTGATTGCTTCAACAACAAAACAACAGGCTCTGAGGGACTGATCATTAACATTAAGGAGTGAGATCTCTGGAGTAACTGCTCAGGTCCCCATTAACTGCTGCTCTACAGCTCTGCTCCCACCTAGCACTGGTTATTATTGCCCCCCAGCAATGGCTGCTCAGACCCTCAGTTAAAGTGAGAAGGTCCCTGCCCTTTCCAGCCAAAATTTCTCTCTTGTAATTGCAGGTATAGCGCAAATTCCTGATTTTCATATATGCCATAGACGTTAAAAATGGTTAATAGTTATGATTATTCCAACATTAGTTTCACTAAATCTGTGACCTGTTAACTGGGTAATTCATGTCAACCTTCAAAATGGCTTTTCCTCCCTTTTCTTCTTGCTACCCTGTTAGTCATAGCGCTGTCCTTTGCCTTTTCAGAAAGGATAAAAAGCAAGATGAAAGAGGAAAGAAAATAGAAATACTGTATCTGAAAAGAGAAGTGAAAGGAGTCAGGCTGCTATTCTCAAGTATCTCAGGGGAAAGTTAAGTATATACTGTAATTTTGGAGAAAACACTGAAAGGAAAGCTGAACAGATTTTGTTGAAGGAAAGGAAACTTCTCTTATTGTATAGAACTAATCAAAAGCTCCAACTCCCATGATCCACAGCCCCTGTGGTTTGTTATAAACTGATAAAAAGCAGCTATCTGACAGCTGCAAGAGAAGCAACTCGCCTAGGAAATAAAGGGTTGACTGAGGAGCGTTTTGTGTCAAAGAGGCACGAGCTGAGATTCACCAGTTGCTATACATGAGAAATGTGGCCACTATGCTCATTAATTCTTGAACACTCTTTATTTTAGTGCTAAAAGTGGTGCGACATTTAGGTCACCTTTAGTCTGAAGTTGGCATTTGCCTCACAATTAGATTAATGAACACTCAGGGAAAGCTCAACAAATGCTAAAATCCAGTGAAATTGAAAACACTTTGGTGCCCATTAGAAGGCTACATTTCATCAGGAAAAAGTGACTGGTTCATTTTGACCATAGGATATCGCATAGGCTTGTCTAATTTTCCTTGGCTTTTCTCCAAACACATAGCAGTCTTTCCACAACCCTTTCCTATACTTAACGAATGACAAAATCTTCACGCCTTGGAGGGCACATCCTGTCTGAAGAGACTCAGGGAACAATCTTACTCCAAGGTCTATGATCCTCATTATAACATAGGAAAGGAACTGAAATTAAAAAAACAGACTTGTCATCTTGAAGATAGGAAAGATATAGTCATCCTTGCAAGTAGGAATGTGAGGGCTAACACGATCTCAGTCTGTGCAGGAGGATCGTGCAGCCTCATGGCCAATGATGTGAAAGAAAACCCAAAATAAGAGGGTGGTAGTGAAGATGGGAGCAGGGACACTTTTCCTCCCTCTCCCCCAGTAAATCCAGGCCTGCATATGCTAATTAATAGTCCTTATAATCTAAATGAGGCATTAATAAGCTCTGTGTAGACTGTGCTATCGTAAAGTACAAGGTCATACTCATAGGGATTAATATCAAGACTATCTGATCAATGCTGATGTCTCATCAGTTAGAAAAAATAGAGGGGAAAGACCTGATGTGCATTTTTCAGTGAGAGGATGATGAGAAGCAGTTAATTTGGTGTGATCGTGAAAAAGCCAACCCACTGCTAGGATCTAAAAGATAAGGTAGTTCCAGGAGTGATACAAGTTACTAATGATGTTGTAAAAGCCTCCATGCAGAATATTACGCGTAATTCTGGCCACCTATATTGGAGAGAAATTTGTTCAAATGGTAACAGATGAAGAGACTGGCCATTAGGATACCCAAGGGAACTTAGAAACCATTTTAGAGACTAAAAGATCTCACCTTGATTAACCAGGAAAGCAGAGATAATAGAACTCTCTTCAGATATAGCAAACGACTGAAAGGTAAAAGAATTTTGAAACTTCAAGGTCACTGCTGGTGAGGAAATCAAGCAGCATAGCTTGGACCTAATGAAAAGTACAGAGAAAATGAAGAGAAAGTCTGTAAACTTGTAAAGTTTTGCAAGAGCCTGCTTGAAAAAGCATCAAGGAGAAACTCACTCATTCTAAGATGGAAAACAGTCACTTATTGAGAGGAATCCCACAAAACTGAAATCAGGATAAAGTAGGTCCTGCCCAATCCTACATTACCACAAAACTTTATAGACTGCTGAAATCCACCTATTTCTGAATCTCGTGGTAGCTGATCAATAGCTTCAAAATATTTGGAGAGTGGGCAGACTCACAGTAAACCTTGTTTGTTAAGCCCCCCACAATAAAAACCATTCATGTGACTGAAAACCTTTCTATAGAACTCAATAAAAGACGTTGAGCAGAGCAGATAGAAAGAAAGCAGCTGGCCCAAAGGATGGTGGATACAACTGATTATCGGGGTGGCTGGTTCCAGTTAGATATCTTATCACCTTGTTTGGTACAATTAGAGAAATTACTTTTCTTTTAGGTTTTTAATATCTTTTTGTAAAATAACATCAGTAATATCATTCAGTCCTCATAAAAGTAGTGACAAAGAGTGGTATGTTGGAACTAGGACATATTTTATAAAATTAGCTTAGAACAAAGGATGGTTTCTTATCATTCACACCATATATTCACACTTCTTCCCTTCTACTGGAAAAATTAAATAAAAAAAGATAATTAAGTGTTCAAAATCAGAAAACCACATATCTTCAGAGTAATGATAATTAAACCATGTCTTACTTTGGTAATTTTATTTTTAAATAAATTAAATACAACATATTCGTATATGTTTTTAAAATATATTGTAGTAGATGAGCAAACATATTAATTCTTTTATCTTTTTGATAATCAGTTGAAAACTAAACAGACTATACAAATTGTATAGTTGCCTAAAACGGAAAATATACTGGACTTAGTGGCCCAGGAGATCTCTTTCAAATTCATGTTTCAAGAACAACATGCTTGTGTACAGACATGGCTTCTGTGCTATGATGTGAAAGCCCTCAAAATGAAAAGTGTAATCTACTATAAAGTGACAATGAGTGCAGTGAACCCATTTTTATTGGATCATTTCTAAAATGGATATGGGAAATGTTTGATATGTTTACTCAAGTTTTCCCAAGGACTTTTCCATTTCACATTTCCCTTTTTTCCTTTGTGTCTACCTAAAGATTAAGAGACAATCTTTTCTTCAACCCAAAAAATCCTGTTTCAATATTACTATATTGAGCTTGAATATTTAAATGGCATCTGAAGGTTCTTTAAAAATATAAAAAGAAAAAAAAAAGGCTTTGCTAAAAGGTTATACATCTGCTGTACACTATATTATCTTAACATAAGTAAAAGTATACTTCTTTTACTCAAAATATGACAAAGAGGGCACATCCATATTGATATATGGACAATGTAATCCTAAAAGCTGTCAGAATCACAAATAGAGAAGATGAATTTTAAAGGCAGGAAAGCAAACGTACTCAATGTGAGAAAGGTTACTGCTGAAAGGACTAATCTGACTTTTTAGAAGAGCATGGGAAAGATATTAAATGTTGACCTTAGAGTGTGTCACCAGTTGTTTTTCAGAACAAATATAACAAGTCTTAACACTCTTTATGCTTTTCAGCAGTAAAACTCATCTCAAAACATCTAGGTTGTCATCTCTGCAGCTTTGCCCTTTACATACAGAGCTTCTAGGTGAGTATACTTATCTCTACAGATTTCCCTGCTGCTTTTGGCTAAGAAGTCAACAACAAATTCATGTTACCTTAGCATTTTTTCTCCTTTGTGAGGGGCAGTGGGACATTTTATTTTACACAAGACTCCACCTAGTTTCACATTTAGCAAGCAAACTTAGCACCTGCAAATTCAGATGTGCAGTAGATTTGCTTTATGATTAGAACCTAGGCTGAAAACACGAACAAAATGGGTCTGCTTTGTCTGTAAAAGGTGTAAACACAAGTTGTTCTTAAATTTCAGTATCTGTGGGTTTACAGCTAGTCTTCAAATAACAAGTCTGCTAAAGAAAGAGTGTTACGATAAATAGCATTCCAGACAGCTTGTGTTCCAGCTGCATTGTCTGTATTTAGCAGACCCCATACCTAGTTTTCAGCTTGTACAACACCCTGAGAAACCCACAGACAGAATAAAGAAAAGCATGTTTGTTTATCTTGGTGTCTAGTCTTTAAAACACAGATATAATTTCACAGATAAAAACAATTTCTGCCTGAAGAGAGTGGTTAAATTGCAGTTTTCTGATTTTGGAAAGAAGAGACTGGGTGACTTCCCATTTAGTTCTAGTTTGCCTAAGCAGTGTATCTAATGTTAATTGAAAGAGTAGGTATTATTTGACAACACTGCTGGAAATCTGGCTGGATTCCAGACAAAGAGGGAAAAGATGATAGAGCTGTTTATTTTGCATTAGCCACTCTGAATAAAATATCTATCTTAGTCCAGATTGCTTTTTCACCCAGAGGGATTAATCCAAAAATGGCCAGAAGACTGTAAGGGAAAAGCCATTTTGCTATTTCAGAGTTAGCACCTGTACTTTCCTCTAATGAAAAGTAGCTGAGAGGCATTTTGTATTTCCATGGAAGTGAGGCATTTTGTATTTCCATGGAAGTGAGGGACAAGAACCAATTAGGAAATTAAATTCTGTTTGTCATCACTCATGAACATCCCCACCCCACTTGTGCAATAAAGCTCCCACATGAATTATGCAATAGAAGACTTTTTACAGACAAAATGAGCTCAGAATAGCAAAGTTCTGTCTCAAGAAAGTGACTCTGATCAGTTCTGTACATGAGAAGGGGATGGGGGTGCTGTGTGGAAATCCTGCCTTTGGTTCTTCTCTTCTGCATTTCTGTTCAGGATGTTTCCTAGTTACAGCAACAGATATTCAACAGCAGGGAGTAATGGATCTTATACATCTTCTACTGGCTGAGTACCCTCATGATTCCCTACTCCACAAAATATAAACCCTCCAGTTTCTTCAAAGAGGTCACTGAACTATCCGGAATAAAGGTCCCAGCCCATCTTTTCACCATGGGATTCATCTAGAATCACAAGTTAAACCCCTAGTCAGCAGCAGACAATAGGGGAAGAAATCTTTGCCTTCTCCTAAATGGAATGAATGCAAAGAACAGCTTTATTTCAATAGCTGGACTGTAGCTTCTGTAATGATTTTTCCTGTATTAATTGGCTGTTATTGTTGATAAGGTGTGGATGCTAAAGAGAAGGAGCAGAGGAATTTTCCAGCTGCTGAAGGATTTTGTGAAGTTTTCCATTCTCATGCTTTAGCTGAGAAACAGTGGAAGGCAGTCCTGTAAACTAACTCTCTATCTCACACCTGCACGGACCTGTTTTGGTTCACTAGGAAAAATATTTTGGAAATGGGTGTTACGCCATTCAGCCAATCCCTCTGGCAGGGGGATGGTCAAGCATCCAATGGTTTTATGCCACCCTTGTGAACAAAGCTGTATAAGCTGAATTATATAATTCAATATAGCCATTTCTGGCCTTTGAACCCGATCCTGGACTTGTGTCGTTTGTCACTGGCGACAACAGCGACCTTAAGGGACCCATGGATGCATATTACCTCAATGTGTTATAAGCCTTTTGTTGAAAGAAAGCCTTCACACCTGCAAGGTTCCCCAAAAAGGAAAGAAAAGTAAGAGACAACCATAAAACTCCTCAGCTAGGACCAGAGGCTGTGTCAGACAGCAGCAGGTCCAAATGAGCATGTAGGGAATCTAACATGCTGCTTGCAGGTCAGAACAGAAACACCCTGAGGGGAAAGCCTACAAAGCACCAAACTAACATGGCTGGAAGCTACAATTCTTAAAAGTTGCACTTTTCTGCACCTTTTTATGTTTGACATGATTGTTACAGATGAGGGTATGCAGAGAAGGATGATGGAGGAACAACAACTCACTAAGACTACGTGGTAAAATAATTTCTTTTTGTTTTTAAACTTTTTTAAAGTGCTGAGAAAAGCATGCATGTAACTGATTTCTATTGCTCTCCTTAGATACTTCACCAGCTCTCAGTAATCTGCTATCCAAGCTCCTTTGATGTTTTAGGAAATTTATTACAGCAATATCCTGGCAGGTTAAAGAACTGCTATCAACCCTCTCAGAACTAATAAAGCAGATAGAGAAACAAATTTCATAACAAATAAGGAAACCATTTTAAAATCGTGAATGAAACCTAAATTTCCTTAGCCAAAGCTCAGCATTTTAACTTCTGACTAAACGTCAAGTTCAAAAGCATTTTTTTGTCTTGATCAGTGCTCCCATACAAAAACCAGGCTCAGATCACACCAGAGATGGACTATTTTGGAATATACCAAAAGTCATTAGACTTAGAAAGAAAATGGGAAGAAGCAGGTTTTGCCACACCAATATTTCTAAGATAATCAGGATAGGACTTTTAGTATTCTGTTCAGCAAGAACCCTTGGGCAGAACCAGACAGACACAAAATGATAAAAAATATGACTCTGTAACCAGGTATTGTAATGGCTAAAAAGATGACCCATGGGGGTGGGGGGGAGGGAATCTCCAACATATTTATTTATTAGTACAAAACCAACAAAAAAATTAAGGTGACATGCATTTACGAGAATAATTCAGAAAATTTTCAAAACTCATATTGTCTCAAACCTAATTTGATAAAATCATGAGAGAAAAATACCACAATCAAGTTCTACTAGATATTGCTCACTAAAAAATTCTGTAAGGCTATGTGGGAGAGAATGTAAGAATCATTATGTGTTTGCCTTGTTCATATGCTAAGAGGATGTCAAGGCATTTTCTACTGTCTATTTTTCAAGAGTTTGAATTAGAGGCATCTTAGGTGTTCCCCACAACAAAACTCTTAGTACAAATTCTTTACCAGACTCTCAGCATTGCTTAGTTCTGCCTTGAAAAAGACAGAATGAATTTCAGGGCCACACAACCACATGTTAAGTATGACTAGTTTTAGCAGAGCTGAGGCACTGAGTTATTGAATAGCTCATTAGAAGGACACACACTGAACTGTAAAGGTTATTAAAAGACACATCTAAACTTGCTAACAGTTGCTTTCATGAGAAATTTCTGGTGAAAAGGTCACCAAAGAGCCTGACTTCTCCCCTGCTCCAAATTACCATGCAATTGTGCAGTACCATGCCTGAATTACAGGACGTATTAACAATAAGAAAATTAAAACAGTTAGAAAAAGTTAATAAAAATCACAGAAGCAGCAAGGTTAATATTATATTTGTGGTCTTCTAGACAAGGTCAGACAAGGGAAATGGGAAGAATAACACCACATACATATTAACACAAATTCGACTGTACAAATACACACACTTCTGTGCAGACACACACACATGCAGGCATGCATGAATGGTTTATTCTTTTCTATACCATGCCTCCCTACGTGCTGGTGGAAAAAATCCATAATCCATTGACTTGCAAAAGCATGGATATCCCATTATCCCAACCCACTGATCTGCAGCAACTCACGTTGGTGTAAATGAGGAGGAACACAATGGTGGACAAAGCCTTAGGTTCACTCTTATTTTACATAAATGACTACAGCTCAACTACTTTCTGCCAGCTAGGCAGCAGGAAGATCTAGCCCTTTGAAGCCCAAGTATCTCATTCCCTTTAGTTTACCTCCTTGTAAAAGGAAACAACACATTTGACCTTTTCTTCTTCTAACAGTTTAACTCAGATCTCTAATAGACCAAAAGAAAAAAAAAAAAGGAAAAAAGGGAAGAAAGCTAAACTGTCTTTAGCTGACATAAAAGAACTTCCAAGTTCTTCACTAAGGATGAGACTCTAATGGTCTGAGGCCAGGTAAAAATCACATGAAAATGAAAGCCTTTTCAAAGTAACTTGTACCCCATGTCCAGACTGGTAAAACAGGGTGGGGATTTTGTTCAGCATTTATGGAGGCTAAACAGGTATCTGAAATCATTTCAGCAGGTTACAGATTAGCAACAAATAAAAAAATTCGTTTTTTTCAATAAATATTGTAAAGGAAACAGAAAGCCTTGCGTTTGGGGACCGCGTCATGTGGTGTGGAAACATATCACATGGTTGGGAAAAACAGAAATAAAACCCCCCAAAGACTGGGGCTTTCCTTTTTCTTTCTTGCCTTTTCTGCACTAAACAAAACTAAGAAATCTCAGGTCATGTGAAATAATAGTGGATCTTATCTAGATCACAAATTTTCCCTTTTTATTAAATAGATAATGACTCATCTTCACCATCTTCAGATTAATTTCTCCACATTATGGTATAAATACACCAAAGTCACAGGTTGAAACAGACAGTGTAAGGGAGAGGTGAGCAGATCTCAGCCCAGACAATGGTAGGTTAAAGGTTCTTCAATAAAAGTTGTAGATCAGATGGAAGGGGAGATGAGAGCATGTGTATCCTCTGCTTATTTATTGTATCACTTGAACAATTTAACAATACTCTACACTGGCCATCCTGTACTCCCTCTGGTCCCAGGACACCTGGTCCTCCAGGCATTTCCAGTAAATTGACTCAGTCTCAGACCTCTAAGCTGAGAGAATACTTCATGGCTCCAGAAACTTTTTCTAATATTTTCCTTCTACTTCACTCCCAGGACCAACATTCACTCAGCATAATGGGATTCTGGATTTATGCACAACTTGTCTATTCAGGCCAGCACACAGGAAGTTTAACATTGCAAAGGTATGGCCAAAACCCACAGTGGGCATTCAGTGCCCAGCATCCTGAATTAAAACCTCAGCTCCTTTCCTAAGCACAATGAATCAGGCCCTTTTCTGCAGTGTTAGTCATTCTCCTGCCAGCCATTATTCCCCCATCATTCCACTAGACCTTATTTCAAATAGGTCAATGACTTTTTGCATAAATTTTCGTACTTTCAAGTCCATCTTTTAAATCATTGTGGGTTCAGTTTATGTTGTGTACATCTCTGTTATATTTGTACATCGCCCTGTCAGCATTACCTTCCTGTGCACAGCTTTCCAGCCCTTACAGAGTACATTCTGATTTTGGTTCTATTATCTTGTTGCTTATCAGCCACAATCTCACTGGTGCCATACAGCTGGGCTTTTCCTGGGGTTCATCTAAAGCAACTTTTTCTCACCTACAGCACATAGAACTGTAGGAATGGAACACACTAGTCCTACATGCAGTCACAGTGGTTGGCTGTAACTATGAAACTTGAAGTCTTGAGTACTCAAACCACCTATGCAGACACCCATTGATAATCCCTAATGTCATTAGGAATTTCTCCCTCCAAAACCACATCATCACGTGCGTACTCCTAAGATCACACATTCTTCTTGTATGACCAAGGTACCCAAAACTAATGGCTTTTTAGATGTTAAAACTGCAATCTTCTAAAAATACTTTGTATCAAAACTTGCAGCAAGCACAAGGAAAAAAGCCACTAATTACTTACTTCCAGTTGGTTGAATTAATTACTCTTCCAAAATGCATATGCTTAGGGGGAAAAAAAAGTCAGCTTTTTGACAGTTTGATCTAATACCCTAATACAATATGCACCAGTGCCACATGATGAATGGAAAGCTAAACCAAACTGGAAAATACACATGAGAGTAAGATTGAAAAGATAAATTATTTTCTTATTTGGACATTTCCCGTTAAAAAAATGATACCAAAATTCTGCTTCCAAAAGTTAGCTGAATTCTGTGTACACAGGCAGGGATGAAGTGTTACATAAAGTATCCCGCAAGTTTTACTCTGTCGAAAGCCTGAAGTATCTTTACCTCTGCCTGTTGAAAGCATTGTCCAACAAAAGAAAAGTGAAGAAAAAGACTACTAAGAGTTCTTTAAATATTTAAGTATCTCCTTGTATAAAGTAGATTCTCTTTCCAAGTTTCCTGACCATGGATTTTAAATAAAGTTGCAGAGTAAAAACAGGAAAGCATTGGAATAACCACATAAATACCTTCTTTAGAGACACATACAAGTTTTGAGACTGAAGAAGGAAGGGAAAAAGAAGGGGAAAACCTTCTCTCTGATTCTGAGCAATGGCAAGTGTGATTCTTCCAGTCCTATAAGTCAGCTGCAGTTTGGTAACTTGCCATTGAAAAATTCCCCTCCAAATAAAGGGACAAAAGGCTTTGATAAAAGGCTAAGATATTTTTATATAATACTGCTTAAAGGAGAGAGACATCTCTGTCCTCTCAGAAACCAGGCTTGTCTTTCCACAGAGACTCAAGTATTTGCTATGTTTGGTCTTCCTTTGTGCTCTTCCCCAGGAATTATTTAGCCATTGCTTTCTCCATTGTCTTCATATATACCTTGCTATCAGGGAGGAGGAGGAATAAGATTTCCAGCACACTTTCATCACCTTCCATGGTTTGTGTTCTGCCTCTCCTATCTCTTTTGTTTTTATCTTAGTGTGGCACATCACATGCAACAGACACTGAACCAACCACCAAAACAGCTGCACATCTGTGTTCATCAATAGCTGGGCTTTTGTCTACACATCAATACTCATTGCTATCACTGTCATCTCAGCCCTGGGGATCTCTTCTCCTGCTGTTTCTAATAGTTCTTGAACTCCTAACCTAACAGCATTTTATAAGAAAGGATAAAATATGTTTTAGAGTTGAAAAAATCAACACCATGTCCTACCTACATATTTCAAGCTGAGAAGAGCGAGACAAATTGCACACAGCTGTAGTTGCCTCCTCTGAGCTAGCTTTACAGGTTCCTTTTGCAATCAGTAGAAAGAAGTGGACTTATCGAAGATGCAATTCACAGATTCTCTCTCCTAGGCATCAGGCAGATCTTTTGGACATCTGCCTTAAAGCAAGATAAACTGCATCCTACAAGAGCCCATCTTTCTCTATCAACCAGGAAGAGAGCCCATGCAACAAGCTTAGAAGCCAGTGTCTGAACATCTTCATTTCTGTTGGGATTTCCAGAGCTCCTATGCTTGTGGGATCACCTCCATGTGAAGAACACAGCTGAATATATAATTGGTGGCACCCTCAGTGATCTGCAGCTTGACATAATCTCTTATCATAAAACAGGGAGCAAGACTCCCACGGCAGCTTCCTACAGATCTCTTTTGTCTTGTTCTGAAATCCATGCCAGTGGTCAACAATGAAGAAAATATTGGCCAGTGTAGAACTTGGGTCTGATCCAGTCTGCCAAGTCCAGCACTAAACCCAAACAAATGTAACAAAAAAGAATAAACATTTTGCTCTAGGATACTTTCCAAGGAGAAAAAGACAAATAGATAAATCTCAGAAAGGCTGATTCAGTCTCATTGAATTTCATTTGGAATTTATCACTTATTCCAATATTACCACCATGCAAATTCCTACAAAAGCTGAACGTTTGTTTGATTCATTAGCACATAGTTTTGCATTCACCTTACACAGGCTGGGCTGGGCTGAGTATGCAGAAATCAAATGCTTGCAGACTGCCAATTAGAAGGATTTATTGCATGCCTTTCAGGAAGAATCTAGACATAACTATCCCCAGGGAAATACTCACAAAGCATGTATTCCTCAAACATAGATGCCAATGGGTGGTAACAGGCTGCTCAAGCTATCTATTTGTTAGTACACAATAGCTGATTAAAAAGCTTTTTATTGATTTCCTGGGTGAAAATCTGTGATTACCTTCATAGTTACTGGTATTATGAGCAACAGCAAGACACCTCTGTGGGGTAAAAACAGATTTTGCTTCTGAGTTAAAGCAGTACCTAGTTCCAGTTAGGTTTACTTGGAAACCAGTTCCACCTTATTAGGAAGTTCTAATATTTTGACACTTATTTTCAACAGATTTTGAAAAACCTGAATTTAATTTATTTTTAGAGTTAAAGAAGAAAAAAAAAAATCTCTACAAATGACAAGAGCTCAGCCATGTGCTTACCTCTGACTATATACAGAATCACCTCCCTGCTCAAAGCAGGTAAGTAGACAAACAATTCCCACAGCACATGCATTTGCTCTTATTTTCTAATATGTTCCATCCTGTGCTTCAGAAATCTTTAAAAATTTCCATAGAATTCAGTGTGCTGTAACAAAATCTATTCAAGCCAATAACACTTTTCAGCTTATTTCTTTTCTTTTCTTGGGTGAGCTTTCAGTACTGAAAGTAAACTTGATTTGTTGAATATAATCCTTATCAGATGGAAGAAGCCAAAAGAGGAAAAGACAGCCAGAGGTAAGATGAAACCTAAGGAAGATATGAACTAGATAAAGAAATTGTCACAAAGGCAGAAAAACACAAGACTATTGGGAAAAGCAAATAAAATAAATGGGTGCTAGGGGAAGTAGTCGAAGAACACAGACCACTTCAGAGAAGGCTGTTTATCATGACATTTTTTGTATGGATGGATCATTGACTAAGCTATAATAACAATTATCCTGTCCTTGCTTTGGCTGGTGCTGAAATCTGAAGTCACATTTCTCCTTTCTTCCAGATATACTATAACAGTCTGAAATTATAGATCTTTAAAATGCATTAGGGGAAAAAAAAATCTTGGCATCAATTGTTTTCATTTTCATCACATTTCTGGTAGATTCAGAAATGTCACAGGATTTCATAAGCTGCCTCTCATTATTTCAGTCCTAGAAATGGTGGTTACATCATCTTACAACATTTTTTCTGAAATTTAGTAACACAATGCACAGAAGCTGCAATCTAAGGGAATTTACAATGGAAATATCATAGATAGAAATCTTAATTAAAAAATTGCCCCATTGTAAGCCACTGAGCATCAGAAAATGTTTAAAAACATGAATGATTGTCCTAAAAACATATCCACATGAATTATATATCTAATCCTCCAGATTTTTCTGTGCCTGCAGTTTTCTGTATTTTTTATTACTGTTTTCTTATACTGCCTCTAAATGCCTGCTGAAAAACAATCAGGAAATCAAAGCAGTGTGATTCACCTTTACCCATAAGACGTCATGGTTTGAAGTGAAAATGATAAACAGCAATGATTAGCCAGAAATACAACTTATTACATTGGTCACAGAAAAGCTAGGCTTTTTTCATAAAATGTTGTGGTTTATATCTGCTAACCTATTAGCAAGTTCTTCTGCACACTGCAATCTCCTCCTCAGACTCCTGTCACTAAAGCAGCCCTGACAATACCCCAGATTCTGTTAAGAACTCTGGAGCTCACCCCCTCCCTATCTTCACCTCCCCACCATATCCTTAGCTGAAAAATAAACCCAGTTTGCACTGGCTTGCCTTGAGTTTTTGCATTTTGACTTGTGCATTGGCCATTCCCATTGAGCAAACTAGGCAAGAATCACTAGTTGACTTGTCTGTGCCCTTCTGTCCGTAGGTGTCCCTTGTCTTTCTAGCACCTGATTGTCATAAAACTTGTAGGAGGTTACTGTCTTGTAGATCTGCTGTATTTTATTGAAATTGGCTAATAAATTTAAAAGTTATTAGAGGGCTCAGGAAACTTCCAGCCCTACAGTTTGGTCATAAAGAGCTTCTTTCCCTTAGACAATAGGCTTCCCCATGCCCGTCACACTCTGAAAAACACAGAAGTACTTCAATTAATTCAACACATTCAGCTTGTGGAATTTCCAAAGAGAGAAAGGAAAGATGTTACATTCACAGAGTTAAGTCCTAACTTTCTCTCAGCTCAAACCAGTAACTCCAGCACAGTAATAGCTATGGTGGTGGTTTTGAACAGAGAGAGAGACCTTGCTTTACACAGAGGAGCAATTGATAGAGGAGACACAAATTTATAAAGCATTCAGGCACTTGGAGTCCTTCATGCCAATATTATGGAGACTGAGGAAGAAGTCAGAGTGTCTGCAAGATGTTTGCACATGAAATCAAACTACAAAGTTAAACTGAAAAGAGTGGAATGCTGTCTATCATCAAATACAGCATGGGCCATCCATGCTGAATAGGTACTACTAGCCTGCACATTTGTTTGTGATTCCCAGCATCACCTACAATCCTCCTTTCCAGCCTACTGTTGGTTGATGGGGATGTTGCTTTCCCTCTAGTTTAGTCCTGTGTGGCTTGGTAAGAGTCCAGGCTGGTTTCTGCCATGTTTTTAATCTTGTAGTAACCCTAAGATAAATTAAAGGGTTAATATCTTGTAGACAAACAGTTCCAACCATTCTTTTCATGGCAGTATGATTAATAAGAGGAGGACACAGGATTATTCAGGGCATAGCTAATAAGTCTGAAAATGTGAAGAGGTAACCAGAAAGAAAAGCAGAATGTGAGGAAATGTGAACTTTAAAATGAAACTTAATTGATCTCAAGAAGAATGTCTGAAGTTAGAGAGAAAAGGCATATTAACAATCCAAGAGATGGAGACAGTCCCTTTTTGTTGCCACTCAGGCTTTTTTCCTTTCAAATTTTTCAGTTTATCTACTTTATTAAAACCTCTTACTGCCAGACTGTTGTTCAGAAATCTCATTAATCGAGATGTAGGAACATAACAATGAAGAGAGCAAATAGATTTTGATTCATAGATGTTTAAAGCTGCAAGAGATTGTTCTCACTATTTATTTTGATGTCTCATATAACAGAATCATTCATCTGGATTTCATGCAGTAATTCTAGCAGTGGAAGAAAGAGAAAAATCTTATGCATAAATAAAGTGTTCTGAGATTTCTTATTCACACATACACACACAGATATACAAACTCAGAAATTAGCTATCCAGAATATTTAAAGTAATTCAAACATCCATAAAGGAAAAAAAAAAAAAAAAAAATTAAAGTCAGTGAATAATTTCCAGAAAAGGCTGCCAGTTACTCTTTATGCATCCTATGCCTCCAGCCAGGGGAGGGGTGTTTCAGAGAAAACGATCTAGGAATGTTCATCACACTCATGTTTTCTGGGAGCTCTGCCTGTTCCCTGTGAATGTTAATTTAAACAACACAACACCAAATGACAGCAAAACTAGAAAAGATTGTCCTATCCCAGTTTCTGAAACTTCTTTCTCTCTTTTCCTTCTCATAATTCTAGTTCCAGCACAGATGCCTGCCCATGCAAATCTAGGATATTTTTTGTTTGTTTTCATTAGGGGCTGGAAAATTATCCCATAGTCAAAAAGAAAGAATACAAGAAGAAAAAACATCAAGTGTCTCTCTAAACATACATCAAACAGACAGACTCTGGGTGTCTCTTAGGTACCCTGGCAATGAGATTAACAGTAATTACAACAGAACTAAAACCTGCCTTCAGGACAGACATAAGGCAGGATTACTCACACCCAAACCACTTTACAAGTTCTTGTCAAAGTACATTATTGAAATAGGAGTGGGAGAAAAAAAACACAGTGGTACAAAATGGAAGAACTTCTTTAAAAGAACATGAGAGACCAGGGAGGTCTCGTGCATTCGTGAGAACCCTTCAGCCACTAAAACCCCTCACTCTGCCAAAGCCCGTCCTGTTCTTTCTGTGAGACTCCCACAGGACTGCTCCTCCTGGGAAGAGTTTAAGTTAGGTTTAGACATCTTTTTACATCTCAGAAAGAAGGTAGGTTAATTCCAGACCTCTTTCTCTGGGAAATAACTAAGTAATACTCCCCATATCACAGTGAAATTTGGCCTGAGGGCCTGATTTACCAAGAAGATTTTTCTTTTTTGTCTCTTTCCCTCATTTGAGTAAACTATTTTTATGTGGCTTGTCTTGCACAGAGAAGGAGGGGATGTTTTCTGTGAACTCTGCTGCTGAAGCTGAGTTCATAAATATCAAAGAAGAAAGAAATGCAGATGAATGGCAGCAGCAGTGAAAACGCTGAAGCAAGGAAGAGAAACAGGATAAGAAGGAGAAATGCTTGGGAGGATCATTTAAAAGCTGCAAAATAAAGTATTTGTTTTGCAGCAATGGAAACATCTGAAATGAGAAAGCAATTTGCAGGCTATTTGGTCTCAAAGCTCCAGGATGATCAAACAAATATGCCTAGAGAAAAAAAAAAGATCAGGATCTTTTCATGTTGTTAAGATCCTCTTTTCCTAGTTTCCCTCCTTGCTGCAGAAGTAGCTGAGGAACTCACAATTTTACATTTTCCTTCAATGGTTTAAATGGCAACCCCAGAACAGGAAACTGCTCGGTCTCAAACTCATGGGTCACTTTTTTCCCACTTACCCCGCACTCCTGTAGATTGCAAATTGCCACTATGAAACAAAACAGCTCTCTGCACCCTTCTCAACATATTACTTTGGGTTTGCATCTGAGGGGTTCCCCCTCCCTCATTGCTTTACTTTCCCTGCTTTGTAACATCCTGTATTGCTTATAGTACAGGAACAAACACGAACCTCTGCAACAGGGAAGGTCACCGCTCTCCAAGCGGTGGAATTCATTGCAGTCAGGAGTGCATTTTTTTCACAGACGGAGGATACAGACAGCAGGTAAGGGCCCAAAGTTAAGCTTCCTGAGAGTACTCTGATGGAAATAGACACAACTCCACTGGAATTGTTACAGATTGTTGTTGAACATCAGAGGATTTTCAGAACTAAGCAAGATTTGATTAATTTAAGTGTCCTAACACTTAAAACAATCCCTGTTGTCCTGATTCCAGCCATATAACAATGAAGATGTCTCAGATATTACTGCATCCTTTCCATCAAGGTAACTGCAGTTTCACCAGCAGTTGCCACCACTTTCCCTGCAAACTACTCCGAGTCAACAGTGATTCCATAGTCTATTTACAGGACCTTAGGGATAAGGTGGATTTTTGGGGGATTTGCAATAATTATGTATTGTTATAAATATTTCTGGAAACTGATCCTGATGAGTCTTCTTCGCTATCACACACTGAGTAAAAGGATCGGGCACTCACCTCTTGTTTCACAGCCTTACTGACATTCAGTTTCCACACTGCATTCCAATTCCTTGGACTTTCTTTGACCCAGGCCTAGCAGCCATGTATACAGTGGACAATCTAGATTTTAGTGAACCTGTGAAGACATCAAAGATGATGTGTTCCAGGTGAAACAGTCTATTTTCAATTCCTTCAGCTTCATATATTTTAAAGCCAAATTTGATATATAATTTCTGAACTTCAGTTGCATTATGGTATTGCCTTAACGACACAAAGTATCTTTGAGTAACATGTTCTGTAGTCTTACATGTAGGATCACATAGTGCAAGAGGATAAGATGACAACTTAAAGCTGGTTTTCAAAGTGATGGTAGTTTCAGAAGAATTGAAGGTTTGAGAGTTTCTAAAAATGGGAAAGACCTTAAAGCATTCTACATTAATGTGACCAAAGAGTATTGCACTGATGATCTATTAAACCTGAAGAAGTGCACCCTAATAAAACCTGAAGGTTATTAGAGGGTATTACCTTCAAGGCAAAGGTGATTTTGGACCTTATTTAAGGTTGGCATAATCCCCAAAGAACAATTTAGCTGGTAACTTTTGCTAGTCATGATTTCACTCTCACATTGGATGCGCCTAAATCAAACTGGCAACATATCAAAGTCAAAACACAACAAAGTTTCTGGAGATTAAAAAAAAAAAAAAAAACACCCCATAAACAAGCAACTCTGTTATATACCTATCAAAAACAAACAGAAAAGGTACTCAGTGTAGAGTCTGATAAGTAAAATTTAGCACAAACAGTACCAACATAGCACTCCATCCCTTCCGGTTATCACATTATAATTGCCTGTTCTGTTCTACATATCTGTCCCTATGATTATACTCCAGGTTTCAGGCAAGAGGTACATGACTGAAGAAATACACTTCAGAAATAACATCTTGACACTTTCTTGAAATTCCTCAAATAATCATTTTCAATATTTCTATAAAGGAATGACTGAAGGAGTTGGGCAAAAAGATTAAGACAAACAACATTGAGGCAGGGAAAACCATATATCAGATTATATGGTCATTTCCCCAGGGTGGTGACACATACGTACCGAGATTTACCTGATTTTATATTGTTATCCCAGAAAAGCTTCAGCCACTGTGGAGCCTACCACTATGTTGCCTTTGCTGTTTTCTGCTCTTAGCCAAATTACCTGAAGGTTTCTCAGATGGAACATTCTCATGCCTTCCACCTACCTTCTCTGACACCCAATTAAAGTGCAGTTGAGTGGAAAGAGCCAAAGACAATTCCATTAGGCAGCAGAATAAGAGGGAAACATCAGTTCCTGTGCAAAATGGGTCGCTACTTAATGACACATCAAAAGATTTTTACAGAAATATAGTTGTTAGAATAAAAACATGCTGCTTATTCAAGGCTAAAAATACTCAAGGGTTTTTGAGTCCATTGACAGAAATTCACTCTAGATATGCAGAAACATTTAGTAAGGATTTTACTCAGTTATGGAAGCTGAGGTTGCTGCCTTCCAATCAAGAGTTCTTCAATATCAGGTAGTTTTTTTCCATCTGAACTACAGGTATGAGTTCTGAACATAAACATTTTTGGAGCAGCCTAGAGATGGCTTCAAGCTATGCTGGTTGGCAAGAAAAGCATAACCCCAGGTGGGAGAGAAAGTGGCATCAGAAAACCTGTTGGTGTAGTCAGTCTCAGTTTCCTAATACCCATTTAGAGGGCCTCTAGGGATGACAGAGGTATCACATGTATACAAAGGAAAATGACAGACTAAAACCACACCCTAAGACAGAAAACCATGTTACAAAATCCATCATCTTGAAAAGAAGGGATTTGAGCCAGAGAAGAGTGTCCTTTGCCTTGTGGAATTTAGTTTGGTATATTAAACATCACCTGGATATATCTATATAGAACTGTGGACAGAAAAAGGAGCTGGGCTAAAGATGGATCACTTTTAATTATCTACAATCTTGAAGCCTTAAAGATGATGGTTTTAGGGGATTTTTGGTTTTTTAAGGAAATCACTAGCAATTAAAATTTTTTACTATTTGACAATCTCTGGAAATATATTAAAAATACTTACCAATAGTGTCTAGTGAAGAGTAAACTTACAAACTTGATTATATGCCAACAGATAGATGGACGTGTTTAGGGACAACATTTTGGAGACAAAATCAGATCTGTTATCAGATCTGCCTAGGTATCATCCTAATTGTTATAAACTATTAAGCAAATATCTCTGTCATTCAATAGCCTTGACTGTCATTTCAGAGGCAAATACACTTCTAGTGCATTTGTTTTAATGGAGGTTTAAGAGTTCCTGATGAGCTGCCTGGCTTGCTAGGGGAAAGCAAAAACCCTATTGAATCTTCTTTAATTCCTCTGCTATAGCATCCATGGGACAGGGCTTTGGAGGGAGCATGAAAACAGCCTGGGTGGGAAGTGGTGGCTTTAAGGGGTTTAGACAGAAATCTGTTTTCACCTTCTCTCAGTTTAATCACCAACCTGCTTAGTCTGTGGGGTTCCTCATGTATTTCAGAAATAGCCTGTCTTACTTTCTCAAAGCTTCTGATGACCATGACCTACAGAGTTGGATCTGAGTCAAGCTTGTGCATTTGTGTCCATCACTCCAAGTGTCCACAACTAAGTAGTAATGAAAGCACAGAAAAAAATCGAGGGAGAAAAAAACAAGATAGCAAACTCACCCCCCCAAAAAAAACCCAAACCAACAACTCACACCAAACCAACCAGAAGCCATTTTTTGAACTCCTATGAAGGCCTCAACTTTGATTTTGAAGTCCTACTAAGAAATAATTTTGAGCATATTTCTCAAGGACCAGCCCAGAGAGGAGACGTTTTAACAAAATCTATTAGTGAACAATAATTCATGCTATCTATCATATTGTACCATTCATTCATGCATCATCTAACAAGATGACATTTAATACAAAATAAGAATGATGAAGGTCACGGGAATTTGCACAATTTATTATTGGTGTCAAGCCAGATTAGTTTAGCCAGTGCTTGACTAAAATTTGCCTAGGACGACTGTCTCTGAGTAAAAGGTTATTATCCAGTGGGTATTTCCCTCTCAGATTTACGCTGTGAGAACAGAACTGACTGTGGGGAGTTCTCTGAATCTCACTGGAAGAGGTTTATTCACATCTCATGTCATGATTCTGTCCCTGCTTTCACTTACTTTTCCAGATCCCTACAGTTACTCTTCTCAGTAACCCATCTAAGGGCTCTGAGAAAATGCAGGACCAGTGGTATTCTGTCTGGAAACTGACAGAGAAACACGCCTGGGAGACGAGGGGGATAAAAGAACACATGGTGTGTATGAGCAATGCCTTTTTGAACAGTACATTTGAGAGCTGACCTCAGTAATCATCTGCAGGAATGAATGACACCTTTGAACACAAGTCAAAAACGATCATACTTAATTAACCCATCTGATAGTTTTGGGATTTGCTCTTGAAGATGCCAAACCATTTCAGTTCTTTGGTCAAGACAGATATGAACTTGTAACAAATCCTAGGCTTTTTTGAAATACAACCCAAACCAACTACTAACATGGGTAGAAATGCAGAAATTGTTCAGTACTTCTCAGAAATCCAGTCGAAGTTTATTCTCTCTAAGATTCTTGCCACAGCTTTGGGATTTTTTTAAATTCTCTTTTAAAAATACCACATTTGTGCTCCTGTGAATGATTCAGATACTGTTCTCATCCACCTTTAATGAAGTCATCAGAGTTGCATAAGGGTTGATTAAACCCAAAAGGCACGAAACTTCAGTGTGGCTTAAACAGGATGTCTCATAAGCCTTGGATATGAGAATGAATAATATTCAAATCTGACAAGCACCTATCATTCCCATATTATTCCTGAATGTGTTGGTTGTTCTAGTTCCCTCATTATATGACAAAATTTGTCCAACCAGACTTGACATCAATTTCTATTTAATTTGGAATCATATAAACATCATTTATTTCATCCAGTGTGTAGTGCAGGGTTAAGCTACACCTCTGGGTAACAAACAAATCTAGACTGAGTTTCCATGGATTCATCATGAACAAAGTAATGGTTTTGAAGAGGGAAGTCAAAAAAAACAACAACTCAGAATCCCCTTGTTCTGAGTAATTTTAAGTCCTAATGCAACATTCCTGCCTATGAAAATTAATGCTGTAAAAGCCCTAGAGAGAAACCTGTAGAAAAATTAATCCACCACTACATCTAGAGCTGGGAAAGGCTTTTCCTCTTAATTTTTTTTTTTTTTTGAGACAACAATGCTTTCTTCCAACTGAAATTATTCAGACAGTCAAGCAAGATTTTTTTTACTTTCTTTTTGTAAATTTTCAGCTGAATCAATCCCTCAATCTACGTAATCACATCAATATTAGACTCAGCACAGAAAGTGTGAGAGGAACAAGTGACCAAGTGACCAATATATCTTTTGGTGACACTTTCCCTGTTCAGGATTGTGAGCTTCAGCCACACAAGGTCTGTGCTACTGTACAGGGAACAATTACTCCCATAAAGCTGCTTGTGACTGACAGACTTAAGAATTATAAGAATTATTTAGCTTTTTAAATGCCTTATTTCAATGTGGCCAAAATTCCTCAAAAATAGGAAGTTTCAACAAAATTTTAGCAGCAGTACCAGCCTCTTCCATCACCACTTTAAAAGTCATTATATGTTAAAAACATTTGAAAGCCTCCTCTGAATGATTCTACAAGATGAACCACAAAAACTACATTGAATGCAATAATCAGTTGCAATGTGAAAGCTTCTGCTTTTGTGAGCAGAGAGGAGCAAGCCCCATGTAATTTTTAGACTTCTGATTATTTTGGTGTTCTCACAGGCGACTGCAATGTCCAATACCAGGCTTTGCCTGATAGATCACAGCAAACTTTGTTAAATGTAAACACTTGGGCTGCATTTTCCCAACATTTGTCTCTACCTCAGACAAAACATATTGAGAAAGTATCAGTGAAGACATTTCTGTAATTTCCAGGAAGAAACATACAATATAAAAAGAGGGAAGGTTTTATTAAAGTGATACCGAACTACCTGGCATTGATCCTTCAAGACACTTAAGTGCTTTTGTGGTTCTCTTTCCTCAGCTTTGCTGCATGGGCAGTAGCTGAGAGCTGAACAGTGCCAAGGTACTGATGGGAGAAGAGGGAGGAAGGAACAAAGTCTCACACCATCCTAGTTGCTTTTGCAGAAATGGTCTGGCAATAGCCCATGGCACTGCTCACACAGACCACAGCCTCAGCTAAGTACCAGAACTTTGGGAAGTGATGTGCTTTTCCCTATCTGTAAGGCAAAATGGATCATTCCAGCATTGTCCAAACTCCCCATACCCCAGATTGGGATGTTTTCTATCTGCATGGATGTGATAATAAAGTTCCCTCCTCCTGCTCAACTTCACAAGCTGCAAGCAATCCCTGTGCTCTTCAAGAATGAATTGCCAGGCTGGCTATTCCTGATCTCCTAAATTTCAGCTGAAATCACACACTATCAGGCAAATAATCAGAACAGTGGGAGGATTTGGGAGCTTAAAACAAGACAGGTAAGACAAAGTGCTAATGAACAAAACATTGAGTTTTCAAATGCAGGTGTTTTTCCTCAGTGTATTGAAAATGAATGAAGCTCATTTTCAAGGATAAGAGCATTCTTTGAGCCATATACCTGTAACTGGGCTTGAATTTGTACTTCCACTGCCTTTGGAGAGTTTCATTATTCTTTATAATATTCTAGCTGCCATTCAAATCTCAAACAAATAATGAATAATGTAAAATCAATTGCCTGGGAATAGGTTTCCTTATAAAAATCCAGTGAGTTGGGGTAATGTGGCTCAATTTTTTTTTTTTTTTTTTCTCATTCCAGTTTTTCAGGAACTACTTTTAATCTTCAGACTCTCAGGTAATTTATATCCAGCAACCAACTTACAGATTTCATTTCATCAAACAGACTGATGAGAATGATAAATTTTTAGATTGCTGAAACATACAATCCTGACAGGTTTGAGATGCTGTGAATGGTTTCAGGAGTACCTCTTGGGGCAATATTACTTTCTATAGCTTCTTAGCTGTGAAAAATCCATACTCAAAACATGTGGAAGGATAAAACACAGCTCATAGATGAGTTTGGATAATGACCTCTGATAGATATTTTACCAGCTCTATTGACAGAAGGTTGTTAATTTTCATATTTAAATGCAGTAATACATCTTTTGACGCACTCTGGGTTCCCACAATCTTTAATTACAATTGCAACCACCCCTAGTGAAGTAGGAGCTACACTGTATGCTCCAACAAGCTTCAAGTACATTCACATAATTGCTCACGTGCAATGTATTTGAAAATTTGTCAATTATGTTAAATTAAATACTATTTTATTTTTGTATCTTGACATTGCTATCACTCATTTCTAAACAGGGATTTCTATATGTCTTTGGTACTTTCAGCTTGCAAACAGACCAAAGCCACATTTAAGAGCATGATCTCAAATGTTTGGCATAAGCACCTTTCAGTGCAGGTCTTTCCCAAGGTAATGAGAAAAGAGTTAAAATTATAGGTTCTCTCTTATGTTTTTTATTTTTGTTAATATAGAAAATGTGATGATTTACCAACATTTCAAGTCTTTTAAAGACTACCAAATTATTCACAGTGAAGATAAAAACCAAGTCGCTTTGCAAATTTCTGTTGCACCTTTTTCACCATTGCAGAAGCCAGACTGCATGAAACCTTCATCTATATGCACTGTGAAAGTGCTTTTGAGCCTGAAAACTGGTAGAGGAAAAAAAGTGCAATGCCTCTCTAACTTCAAAGCCGCAAGCTCTTGAAAGCCATCAAACAAAGGAAAAATGTAAGGATTTTTCATCAAGAAGTATAGACATGTTGGCAAGGTACCCCAGAAATATCCCCAGAATCATGTCTCTAACAATTAGTTTCACACCAGTGAACAGCCAGGCAAGACCAGAAACTTAATGGAAGTGTCTGGGACTTCTTTTTCATTTTGTTTCTTTTAATCAGTAGTTTCCCCATGGAAATCAGATCTACTTAATACAAAAACAAAACATCAATCACCTCCCATTTTCTTCCAGAGAAAGAAAGGTAATAAACTAGAGATTTGAGGTGTTTCTGACCAGCATTAAGAGTCACTGGCTTTGCAAGCTATTTCAGGTTGTAGAGATAAACACATTATTTAAGACACATTGTGTCTAAAAATTCTTTGCTAGCAATATCCTCCTGAACTCATCTAGAATTCTGAGCTTTCAATTTTGTATCCTTTGAATTACTGGGTCATTGGAATGAACATCCCCACAAATATTCCTTTAAGTACTGTTAAAATACTCCCAAGTTTTAATCAGTAAATTACATGACTTGGGTTTTTTTCAGTGACATGTTCAAATCAAGTGTCAAAAAGATTCTCTTGGTTAAATTTAAATGAGAAGTTTCTCCTGTGTGCAGAACAAATGAAAACTAAATATCATTAATCTTTGATACGATGGATACTAACAGTGTTTATAGTCCACAAAATTTGTGCATTCTGAAGTTTGAGAACTCCCCGTGTAGATTAGCATTTCTTCACACCAAAAGTCAGGATCAAGTCACTTGCACACCAAGAAAAAATATAAATAGCTCATGACACCTCTGATAACTGTCAGGGATCAATAACACAAATATACACTTTCTGCTTTGGTATCAAAAAAAGACACACCATCAGAAGTGCCTGCACTACAAGAACGAAAGGGAAGATACTGCTGTTCAAATTGAATTTAAACCGAGTTGACTTAAACTTCTGTCTCAGCACTGTCCTGATCATTCTGTTTGATGATGTACACAAATATCTAGCAACGCTTCTTCTCATGGAATGCTAGCTCATCTGCAAGTTAGAAATCAATGAAAACTAAAAAAGGGAAAAAGTTGCAGTATCAGCAAAGCATTTCCATGAAAAAGATCTGGGAAAGTCTCTTGATATCTGAACTGAAATCTACACCCAAAAGAATCTGATACTCAGTAGGTAAGAACTCAACCAGAAGGGAGAAGGATTTTGTTGGTTTGTAGTGCTGTGCTCAAGGTTTAATCAAGTAACACCCCGAAATCCTCACCCTAACACACTGTTATTCACAAATGACTTGTGTGGTTTCCCTCCTCCATGTAACATAACACTGGCACTAATTCAAAAATAAAGTGGTAATTCTCACAGATTAAGTCAAGAACTGAATGGCCAAGGAGGAGTTGCTTGCATGGGCCCACTGGAATTCTCCAGGAGGGGCTGAAGGCACAAGTCACAGCCAAAGTGAAAGGAAGAGGTTTTTCTTTGTTTTTAATTAAGCTGAACAACCTCATTTTATCCAAGCAGAGTATTGTTATCCATCGGCCCAGTATTTAAAAGAAAAAATACCTTTTTTCATATAACCTGGTTGCTCAGAACCACAGAGAAATCCCCCATTTCTTTAAATAATCCAAGTTAGCCTGGAGGCTTCAGAGCATTTGAAGTCACAGTGCCCACTCTTGAGATACTAAATAATGCAGCATAAGAAGAGATTCTGCCACACAGCAAGGCAAAAGAAGGAAAGACACTTAGAGCTGAAGGAGGCAATTAAGGTAGGGCTGCAAGAGGGCCCTCAGGACGAGTTTTGAATGTTTTCTGGAAAGTCGCTTTTCTGACTTTTCAAGGACTGAAGGCTTCAGAGGAATAGATGTAACAGCTGGGCTTTCTGCTTATCACTGACAGCTCCTGGAGTAGCAAGTGGGTACAGACTGAGCCTAAGGAAAGCATTCTTCAAAGGTACCTGATGGCAGCTGGGGCAGCCAGGCACACCTTTACTGTTTGCAGTCCCCAAGGTGAGCATAAATTGCTTTTCAAGGAGGGCTGGTTGGCCATTCCATGCTACGTTTCCCTCAGCGCTGGCTCAGTGCTGAGGCACTGGCAAAGGCAAGGCTGTGGCACAAGAGCAGTGGGAGCATGAGTGGTGGGAAAAGGCCAATACCTGAAATATTCTTGATCTGATCCTTTCTTTTCCCAAGTCACAAAACTAACAGCCCTGGCACAGTGATGTTTTCAGCACCGGGAAAGCCAAAAACTACAGGGTTTCCTAGCTCTCCCCCCAGTGCTTTATTCATCCAACTGTGCTGCCTTGGAGTATCTCCCATGGACCAGTTATGTAAGAGCAATCCTCACATCCTGGGATTTCTTAAAACTTCCTATTACAAATACCTACTGGAAATGCCAACATATCAGAAAACACAACAAACTCCAAATCAGTTTGTATTTTGAGTGCAAGAACACGTTTCCATAGCACTACCTGAAACTCTTAATTAAACAGAAATACAGTAACGAGACCAAGACAAACTCTACTCTCAGAGAATAAGAATAAATCTGCTGCCTACTTGATTTTTCATACGCACACAAGAGAGCGGGACTTGGGTTTAATAGCATTATTTCTGTCAGAATCATTGTTCACATATAGGTGAGCTGGGATTACTAGGCCATAGGACCCGATTTGCATCCTGATTACCCTGAATCACAAGAATGAGTCCATTTCCCAAAAATGCATCACAAGAGTTCAGATTACATTTCCACATTGGAGAAGAAAAGGAGGGAGCACATAGTTTGCAAGCCAGCATACCAAGGCTCAAAAATCCATTATGCAAATCATCTAGGAAAACCTATTCAGCCTGCTCATCTTGTTTGTTTGTCAGCTTGAGCAAGGATCAGGAGAAATTCTTCAAGCTGTACAACTCAAGCTATCCTCTTGTTCCACGGTAACAATTTACACTGATGACACATTACAGAAAGGAGGAGGAGGAGCAGAGGGTGCTGGAAGCAGCCACCTTTTTTTCTCCTAGGCACAGCAAATGATTCCCAAGAAATTCTACGGCTCTGATTAAAATATCAGGTTCCAAAACACACAAGAGCATACTGTGAAATCTGTATTATCTGATAGTTTCCTAAGAAATGGCAGCTTTTTACCTCTGAGAAGTAAGCAGCTCAAGTCCAGCTTGACTTCACCTGCCTATTGGAGCTCCGGGAATAAACACAGCCCTACTTTTGCCTTTTAGTGATGGATTTCAGCCTTTGTTTTTATAAAGTAAGAAACAGAATTACTTGCAATACCTTTGAAACAAATCAAGAATTAAAACAAAGCCATTGTCCATAGAAAGGATATTCACAATATGTGGTTTGTGGCACTAAAGTTATTTAGGGATTCTGCATTGAAAAAAACCAAACCAACCAACCCACACACCAAAAAGAGAAATCACCAAAAAAGCATCCTCCCAGAAAACCCAACCAAACAAAAGTAAAACAAAACCTAATTGCTCCACTGCTGAAGAGTGAGTGAAGATGAATGGGAATTTCCTCAGGTAAACTCAGAACTTTGGTGTTTACTGACTCATATTCTTGCAATGGCTCTGTTTTTTCACTGGCTGCAATTACATCTGCACAATAACATTTCTTCTTCTTCTTCAATACATTATCACAGAGGCGTTACCATGATTTCTGATCAGCCCAGCCTTGGCCAGCTGCACATCCCTCTTGGAGCTGCCTGGCATTGGCTCTTCTGGACACACAGGGAGCTTCCAGCAGCTTCTCACAGAAACCAACCCTGTAGCTTCCCCACTATCAAAATGTGGCCATACAAATCAAACACAATGTGGTATCAAATGCAGGACAGTTCATACTTAAGTGAAGTGCCTTGATTTTTAAGTCTTTGTTTATCATATAGTGCCAATATGAGTACCACAAATTCTTATAGATGGAGATAAAGCACAAAACTTCACACTGGGGAGCCTCCTGAAGAACTGGCTCTTTCTCAAGCCTAGTGCTTTCAAGTCCGAGAGTGCTCAGTAAAGACTGAGTTCAGAACAGACACACACTGTCCAGAAAAAAAAGGTGGGTGAGAAAAATAGTATAATTCCCCAATTTACACCAGCTGAAGATCTATTGACGTGACAAAGACTGGCAATTTGGGCGAGAAACTGTAAAACACAAAAAAGTATGTGTTTACATAGTTCTGGAAGAAGATAATTCCAGGTTACCTTAATCACTTGTATGTAAAGAAAAACAAGATTCTTGTAAAAGTGGCCTCCTACCAATGGTAAGAGCATTCCTATCTGTAAGCCACTAACTGAAGCACTGTCAAGACAATATAAGAAAAATCTGAAATATAATAGCACCCTCACCAGCCACAGGAGAGCTGCCAGCATCCCTCAGGGTTGTTGAACTGTTTGTGTTCCCCATATACTTGTGGGAATTGATCCTTTAAGATTTCTTTCATTATTTCTAACATATTTTCTAACTTCCACTCTGTTTGGCTCAGGTTTGATATTTAATAACCTGAAAAACAAACACAGGTGGGCTTCCAGGCTGCCTCTCAACAGTTTCTGCTGACAAAGGGGAAACCAAAGACAGCAGGCTGGAGCTGACTTTGCAAAGACTGGCATTTTTATAACTGTTTCTACGTCTTTTTAATTTGAAAGACAGGCTTGAGCTTCCTCTGGGGAGTAAGCATTTTTGGACAGTCTCAGAACTGCAAGCAGCCCCAGCACTGGGCTACTGCCTGCAAACAGAGGCTCTGTTTTGCTCAATGCTTTGTTTTTTCCCCAATGTGTTCATTGATCACTATCTTTTTGATGATTGCTTTGCAATCACCTAGAACGAATTGTTTCCCTGTTATTGTCCAATATACCTTCAGTTTCTGCTCCCAGACAGCTTCCCAAAAGTTAGAGTCTACTCACAAATTTGTTTATCCTTTTGCTTACATGTTTTTCAAATTTCACACCACATCATTGAAGCAGTTAGTGCTCATTCAATTCAAGTTCCAAGACTTTTTCTCCAAACTGTCCTGATTTCTGATCTTGGTTCATTTATTTACAAATATTTTTTCCATAGTCTTTAATTTGTTCCATATTTTTCCATGCTGAGTCAGAATTAATAGTACCATCCTATCTGGTGATTTCCAGATGCATTTAGAACCCTACTTTTCCTGGTATAAAAAAAAAAACCTCAAAGCAGTCTTTGTTATATATCATACACTGCTAGGAGAAAAAAAAAAATTATCTAAGTAAAAAATAGTGAAGTGAATAAAGCGATATTTTTCCTGGTTTTTGGGGTTTTGATTGTGTTTTTTTTTTATTTCCCTAGCATTTCTCAGAAGTTGAAAATATTGTTTCCATCCCAAGATGGTGCTTCATAAAAACCAACAGTTATGTCCTGCTCAAACTTCATAGCAGTCTTATTGTTTAGTTTCAAAACAAGAAGAGGACCAGGATTGTACTATGGACACTTACAAGAAGGTCGAGTAATTAATCTGGAAATCACCAGAAAAGACTTAATATTGAAGCACTTCAGCAAAGCTTGGTTAATTTAAAAATAAAATTTCTTTTTTCATCCAGAGTCTGTTTTATTTCCAAGGAAAAGAATGAAAACAAATTTTAAAAGTCTTTGCTCATTGGTCCCATCCATAAAGCCTGTTGACAACTAGTCTGTGAGTAATTAGAATTGAATATAAATTCTCGTAGAGCTGAAACCACCGTTGATCTCATACTCTCTCCAAAGTGAACAGTATGGAGAATTATAAGAGAGAATTAGGTTGTGAGTGATGCCTTTTCCTGGTCTTAAAATCAAGAGTCATACATGGTTAGAAGGGAAAAGGGATTTTACCTTGGTATTTATTTTAAGGATCCTTAGGTGCACATGTCCAGGTTATATGCATCGAGATGCACCCCACCGAATACGCCCCAAAAGATCGGGTATAGCATTATAGGTTTTACTAATTAGCATATCTATCAAAGATTCCCCAATGAGAGGCTCAAGTGAGCCCCCCTCCCCAAGGAACCTTCCCCTGGATGGCTCTATCTTAGTTTACAGAATGTGTTCTGGAGAGGACCTTGGGGTCTGGGGCACACTGATCCCTAGCTACAAAACTTCTAAAATGTTTAGTCTCTTAGCTTGACAAACAAGTCCAAGAACGTAGGGAAAATGCACTAGGAATACAGAAGTTGTTAAAAGGTGTAACAGGGGTATAAAAGAAAAGGCAAAAAATCATCTTGGCATCGTGAGCTGTAAAACCTGCCCGCAGAGACACATGGCAGCACAAAGGAGCACATGGCGGCACACATACGCTTGTCTCCACCGGACCCTGGGGGCAGGAGGTGCCACACAGCAGAGCCCTACAGAGAGGAGCCTGCCGGGAGCTGATGGACGGGTGAACAGCGAGTGATCACCCCACAGAAGGACATTGAGAAAGTGTGCTGCTGATGTGGCAACACGGGATAAGTCACACCATATAAGGAAATACTGTGCCTTAGGAAAGTGTATAAAACCAACTCCTTTGAATAAACGATCCGGACTCCCTGCCGGTCTGGGTCCATCATTCAATCGCCGACAAACAGGAAGTGCCTTAGTGGCAGCTGGGTTTTTTCACTGATGCACATGCAATGCAGGAAATGGTGTTTTTTGATTGTTAGTACCCTGCAGACTTTCTGGTAACCAACATGAGATCCCTGCCTAAGCTGTACTGTCCTTATCTAAGTTGGCTACTCAACATGCGACTGGAGAGCTCGCATCATGTCAAGACACCTCCCCAGTGTGCTTGCAGTCAAAATTAAAAATTCCCCATTAAGTACCATCATTAATATACAAAAAGAGAGCACAAATAACTTCCCAATGTAGGTCTTCAACCCTACAGTAAGGTACAGAACTAGGCTACTTCAAATAGCTGCAAATAAGCATATATTAGAAAAAAGTGCCTGCAGTCAATTGTACCAGCAGAATTAAGCAAAAATAACAGCAAGTTGAGTAGAAAATTGGCTAGAAATTGGAAATCGAGTTGTAATAGGTAATTGTTTACAAAGGAGGCAAACAGGGTAGAAAGGATACTTCTTGGTTTCCATATCTGTTATGTAGATGAAGGAATAAGAATTCCTTCAGGAAATTCAAGAAATCGAATAAATGCTATTACAGGTTTGCCTAAACATTAGCATAAGAAGAGATATTGGGTTCCAAATGCTGTCCCAGCAGCACTATGATACAGAAGTTTAGCAAATAGAATTTAATACAGCTAAGTGGACTTCGCATAATGAAAGTTAAATATTAATTCTAACCACAAAGTAAAGAGCAAATAATGCAGACAACAGATATTAAAAGGATTAATGAAGCGCAATAGATTGTTTCTCTCCGGCTGCATTGTAAGAGTAAAAAAATGGGAGAGCAAGATGCTTGGCTGACCAGAAATCTTAAGTTATTTTACACAATAAACAAAATAATCTATACTTGCCATACTAAATTCAGTTTTGGCTCATTATTTATAGGAAGGTATTTAGGGGAAAACAAACAAAAGAAGGAAAAGGAGCATGCAGGGTATATGTTATTCTAGTCACAGTTAAATAAGAATTACCATGAACTTGTGTTTCCTCAGTCTGCTTCAAAAGACACATGAGAAAATGCTTAATAGTCTTCAGCAAAAAATACATATCAGCAGGTTCATTATTTCCCTCACAGGTGCTTATTTATGAAGGTTCCCTTAGGTTGAATAAAGCATATTCATTCCCCATATTTCTAAAGTAAACACGTCTGTGATTATTATTGATGGGAAGAATTATGTGACAGCAATGCAGAGCAGGGATCACAAACAAACAATGAGACTCACCAAGCTGTGTACAGACACAAACACAAGCGATGGTGTCGCTAACAGCTGGTAAACATACAAATTTGGTGTTCCTGTCGTGTTGTCTGACGTTAGGGTCAAGCATGTGAAACAGAGAATTGTATAGCTTATTTGGAGTCCCCATACATTCCGTTTAAGCTTGGAATACAATATTAATGTGGTGAGCCATTCTATTCATAATGGTGCACTGTCACTTTTTATAGCAACAAGACTAAACCCGAGAAAACGTATTTTCTCATTAACCCATTTTTTCCTGTCAATCTACTTGCCTATGAATTGGCTATGAATGGGCTATTCCTATCCCCTTTTTCCTAGTTTTTAAAATTGATGGGAAAGCTGCCTCCCGCAGAATATGTTACTTCATTAAGACTATAATTTTGGACAGAAAACCTGTGAATTTTAACAAAAAGGAAAAGTCCACCTCTTACTTCTCCTCACCCTCAACTTAGTGTCCTTTGTTAAAACTCCAATTTACATATTGAAAAGTATTTTTTTTAAAAGAGAGAGACCTGTGATACAGTTCTTACAATACTAATTTATGTTCTTATTCCTTAGATAGGCAAAAGTTCCTTCCCCACAAGATTACCAAACTTTCTGTTTTTCTCTCAGAACCAAGAATATATTTCCACCAAATCAATGAATGCTAGTTATGGAAGAGATGAAATTTCAAGTTTCAGAGCTAAATCAAAATTAGTTTTCCACACCTCCACAAATACTATGAATACTCCTTTTCTGAAAAGGAGTATTTTGAAAAGTGGAGAAAGAATCCACTCCACAGCTCTGATGAACAAAAACATCTGACAAATTTGTTTTCACTGCATCATGCAAACACATTTCTAAAATTCTGAGGGTTTTCAATTTCAAAAAAGTGTGCGCTTTTCTGCTCAGTCCCTCTAACTTTAAAATAATTATTATGGTGGATCTCTAACCATAAAACATTAACCTGGTACAGATGCATGTCTAGAAAAACATAGCATGTTATGCAGTTTAATTGTCTTCTATCTGGTGTATTTGCTTCCTTTTCCATCTTTCTTCACTATGACTGTGTATTTCATTCTCCCTTTATGCTTTTTTAGGATCAATGTTTCCACCTATTTGATAGTTTGGGTGCTAACCAGTCTTTGTTGACAAAGGTCTTGATTAAGTTTCCCTTGAATGATGATGATTTAGTTAATCTACTACAATGATAATAGTAATTTATAACATAATTTACAAAGGCAATATACCTATCTAGAAATAAGGTCCAACCATACAAAAAAAACCAATTCTAGAATATCCTAAAGCATTCTGGTCTGCCAAAAATAGCCACAGATAGGAAGTGGCAAGAAAACTGAAGCTGCAGTTCTCTGACAGACAGAAGACGTCTTCTATCCAAGATTTCCTGCTATTTGGAGACAGTACAAAAGTCTTAACGTTTCTCTCAAGAGGTGTTAATTCAGGAGCAGAGTCTAAGAAAGAAAATTTGCAAGTTCTGGATTCAAAGTACAGCTTTGCTCCTTTGTAAATGAGTCATTCCATGTCCTGTGTCACGGGCATGCCTTGGAAGATGAGCTGGGATGTTTGTTTCCACTTAAAAAAGAATACAAATAGCCTTGTGAAAAGAAGAGAAAAAAAATCTGCTGTCCAGTTCGAAATGAATGCCAGTACTTCTTTACAAGACTAGCATAATTGATGGACCTGTGCAGAACTCAGAACATATGCTTTGTATTTTTGCTAATGAATGACTGAGCTAGTAATAGAAATTTTGATAGACAACGGTGAAAAAAAGTCCTATTCAACTGCAGATTGTATTTTTATCCAACACAATGCGGTTTTCGTGATGCATTGCAACCCCAGGCACAGTATATCATCTGAACAACACGAATGTGATCACAACTCGGAGTCAAAGAACGACTCTAAGGACCACCCTTCAAATAGATATGTATATTAAAAAATCAATTTCTTTGCATTAGTTGAACTTCTGGATTTTATCAATAGTTTGGTTACAGCCACTGGGCCAGACTTGCAGCTGATATAAATCAACATAGGCACTGGAGCTCCAAAGTACATCAGAAGACTATTTGTGTCAGTCACAGTGAGCTGAATAAAGTCTGTAGTAACACTCCAGCTGGTAGCCAGAGTTTCATTCCAAGAGAAAAGGAAAGAGAATCAGGTGTAATGGAGCATGAAAGTTGATCCAACACAGACTATGGAAAGCCACTGACCACGGAGTTTGGACTAGATGATTGTGGGGGCAAACCTAATTAAGAAATTGCTTATGAAAACTTAACTAAACAGTCTAAAATTTAGGTATTTACTTAAATTAAGCATCTGGAGATCCTTTGGGGTTAGAGACTAGTAGCAGACACACGATTCAGCTCACAAGGGAACCACTTCCTCTTCAAACACTATAGGCCAAATTATGCAATTATTTTGGTCAGATGCCTAACTTTTAAAGGGATGAGCTCTGTGTGGCTTTTTGCAAGTAATAGACTTGATCACCACCCTTTACATTTTATCCATTACAATCAATTAGAAAAACCCACATGCTGGAAAGGACAATTTTTTTAGTGTACATTGAGAAAATTTGGGTATGGACAGAAATTTCAAAGAATCATTCTTTGTATATGATTAAGAATTGAAAAAATGGAGAGACACTATACATTGAAATAGTCACAGATATGTCAAAAAAGACAGCAAGCATTTAAATCATTTGTAAAAGTGTGCAGCATAGATGGGACAACATTTCTATACCAACAAGTGACACAGTAAAAATGCTAACAGCTAGAAACCTGAGCTGCAAGCTAACTGATCCTCTTTCTGTAACTTAAACCAATTAAACATTTTGGGCATGAGACCACCAAACAAATTTATCCAATATATAATTAAATAGGTGATCAGGTCACAGAGTAAGCTCCTGCACAATTAAGATTCTGCACTCAGAAAAGGAGCAAGTCTCCCGTGCAATCTTTTGCAAACTCATTCTGATCTCTGTAAACATCTCCTTTATCCAGAACTTTTCTCTACGTGAATAATAATCACCCTTTGTTTTTGTAGGCAGGTACATTGCAATGATTTTCTGTCTATCAAAGATGCAACAGGTCATAGTTTCTGCTTAGATTCTTTTATTACTGTGGGTGGGCAGCAACTTAATCAAGAAAGGACACCAGTGACAAAGTTTCTATTCTAATATTAGGACAGCTGTGCATCTGTTTAGGAGACACTCTGGAAAGCAATGAGAGAAAACCCTGTTTGAATACTAGCAAACAAAATTCAGTTTACCTGCATACCCTGTGGAGGGAAAGTGAGAAGCCATAAATAAGTCTGACTAAATGAGCAGGCCATGTCAGATGCAAACAAACACTCACAAGTAAGTTATTAACTCCTTCCCCACAGACTGCCTGAATACAAAGGTTGTGTGTTGCAAATGCAACTTCATGAAATCTTGTATTCATAGAAAAGCTTGATTTAATAACTATGGCCCATGCCCTCAAAGGCTTCACTTACCCATATGAATTCTCCATCACTCATGTCAAGGTGAATTATGACCAAATGACAATTTTCCTATACATTTCCAGCACTTTAAGCTCATTGTTTTTTAGATCCCACATGAATCAACCAGGCATAAAAATTAATCCTGCATTCAGAGACTGGCAAATGTACCCATTTATTTAAAATTTGCTCACATGGATAGATTTATTTTTGCACAGCTCTCCTACAGGACAAGATTAATCCAACCCTTCCCTGGAAAACTTCATTACACTCTAACATCACAGAGCACCCACTAAAACTCAGAGACAATGCTGAGCTGATGGGTTTGGCTCTTTCTGTATGCTGAGAAGATAAGGGATTATCTTAGAAAGCTTCTTAAATCTAAAAATATCTCTCAAAAACTTTTTACAATTAAAAAAAAAATCTAGCACACTCCTAAGAGACAGTTAATAAATAATTGTATGTTTGAAAAGCAGTAAGTGTTCAACAAATTTCTGTGCATAGTACCAGAAATATCTGTATTTTCTTAATATCTTAAGAGAGGATGTAAATAGCTCATAAGCCTATTTTAGATCTTCAAAGTAAAGCAAGTTTTCTTGCCAATGTTATCCATTCAACTTCTCTTTCATCTACCACATTCCAACAATAAAATCCTAACAAAAAACACCAACCTGTCCCTGTGAAGGAAGGGAAAAAACATATTTATGTAGTTTACTTTTAATTTTTTTCTTTCACCAGACGTCAAGGGCTAACCTTGCCTTAAGGTCAATTTCTCTCACTCTCTTCCAAAGGAGAATCAGACATTAGAGTATCCCATCTGGAGAATATCTTGTTCCCTTTCATTAGATGGCTGAAATCATCACATGTTCCTCAAGAGAGCTTTGATTTCAGATTTATGTATCTAATGGTGAATGCTCATAGAGGTTGTGTGAAAATCATGCAGAAAATGTCTCCTAGCAGAGTCCTTCAAGAAGCAGGAACTATAGGCAGTGAAAGACAGTCTTTGCCTCTCTTCAATCACCAAAAATACATAAAGTCAATTAGAAATATAAAGCTCCCATAAACTTTTCTTTAGGGACAGAAATTATCTAAGTTGATTGTCTCTGAGCAGACTGACCAGAGTTTGACAGAGGGTGCAGATTTTAGGACAAAAGACTTCCTTAACAACATCATTCTTATCATTTCTTCCTCCACTGAATATGTTGTATGCAGCAAAAGTTGATCTGCTCTTTAACAAAGTCTAACTTTAAGATCTCCAACAGAAAAAAAAAAAAAAAAAATCTGTGTTTTAGATTTCTGGCAGTTCTGTTCAATAGCCCAGCACTTATTATTACTTTTAGGAAAAACATCTGATGTTGCCTTTTGGACTTGAACTTTAAACAAAAAGATAGTTTCTGTTAAAGATAAATGAAAAGTGCAGTGGTGGATCATGGTTTTTTTGGTAAGGCCAGATTCAAATTTTGCCTTAGCTCTATGGGCTCAGCTACCTAAAATCACCAAACTGAATGCAAGCTTAAAGACTATTCTAATCCCCCTTTTCAATGCTGATCTTAATATATATTTTTAAGCTATGATTTATTTTAATCATGAAATTAAGTTCTGGCATTCTCTAATTACATGGGCATAATTTACTCTCAACATTAGTCTTTTTGCATCCATCAAACTGTTTTGCCACCAAAATAACTCTACTTCCTTAAGAGGTGTTAACCTACCTAGGCAGCATCCTGCTGACTACTTAGTAGAACTCATCTGAGATACATGAATCAAAGGTCTTCATTTCAAGATGTTAAAACCCTAGGACGTAGCTTTGTAACCTTAATTTATTTACCCTGCTCTATGTGTTGATGGTGGTTCATCAAAACTGTGCTGAAAGTAGAGCACACAGATCAAGACTTTTGTGAAGCTGAGTCAATGGGAACAAATCCTTGCTCTTTAAACTGAGTCTGCACTAAAAGAGCTGGAAAATGGGTGCCTATGCAGTATTCAAGCACAAGGGTTTTAGCAGCTGTGTCTGCCTCAGGCACAGCTGATTTCATTGGCTGGTATACTGCAGCAATAATTTTGTATTTCCTCTTCCCTCTTCAACTCCTAGCAGCTTTTAAAGTGCTGAAGATTACAACTCCAAGACCCTCGCGTAAGCCCTAAAGTGTTCTAAATTTTAAAGGGAGCTAATTTTCAGAGACATTCTATCCTTCAATAATTAAATGGTGTTTCACAGCTTACTGCAAAGACTAAAATTGACTGTGATGATCTAACAAGATAAAGGGCATCATCTGGATTCTTACATATGTGTGTACCTATATAACCAGACCTAGGCACCTCCATTAAATAGTCTTGCAAATATTATCATTGAAGAACTGAGTTGCAAACAGTAAGGAATGACTGATTTCAGCTACTTCCTCTCCTAGTGAAATTTCTGGGTTTCACAGATTATATAAAGTCACCATAAATGATGAATTCCTCGCATGCCTGCTGGGCACGGTGAGAAAACAGCAAAGAGATAAGAAACTGTAGCTATGCAAATCTTCCCTGGTTTATCTTTTGCTAAGGTGAACAACAATGCAGCTGCACCAGGTTTATAGTATGAAGTATAAAAAGGGAAATGCCTGTGGTAAGCAACCATGATGAAAGGAGAAAAAAAGGAAAAAGAGCTTCATAACCTTATATGGTATGTGCATAAAAGTATTTTAAAGGCATTTCATCTCTCTTCCAAAAAGAGCCTGTGCAATTGTAATCTAAAGTTTTCAAACTTGCTTCTAAGCAAGTGCAATATCTGGCTTCTCCACTGTTTTCTCCAATTCAAAGCTGATATTTAAAAGCCGATTTCTGACCTTTGTTGTTATTTTCACTTACTCCCATTACATCCATTGATAGCCATGAGAAATGTAGGATAAAATTCTATGTCAGTTGAGCTATTGTAAAAAGTCTATTGGTTTAAATAAAGAAAAGCTTATTTTGTGGAATTAACTACTTGGTATCATTTCTATATTTCACTGCTAACTTCACTTTCATAGTGTGAAAGATATCTTGTTCTTTTCTTTAAGGGTGTGCATTCCCACAGCCTGCTTCCAGACTGAGCCTCGCTTCATATCCTTGCTCACCCGAATGCTACTCCAGGAGGAACCCCTGACTCCTGATCTCTTCCACGGGAACCCCAACAGGTTTTCATGGATGACCAGTTTCTCAGGAAAGACAATCCCCATTCTGGATGACTTCCTTACAAACACCTTCTCACATGCTTTGAGCTTCATGGAGAAATTACAGTTAACAGAAAGCCTGTGAAGGAATCTTCAAACCAAAAACTTTTCTCATCAGAACACTAATGAGGAAATTGGTTAGTGATAACCTCAACCAAAATCACTAACCTACTTCCACAATTGTCACTGGTCCCAAAATTTATCAAACATATTATCTTCCTTTACCAAGAAATTTGACATAGGTTGTTTCATTTCCACAACCCAGCCCCTTGAGAAGTATCTTTTAGGGCTTCCAGGTATTTGGTAAACTCCAGGCTTAACACTTCTTCACAAGTATTAGATCAGACAAGAAAGAATGTAAGGAGGCATAGGCTTCAGTTATCAATGCAA
The DNA here is from genome assembly GCF_020740725.1 of Corvus hawaiiensis. Lineage (NCBI taxonomy): Eukaryota > Metazoa > Chordata > Aves > Passeriformes > Corvidae > Corvus > Corvus hawaiiensis. Next base: position 26,972,691 of record NC_063219.1, on the reverse strand, counting down.
GAACCTGTGTATTAACAGTCTAAGCAACAGACTCACTCTGAAACCCCTCATGAGGCTTAACACAACTTTCAAAGAAGAAAAGGCTTACGCCTTCATCCAGTGCCCCTAGAAGTCTTTGGATAAGCATTGAGATATTGCATTATCTTCACTGGTAAACAGCAAACAAACTTTTTTTATGGCATCACAGGACACATGAGAAAGTCACCCTCCAAATGTTGCGATACTACTTTGCCCTTAGTCCGCTCATGCAGAGAGCAACTATTCAGCAGCTTCCAAAAGCTCACAGGCTCCAGGCTCATGCACTCAGTATATCTCATTTCAGAGCAAAGTCACTTATGGCACCTTGAAGCTGCTGCCACCAACTGAGAGAACTAAAATAATTTATTGAGAAGAATGCAGCAACACCCCCAGCACGCAGCAGCAAGGCCTCACTTCCTTACCTAAGCACAATCTCCTCCCTCCTGCCCTCCCTATTCCCTTAGTTCAGGGACTTACATGGAGAAAGCTGTGGCCTCAAAATGGTGTTTTGTTTCCCATCACCAATAACATCAAAATCTGAACACTAGATGGTATAAATCAGTGGTACTGTCGTGGCTTTGAAACTGCCCTGAATTACAGCAGTGGAGGATCTAGCAACACACACGCTGTATCTTCAACTCTTCATATGATCTAGCAAAGAAAGAAAATTTAATTTTCACAGCACACCTGAGAACAAGATCATAAGTAAGCAATCTGCTTAAATTAAAGCTACACACTGTGTGCAATATTGTTTACCGATTCAAAGATTAACAAAGTTACACTAAATTTGAGCTCTGCAGATAGCAAAGCACATTAAAGGGAGCTCTTTTATTCCACTGCTAATCTCTAAGGTACATTTGTGCCTATAAATCAGGTTTGGATTCACACAGAACATTTAGCAGACTTATGCATGATGCACTGAAACAGAAGTAAGATATAATTAAGCACTGACATGACAGCTAACAAATGTGTTTCTGAGCAGTTTCCGCATGCCTCATGTGGCATTATGAGGCACCTAAGCCAAAAGCTCAGGGTACATTAACTACCAGAGAGGGGCCATAATTCTCACCAACTGTGCAACCTGCCACATTTCCTTGCTATTCTGAAATGCAATTTGCAAATTAAAAGAAAGAAATAGAGAAAAAAAAAAAAAAAAAGGAAAGACAATCAAACCTGTGTAGTATGAACAAAAGCATGAAAATCACAATAGCCTATAGGAAAGTTTCCCAAATTCCATAGCTCTCCAAGAATAAACACCAAGGATAGATAATGAAGTCTGAGATCCAGTGTTCGTTTTCTTTCAGCCAAAGTGCTGAGTGTAAATGCTAGACTGTAGGTAGCAGAGTGCTATAACATAACCTGTGATGGAGTTATGAAAAAAAAATTTAAAATAATCAGCAGTACAGCACTCCGTAGTTTATTTGGAATGAGTTCTTCCACTAAGTTTGCTCATGTGCTGAGGCAGATGAACGCTTCTCAGCCTGAATCACAGTTGTGCTGAGAAAAATGCACAGTGATGCCATAGCTCTGGAATATTTCATTTCTTGGCAGGGTATGACAGTAGCACTAGTCACTTAAATTCAACACCACCAGCTACTTAAATTCAATAGCAACTGCTAATGATTTAGCATCTACTGGCAGTGTGTTCCCCCTAGCCAGTAAGCAGGGCTGCAAAGGTCTACAGGCACCATCATGCTGATTAGCAGTGATTAACAGTGATTAGCCTGTTTGATCCAGGATTTATACACAGCACAGGCTGTGCTGGAAATCAATCTCTGTATCTGGGATTTAGATCTGAGCTGCTGGGGAGGATGTCCCTGCCTTGCTGGTTGCAAAACCAGGCAGCACGCCAACAGGGAAAGCAGGCAGAAAAACCTCATTCCCAGCACCAGAGCTTGCCGACTCCTCCTCAGCAAGCTATGCCAGCAAGGACATCCCAACACGCCCAAGTGTGGAGCTAAACAGGGCAGTGTAAGGCAGCAAAGCAAGTCCTATTTAGGGCCTTTTCAGAGCCCACTCTCTGAAGAGTGAGCTGTGTAAAGCCACGGGTCCTTACACCGTGAATCAGCTGCCACACTTAATATACCGAGGGCAGTGCACACATATCTCAGCTATAAGCAGTTACACTGGCCGGGCAGGTTAACCCCTTAATCTCTCTAGATACACTCTGGAACCAGTGGAGACCTGCTGCATTCCTTCCACAGAGATCAGCCGTGTAAATTCTGTGCACAGTCTGCTGTCTCGAATATTCCCGGCTCCCAAATTTCACTGGTTACCAGTCCTTAAATAGTGTTTCAAGTAACCTTGAGCTCTTTCATGGCAGGGCATGGAGTGGGAAAAGAACTGTGACTTAGAAATTGAGTTGAGTCTAGATGGCTGCTGAGGAGCAAGACTGAAGTTTTCCTTACTGGCTTCCAAAAGCAAAAAAATTAAATGTGGTGGGGTGAAGAGAATTAATAAATCAGAAGTGCTTTTACTTTTGTTAAACTGACCTCAAAAACTGGCACCACTACCTCCATTGGGAACAGGCAACTCTTTTCATAAGGCAACATTTTTATGTAGAGATATTGTTTTGATGCTTTTCCAAGAATTATCTTGGAACACTCCAGTACATTTTTCATTTCAAAGTTTATGTTTCATTATTTGGTAAGAAACATTTTAACCTTAATTTACATCACACCATAGAATTTGGACAATTTGCTCTTAAATTGCCAGTTAGGTGAGAGAACAGCCATTTGCACTGTTGTGTTCCACAACAGCCCAAGAGGGAAGCAAGGTGGCTCCATTATCCCAGCATTTGAATGCTCCTGGAATAGAGAACAGTCTGAATTTGAGAAGCCGGGATTCTTTGGGTGTAAACCCAGAGATGAGTTCACCCCTCTAGCTTTTCTCTCTTGGGAAACACTCATTCCTTTTCTCCACAGTTTTATTCAGTGATTGATTCCATTAGAAAAACAAACAAAAGCCACAAAATAAAACATCTAAACCCATAAAAACACAAACACCCCTGCCCCTCAAAAAGCTCAATGCTCCCAACCACAAACCTCAAACAGATAAAGACCCCACACAACATTTTGTTGTCAGATCACAACAATCCTGATACTTTTATGTCAAATTTGGTTGAAATTGGGTAACAAGTTCAAAAGTTATTAGGCAGAGCTGACAGGTGCATGCACACACAGGATCTTAAACTTCATTTTCTCAATTAGACTTGCTATTAACAACAACGATAATAAAAAAGAAGAAAAGCCTGAATATCAGGCACTAGAATTTAGCTTTCCTACTGTCAGCCAAAAAACACTTATCACTAGACTACAACACTATACCAAATTTTCTTCAGTTTGTGACTTCCATCTGACACACTGTTTAGGAGCTTTCCCCCTTCTTTGCCTGTATTATTTTTGTTTCCAGTTTTACACAAGTTTTGGGAGACAGAATCAAGTAGGAGGGAGTAGATTGAAGGAACTATAAAGGGAGGACAAAAAGAAATATCCTTTATTTAGCAAACCCCTGTGGAAATTTTGAACAAAGGATAAATTTTGACTAGGTCACAGGCTCCAGAACCCAGACTGTGGAGTACCTGACCACACCAAGCACGGCAAAAACCCAGCTCCTCTGCAAAAGGGCTTGTTACAGAAAGAGATGCAGAATTCGGGGTCCATAACCTTTTTTTCAGCTTATCAAAGTTGCTGATAAAACGCAGTAGGGAGCTGTTAATCTCAAATATTAATATAAAACATATATGAACACTGAGGGAGCTAATACATGCCTTTATATAAGGGATTGAGATTCATAAGGAAGCAGCCTGACTATGAAAAAGCACAGAGCAATACAGCAGCACAAATGTAGTGAAAGAGAATGCAACACCGTAGAAAGCACACAGTCAAATGAAAGACCTGATTGCTGTTTTTCTAGGATTTGCCTTTTAGCACAGGGTCAAGGAGCATGTCTGCACAAATGTGTGATTGCTCTCCAGGGACCAAGAGTCCAGGCGTGTTCACTCATGCTCTTTTTGCTGCAGTTAAGAAAAAGAAAGCAATCTGCTGGATTGTCTTAATAAAAAAAGGGAAATAAATTAAAAAGCACGGACCATTTTAACTAAGTCCATCATTTATATCACTAGGTATAGGAGACGTGACCAGCCAACTAGAAATAATCCAGCTGGTTGGAAGCAAGCAGCAAAATGTTCATCCCATTTCTTTTGCTACCTGCTGTATAATAAAGGGGGGGAAAAAAAAGGGGGGTAAAAAGCACACATCTAGTTCTGAAGAGTTTCATGCAAATCCTAATATCCTACTGAAGCTACAATGGTTCATTTTGGCCTGGAATTAAAGCAAAGATAATCCTTGCTGTTAGGGGGGCAGGGTGGTGGCAGCAAGATAGAGAACAATAAAAACAAAATAGACTGAAATTTCAAAACTTTTCTCTGTCATGCATGTCATATTTTGTTCTGGCTCCCAAGCCTGTCACCAGTCTTGCTGAATTCACCACCACACAGACTGTCACATCTGATTGGATCACCAAGCATCTGGTCAGTCCCATGCATCCAAGCCATGCATTTTTCCTGATGCACTGAAGTCCCTGATTAGTCATTAACACTCACCTTGTCACCCCAAGAATTCCTCAGCCGTAGTCAGGATCCAGAAACATCCTACATTGTAGCAGAGGCAGCATCTGAAAGTTGTAAGGAATTCTGTCTCTGCTACTTATCTTCCAATATAGTTGTTCTCCCATGGTGCCTTGTATGTTTCTACACCAGGTGGAGGTACTTTGACAAAAAAGCAATTACTGATTTTCTTAACTTCCTGCTGATTCTTGCTTATTAATAACAACCTTCCCCCTCTAGTTATCAATTATCACCTCCAATCTAAAAGAGAAAAAAACACTTACCAGGTCTGTTGTGGCATTGGTCAGAGCTTTAAAAAAATTTCCTAAGTTATAAAGGGTCATATGGAGCCTATTGTACAAAGAGTCGAAGTTAACTGCTATTCCCCACAACCCTGGGAATCCAAACAGCTTGATCAGAAAACCACATTTCTAGAAAGGTAGTAGGAAACAACATTTTCCACCTATTTTTCACTTTTGCCTCCTTTTTGATGAAAACAGAAAACACAATGACATTTTGTAACATGATGCTGTTTTCAATAGTTTTATATAAAAAACCTCTATACAATTGAAATATTTAATTTCATTTTGTTGAAATGAAACATGTTGAAAGAATAATTCATGCATTTTAATCCACAATTAGTGTCTTCCACTTGTAATTTTTAAGGCTAAAAAATGTTTAAAATAAAGACATTTTATTTGACATAAAGATTAAGCCTTTTTTAATGAGATTTTAGAAATGCCACAAGTAAAAATAATGAACAAATAAACCACACAAACATCTTGAGCTGAAACTTCACTGAAATCAATAACACTTGACATAAATCGATTTGGCACCAGTACATTTAATATATTTCTCATAATTGATATGATTCAGAGTATTCTTAAGCACAAACATAAACATCTATATAAATATATAGAACTACTATCTGTCTCTCAAAAATACTATTTTAGAGGGGAAAGAGTAAAACTTCAGAGAAATGGCTCCTGGTTCTATATCTGCCATTCGAATGCCACAGCTTTTAATACTCCCTCTCCAGTTACTGACACTCCATAGACACAGCCTGAAAACAGGTGAAACAATCACCATGTAACATTTCTAAAGCTTAACCAAAAAAAAGAAAAGTTTTAATAGCTTGCATTTGTTGATATATTTCCTCCCAGAGTCCAAACAGAGGACATCTGCGATAATTTGTAGTTGGGGAATCAGATTCGGAGATGTAACAACTCATAAAAGAACTCAATGAGGAAAGAGAATATGCAATTCAGGCCTTGTTTTCCTATTTTCCTCTTCTTTTACCATGAGGAAGCTTTCCCCTTTTGGGAAGTGTCAGCATACTCACAGAAATATTAGTAAATTCTTTAAAATACTTTTTTTTTTTTGGTCTAAATTGGTAATTAGTCTGCTTTCAAAGAACATAAGTGAAAGTGGTATGGTTAAAGAAGCTTTACAAATAAGAGAAGACATCTCTGTGCACTTTTATGTGATGTCTCTACACACTGTAGGACTAGAAACAGTGAGCATGGTGTAATCTAAATAAATGTTTTTCATGGTGAAGAAGAGGAAAAGGGACATTGGCATTGTCTAGCATCTGCTCACTCCATAAAGCAGCACAGAAACTCTAAGTAATAATCTCTGCTTAGATTAAGTTTGGCTATGGTCTCACACTTGTGGCATCTCCAGCTTTTCTGGGGCTTTTAAGTTCTTCTGATCAAACTAGTTGCTTGACAGTGATAAAGCTCCCTGATGAATTATTTGCATATGAGTAGGCAAAGTACTTAATGTGAAGAATAATTTTAAAAATGCAAGTAAAGAAAAAAAGAACTCTGGCCATTATGTTTTGAAGTAATTTAGAGTCTAAAAATTTTGCATACATCTCTGCTTTCTCTCAGTAGGTCAGTAATGAAGAGAAAATTCTGATCAGTGACTAAAAGGTCTCCTCTTTCCCCCCTATCCTGCCATAGTCTTCATGTCTCCCCATAGCCAGAGCTGATGAAGTAACATCACGGATTGGATTGATGACCTTCTCTCCACACAGACAGACACTGCACTCTGATCACCTGTTTCTGGAATAAATGTTCTTTGACTTGAAGCTTTGCTTTTCCAAATATTTTTCAAATTTTATTAATATGCTGCCTATTGAATTGTTGTTCAGGTTATCCTGAGGTTTAGATTTTTTTCCTGCTATACAAAATGTTTTTGCAGGAACTGTTAAACTAATGTGGGAGGTGATGAACACTTTGGAATAGCATGTTCCTGGTTTTCAGGATACTAACTTTAGAAATGACAGAGAGGAGACAAAAAAAAACAATCACCCCCTCCCATCTTTCCCCACAATAAATGTACTGAAGTGTATGTATGAAAAAACATTTCATACATATGACATGTATGAAAAAACAAGGACATCCATCTAGTTTCTCACAGGTTTTCAGAGTGTGTAGATCCCAGCATCCCTTTGTCCACACTGTTAACTGAACTGTGGATATCACTCAGGTCTCTCTCATTCTTATAACGGGGAAATAACAGGGAGATATGGCACAGACATGTCCAAGTCCACACTGCACCAACCAGAGGGATGAAGTACTCTGAGAAATGTTGACTCTTTCTTTCATTCTCAAAGTGATTAGGTAAAGAAAAGTGGAAACTCAACAGTTTCTAGTTTGAATACTACTTTAAAAAAGTTAAAACATTTCATTTGTGGCCAAGAATGATTTGTGTCTTCTTAACACTACATATTACTCTATGCAGGTCTGCTAGTTTAGATCTCTCAGTATAAGTGAAGGCCAGAACATTCTTCACAGAGAGCTGCTGTAACTGCTTTGTGTAGAAAATTGGCTCACAGGACTAAACATTGGCAAAAAGCCTGAAACAATACCTGTCCATGGATAAAATCTATTAAGCGTAAAAGAATTATAGGTGAGAGCAATGAAAGGATCAGTGCTGCAGTGTGAACTTCTTTAAGATGAATATATATGAAGCTTTCATGAGGGAGCTGAAAAACTCATATTGCAGAGAACGTGAGGAATGATAGCAATGAAACACTTTAAAGAAAATGTTTACTCAAGGGCACCACAGGATTGATGAAATGATCAAAATAAACAGGTGAAATCAGATTCTTCTCATGTTTTTCTCAAAATTGTTCTCATATCCCATGGGAAAGGATCTTCACCTTCAAGAGTTTAAGAAAAAAGAATAAAAATAAAAGGAAAATAGCAGCGCACCACTGGAAGCAGACAAAAGTTTAGAGTAAAAGATCTTTTTAAAAATTCTTAATTAATACAATGGAAGGATTCCGTTATACCAGATGATGATATCACTATATAAATAGTGAAAAATATTGTCCCTTCAAATTACCGCAGTATAACATTACTAAACACTTAGAGAAAGAGGTATGAGAGAGAATAATAAGAGTGAAGGGAACTCTTCATCCAACTTCTGTGCTTTTTAAGAGATTGGTAAATAAAATTACACAAGTCATTGCTTGGAACTGCAGGACATTCCTATCAGTGAGTGAAGCTGTTCATGTGCACACTCTGCAATGGACACCTCTACCTGCCCTCTCGGGCATCTCAAGCTAAGAGCTGTGCACTTGCAGCTCAGAATGAAAGTCTGTTTTCTAATTCTAGCCATTTGGAATTGGGGTGGGAGGTGGTGGGAGGAATTAATTGAAAACCTGAGCAAGCTGGTGACACCTATGTAAATTAATCAGAAAGACTGATGTTTAATTTACACTCAATGAAGACTTGACACTTGCGAGAGATTCCCAGTGCAATCAACAGAGAGCTTGTCCCTTTTTTCAAACTAAACTTACAGATCACCCTACCTACAGTTGTTTGGATACAGCCAGGTTGATGAACTCTTCCAAAAGATGCATTTTTCATTCAAGGATTAAAAGAACCCATAAGATATCAAATGATCTTGAAAATTGTCAAAATTAATACTGTGATTGCTGGTGCAGAAGGCTCAAGAATCACCCACCAGTGGCAATATAAGCTGCAAGTATAAATCAGACACAGGTACAATGACAGCTGATAACAAGAAATCAAAGCAGGAAAAAGAGATTTAAGTGCTGCTTTATTGCACAATTAAATTACTGAGTAATGTCAGTAACTAATTTGTAATGCAGATACCATGATGTCCAGGGAAATACAACTGCCAGAAATGTAGTACAAATTATTAATCTATATGTACCAGGAGTCTGTCTGCTGAAGAAAACTAATGAAGACTCACTTTGTGTAACAGGCTACTATTGAAATCAGTATTTCCTTGTGACTCAGCAGCTTGCAAAATATCTGGTTAATATCTTGCAAAATATCAAATCAGACAGGATAGCTCATCCAACTGGTCTTATCCACTCTTGCTGATTCATGGTGCGTCTTGGATAACTTCCTGTAAACATGTCCTCCCAAACATGGAGAAACCACTTTTCTTTGCAATATTATATGCACTTGTTGAATGATTAAAATGCCCCATGCATAATGAAATTAGTGCCAGCTACCTGATCATTCTACCAACATGACGAGGAGTGTTAACAGAAAAACAGCTAAATAAATCAAGCTGACACGTTGGCCTGCTTCTGTACTGATTTCAAAGTGATGTTGTCACACATCACTGAGTAAAAAAAGATCCAAACAAAGAACAATACACTCCTACATCAGTCAAATATTGTGACACAAACTGGAACAAGTCATAGAATTGAAAGCTAATATCAATCATGAAGACTTTCATTCTGGCCATTGCAAATACAAAGAAAAAAAAAACCCACATGATTTCTCCCAAAATGCAATTGTCATAATATGAATTTATATTTCCTGGGTTTTTAAATTGTTTTTAATCTCAATCATTTTTATGGGGAGCTTATATATATTCCCAATACCATATGTGTTGATTGATTACTTGTTTCCCTAAAATAATAATAATAATATAACAGTAATAATACAATACAGTATAATTAAATGTGCTCTATATACACAGATATACCTATATAGTGCCTATATATATAAATAAATAAATATATATATATATATGTTTATAAAGATGCATCTCCACAACTGAACCCCTGCTTTATGGATATTTTTTGTTGTCTTTAGAACTAAGATGTTCTTCAAAATACTCTTGCCTATTCCTAATCAGTCTTATAACATAACACGTATTGTACAATAATAAATAAATAAAATGTAAAATGAGGAGGATTAAGAGGCTATGCTCATACTTTGCATGAAGGCTCAGGAGTTTGAAAATATACAAGCAGATTTTTTGCCTGAGGATGTATCACACATCTCTGAAAAGAATTAGTCAAGTTTTACCTTAAAATTTGCCTAGGGACATAATAGTTAATTGAATCCATACATTAAACCATCAACAGTCTTATTATTTAGTAAATTGAGACTAAAGGTGAATAAATGTTAATATGATGAAGAAATTGGGTTTTAAAACAAGAATTGGACAAATTCATCACAGATAGTCATTATGTCTAATAATTTGTTTATAATGAAAACTTGTAAATTGTGGGATGTAATTAGAAGCACATGAAAAGGAAACACAAAAATCCAGAGAGATGAGCATTTGTTCACATCATTGGGGCACAACTACGCAGCAGAGAAGATAACAGAGGGCACCAGTGCTAGGAGGGCTTAAATGACAGAAGCAATAAGCATGAAACTTTCCAGAAATATGAACACATTTTTCATGGAAAAAAGCTGGGGAGATTATTAAACAGCAGGGTGAAGAGAGAGACTTACAGAAAGTGCTGGTGTTTACAGCAGGCTGAACATAACGGGGGGAAATGAGTCAGTCACTTGAAATGAGAGCAGTAGAGATTAAGTCAGCAGCAAGTTTGATAGATGTATCAGTGGGGCTTTGATCAAACACGAATTGAGAGTCAGCAATAAGCAGACAGATTTTGGCAACCCTGCTGGTTAAACAGTACTCACATACAAGAGTAACTGACTGCAGTCAGCGACCCTACATGTATAATATAAATGTGCATACGACCAGTGCTAAGGGACTTGTTCTTAAGGGCACTACAACCCTGTGTGCAGCCAGAATGCCTGGCTCATTCCCAGAGTAGGAGATAAATTAAGGTGGAATTTTGTGTGTTTATGTAGAGAAAACACTTTTTAATTTGGTCCTTCAATTAGAGGCATCATAGAGGTTCCATAGTGCTCAGTAACCACAGCATTGGCCCCTTTCCACTGTAAATACCTATAGGTTTATCTTTTGGATTCTCACTTGGAGCCTTACCCACAGCTGCTGGCAGTGAAGTCCCCAAGGTGTAGAGAGTCCCCCATATGAGCATTCACCCCTGTTCTTGTGTGCAGTGTAAGCATGGCAGGGTGATTCATGAGCCTTAAAGGACAAGCTTTGATGTGTTAATGCTACAATATGTATGCAAGTGAGTTCAGAAACATATACCATGCAAAATCCCTGTTAAATATCCGTGCTGGCAGAAACAGGCTCAGAGTATAGGCACTTTGCTTGTGCAGCGAGTTCCCCTAACCTCTTCTCAATATTTTTGCATCCCAATTTCATCATTTTTTATCCCCACAACTTTTGAGACTTTTTTTCAATCATAACAAAAATGTTCACTCTCTGCCTGTCAGGAAAATGTATTTTCATCCTTCTTTGGGAAAAAATACTATTTTTCTTTAAGAACATCAACAATGAAAAAAAAAACCCAGTCCTACAAATCATCTGAGACTTACAGGCACATCTCATGGACTGACTGCAATGAAATGTTTGAAGGTCACCACAGGATTAATATAGATGAATTAAAATTGGTAATAGCAATGTAAAAATGGATTGAGATACTGTAGAGCTGGGCAGGAAGATGGAGGGAAAGAATAAAGCTCTTAATTATTTTTCAGTCTGAGGAAAAAAGAAGTGCTGGCCATGATGTATAATGATATTATTTTTAGACAGGAGAGAAAATTGGTTTGTTTTAGGAGTTTAAACTGCTTATATGAAATAAATTTATGAGCATGGACAGTGTACAGACATTTCACCTGGTTTAAGGAAGAGGTGTGACTGTATTACCAAGTGTTTGGAGTGGTCTGGGACAGGGATGGGGTATCAGCCTTTCCCCATCTCTTCTTTGGGATTTGTTGGGCAGTTTTCTACAAATACGGCAGAAGCTAAAGATCTGACAGTAACACCTTTCTGAAAGGACCATAAAACCAGCCAGGACCACATGGATGTCCTTGGTGGCCCTTAGAAAAGAGACTGTCACCATGCAAATACAGCCTTCATATGGCATCAAATTCACACTGAAGCTGTGCTTTGAAACACAAATTCCAACAAAAACAGAACCATCTGGACCTAGTTCCTAGAATCAGGAGTCTTGTGGTGAATTAAATTCATTGGACTAAATCTTAGGAGACCTACTGCTGTTCAATCAGGAAAAAGAACTGGTAAGTACCAGTTCATGTGATGTTACCTGAAAATTGCATTTGATGCCTCTCATTCAGAGAGGGATTAATAGATGATGAAGTGAAAAATCCAGATGACTAGATTTTTATCTTCTTCTGCCTGGTTTTTCATATTAATGTTAGTAATCTACTGCAAAGGTTTGTATTAATCACATTTTGCTAAAAAGGTATGACGTCTTTGACTTCTAAAATAAAACCAAGACTCCTTTAATCCAAGCACTTCTTTTTAAAGTACCACATAATCTGTGAAAATAGCTGTTCTTCAAACCTCTTATTTGCAGAGTACATTTTAATTCCTAAAACTCTTCAGATCAGCCACATTTCTGTCACTGTAACCATAGAGCAGGCTTGCAGTATAACTGCTATTCCAGTGAGATGCCCCAGCCTGTATGAGGGTGCTGCTGAATCGCACTGAGAATGAATCTGTGCCATATCGTGGATAAAAGGGAGATGGAAAAAAACTGGGAACTTTTGTTGTGATCCCATAAAAAGAGTAGCTGAATCAGGAGCTGAGACAGTGTCTCAATGAAAAGACAGTCCTGGACCTTATTGTCCATGATAAATTCCACTTTTCTGGCTGCTGTTGTTGTCTGGGGCCAGGCAAGGCCCAGAGGATAACCAGCCAATCTGGGCATTTGGGAAAGGCACATCAGAGCATGAGCTACAGGAAAAGGTGAAGAACATTTCTTTTCGTAGGGAAGTTCTGTGAAGGAAAGGATTGGTCTGTTATCAGCATGGCTGTTGCTGGATTTGTTCTTGTTTTGCCAAAATGTTCATATCTTGCATTTAAGACATCTTTGCCAACCTCTCAGCCTCAGACCAACCTTGTCATAGACAAGATCATAAAAAAAAAAAAATTTCCTTTGCTGTAACAGCATTATGTCTGTGTTTCTCCCCTTTTTTTAATCCCCTGCTCCAGGTCTCTTAGGAGGGAAAACATTACATTTAATTCTGGACACCCCTGAGGGCAGACATATGATGTGTGTATCAGGGTGGTCATCCCAGGTGCTCCCTCAGCTGAATGATATACTGGGGAGTTCAGTGCATAATTTGAGCAATTCATATATGACCCTTATCTTAAAATTCTTTTTATTCATACTGGTTCCCAGAATGCCATCTGCTTTCCAAGCCGTGGGTTTGCTTTGATTACTAAATTTTTTAGCTTGATAGTGAGACACCAATTTATATTTGTGTGACTTCTTGGTTGGATTATTGACATTTTCCTTTGCTTGTCTAGTTTTAATTATGTAACCAAGCCACATTCAAGGTTTCACTCATTCTAAATTTGCCTGTTGCCACATTTCCCCAATTTTGCATGCATTGTATAGAATTCTATTAAACACTCCATTGATTTTAAAATCCCTATGTTAGCATTTAAAAGTTTATGTGCTCTAGCTTGCTGGGACTCAACAGAATTATAAGATCATGAATTTATCTTTTTATATTTTTCCCTGTTTTCATTTCAATTCAGAGTCTCTTACTATCAATCTAAATCCTTTGGATTTTTATACCTAATCTTCAGAAATCACCCTCAAAGGCTGCTGAGAAAATTGAGTCCAGATTAAGGGAGAATTTCGTTTTCTTTCCAAATACAAATGCTCATACACCAAGCTCACAAGAATGGAAGTTTTCTCAATAAAAGCAATGGAGGTGGTTGAGTTCTCTACCAAAACAGATGCCCAAATACCTTCATCACCCCACAGTGGAAACAAGTGCTACTGAAAGAGATCTCAGTAGTTATAAATCACCATGTCCATTATGTTAAAACTGACAGCCAGGTTCTTTTGCACCATATCCACAAAGGAGCAGATTTTGGGTGTGTAAAGAATGGGACACCCCAAGCTTTGTGTCCCACGACACACCCAGTCCCTCTGCATGATGTCTCAGGTAACAAACATGCGGAACAGAATTGGCACCATGAGCAAATGGTGAGATGACACAATTGGCACCAAGCATCCCTCCTCTGATGAGCTCTTTAGGGCAGCACACTCCTCAGTCACAGCTTTAAATGGTGGTGTTTGGCTTTCTCCATGACCTGCCAATTTCCCATTTCTTTTCCATTCTCACTCCCTGAGAGTAATGCTTGGGGTTCTACAGGCTGGTAGAAAAGAAATTTCAACTCTATTCTGAGTGCATTCAGCATGTACTCTGTGTTGGCTGAAACAGTGCCCCAGGTCTTCAGGAATAAAACTGCATTGGTGATGTGTCCAAACCAAAGATGAAAAACAGGAGAGTGATTAGGAGAATGTATGATTGCTTTTCTGTTCCTTCTTAGTGCCAGTGCCCAGTGTCACACTGATGTTATTGGTGTGATGCAAGAAGCAAAATTAGTCTAAAGATTTCAAGATAAGCAAGGAAGTATATACAAGCTGGAAATGAATATGACAAGAGAACAATTCGTCATGCAGAAAAAATATCCTAAATGGTTCAGCTAAGAAGAAACACTTAGAAAAAGACCAGTTGTCTCAAGAGCCAGGGTGTGAAGGGAATAACAGGGTAAGGAAAAAAAAAGCAAAGATATTGAGAGAGAGTTTCCAGCTTATAAATAAAAAATATGGACATTTGCTTAAAGTTAATACCAGATGTGCAGAGGTTGGAGGCAAAGCATTAAAAAGATAGTGAATAATGTGTGAAAATGCTTATTCTGAATTATATAAAGCATGTGTGGGAGCAATTCTATAAATTCTCAGGTCCAAGTAGGAGGAGATTTCATTGAGACTCAAAACTCCAAACCCAATCAAATTAGGAGCGCCATGGAAAGAAGAGACTGAAGAGATGCTACTTTTACAAAGGTGAGTATATCACATAATTCTGTACAGTTGCCATGGGGAGGGATGAATAAGTGGATACTATATCAGTAAATTAAGCCAATTTTGGGCATGTATTAGTCATAGGAGTCTCAGGGATGGATACATTGCAGCATCAAATGTGTAAGCACACAGTTCTGAAGACTTCCATGTCAAAAGGTAAAACAGCAGGTGATAGGATTCAGGCTAACAAAAAGTACTGGCTGTTTTGGCACAAAGGGTATGTGAATAATCCATCATCAAACAGCCATCACATACTGTCTACCACCTACCACACCTGGATTTCTAAAAAAGGGTTTTCTCTTGTTAAACAAGAAAAATAAAAATGAAACAAAAGAAAAATCCAAACAGATGAGGAAGGGACAAGATGGGAGTAAGAGAGGGAGTTAAAATTTTAGTCTAACGAAAAAATGAAAATCATTATTTTCTTTCTAGATTTTTAATAATGAAAAACAAAACAAAATGCAATAATTGCTTTCATTAAAAAATAGTCATCAAATTTATTTCAGTATTTCAAAGCAAAGTGAGGTGTACTGTTGCACTTGGAAGGTGTTCAATAGAAAATTTCCAACAGCTAGATATCCAAATTATTTTTCATATAAAAATATTTTTGCTAAAGATGATATTTATTAATCATTTATTGTTCTAAAAAGAAAGTTTTTTAAATTGGGATACTACACCCTCAAATTTTGGCAATTAAAAAGGACAGCCTGATGTCTATATACAAACACTGGTTTCAGGAAGTCTATTGTGCAACATAATATAAAAACAAATGGCATTTTTGATGCATTTCAAAGTAGAGAAGGAAGTGATATGCTAAGAACTGAGACACAGGCCACCAAGGCACAAGTGAATGGCATAGATGAAGTTGCACACTGTGAAGGTTTAGGCAGCATAGAGGTTTGCTGAGTTCCAGCATCTAACTTGTGGGCTATACATTCTGTAAACTATGAATGAAATATTTCATAGGAGGTAGTGATTAGAAATTATGGGTTTAGAAGTTAATTTTATTTCATTAATTGGAAACTTGAATTTAAAAAATCATTTTACCTTAAAAACTGATGCTGACAAGAGAGTCTTAAACGATAAAGCTTGTCCCCTTCATCTATAAGAAGCAAAATAGTTCACAAAGATTGGAATGAAATCTCAAAAAAATGGAACAAGATAATCAGAAGTACATAATTCTCGCAGGAAGAGTTTTCTGCTCAATTCTTGAAAACATCCCAGTATTAAAGGAACTATGAAATTAACATGCTGTTTCATGTCTCCTCATCAGTGGCTGTAAAATTCAGTAAAAGACCTTGTTCCTACAGATCACATTTTCAAGGCAAAAAGAAAAGCACTGCAAATCTTATTTCTAGTGTTACCATGAACCAGTTTTAAGGCTCTGACTGTGCTAGTAGTACAGTTAATAATTATTAGACCATCTCTGAAGATCTGGGTGGTTTTTTTGACAGGTTCCCTTCTGCTCTTTCTATTTTTAATAGAAAAATATTGTATTCCAGTTAGTAAAGCAGTGTTTCAGAAAGACAAATAGCTCCTTCCATGGATTTCTCCAAAACACACCTTCAGGAGACCCTGAGGATCCCTGCTCTTAGCACACATTCTCTGGATTCCCAACAGAGTTACCTGCCAAACCATGACATCCTGAAGCTGTAAACTAAAAATAGCCCTAAGAGTATTATTCCATAATTTTGGACACCAAGTAGGGTAAACAGAGGGGGAGAGGTCGTTGCTCTCCTCAGTCAGTGCCTCATTTTGGCAGCCTACCAATAAATCCTACAGGACATTTCATCATGCCAAAACCTACCATGGTACCAAAACCAGGATAATGCCTTCCTTCTATAACTGCAGGAAGCCCACCAGCAGCACAACAGCTCAGCTACCAGCCATACACATTCATCAGAACAGAAATTACCCCGGATTTGGAAAGTGCAGTAGGATTTCACCATACAAAAGCCCACAAAGACAGAACTATTGCAGAATACTTCAAGATTTTCCTGTTCCACAAAGCAGATAAACACATCTCTAAATCAAAATAGTTCCTTGCAGTGGGTGAGGTGGTTGGGAGACTTCTGAGCTTTTCTGCTCAAGGCACCACTGCTAGAAGATTTGGGTGGGTATCATACCTAGTTTGTTGAAAAGGCAAATATAGCTCTTAATGTCACTAACTTCTGCATCTTCTGCCTCTGATGGTGAAGTTATGGGATGGATGTGTTCGTCCCTCAAAATTTTGAAAGCTGATAATATGCTCAGCAGAAGATTGTAAAGCGTTCAATAAAAACCTCATGTTCATGGCTACCAAAGTTCCAAGAGCCATAAGATAGATTTATTAAGGACAGCTTCATTGTCTAATTACTACACCCAATAATTTTACATCTTCAATAGTCAGGAACAATCAAGTTCTTTTCAGGTTTCCCCCCCACCTGATGTCTCCAGCACTGCCAAAACCTATGGTGCACATTCAAAGCTTATTTATTTATGCATATGGCTTGCATGTCTCAAGGCTAGATGCATAAATTTTTAGGAGCTGACATGCTCTTCAGGGAAAAAAGTTCCCCTTCTGAATTATTCTATTCACTCTTCAGCTATCCACTGCTACCCCTTGTTTATCTGCTCGTTACTGTGACTGGAAATGAGTTTGTCAGAAGAAATATAATTTAAAGAGTGAGAACATGAATATAGAGGGCATCTTGATAACTCAGCAAATATGCAAGCTTTTTTTTTAACCCAGAGATAAACCTTTTTCTCCTAGCTTTCTTTTAAAAAGGGACATTATTCAAAACTTATGTGGAAAAAACCCATCAGAATAAATTTTACACAAATGCTCTGTAAGCTGCTTTGCCTTGCTGTACACGGGCTTTGCCTTCTATGTAAAGAAAAAAAGATCATCAGGGTGATCACTGTGAAAAGGCTGGGTATTTTACACTTTTAACCTGAAGTGGGAGTGAAATAATTCATTATTTGGGAAAATGTCTAAGTCCCATCACAAATTCTAACAAATCAAAACCTTTGCAAATCTCCATTGATCTTAGTGTGCATATCTTTGGTGGAGAAGGGGGAATGACACAGAAGATCACGCTCTGCCTTAAATCATGCTGAATTGCACCCAGTAACAGATGGCAGTGTGTTTAATCTGTTCATGGCACCCAACCCCATTAAGCAGTCAGAGCCACCATGTCCTTCCTCAGATGAAATTTGCAAGGGGTCTTCAGACAGAACCCAAAAAATCACCTCTCCTCAATTTTCTGATTGACATATTAGGAAAGAAGACACATTGTCTTGCTCCTGGCTTGCATTATGTTTCTGCAGCTCTTGTCCCTGTCTAGATCAGCTTGGCCATTTGGTAAAACCAGGAGATTCCCATGTAAGGTTCAGCGCAAATATGCTGATTGTTTCCGTTCTATTTCACAGCAATTCCTGGGCGCCTGCATTCCAATGACTCATTCCTTTGCAAAAGCTTTGTTACCTTCATGTTAAGTGGATTACACGTGTCAGCAGCATGTCTGCTGACACTATCCTTGGGCTATCAGCCAAGAAATTGATAGTCTTTCTAACTGGTTTAATTCCCTTTCCCATAACCACTTGTGTCGCAAGAGGGAAGGTATGGATGGATACCATGGAAAAATACGTTTTGCAGTTTAAAAGTTTGCAGTGACCTGTGTCTGAAGCTGCTAGAGACCAGACCTATTCTTAGTACAGATAACTCCAAATCTGTCAAGTAGAGACATCCTCATCTCTAAACCAAGTGATCTAAGATATGGTACTGGCTGAGATGGGCTCACTTCCACACCTGACTAGTAATTTCTGCTTTCCAGAAATTTACAATTTACAAATACAAAGCAGAATAGCTTCAAAAAAGGGCTGATGGCCCTGACTCTGTCAGCCTGAGTTGAATTTAAGTGCACGAAGTCTGTCTGGGGTTTTTTTGGCCTTTGTGTTTGCTTATCTTTCTGCATTTCTGCTGCCAATTTCACGCCTGACCAGACAAAATCACAGAAGTTTTTTGTTGCAAGGTAAGGCAAGTCAGTAAACAGACAAGTTAAGAGGAAAACACGCTCTAAATGATACTTTCTTTTCCTCTGGCTTCATTATCTCAGTGCTGCCCTCAGCTCCCAGACTGTGCTGACTGTGATGTTGCTTGTCTCACAAATAGATTGTAAAATCCTTTAGGCTAGGGCCTTCCTTTCCCTCATTTTCTAAAACCTTTAGCTAGACCAGCAGCACTACATAAAAGCAACAAAATAATGATGATTATGGATGATAATAATGACTTAAAATTCATATCCTCTGAAGACACAAGACATGGAGATATTCACAGCTTCCCAATTTGACTCAGAAGGGATGAGAAGAAGAGGTAGCAATACAGAAAAACCAGGCAGAGAGTCAAGAATGGGGAAAGAGCAACAATAACAACAAAAGGAAAAACAAAGATGAGTTCAAGGAATCCCTGGAGAACTCCAGCTTTTGAAGTCCCCTGCATGCACTCGCAGTGAGGAGCCCATGACAGCTGCTGCCGTGTGTGTGATACCCTCCCGGCTCCAGTTCTGTCATTCACCAAGCTCTGCTGTCATCAGCCAGCCCAGAAATAGAGCGTGTGTTACCCCAGGTCCCATCTCCGTTCCTCTCAAAGTCAAAGCCTATTCGTAGATCAGAGCTGTTTCAAATACAATATGAAGAAACAGACACACTGTCAAAGTAGGATTCTGGGCTTTTCTCCTTGCTTTGCTGATGTTGTAGGAATTTGGCTTCAGATGAAAAACATTTTTAGTTAAGAAAATGAAGAAAAAATTCAACTTAAAGTGCAGATTCTGCAACTTGGAGATATTAAGTGAAATATTTTATTCTTAATAAGTTTGTCAGGTTTTAAAAAGGAAAAAAAATCTGTAGAAATGAAAAATTCCACCATAAGATTTTGTAAATGTCTTTGTGTCTTGTCTGTATTGTTGGACTGACTGTTAATGGATAAAGAATTATATTTTCACTGTAGTTATTTTTCTCATCTTCTCACATCTCAGTGGTTGGTTTCTATTTTATACAGGAATGTGGTAAGAGTTTTTGGACTCTTTATTGCCTGTACAGATGTGCTCCTCCTCCTTCCTCTTCCATTCCACCTTTAAAGTCCAAACAGTGATCAAAAAAAAGAGGGAAGAGATTGCTGGAGTGAGTTTTTTGTTTCTTCTGCTTTTCCCCCAAAACCAGGAATTGTCCTGTAAGTCATAAATACCTGCCAGAAGGCAAATGTTAGGTTTGCATACCTTGAAGACAAAAGGTGTGTCCTCTTTTCCATCCATCAATGAATTTCTGAGCCAGCAACCACCAGCACTGACATTCCTGTAAATGTTTTATTGGTACCTAAATGCTCACCATAGTTGAGATTCTCCTTTTATTATTTCATAAGAAAGCTATTTCACATTTAACAATCACACATGCCCAGAAATTCTCAATTTAAGGGAACAATTGCCTGTCCAGTACATTTAGAATACCAAAATTAGAGATTTGGGAGTTACAAACAAAATCCAAACAGTGTAATTCCTGCTACAAGTTCTGAAAAATATCCTCTCTAAACCCAAGATATTTTCATTGCATTAAAAATGTTAGCAGAGCTCTAGTATTTTAAGACTTTAGTTTGTAGGTTGTTAAGAAATATGCCTACCTATATAAGCAAACCCAGTAGTATAAATCAAGCAAGTGCAACATTAACCAAACTGGGAACTTATACTGAGCATTGAACACATAGGAAAGGACAATTTCCAGGCAAAACAAATAACTCTTCTAAATATTTTTCTGTGTATAACCAAAGAATCATGAGGTTAATAAAAATCCAACACAGTATCTACAGGGCTTATGTCCCCAGAAAAATACGTCTCACAGAGTCTAATTTCTTTTGTTATTACAAAAGCAGTTGTTATTAAACAATTGCAATCTGATTTTATGTTTTCAAGAGGAGTACTTATGTGCAAAGATAGTGTGCTGCAGAACTCTTGTTAGCTTTGCTGAATTGTGCATGCATAATACGTAATTGCTGGAAGAGAAACAGAACTGCTAAACCAAACAGGTAGGAAAGAGATGGAAAGGGAAGGGAGGGAGAAAAAAGACTAAGGTGTCCTTAAAGCTATATCAAAAGCCTGTACATATATATATATAAACATGTAATGCTCTTGGCTGTAACAAAGTTTTGGGTTGCTAAAGGCAGATTTAGGGGAAAAAAAAAACTTCTAGTAAAATATCCACCTTCTCCTCTTAGAAGAAAACAAATTCTGATATCCCACATTATGCTTCTGGTTTTTTATCCAGTATTCGCAGAGATAGTCTAGAAAATTTGTCAGAGTGAAGATCTTTTGATTTGTTGGATTTGTGTTTCTTTTACTCCCAAGTTCTTTATTCACCTTAATTTTCTGCCCAGGATTCTAATTTCTACTTCCCAATTAGGGCAGAGACTCCTGCAAAGGAAATGCTCATGAGAGACAGGATAATATCCTTCCCATCCAAAACTTTACTTACTTTTTTTTTCCCTATTTTTTTTCTATCCAGACTCCTACAAATTCTTGAACAGCACACAGTTCTTCTCTAACGTTCCTACGTTAATCAGTCTGTACTGCCGTAGAGCTACCAATCTACCAGTCTTGTGCTCTGTACTGTTCTTTCCACCCTTTTCTGAATGGCAAAGGAAACACTGGTGCATCAGATAACCTTGAGAAAATTCTGCCCCACAAAGAGAGAAACAGACACATGATATAATGGGAAGTAATTAAGACACATTGGAAAAATATATTTCACCCTCTCCCATTGAGACTAAGGAACTCACTATAGACAGACAGACATGAGACCCTGCTTATTCTGGAATGGATTGCTATTTTTCCATTAAAATAGTTCTTTTTTTGTTAAGTCTATGCCATAATTTTAAATGGAAAAGGAAAAACATTTAGTCTTCCCCTTCTAAGATGACTGATTTTGCTAGTTTGAGAACTTTGTTTACCATTGTCTCCCTTCATGGACTCTAAGGGAGAATGTGAGATTTTCCCTCATAGGCTTTGGTTGGAAAAGTTTGGTCACTAAACAACTTCTTACCAGGCAATTGCAAAATACCTCTATTTTTTTTCTTCTTTTTTTCTTTTTTTTCTTTTTTTTTAGCATGCTGAAGAGCAAGGATAAATCAGAAGAGAAGAACAATACTAGAAAGGTATAAAGTGACTTTCAGAAATTTCTTCTAAGACTGGAAATAAATTCTTGACTGTGGGATTCAGAAAGCTCAATCTGCTTAACTAATCAGAAAAGAAGAGTGAAAGACAACTTGGTTGAAATATGTATGTTCAAAGAGAGGAGGTATGGTGCATAAAAAACCCTTTAATCTTTTGGTGAAAGGCGTAACCAGAGTCTGGAAACCGAATCACACATGTAAGACTGAGAAATTTGCTACACGCATGCTTGACACAGAGATTGACTGAGAAACTCTTGAGGAAAGCCTTCATCACGTCTTCAGAGCCAGGATTTGATGCCTCCTCAACCAAATCTTCCTTTATGCTCTGAAATTGTCTGTTACAAGGGTGAAATTTAATATCCTGTTATACAAGAACCCAGAGATATACATCTCAGTCCCTTCTAGCCTAGACAAATCGGGGACTCATTTCAGAGAGGAGTAAACTAAGCATTGGAAAATACAATTTCATCCTCCATTATCAATCCTGTAGATCAGGATAGCTGATAGTGTAAAGATCACTTCCATGGCTCAAGGACTTGGCATGGCAAGAAAATGGCTGAAAACACAGCAATTCTACACGTGTTTATCACTTTCCTTTTCTTGAACTCCCAGGATATAATGAACCTAAGGCATCATTTAATGATTATTTTTAAATTATTGATGGTGATAATGTTTTATAACTATAGTACCCTCTCATGATTTTAGACAGAAAGTTGCATTGAAAATTAGATGGTAAAATTTGCAAGCTATAAATATAAGGTACTACTGATTTCCACAAAAGACAGAAAATCACTAAGAAGCAATGTACTTATGCATGTATATAATTTGACTACATATGTGATGGAAGGGAGCAGCTGTTGGAAAACACACACTGGAAAAAATTATGGGACGTTCACTTCATGAAAAGAAGAGAATAACTTGTGATTATATAAATCATTTTTAAATGATTATTTAAATCATTATTATATAAAATAACAGCTGAAAATGCTGAAAATGCGGCTAGAGAATGGAGACACAAATTGGAGAAATCTGTTATTAAGAAATAAGCTGAGAATTTCCAGGCTTCTTTTTTTCCACAGAATACAGAGATGAAGAAGAATCTAAATTATTTAGACTGCCTCCAGGCTATGTTTGGGGACCACTATTTTAAAAAGCTTGGGTTTGTGCTCTGGGATTTTATTGAAAGGACAAAATAAAACCCAGCTCTCTAGATGGTAGCTTATTAGCTGCAGCCCAGGATCTGGGTCTGATGATTTATTAGGGAGCACTATGAAAATGCTGGAGACCTGCCATGGGTTTACAATGCAATGTGGAGTTAGGGAAGCAATGTACTGCACCCACATCCCTCCCTCTGGGTTCTATCTAACCAAAAGCTAATATAAAGCTTTGTGGTAAAAAAATGCTGGGGCTGCAGGGAAAGTGACATGGAGGAGGGCAGCATTCCAGAGGGCCAAATTAATTTCCCTAGGGAAACCCTGCTTGTAAAATCCCATAAACAAAATGACACTTTTCATTGCTAAACCTCTTTGATTGCTAACAGCAAACACATGCCTTATTTTGGCATAAAGCTCTGCATCATCAAATTAAATAATGTTGGCTTGTTGTTTTGTTTTTGGGGGTTTTTTTCCCCTAACAATCTGTCTCACACATTCCTTGGCTGCCTTTAAAAGTCACTTGTAAAGTTTCACACTTGCATGCTGCAAACAGCGAACAGCGGAGCTGGAAAGCTCAGTGTCTCCAAGGATCAACAAGCTTTGAGTCATTGTGGTTCAAATGGAGTGAAACAAGTCCAGCAAGTGACAACTGCCATCTCATGGTGACTGCACGGAATGAAAGGGATGGTCTCCAGATGATCCCTGATGGCTGAGTGGGAGCATCACCTGGAGGCCTGATGACATTACACAACGCTTAAACTTGAAGATACCAGGGATTCTGTAAAAGAAATTACAGGTGAAATGCCATGAGGTCACTACTGTTGTGACAACAAAACAGCTCTAATACCAGAGTGTTCCTCAGTGCCAGCACACAGCTATCTTTAAAGGTGCATAGTAATGCCAGCTGAAACAGTGTATCAGGGTTGGGTTGACAAAGCCCAAATCTGTACTGAAAACCAGATTTATAGGGGATAAAGCACAAAATAGGCACGCTGCCAGGGTAAGGTCCTACAGCCAAGAACTGATTGGCTAAAATAATTCTAAAAGAAAAGGTGTTAGTGTGCAAGGCACTGTTGGGAGTCAGCAGTTTCCAGGAAGAGAACAGGATTTGAAGAATTTCCTCAAACTAAAAGAAAAATGTAAAAAAATCCTAATAATTTCAGACAACTACTCAGAATAAGATGTTTACACTTAGGACAACTTTAATCTCCACATTCTTCTGTGGATGTTATGAGAAACATATTCCTGATACCTCCAGGCACAAATTACCTCAGTATGCTCCAAGAAAAGGTGAAATATCCTGCACTTCACTAGGCTCCCTGTGGAAAGGGAACCAACCTGGAAACACAGAGGTTTCATTTGGAGCAGAATTTTGATTTTTAGAGAGTATTATGAGTAATTCTTAACTGATCAGAACTAAGCTATAGCTTTAGATCAACATGGGAAATCAAGCACCTCTCTGTCAGCACAAACTGTGTCTCTTTCCCTGCTTGCCTTGAAGAGCAGTGAGTGTGTCAGCCTGTTCTGTGTAGCCTCTGTTCAGGCACTGAGTGCCATCACCGAGTTCAGTTCAAACTCAGCACCATCCCCTCTGCCACAGTGATCCAACTACCAGTGGTGTCTGCCACACAAATCCATTCATATTATAAACCTCATTGCCTGATACGCATCTGCAGTGTTCAAAAAGACACATGTACAGTTCACTTCATGTATTTTTAGTAGGCTTTCTTGTACCTCCTCAATTTAAAAAGGAAGAAGAAAAAACTGATAATAGAAGCTGAACAGAAGTAGATGTTGGTATTATTATGTGGACACAAATTACATTGAATGCTCTTTCCAATATCAAGCACTAATTATTCCCACCACCTTATCTAGAAATAATTAGTGAGCATCCTCCTGAGAATAGCAACCCTAATGCTTCTTTTTGCTACATTAAAATTACTCAGGCTTTACATCAGCGTAACTACACAAAGGATTACCATCATTGCCTACAGTTTTAAAACTCCTCTAGCCTGCAGAGTTCGCACAGTTTTTCAATGCAAGATATCCGGAACTGATTTCCTTGGGAATTACAGAGCATAAAAACTGAAGACAAATATACACTTAGAAGTAAGCCCAAGATTACATGTTTGTACTGATAACAGAGAAGTAATAAAAAGAAGCAAATACTTAGCTTAAACTTTGAGCATATGGAACAAGCATGCATGTGGAGAGGGAACTCAATTATTTAGGGAAATGGTGTTTTCAAAGTAGCAAGCCTTTCCTTTTCATGCCCTGATGTTTTTCCCCTGTTACTTGTCTCTCTGGTTCATTTTCAGCCCCCACCTGCTCCTGGAGCAGCAGACAGACCTAGTCATGCTAGGCTTCAGGGTCAGCCTAGCAAGCCAGGAAGCCTTGGTCCTTTCCCTGCTGCAGCTGGCTGCTTCTGCAGGCAATAGGTCTTCCCTAGTGCTGAACACGAGGAGCTGATTTTACCAGCCTTACTCAGCTTTATCTTAGAAAAATGCACTTACCAAGAAAATACACTCAAATACATGAAAAACCAGCAAAACAACCCAATCTTAAAGGGAGAACTATGAAAATTCTGCCACTTCTGATCCTTGAGGCACTTATCTTCATACATTTTAAATGTCTCTGATGATTTCTGTGCCCATTTTTAGCACTGCCAGGAACTGGCAGAGTATTTAAGATGAGGAGCCACAAAGTTAAACTTTTAGATAAAACATAAGCTGCCATCTTCACTTCTCATTCAGCTAAATGGCCTTTGGGAACCAACACAGTTCTTAGGTAAGCAGTTCTCTGGTCTGATGTGGAAGAGAGAGGAGACAGCAGTGGTGCCTCTCCAGCCATTATCCTGGGGCTACAGTTGCTGTGTGGAGCAGAGGAGCCCTAACCCTAATTTGTCCTTCCCTTGCATGGGTTTGAACCCCACTCCCTGAATGCATGCTCTAACTACTAGCCTAAAATGTATTTCATCTGAGAGTTTTCTTGCCCACAGCTATCAAAGTAATCTTGATTTGCTGGAAAATATGGAAATGCTAATGAGTAGAAGAAGGTGGTTTTTGGGTTTTTTTTACATTAAACTGGAGATAAAACAATATCTCACCTTTAAATTCCACTTGACTGGTCTGGGAAGGTTGGCACCAGCAATTTACTAGTCTCAACAGTGAGCTCTGAAGTCTGGACAAACTATTTCTGGATTTCCATTCAAGCAGTGTGACAACCTTGCCTCAATTATACTCATTCACATTTGTATCTGAACATAAAAAATTAATACCCTACCCTTCCACAGCACATATGTCAAATCCACAAATTTCTACTTTCTGTAGCAAGTCATATATCTACCTGTCCCAGAGCATCCTTCTCCAGGGCATGTCAAGACCTGACCTCTCTCCATTTTTCAGTAGGAAGTGGTTTGCAGACACTCGTCAAGTCAATTTGCTGTATCTGGGTCCAAACCTCCCAAATTGTTAACCATTTTTGGGTAACCTTATTGCTAAACTTTGTCTTATCTTTCATTACAGCAAGGAAATAAATTTAGCAAATGTAAAATAGGGTCTCCAACGGCTAGATTGCCTCAGTCTTAGGAAAGGAAATATAACAGATCTGCTTAGGTCATGAGAACGTGCCTGGACTCTTCCCTTCCTAATTCTCCCCTCCTGTCCAAACTGCTAAGCACAATTTCATGTCAGTCTCAAAGGACATGGTGGCAGGAGAGGTCAAATAACTTCTCTCAATCAGAAAGCAAGAAACTAAGGGACAGAAAAAGGTGCATGGAACGGGCTCTTTTTGGCAGACCTTCTGCAGCTGGATAAATACCAGGGAACAAAATACAGCCATCTTGTTGGTGGAGAGGGAGATGGCAAACACAGGCACCCTGCCATTTCTGGGATATATACTTTATACCAAGACATCTTTTTGAAGTATGAGGCAGCAAACTACAGTTTGTTCGACATTGTCAGTAAATGATTGTCAGTAAATCTAGGTCTAATTCATGGAAACTGAGCCAGCTGGGAGCTTTTTGGAGACACGCGTTGCATTATCAGTGCTATTTGTAGAACTGGGTAATTTAGGCAGATTTGTGAATCCAGACCTTGTGATTTCCTTCCTTCACTCATTATTCATACAACATTTCTTGACATTTCAAAATGAATAGAAGAAAAGGTTTTGTCTCAATTTTGTTTTCAAATAGTAGAGTCAAAAACACCCATAAAGTGATTGAAACAGGATGTTTTAGAGACACTGAAACAAGCCTTTTGTGTGTTTGTTTCAGACTGAACATTTTAAAAATCTTTAGTCATGACAGGAAAATTATTTGAGCACTCAGAGATTTTGAGATGGGAAGGCATTTCCTCTCCTAGTGAGTTGACTGTTCAGAATACGACAGCTATTTTATAATTTTCCATTGCACTCCTTCCACACCCAAATTCAAATACATAGAATCAGCCTCAAATCTTTCCTAAACATCCATTTTGTACAACATATCTAATGTAAAAAGTACCTGGGAAGACAGTGAATTGACTTTAATTATCAAGCCAAATGAAGAACATCACAAATTCCTTTTGCTGGTTCCACCAGTTGCCATCATACACCCCACTTAAACCCCAGTACACTCTGCAGCCACAGCAGCTCTAGAAGCACTGACAGTCTAGATTTTTTTCTTCTTTCCAGTCCCATCACATTTTTGATGCTGTTTCCCCTTTCACTCTCTGTCAGCTTCCCGACAAGGGAATGAAAGGCACAAAATATCCCCAAGAACATAAACAAAAAAGTGAAAACTCAGGACCTCATCCCAGCAGGCAACAGAACATGAGATTTGCTGCTGAACTGGCAGAAGTTTTCAGTCCTAAAAGCTCCAGTTAAACTCAAGAGCGAAGTTTTTAACTGGCCTTTCTCCCCTTCAACTTTCATTTCTCAGCAAACTTCACCTGCACTTTAAGAGCTAAACCAGAGCAATTAGCTTTTAGCCCTATCTTTTATAGCTAATTGCCCTTAAGGCAACTGCAAGGATTCCCAGGTGTCAGCTTTCTGTGGTGTTTATGCAAGTCCCAGGAGAGAGCAAGCAAAGACACTAAAATAGAAAAGTTCTTCAGCATACATACACAGGGAAAAGGAGCTTAAAAAGGCAACAAGGCATGTTCATTAATTTTCTATGTATATCACGTTTACTCACTGAATTATACAATGTGATAGCATTACAAGCAGAAAAAGCTTCTTAAATTCAAGGATTAAAAAAACTTCTCCAATTTCTTCAACCCTACAATGACACCTAATTGGCACTTGAAATCCTTTAGCCACCAATTTAATTATATGTCTAATGCCCTTAAGAGTGTTCTTTTCTTTTTTTTTATTTTAACTGTTTTGGTTTTTTTTCTTTTGACATTCATCTAAGAAGACTATGTGGGGGTTTTTTTGTCTGAAACAGAAGTCACCACACTTAAAAGAAAATCATTTTCTGCTGCCTGGAAGATGAACGTTTCCCATCAAATCACTGTAGGTGAACTCACCTCCATATGCCAGCAGGACATGGCCACAGATGTGGTTTTCTGCCGACATTTCTATCTGTTGGTTTGGTTTTTAGGTCCCTCCAGTGGTGTCTCAGTGGAGGGTGGTGCTGTGGACTCCATGCCTTCCCAAAGGAGGAATAGCTGAACTTCCTGAACCCACACTCTGCTGCTGCTGTCAGTCTGTAACTTCCAGCATATGTAAGAACATGTCCCTGTCAAGTTTTCACCAAGAACAAAAGTCATATTTCCCAGTCTGAGGAACTTCAGAATTCTGCAGGGCTACAGACACTGACTGAAATAGCATTTGTTTTTAGAAGCTAAGCTGACTGGGAAGTCCAACAAGAGATGACTTGGAAACCCCTGATATTACAGAAATAGTCAAAGGTGTCAGACTTGTAAGCACCCCAAAATTTGGGGCTTACTACCATCATCCCAACAACTGCTTTGAAGTTTCCTCACTGATCCTGGTTACCAGGGCACACCTCCATGATTCTGCCATCAGTTTGAAAATCAGACTTTTCATTTTAATGAATCTGGATGATATCTGACCTACAGTAAGACATCTTTCTAGAGGCAATCATGTTTGTCAATAGCTTCCATGGCTATACACAGAGCAAACAGCCCTTTATGTATGATGTGAAGGCTTCTATTTCCATGGAGGAAAACATAAGGAACAGAAATGTAACAAATGTAAGAAAAAAATGTAACAAAAAATATTTGAGCGTTTGTGCCACTGTAAGTATTTGTGTGTGCTCAGTGACTTGTTTCAGATTAATTAGCAATCTTTGAGTGGTCCTGCTAAGCAGGTGGCAAACTAGAATGCATTGTTTTGCTTTGGTGCCCATATTTCACAGTGCACAGTTAATGCCTTTTTATTTGTATTTTTTTTTTTTTTGCTCCCTTGTTTTGTTTTATAAGTGTTCAGAGTATTGCACAGCATTATGGTACACTATCATTTTTCAAGCCATTAAATGTTAACTTCATTTTCTTGTGTGAATTATGCTTTGCTCTTTTAGTTTTGTAATGAAAAATAAGTACAGGTTATGCAAGCAATAACCCCTGTGTAAGCAGCAGCTATCTTTTTAAACGGTTTATTATGCCACAGTCTGGTACTCCATTAAATATAGATTACAGACTGTTGAATAAATGAATATCAACTAAGCAGCCCCATCCTTCTGTACATATCAATGCAAATAATGAATCATGGCACCTCATGAAAATGTATAACCCAGAAGAGTGGGTCAAGAAGTAATTACACATTTGTCTTATCTCATGCTTCTTGCTCTCAAATCAGGAAAATACATTTGTGATGGTTAGGGGACACTAAGAAAGCTCTTGCAACCTGTTTTTCCTGGAAGGTGAAAAAGTATTCTTTCTCACAGTTTTATGTAAATGTGTTTAGATCTCCAAGTATGTATCTTATAGTACCATTTGGAAAAGATGCTTTCGTAGTTAAGAACCTAAATGAAAAATGCAGGTTCATATTCATATCTCATCTCTTCCTCAGACCTCCTGTGTTACAAATAAGAGTAACTGAATGGCTCAGTTTGGGAAATGTAGGTAATTATCAAAATAAATGGGCCAGTATATGCATTGAGGTTATACCATATATTGTGTACAAAATCTAAGTAATTATTTACATACTTGGAGAAAATGGACGTCAAATCAGGACAGAAAACATGATTATGGTACACTTTAGAAACAGTAATCATTAAAACTGATATTGATTAGAGATAACTGAAACTAAAATGTAGAGACTGAAATTTGAATTATGCTGCTTAAAGCCAAAGTAGACTAACCTGTTGCATATGGAACAGATTAAGAATGGAATGAACTAATCATTAGGTTATTAAAATAATACCACTAACGTGAGTTGTTTAACAGAAAGTTATCTTTAGCAGCTCAGGAGGAATTATCTGCTGATCCCAGCTTGAATAAATGGACTCTGAGAAGAGACTATATCAGTGGAGGGAAAAAAATAAGCCAAACAATTAACTTGTTTAAATACCTTGTGCTGATATTTTCCAAGGCAAGTTTTTCATTGTTGACAACCATCACAGTTCCTCTGATTTTAGTGTGGACATGCTTATTTACCCTGCTTGTGAAAACATATTTAGAATCATAGAATCTCCTCAGCTGGGAGGGACCCACAAGGATCATTGAATCCAACTCCCAGCCCTGCACAGGGCACCCCAGGAGTCACACCATGTGCCAGGCAGTGTTGTCCAAATGCTTCTTGAACTCTGTCAGGCTGGTGCTGTGCCCACTTCCCTGGGGAGCTGTTCCAGTGCTCAGCCACCCCCTGGGTGAAGAACCTTTTCCTAATATCCAGTCCAAACCTCCTCTGACTCAGCTTCATGCCATTCCCTCATGTCTTATAGGTGATCCCCAGAGATCAGTGCCTGGCCCCCCACTTCCCCTCATAGAAGATATTAATAATAATGAGATCTGCTTGTTAAATGAGTTTCATATTAATGTTGAAAATCTACTAGAAGTCACATTTTTCCAGGAATTTCTACTGGTTTTTTCTAGAAACCTGGTAGAAAATAAGTTCAGCTTTCTGATATGGGAACTGAAAGATACTTGATTTTTTTGGGGTCGCAAGTACTTTGTTAAGATTTTGTTAAAGGAAAAGACAAAACCAAAAATTGTCTTTTTGTTTAAAAAGACACTGTTCATGCAAATAAGCAATATAATTATTGCATACGTGTTTCCTACCCTCCTCCTCCCAGCCTGCTATGGCAGTAAATGCTAGAAGCCATTAAAAGGTAACATCTGTGCAGTACAGGTCACAGTGTGACCCAGTTAATTCAGCACTGAGCTCTTTTCAGATGCCAATATCCTCTGGAATACCGCAATGAAGATAGGGAGAAGGGGAGGACAATGCTTATTGTTAAATGAGATTGATATTTTTATGTTTCCATTAAGCACTTGGACACTGTCTTGGTGACCAGTGGGGATAAAGTCCAATTATTTTTTTTCTGCCTGCATCAAATCAGAGGTCACATAAATTGCTCTAAACTAAACACAAAAGCAAAGAATAGAAGAGCAAACTGGGAGAAAATAAAGCATAGGAGCAATTCTATTGCCTGCCTATCAACTATTCCTTGTTACACGTGGAGTATATTATTAGATATAGTATTATATGGAGTCACAAATATGGACAGGTAAAAACACATGAGTTCTATGACAATTTATGGCTCCAAAACTGAACCACTGTTCTTACTCTTTAAAAGAACATGAAGAAACCTGACTTTAAATGTCCTCAAGATTAGCTGCAAGCTATACTTTTTACACAGTGTGGGGTTTTTTGTAGCACTCTTCCTTTCTTCTAAGACCTCAAAATTCACTTAAAGTTTGAGGAAAATGCCAGAATTCCTTGTGAAAGGCAGAGAAATTAAAGCCCAGAGAAAGAATAAAAAAGGTCACACAGCACTCCAATTCCATCATTTTTTTTTCACTCTACATCCTTGCCATGTGTGAGCACAGAATAGTGTTCAAAAACCTGAGTGTTGTTCTTGGCCATGCTCAACCAAGAAGTACAAATTAATATCTACACAACTCATATGTTGTCCTACTTACATTATTTCCAGGTGATTTTGTACTGACTACAGGTATCTCCAAAACCATATGCTGGTAAATACTAGTATTCCCAATTTATAGAAATAAAAAATGGGGTCAGTGTGAAGATAAACTGTTAAAGTAGGATAATAGAGTGAATCTGTAGACAAGACAGAAAAAGCAGCAACTTAACATTCACTCTTTCTTAATTTTTGCAGTAAGCACATGTATATCGTAGATATATTGAGAAACCCATTCACAGTTACATTGCACATGTGAAAGCACATACCTGCTTATCTCTTGGGAAGTGAAGAACTGCTTCCTGTTCTTCACAAACCCTACTAAAAGCTTGATATTTTTCAATGATTGAAGGTGCTGTTTATATTAAGTGCTTGCAATTTCACTTTCTTGGACACTCAGTGGTGTGTGCAACTGCAGATGGGGCTCATTCTCTGGTAAAGAGACTATACTGAATCCAAAGTGTGTGGGACAATGGCAGGAGAAAGGTGGCAATATCTTTCATGATAGCTGATGCTACATTATTTCTCTGCAGCTTCTCTGGTCACTATTGTAAAATAGAACCTAGCACGAGGTTCTGGTGAAGATGGAATCTTCCTCCCTAGAGACTTATGGCCAGAGAGATTGTATTTATATATTACGATTCACTTTGTTTTATATCAAAATATGATAAAATTAAGACATAAACCTGAGATTAAAAACAAAACCAGGTATCTTATCTAATGCACTATTCTGTTGTTTTATTATCTGAAAGGCAGGTATGTTTCTGGGAGCATTTAAAATTCCAGAATGTAATAATTGTAAAATGCAGTGAGCAGCAAATCTTCTAAAGGTAAAGAAGAAATGTGAAAAATAATGGCTAAATCAATAACACCTCGGTCCTGGAGTATGGTTAGTGTGTCTTATGTGAAACATCAATAATTATTTATAGCATGCAAAGATGTCTTCAGCATTCAAAAGATATGCAGAAGACACACCTAATGAATGATGTACTTAGGTTTATAGAGGCAGTTCAGTTCCATGTTTAAACTAGGCTATTGTAAATGTTTCCAACAAGCACCAATGTCCTGCTACAGCCTACTTTCCACACTGCCTGTACTTGGGGCACTTGCACCTAACCCAGCTGCCAGGTTTGGACCCAGCATCACCCTGCACCGCCCCTACTCTATTCTATCAACTCAAGAACATACATAGATCTTATATTAAGATCTAAATCTTAATATTTGAGTTGAATTAAGAGGAGTATTAATGGCTTCACAACCCTTAAGTCTGCAAGTCCAAGTACAGGTTTTAATAGGCCAAAACACTGTCAGTTTGACATCTGTTCATGATTAGAACTATCTCTGCTCCCCTAGGCTCATTGTCACAGTGTTTATCACCTGTCTAAGACTGGTCAGGATTTGAGCAGATAGATACTGTGCAACCTATCTGCTCCAAAGCATCCCCTCAGTAAAAAGAATAAGTGGTGGTGGTCCCTAGAGCCTAGTCAATCTGTCCCCATTGCCTTTGGAAATCAGTGGGAGGGAAGTGCTTGAATAACATTGTAAATCTGAGCCAAAGCTGCTTTGGGTTTGTCCAGATATTACCTAATGTCCCTCTGAAGACAAACTACTTCAGTACTTACAAATTAGGCTGATCATAACACATGCAACATAATGAGTATTTCCCATTTCATTTTCAGTTCCATATTCCAGAATATATTTCAGATGTTCCATACTTACACGGCTGCAGTGCCCAAAGGCACAAATCATCCTTTAAGCTCTATTGTGCTAAGAGTTATTCAAACACTCAGAGGGCCTTTTCCCACACAGCTTATGAGCCTAGAATACAAGCACTGTTCACAGGCTGGAAAAATATGGTTACAGTCACATACATAAAGATTGATATATTGATACTTCATGTTTTATATAAAGATAGAAAAATAAATGTAACTGCCAATAAACTGAATCTGCTATTCATCAAGTTCTCTCATTTGTTTCCCAATTTTATGGCAGAGGGGACACTGGAGGAGAGATTTGCAATAAAAATAGCTGTCACAGTCACTTTCTGCATCAGCTGAGGAAGCTCTCTGGTGTGATATGCCAGACAGTACATTACATGTTGATAAAATAAGGGTACATCATGCAAAATATGACATGCCCTGTTTAGCTAAGACTGCTAACCAGGTCCTAAATTCTAGCCATCTTCTACAGTGTTGGAGCATTCTTAAGAAATCATTTCTGTACATATGGTTCCACTAATAACACACACCCTGCTTCATTCCCTGTCTCATTCATACGCCTCAATGTTCACAAAGTATTTGATAAAAATACTCTCATGTTGCAAAAGCTGAAAACACTGTTGTGTTTTAACAAAGACCTCTAATGCCAGAACTGGAATGAAGTTACATGATGTGATTTGATATCCCAGCACTAAGCAAGCTGTGGTAGCTAACATGTGCATATAATATGCTTAGTCTAGAAATAGTTTCATTCAACTTAATTTGCCCTCACTGAAATCTGAAAGAAGTTTCCCTAAATTTTATTTGTCACATGTAACAACATTTCCAAGAATGGCTATCTAAAAGGACTTTAAAAATGCAGCTGCCTGTCTCAAACAGTGTCAAGGCCACAGAAGGAACTTCCCATAAGATGATAAGCCACCACAGGGATACTTCAGATAAGCACAGAAGGGAGGAATTTGCAAGAGGAACGCACTAATTCCAGGCCTAGCAGAGGTAAGACCGGGTTAGCACATCTTGGTTAATGCATCTGGACAAAAAGTTCCACTCTGGCAAAATGTGGGAAAGGAAGCAACTCCCCTACACATCACTCCAAGTTATGGCAATGGCATCCGTGACTACCCCACGGATACCCAGAATTTGGACTGCATGAAGGTGGCACCCCAGAGGAATGACTCTGGAACCCCCACCAGCAAAAAGCTCAGGGTGAAGAAGGACGAATGAGATGCTGCTGAATCCACAGG
The DNA here is from genome assembly GCF_020740725.1 of Corvus hawaiiensis. NCBI lineage: Eukaryota > Metazoa > Chordata > Aves > Passeriformes > Corvidae > Corvus > Corvus hawaiiensis. The sequence goes on along the minus strand of NC_063219.1, from coordinate 26,937,428 downwards.
TGGTGACTCTGATCCGCTTCATCTCTGTCTCTCTCTCCATTTTCACTGCAAGTCCAGAAGGAGGAGGACTCCTGTTATGTCTCTACTCAGACACACGTGGATACCAAATTGCTTTCCTATGTCTGTCCAGCAGCAGCTCCAGGGTTCCTTCAAATAACATATGACACAGTTATACAGCTCAAAACATGAAACCCAGATTAGTGCAGCAATTCTACTGTACAGCTGTTAAAAAAAATAAAGAACAGAAACAAAACCTTTCAAGAAACTTTGATAAATATAGGCCAAAGCTGCTGGAATAATTTGGCATGGGGGGATGGGAGGAGAAAAATCTAATTATAAATTGGCTGGTGTTCGAACCAGTGAACCCAGGAAATATTTTATTTTACATGAAAGAGAGAGCTGGGAACTATGAAAAAAAAATGGTCTTTGTTCTGATATTACATGATTAATTAGAGATAAGACAGGTTTCAGAATGCTTCTTCATTTATTTTTAATTCCCATGAGTTTATTATTTTTGCTCAGTTCTATGAGCAAATTTTAGATTCGTAAGAAAGAAACAAACCCTGTTATATACATAACTCTTTGTTTCTTTTGGAGCCCCTATTTGTGAAGTTTGCTCTGGAGGTTTCTTTAACAGAGGAGAAAGAGAGAGATGAAATATATTTTTCTGATTTATCAGGTTTGTCCATATAGACAGGCTTGTCTAAAATGTACAAACAGGGTGATATTTTTAATCTATAAAATGTATTTCTCCCTTGCATTTTCTTATTATGACACTGAAGTGTTTCTATAATCTTTCCAACTTTCTAAGATTCCATTTAGATACTGCAGTAGGAGCAACTTTCTTCTGCTGTTCTAGGATTTGCAGACAATAGGAATTTTTGTATCTAAGGTGTCAACAGCTTCATAAATTTGTTTGTTTACAATTCATAACTTCTGAGTATTCTTGAACTAAATATTGGACCATTTTAAAATATTCCAGTGAGTGTTTATGAAATACTCTGCTTCATTGTGTGTCTAGCCATGTTATTTCCTTATAGTGCATGACAGCTCAGTCCTTTCATATTCCATGCAAACTGAATCCATTTAAAAGAAAAATAATTACACATGAACTGTTTACATAATTTTAAACTAATTACACCACTACTACTATTAAATGATTCCTGCATTATATAACTCCCCCAAAAAATATATTTCTATGGTTCAGCTCTTATTTTGTTGTCATAAAATACATTTCTCAATAGCTACCATTTAAATCTTTGAGAAGACACTGTGAGGATGAATACCACCAATTTGTTATTAAAAGGGGAGATTAAGAAATTTGGGCCAATATTTAATGTTGAGTGTGTACTTATTGCAAGACTACACTCCTAGATGCCTAAAGACTCTCAGACTGAGCTTTAAAGATCTTAATAATAGAAATAAGAGACTGTGGGCACTGCAGTTTGACCTGCACATGTACTCTATGCCAACATTGGAAGATCATGGGCTAACCACAGAGAGTTTCTAGACCCTGCTAAGAGCCTTCATTATGAAGTTTTAAATGAGACCAGTATTACTGAACAAGAGACCACTGGAGGATGTCTCATGCTGGATATCTTATGGATGACTCCTCAAAACTGAACAAAAATAATTTCTTTCATTTGAAAAGCCTAGTTTTGGAAAGACAGTAATCTCTAAAGCTGCTAAAAGTATATCAGAAAGAACTTTCACAGTCATAGAAAACTGCAAAAGTTGTTAAAGCCGGTATTTTGGATTGATAAAAAAAGTTCTATCTAGTCAAGCAAGCAGCTGTGACAGTGATTAGGAAAGCATTTTATTGAAGGCACCTAAAATTGCCTAGAGAGATCCAGGATTGCCAACAGATTTTTTTCTCTTTTTTTTCATTATTTTTTTCTTCTTTTCCTAGGGCATTCAGCCATCTTCCTTAAGAGATCTCTCTTATTTCCTAGTTCCAAGTGGAAAATATACAAGAAAGAAGAGATATTTTAACAGTCCTTAGTTTCCCTTATTTATCCAGGATAGTTTTCAGAGTACCTCGAATTTTTTTCTGTAACTGAGAGCCAAAGCCCAGGTCTCCAGCAGCGAGCTACAGGGAAATGCCATCCTAAGTTGTCTTTGACCCATCAATCTCCACATGCAGTTTGCTGCAGATTTCCCTTTCCTGGCTGGTCCTTCTTGAGACATGCTGAGGTAGAGGTATGGTGCCAGTCTTCAGGCTCTGACCACCACTTCCCAAGGTAACACTTTTCTACTTCTCCTTTTGTTGTCTCCTAGATTCAGCATCTGCCAACAAGATAGTCACACACTAGTCATACATACCTTGTGAAGGAAGGCCATGCCTTTCTTTTTCAGAGACCTTGCTGAAATCAGGCAAACAAAGTGTTTTTTCAACCCACTTGATGTGCCGTTTTTCCTCAGCGAAAAATAAAAAAAGAAGCCCCTGGCCTTCCTCGTTTTTGAAACAGAAGAAACATAACACACAGTTCTCTCTTCCGAGAGATGTTTCTTCAGTACTCTCCCAAAAAGGCCCTCTAAGGAATGAATTGAAGAGAAAAAGTTTTGGGCAGCACACATCCTGATCATGCAACCAATGTGAAGGTTCCACCTCATCCAACATAATTGCTGTGCTCCTCCTTGCCAGCCCCCTTTTTCTGTGTCTCTAGTTGCATGTTTTGTGAACCTCCCAGTTTAATACTCAGTTTCAATTAAGAAAAAGACTCTGCTGCCATCATTTTAGACAAAATTATTCCCCTGACTCTTTATTGTGTACCAGTGGCAAGCTACTGCTCCCCATGTCCTTTTCAGGCTCCAAAGCCCTGTCTTTCTTCTCTTGAAAAAGCACAGCCCCCCTCAGGGGTAGCAGAAGCATTGGGGGTGCAGGGCACAAGCTCCCATAATGGAAATAGGGAATTTTACTTTGAAACCACAATTATTCCCTCCCTGTTACCCTCTCCCACCAGGTATGGGACAGCGTATAGGACAGACAACCCCACTTCTGCATCCAGGCTTTGAATTTTCACCGAGTTTTTGGCAAAAGTTAAAGAAGCAATGGAAAATGTAGCAGTGTGTGTGTGTAAATCCAGACAGAAAGTGCATCTGTACCCTACAGAGCCTGCAGTTTAAGTTCATTTTAATTCTTAAAGCTCTTGCTATCTCCTTACATAAGTGTCATTTCTTGTGTGAAGGCAGAGACCAATATTAAGATCCTCAGCTGAAATAATCCTTACAGCTCTGCAGCTTAAGATAAAACTGACAGCTTCTATCAGGTTTTATTCTTCAGGACATAAACTTGGGGTGAAGAAGGAATTCCTTCCTATAAGATAACATTGCAAATTTGGTTCCCATCGGGGTTTTTTTTTCTTTTCTCTGATCAATCCTAGCATTATAGAGCTGGATTTGGTACAGCAGATTTGTACAAAAGCATTTCTGGGCTTGATTCTATGAAAACAAACAGAAACCTTTTCTTGACCCTCTTCCCTACACATTAATAAAGACTCATCCTTCACCCTGGACACCATTCTTTAAAAACAAATGAATGAGGGCAAAATCCTTCCCTTGTTCAATCTACTGTAGCTGCTTTTTGCACACAGCATTAGATCACTTGACACAGTCCCACAGACAGTGGAAAGGTAAGGGACAAACAGCAGCTCTGCTGCATTTAAGTTTGCATTCAAGATGCAATGCAAGTATGGGCAAAAAGCCATAAAAAGAGATATTACTTGCTTCTTCTTTAGCATTTTACTTACCTAGAGTGAAGAAACTTCCTTTCTATGAGTTGAAAACATATTTTCTCATTCTCTATAAATGTATTAGATGTAAACAGGCGTTTTGTGCCTTTGAACAGAATTAGACAGTGCTAATTGTAGGGAAAGGTTTTAAACCAAAACTAAATCATTCTGATGCTTTTAGTGAAACATTTCATTATCTATGTAAACAAATGTGGTTTAAACTTTCTTTCTGCTTTAACTACTTTTTGTTTCAAAAAATTTGAAATCAAAATAGAGGGAAGAAACCTTCTCACCAAGATAAAATGATAACAAATGCTTTGGAAACTGTCAAAGCAAAAACAACTGTGGGTCACACAACTCTTGTCAAATCTGACCTAGGAATGGAAGGACAGATTCCCCGCAGGCTGTTATCAGCAGGGTTCAACTGGCTTCAGCAGAGCTGTTATTTACATCAATTAAAAATGGATCTGAAATTTCTTGAAGGGATAATACTCTCTACAAATACATTTTTTTGTAATTCTCATCTTGGTGAGAGAACCTAATTATTACACTCTGCCAGAGGTAGCAAGGCAGACAGATGTGACCCCAAATTTTAGATGCATTCATTTGTTAGGTATTGTTTATGCTCCTCTTATCAGTAGCTTAATCGAAGTGTCTATCTATACATAAATTTAAAAATTGTAGGACTTAAGCTCTCAGTGAATTCCAAAGGGTATTTTCCTTATGGATTCTCCTTGCTTTTTTCTCAGGAATACCTTCTAAACTTTCCCTTTTAGTTTCAATGTGAAGCACAAGAAGTGTGGATTCAGTCCTTCATAATTCTGAGAAACTTCTCTTATTGCAAGTCAAGTGTCCTAATTTGAATGTAAAAAAGTTTAAAAATTAATTGGATACAATTAAGGAAATAATTTAATTATGTATGAAAGTAATGAATGAACATTCGTCACAGCTTTCAACTGGGATGTATTTTTTTTCTTTTCTTAAATAGTCATGAGTATGCATATAAGAAGTAGGAAAAATGAGGGAAAACAGGGTTGGTGGGGAATTAGAGATAGGAAGGACTGGATGACCTTCATGTGCTGTGAAAGAAAGGATGATACTTAAAAACCTGAAGTTTATGGCGGCCAAAACTAAAGAAGAGGAATAGAAAGGTTATTTGTAATAGAATGAGATTTTCCTATCTATACATAGCCCTAGCACACATTAAAAAAAGAAACAACTGCAGACTGCCATCCAATTCAAGTTTCAGTGAATAGACCGTGCCTGAAATGAAGATAAAACACAGATGGCTTGGTAGCTACACGATACACTGTGAGGAAAGGCACAGAGTAAATGCTAGGTGCCAAAACAATAGTACCAGAATTCCAGAATGATACCCTCAGAAAAAATGTGGGAGCTTTGAAGGCAATTTACCAGAATGTTCCCAGTATATTATAATTCTAGAGTCTTTACTGAAATAGGGAAAAATAAAAGTGATACTTTCCATCCGTCTTCCTTAGTTGTTCCTGTAATACTACAAAACCTTTTTTTTTTTTTTTTTAATGCAGAAGACAGTGAATTTCCAAAAAAGGCAATTTGGACAAAGGGAGACTAAACTTCCTTGGTGGATAAAGTTATTTGATGGTATTAGGAATTTCGAAATTAAGACTTGGCAGGCAAACATCTTTGAAAATCTAGCCTAAGTGATCAGCCTTGGGTCAGACACTGTAGCAGGACAGAAACCTAAACCAGGTTTCAGCCATCTGTTTTGTCTTCAGAACATTTCCCACCTGACTTATCCCTTTAAGACTTTCACTTAATAGAAATAATTTTTTTGAGGGATTAGTAATACCAAATTTTCATGTGTATATCCAAATTCAGAATTCTGCGTTGCTAAAGCATAGAGATTGCTTTAATGCATCACAGAGTTTCTTTTCCTTTCCCTCTCTTTGAAGTGAGAGTGTTTTTATTTTAAAGAGGAAAAGAGGTGAAGACGGGTCTGAAATGAGTAAGGAGTTTTAAGAGGGCTGGTATGACCCACTCCCATATTTTAAGCTGTCGTGTTGTGCTACCAAGTGTGGGATCGTGTCAGCTCGTGTCAGTCAAGCTGGGACGCGGCGCGTGAAGCGCCGTGATGGATTGCCAGCCGCTGTCCCTAATGCGTGACCGGCTGGAAGCCGGCAAGCTCCAGCAACATTGCAGCAAGCTTTAGAGGACAACCAGAGTGATTAGTGTGAAGACTCGAGGCAAATAAATAACTGTTTACTAATGAGGGATGGAGCATGACAAACTCTTATCCTGGTTGCCTGGCAGAGTCAGGGAAAATAGATAAATCCCAGGCTGGGTTAGCAAGGAGCATCCAAATCTCAGCTCCAGGGCTGAGGAGAGCACAAGAGGCTGAGGAATTGATGTTTTTGAAGCAGGACCACCCAGCCAAAACAGGGACAGCTGGAGGAAGAGCACAGAGGGTAGAAAAGGCAGTACTTTGTTTGTTCCATTAATGGCAAAATTACAATGTGCCTAACTGAGGAACAAAATATCTACTTGTTAAACACAGATTTAATTGGATGTCTCACTCAGAAGGAAAAAGTACATGAGAAATAAAATAAAACCCCCTTGAAACCTACTCTTTAGCTAGTCTGAAAGTAATAAATTATGCTCTGTTTATTTTTTTAATTAACTAGCATTAGTGAATACACTTTTTTTCTTTTAAAAATTTTCTTTTTAAAAATTTGCTTTCCTTAAAACACCTCACAGAATGCTGTGACAAGTCTGTAGACTTATGGTCTTCCCTTTGCACAATTCACTCATACAGCAGCATAGACAGATGCTTGGAAACCTCTAGTGCTTTCATATTTTAGGAGAGTTTAAATATTTTTAATATATGTTGTCTTTTCATGTTCAGATGTCTCTGTGAGAGTCTGGACATTAGAGCGCTAAAGAAAAGCCAGAAATGTTAACTAAATAAGAAAGGTTCTAGAATGAGAAGACAACTTAAACACTGATATCAGTTTTAAAATGTGGGTCTAACAATTCTCAGAACCTGTTGTTGAACATGTTTATTATATAATTATTGCATGGTTTGAAAACTACTAAACAGGGAAAAATATGGAAAGATAAGGCTGGCATTATGAGGAAAAACTTCTTTTCCTAGCATATTCCCACACTTTTTAGTGGAACTGCTAATACAGTGCAGTGGTCACTGATGTGTGCTAGAGAAAACAGCTGTGCCCAGATGGACTGTCACCAGATTAATCTCTCTTTAAAATAAAGAACCATATTTACTCAGTGTTTTAGAACACAAGATTGCCTTGATGGGACAGACAGAGCTGAGCACTCTATCTGTCCATTCTGACCATTCTCCTGCTGCTCAGACACAATCCAGCTTCTTTGCAGAGTGTCTGGATGTGTCAGGTACCCGCTGAGAAGGTTATACCCAAGGGAGGCCACATGAGTTCAAGTTATTCAATATCTGCCAGTAAGAACATACTCAGAGAAGGCTTCTGAGCTGCTTGTAATCCAAACAGACCAGTATCTCCATAAAGGATGTGAGAAGAAAAATTCGCACACAGAAGTGTCTGGATCTACACAAAAATTGTGGGGGAAAAAACAGCACTGAAAATAGGTCCTCAGTATGCTTTTTTTTGTCAGTGTAACCTTCTAAATCTATTACCATCCCTGAAAAATAAGTTTGTTTCAAGGAGATATACATGAGAAAAGTCATGAACTCCTGCATGAGCCCAATAAAATACACTCAAGCCACAGCAGAAACTTACCCTGCTTTGCCAGAAAGCTTATATAAAATCCACCACCTCACAGTCAAATTAGGCTACAGTTTTTAGAAGGGCTTGTGATAACTTGCATTCTTTGATACTCCCCCAAGACTTACCTCTGCTCTGATGGTACTTTACTTGGACTTTCATGAGGAAAAAAGGAAGTGGTCCATTTCATTTGATCTTACTTGATTTTTTTTTTTATTCTCATGCTTTCAGTTACTTCATCATTATTTGCTAGATCAAAGGAGTCTCTAGTGTCAGAATAGATTTCCATCAGTTAAAGCTCATGGAATATGGACACTTATCATACTCTTCAGTAGCAGTAAGTTCTAGTGCATCATAGTTTAACTTTCTCAGAATAATTGTTAATTAAGTCATTACTCACCCCATGAAAAAAAACCCCTACCTTCCCCTTCTAAATAGGACATTAGCAAGAAATTAAGAAAATTCAAGTCGTTAATAAATAACAGTCCTTCACCATCTTCACAGTTCCTTTACTTATGCTGTATTATAATTTCATCCCTTCTCAGAATCAGCCCTCAGAAAAAGTTCCAATTCACCCTTCTCTGAACCTAAACTAACTCTGACTAGAACAGCTTTCCTGCCTGAATTCATTATGCATGGCCTAGTCTCCTAATTGAAATAATGAAGGCTTTTTCCTGTCTTCTACTTTGTCTAAAACCTTTCAGTATTAGCCATGCAATTACCAGACCTCGGTCACATGTCTCTCAGACACCTTTACTGGAGGGGAATGGGAACCCTGATTCACCCACCACTATTTGCAGCCAAAGCCCTGACTCCCATTAGTGTCAGGGCAAGCACTGAGAGGGAGCTGAGGAGACATGTTTTGTATTGTAGCCGTATTCCTCCTGTGTGACCTTTGTCAGGCACCTCTCCCTTTTCATGTTTCAATTTTTCATGCTGAAAATGGTGATAATGACAGGTCACTTTCCAAAGTGACCTGAAATGTATTCATCATTATGTTCTCAAAGAGCGAGAGGCTTCTCTGAATATTTCCATTACTTGCTGGTTTTAACTAAGCTTCTCTAGATGACTGACTGGCTTCCTTTTGAGCATCTACCAGTTCTTCAGGTCTAATGAGTACTCTCTTCTTCATCTCTTCCACATTCCTCTCCACAATGTAGGAGTTTTTGAATACCTTCTTTATCACTTTTAATATGTTCAACCGCATTTTTAACAATTTTCTTATTTGCTATAGCATCTACCACTTAATGCAGAAATAGAGTCATGTTTAATTTTTGGTAATTTCCTGGAGCTATTTTTAAATACAGACGCCACTTTCATTCCCCATTGATTTTAGGTCATTTTAGTGAGTGCTTACAAATCATAGTTAAGCACAGAAATCTCACAAGAGAAAAGATTCTTATTTTTGCAATTGTTAGTGTCCAATTATTGCATAACCTCCTTAGAAGATAAACAAGTTTTAATAAAAGTCCTCCAAATTTTTTTTACTTTAAGTAGTAACTCCTTTAACAAACAATTTTGCAGAAACAGCAATGCAAAGAAATAATTCAGCTACTCAGATGTAGCCTCAGACTTTCTGATACTCTGTTAACCTTTGAAAATGTGCTGGATTCTCTTGGCCTGTGGCAAATCTGCTCCTTATGTGTTTGGGAAGTTCTTTTGCATCCCTTCTGTGGTTTTAAAATTACACAGTTCTTGAAGTTCTTGAACATTTTGTCAATCTCTTATTAATTTTATCTTTACCTCAATACAGTTTTCAGGCTGAATGTCTGCTGGTAGAAATAAATGAACATTCTCTGGCCAATTTTTGGAACCTAAGTTAACATTTATCATTTAGAAAGAAATTGAGTCATACTTAAACAATATCTTTTACTCTACTGTCACTGGTGTTAATTTATAGAAGAATGAGAATCCATTCAAAATATCTGAGTTAGATCACAGTCCTCATCACAGCATAGAATAATTTCCTAAATGAGCTTAAGAGTTGGGAAGCTCTGCACCTCCCACTGAAGATAATTATCTGATGGTCACTTGAATATTGTTTTGTCAACATGAAATGTGCCTGAAAATGTTGGACATAATACCAGAAAAAGTAGAAAATGGCTCCTGTGGAAGTGGCCACAAATCTTTACACTGTGAGTCTGTTATTAACAAAGTACCCATAAAACTGCACATTGAAGCAAAAAAAAAAAAGTTGCATCCATTACTCTTTGCTTATTAAACAAAACAAAAAAAAAAATCCAAGCAAACAAAAAAAAAAAGAGATGAAAAACCAAACACACAAAGCTCAATTTTTGTGTACCCTGTACTATCACTCCTTTTACATTTCCCCTTATGAATAATTTGCATCTTTCATTCCAATGTATTGAAGCCATGACAAGGATTTGGTGACAAGGATTTGGTAACAAGTACAAGACAAGGGGCCCTGAAAATGATCTGAGAATATTAACAGCATACAGCAGCATACATTAAGATGTCTATTCTTCCAGTGAACAAAATGATTTTGATGAAGATGCATCAGGGTATTTCACACCGTCTCTAGAATTTATGGGATCCATTCATTCAAGTTAGTCTTCAGAACAATAAGAGCTCAAGCAATATTTGTTAGCAGCTAAAATATCCTCACTCAGCACCAAATTAGGATGAATCACAGTAGTCTTCTGCATACAGAAGGAAGAGAATATCTGTGAAAATATCCACCCTGAGAAAGGTGAAAAATACATTATGTCCCACCACCTTTATATCATATGAAGTCTATCAGATTACACTGAGGTAAAAGTAGTTGTAAATAAAGACACAACACCATTATCTGGAAATTATTTTGAAGAACTTATAAGACACTGCATACTTGTCTTTACTTCCAAGAGCATTTAAGAAAAAAAAAAATTAGTACCATTACAGACGGTCTGCATTCTTTATGTGATTTGAATTATTTCATGTAGTTAATTTCCAGCTTTTAAACACAATGACATTTCCCTTATTTGATTTTTTTTTTACTTAAGTTTTACATCTGTCGTAAGTAGGCGGGCTTGCTGATTAAGTCCCCTTCGGTATAAATTATTTGTGTTATAAAATTATTTTTGTGTTATAGAAAAAGTAATATTGGAGAAAAGCCGAATCTGTTGGAAACATTCTGATGTCAGCATTAAGCCCTACATATATTCCTTCAGATGTTACCCATTTAAAAGCAACACAGAAACTTTCCTACCTTCCTGCTGTCTCATATTGTCCTGGGAAGATCTCATGGCCTTCATTTACCTTTGTGGGAAATCAGCCTTTAGTGTTCAGCAAAACCAGATAGGGAGGTAGAATAAGCAAAAAGTAAATAAGCTAAGACTACTCTAATGAGAAATTTCTTGACAAAGAGAGTTAGCAAGCTATGGAAATTTTTCCAAGGAATAAAAATCATGCTGAATATAAGAAAAGGTACATGAATATCTAAGTAAGATATAGAATCTTAATTCAAAGCTGTTGGCTTGACTTTTAGCTTTGACCCTCTCTTTATATATAGCCCACGTGAAGTCCCTGGTGGGCTTGACATTCAGCAACAAGGCTCCCACTAATTTCAATATTGAGCTCCATTAGCTGTGTGTGTTTCCTCTTATTTCCTCCTTTTTAAGGAAATAATAGGAAACAAACACTCTAGAAATTATACCATTCATTTGGCCATCTAACATGATACACTTGATCACTTTAAAACCGTCAAAATACATTTGATTTCTGAATGTTTTTCTCCCAACATATGTGAATGTGCTTTCAGTTAGACAGTCTGAAAATATAATCCCAAACAATCCTATGTCCAGAGCTCACTCCTGCAGATCCCACAGAGCTGCTGAGATTTAACTCATATCTACTCTTTACATATGGTATCCCAACTGTATAATATCCACCCACCTAAGAATAACTTTATTTAGTAACATATCTCTGTTTTGAATATCAGAATATCATGTAAGACTCAGCAACCTTATTGCAGTAAAAAAATTACGTTTGCCACTCTATCCACAAGGCATTTCATAGAATACAATTACTTTTACCACATTGTGTTCACATATTATCATGTGTTTATGGTTTGTTCATGATACATCCATGCTGACTATTACTCATCCCCTTGGTAAGTTTTATATGGTTAAAAATGGTTTGTTTGAGCATATATTGCAGTTTGGAAGGGGATATTGGTGGTTATAACCAGCCCTTCCTGGGTTTGCCAAAACACTGCTATGTGGAATAGCCAGCCAAGTTATTCTTTAGTGGTCTTATCAGTCCTAATGTTTTCATAGGATATTTACTTATTTCTGCCTCATTGTCTGTTCTAATTGAACTGCAAGATCTTACTAACTTACTAACATTGCCCAGCACATTAAGGCTATTAACTTCCCTGGATATACTTTTTTAAGCATGGTAATGCATACCCAAGCCTGTATGACATTTAAAGCAAGATGAGATAGCCCTGGACTATGTATATTATGAAAATTGTCCTCTAATGACTGTCCAATAGAAGAGTATAGAGTCCATTAAAAGAGCATAATTCTTTGTTTCTCTTGACACACCATCAGATTACGATCAGCCTACCCCTAATAAAGCAGATGGGAATCTTTCTACTCAGTTCATTTGACTAACAATGGTCCCCGATTTGACCGCAGGAACAGACCAAGTCTTGTCACTTTCCCACCTGGTTTTCTGGGCTGTCATATTCACAGACCAAAGCCAGACTCAAATCACTGAGATATACCCATATATATATATATATATATATATATGGTTATATATTTACATACACGCATGCACTCATACACACACACTCTTAACATGGACAAAGGTGTTCCTTCCTGCCTCTCCCAGTGTTCAAGCCAATGTTGAAGAGGAGAAAAAAGCTTTTCAGGGGCAGAAGTGTTCAAGCTTGCCTGTTCTTGTTATGGCTAGGTATCAGAGGAAGACTCTCAGAAGTCTTGAATAACTGGAAGACAGCTTCTATTATGAAGCTGAAAAAAAGATGGGGAGGTGTTTTCCTATTTCAGTGTAATCATTTCTCCTTTAGATAACTAGAAACTCTTCCTGTGAGCTCTACAATCCATAATAACCAATTTCCTGGCTGAATTATCAGGGTTCTCCATAAATCTACTCACCAAGTAAATGAGCTGACATTTTAGTAGCCTTTCATCCAAGAGGCAGCAGACATATGAAGATATAAGAGACACCAACTCATGAGTTAAATATTTCTTTGCCATCACTTATTTATCCATGCTTCTATTCTTTGTATTGCCCCTTAAAACTGCTTGTAGAACAGTGAATTCTAAACTGTTGTCTCTGCTCCCTTCTCTCATCTTCAGCCTGTGCAGGACTTTGGAAAGCGTTGTGTGAGCCACACCAAACATCTGAAGAATTTTACGATATCTCGGTTCCTTACACCATAAGGATGTCTGGGAAATATTCACCTTTCCATCAACATGATTCTAAGGACTTTCTAAAACTCAGCCTCCTCTCGAATTGCTTAACCGAAAGATAAAGTACTCAAAATTTCCTGTCAATTTGAAGGATCTTGTCCACAAAGTCTTTCAAAGGTTGAATTTTCCTCAGGCTGCTGACAGAGCAATATCTCCCTATTATAGGCTCCACATGGTAGATAATGGAGTACCAAACAGTGAGCAAGCTAACACTTCTTAATCAGTTCTGATCAAAGGGTCAGTGAAGTTGTGATTCCACATGACCCTTTAGGCCAAAAATCATAGCCTTAATCACAGCTGGAAGCCAGCCAAGGTCTCTCATCATGCTCCAAGACACAGGGTTTTAATCACGAAATTGCGGTGATGCTTCGTTTTAAAAGAGAGAATAAGAGGCAGAGGAAGGAGAGGAATCCTTATAACGCTGCTAAATGACCTTAATCTGATGTGATGTGCAATAGTCTCAGCATGTAACTGTGGCAGGGACACAGCAAAAGTGTAAAAAAGCCTCCACTTAAAACTAAATTAAATTTGAAAGAGGAGATTAGATTATTCCCAACATCCTCAAACAAACTTCTGTATGCTGAAATTTATCTTGAGATTTGCAAGTGGCATTAGTGACTTCTTATATGACAACTGTACCACCCTTTGCCTACACCTCAGAAAAGCTACTTAGATTCAAGATCACATCTTCCTAATTACTCAGAAAAACTCACCTGCTTGGAAAAAATGAGCATATTCTATCAGATCGGAAAAAATACCCTTTTGATGGATCTGATGTCTCCTGTTACTTAGTGACCTGCACCTTTTTTATTTTTCTTTTTGTCTTTTAAACAATAACCTCTCATTCTATAAAAAGCCCCCCAAAATTGCATTTTGACTACAAGTACTTTTAAAAAGGCAGCATTTGTTATACTGGACACAGAACTGAAATAACAGAAGGTTCAAGACCTGAGAGTTATGCAATTACACTAATGCAATTTAATGGACAGCACTTTGGAGGGAGCAGTCAGGAATTTTGGATTCTGTTCTTGTCTCATGAAGTCATTTTTATCCCCATGGCTCTGAATTCCCTCTCACCTAATATTTCCTGCGGCTATTTCAGGTGTATTTTCTCCTGGAAAAGTTTTTGCATTTATAAAAAGTTCAAAGGGTATTTCACCAGGTCAATCCCTGATAAAATCTTCTAATCAATTGTGTAAAAAACCAAGCAGATGGCTAATAAGTTATCGGGCTGCCTGTGAGTTTATGAACCTTATAAATATACACTATGGGGTTTATTCTGTAAGTAATGCAAAGTTTTAATTACATTGATAAGACTGGGTAATTGTTCTTTTAATACTTTCTGTAGTAAATATCATGGAAAGAGCAACGATTTACACGTAAAGAGGAAAGTCAGAAATGGTGAATTTATTGTGTTGATTATCGCCTTCCAGGTAATGTATTTTCTCTATATTCATTTTTTTCAACAGAAAGTTTCCTCTTAAAACTTCAACCAATATTTAATCAAAAATGTTGCTAATGATACCAAGGAATGCATAATCAACCCAATATATTATTTTGCAAATAAATTTATGTTGAGCACTTTTATGTCAAGATTCATTATTTTTATGTAATATTAAATATATAGAGACATATGAATACATATTTATACACTTTTCCTTTGTGATCATTTTGTTAACTCTGCCTGCTGTTGTCTCCTGCTTTTCATTATTAGGTGTAGCAAAATAACCAAATAGTTCTGTATTCCAGTAATGCTCTTAAACTTTAGTTGAAAGATCTTAATTTCTGTTTAGTTTTGGATAAATAATTGAATTTAGTGTCTCTACAAAGCCTTTATAATGCACTTACAATAACCAATAAAGCTTTTATTCTTAGTACCATGTTATTACTCATAGCAAAATACTTGACATTTATTTGCATAGATAGAAAAAGGAGACAAAAGCCCTGGGCTGATTTTCAGAACTGCTGAACAGGTAGGACTGCCACTGAAGCCAGCCTAAATTGAAGTCACTGTGAAATAAACAGATCATTTAAAACAAAAAAATCAGGAGAGGAGCTTTCCTTGTATAGTAAAGTTGGGTGCTGGTGGACATGAAAGACAAACAAAATAAGATCCAGGGAATTATGAAGATACAAATGGCAAAACATGGGCCAAAGTGGATTAAATTTTAGAACCACCATGGACTATGGTGAGGAGAGGATCCCTCCTCCTCAGGATTTTGGTTCAGGAAAATAATACAACCTTCAGACACAAATGTTCAGCTTAGAACATCCATTCACCTAGAATATACATGATGAAGCATATTGAGGTGGTTTTTTGTTGGAGCTAAGAAGATTAGACCTAGAGCCAAACACAGACAACAGGAGGATGCCCCTGTGCCTTCAGTGAAATTTGGTCTGAGCTCTTCATCACTGTATGTTAATGTCTCTAAAAGACCTGACTTTATTTGTCCTGTCCTGTGCATTTTAATCATTTATACACTGTTTATAGCTCAGAGAAAACAATCTAAAAATTTTTTATATTCACTTCCTAGAGCTTCCTCTTTGCATCTCTCATCTCTGTCATCTTCTCCCATATAATTTACTGAGAGAAAGACCTTCCAACAGCTTACAAAAAGGAACATATAGTAAATGATTTATTACAACGTTTTGTATTACTCCTACTTTGGGTCCAGACTGCTGCTTGGTGATGTGAAAATACAGAATAGAAAGGTGGTCTTTAACCCACATAATTTTCAGCATAAATAGAAGATGGAGATGAAGAAGCAGCAAGTAAACAGTAAAAGAGATCAAGGTGTTGTAGTAGAAAAGTTTCAGCCCACCCACAACCCTGATGATATTTTTGCAACCATTACAAGAGGAGGGCTACGAAAATTTGGAGACAAAAAGCAGGGTAGCTCTTCCCAGCTCAGTGGGTGAAACTATGTGGCAGAAAGCCGTTGTGTTTTCCAGGAAGTTAACAGTGCACAACTGAGATCAATTTTGTGAACGAATCAAAAGACCTGACATCTCAGTAATGCACCAAGTATGATGTGTTAGATACTGATTGCAGAAAAACTTGAAACTATTCTTGATGCATTCACTTTTCCTCACATTTTACATACAGATTTCTTTCAGTAGTAGGTAGGGAAAGGACAGATCTCAGTTTAGCAACATTGTTCACTCTCTGTGGAGATCCCACTGTGGGTTCTAGTTGGCTCTCAAAGTTATTTTCTGCAATAGCAGTGTACATTAGTAGAGTCATTAATCTCTTTCTAGAAGAGGAGTATTTTTAGAAGTCTATGTTGCTCCTTCATTGAATTCAACTGGTGGGTTCATAAGACTCATCCTACATGTCCTTTTCAATTAATTTACAGATGGATTTTTCCAGACAACATCCATGCTACGTCTTCTTGCAGGCTAACAGAAGACGTAGAGTTTGGGTTTTCTTTTCCCTGATGGAGTGACAGTTGCTAGCCCCAAACCAATTACCTTTCAATTAGCAGGTAATATTAATTTTCACACTTCATATGCTAACATGGGAATGACAGAAATGCTTAACATTTGTTAAATGTGTCACTAGAAAAGAAAGAGAAAAATGTGACACTACATTTTCAAAACTGTTTAGTGTCTCAAAACTCTGTACTTGAAAAGTATGGAGTTCATATAGAAAGCATTTGCTGGTTTGTTTTTGAAAGAAATCTCATCAAAGGTGAATGAGAAAACTCGTCTGACATCTGATTCTTCGTGTTTGCTTTCTCACAGTGAGGGGGGAAAAAAGCACAAATCATATTTTATTCCCAGGACATAATAGGGATTGAAAAAAACACAACATTTTGCAGTTTCATAGGGATTGGAATCTTCCTAAGACTTTCTAATAGAACACAAAGGCAAGTTTTTGGTGGCCTTTTACATGAATTTACCCATGTGGATTCCTTGGCACCAGTAAATAAAGATGAGGTCGTGTCTCTGTTTCTTGCAGACAGTACTAATAAATATTACCCTTTATTCCTCTCCCTTATTTCCTTAAAATAAGAAAGAACTTAGTATCTTTGAGGCCAAATGTATCAATACAAATTGGTTAACAGCTTTCAAAACATTTTGTGATAGTAAACTGAAACCAGAAAGATGGAAGACTGAAAGTGACACTACCTAAATGACATATTTTAGCAGACAAAGATCAAATTTATCCCTTTCTTCCTATGCAGCTTTAGCAACTTGATGACATTTCAAAGCATAAACATTAATATTATGGTTTGTTGAAAAGAACATTTATAACCGGGGAAAAAAAATAGCTTTTCCTCTCATTATTTTCTGAGATTTATCTGGAGCCACAAAAAGCCACTGAATACTTGGCACAAACTTGTCAGAAACTGCTGAAAATCTTCAAATGATGACTGGGAAATGAAGCACAGTAAGAGAGAGGCAGCAGAATGCAGAGGCATCAAGACTCCCAGCCAGCACAGGAGGTGAATCTCACTTGCTCCCACGGGAATGCAGCACAGTCACACCAACCCTGGGTGTCCAAGGGCAGCTGCTGGGATTTATCAATCTAAAGGTAGCTCCACTCACCACAGCAAGATCAGGCTGGTTCTGAGTGCATTCAGCCTTCACCTCCACAGCCTGTGGCTTGTAAGGCCAGAGAGAAAATGGTATGAGAAATTTCACTGGGAAATACTCGTTGGTGGAAAGTAAATTAAAATAAAATTAAATTAAAAAAATAAAAAATATTTTAAAATTTAATAGTAAATTAAAAATAAAACTAATAAAATATTTTTTAACTAAAGATTAAAAAATAAAAACAAGAAAAAAATAACAAAAAATTAAATTAAATAAGTAAAATAAAATAAACAAGAATAGGTTAAAAATGTAGAAAATAAATTTTATAATAAATTAAAAATGAATAATTAATTTAAATATAAAATTAAAATTAAAAATAAAAATAAATACAATTAAATTTAAATAATAAAAACCCAAAGTAAAATAAAGAAAAATAAAGAAACTAATAAAATTTCAAAAATTAAAAATTAAAAAATAAAACCAAAATGAAATAAAACTAAATTAAATAAAAATAAATTTTAAAATAAAATGAATAAAAAATAAATAAAAAATAAAATAAAATAAATCACAAAACACAAAATAAAAATAAATTAGAAAATAAAAAAATTAAAAATAAAAATTAAAAATAAAATAATAAATGAATTAAATGTAAAACCAAAAAATCTAAATAAAATAAAATTTAAAAATAATTAAAGCAAAATAATAAAACATTATAAAGAATAAAACTAATAAATAAATTTTAAAACATAAAAATTAAAAATGAAAATAATAAATAGTAAATTAATAATAAAATAAAATAAATAAAAATAGAATAAATAAAAGTAAAAAAGGAAAAAAATAAATAAAAATAAAATTTAAAATAAAAGAAATAATAATAAAATAAATAAAACAAAGAAGCCCCATTCCAGAAGCAAAGCATTAATTCTTCAATTCCTAGCATAATTCTGACATGAATTCCCACTTGCAGGGGCCCAAGTGTACCAGGTAGAAAAGTATCTACTTTCATGTTTCAGAACTATTCCTAAAAGTCTTTTTGCTGACATTTAAGGTAACAGGAGTCAGGCTTCCAGCCATCTCTGACATCTTTGGCTCCCAGTGTTTTTACAAGAAAGTACAAAATTTCTAGTGTCAGTGCAACATTTTAAGGATTCTTCCTTAATTTCTCTGTGAGGTGAAAATTCAACCCTGCTATTGCTGAGGGCTCCATCCAAGTACAAAATCATTTCACGCTTACATTGTGTAACAGAAAATGAATATTCTGATTTTACTCTGATGTTAATTGCTGCCTTTTCCCTAACTAGATGGCAAGTGACCTTTACACATCGTTACTGCTAAGTGGAAAGAGAGAATAATAATGTTATTTTAATTGATTTGTGAATTATTGAACAGGGTTATGAATTCTGAACCCTCTCTGACTGGGAGAATCGATTGCATATTCTGTTTACAGTTTAGTATTTTGCATGTTTTTGTCTCATGCTCTTGTTTTTCACACATTCAAAAGATACCTAAAAACAAGAATGTAACATTACCATTTAGAACAATTTGTGTTGTGCATGTGTGAAAATGCTCTCAAAGTACAAAACCCCAAATTTTATGGTTTAGAATCATGGGAAAAGAACCTAATAACAGACTATTGTATGCCCCTGAAAAATCAGTGGATCTTGCAACTATAGGCTCGGAAAACACCTCAAGTGCTCATTCTATTCCTTCTGGTAAATCACAGTGACATTACCCTTACCCAAATAATTTCTGATATGTTTCTCTACACAATTCTTAAGGTCTTTTAACAGTAAACAACACTCCGTCTCTCCTCTATGTAAGCTCTTCTAGTGCTTCACAATCCTTACTGCCACATATTTTTCCGGACTGAAATTTCAGCCCCCTTTCCTGCAATTTAATTCCTATACTTCTTAAAGAACACCAGAGTCCTTAATAGCTGTCCAAAGAGAAAGTAAGTTTTTATCAATCACCTCTGCACCCACCTTGCAGTATTTTCATCAGAAAACCCTTCCTAATCTTGCTTTTGAGAAAGCGATGTGAGAAAATATCAGAAGGCATCCTATGGTCAAAATAAATTACAACGTATTTTTTTCAGGCAGCAGCTACTAGGGAAGTCTTATCTACTGAGTAAGTGAAGATAATGGAACTGGGCCTTGCCATTCCTCTTCCCAATTTCCTCTGGGGTGAACCCTGTGCATTCTCTGTGGATACTCTCAGTCAAATTATTTTCTCCTCTAATAACCTCAATGGGTTATTACCACTTGATTAGAATGAAACCTACAGAGCCTTCCTCTAAAAGTTTGTCTGCTTTCTGTATAAAAATTATCTGAGTGTTGATGTGCTCCATTGCCTGCAGAGGTCTAGGTGTTAAAAACCCTTGCTAGCAGTAAAGCCTGGACTTGGACTGTGCTTTATGTGCTTTATTCAGCTGCTCATAAAAATACCTTTAACCTGATCTTGCTTTGATGGTTCAAATGAAATGCCCTCCATAATAGTGCTGAGAGGACTTCTGTGGTTCCTTAGCAGCCAGTTTTTCACCAGGGCCACCTTGCATTAGGAAGATGACCATAAAGTATCTTTACATTGTTGCTTGACACACACAGGTGCATACTCTCCCTCATTCTTCTCATTCCCTGAATAAACTCTACTCACATATGTGAACTATGCCAGTGACTTCAATCACTCCAATAAGTCTCAGTTTAATTAATTTAAATTAATTAATTCAAGTAATACTTTTGTCTACGTATAAAGGATTGCAGGTCCTTGGTTAATTCATAGGCAGTTTTGACATCCAATACACAGCTCATTACTGCCTTCATCCCTTCCTGATAAATAGAAGGGGATTCGATTCCAATATTTTTGCTCATATAATTACACACAAGCCATTTTCCCCTCTCATTTTCTCTGAATTTCTGCCATTTGTATCCATTTAAATACAACCTAACTTCACTTAGAGCTATGGTAAACTTTCTTCATAAGGAAATACCTGTTGCTCACCTCAAAATCTGACTGGAACTGAAAGTTTCCTGTGGCAAAGCTGCAGAAACAGGACAGTACTTGTCTCACTTACATGATGCAGTCTGCTCACCCTGTCACCCCTTCATGCTCACCATCTCACCGCAGTTCCATGTGAAAGTTTAGGTAATTAAATGCTTTTGAATAATTATGTGAGTGTCTGCTGCCATTTCCTTAGATATTTCCAACAAAATTTTAGCATTCAATGGAAGTGGCACATCTGTTTTTGAAAACAATTAAATTATTAGACACAGAGAAATTCAGTTAGCCCTACAGATGACTTGAGAATTTTGACATATAATCAATAACCCTGGAATGTGAGTAATGGAAATTGGATTTGGAAGATTAACAAAGCCTGCCATTGAAAGATTGATTTTTGCATAAGAGTTTGCCTTAATCAGAATTCCCAAGGGGCCCAGGCAATAGCGAGTTTATATCAGTCAGAAAGAAAAAATAAGAAAAAATAAATAAATATTGAGGAATGGATTCCTCAGCTTCCCTTCCAAGGGCACCAAAAATTGCCTTTTTTCCCAGGTTTCAGGAAAATAAAAGCATCTGTTTCCTTGAAACTATGTTTCAGGATACTGTCAATTTTTCAAGTTTCTTTTAGCTAGAGTTCAAAATAAGAACTGAAAACACAGATTTGAAGGGGAAAAAACAGTTCTACTGTACTAAAGGCTTAGCATCATAAAGTAAAACAAGATTTCTGTGGGAGGGAGCATGGGAACTCAGTGCTTTCCCAGCATATCTTTATATTTTGCAATATTACTGCCTTTTTACAAGGATTCTTTCCAGTATTAAAACAGGACCAGCCTGTAGATGATCTCGACTAGGACCTCTTGCTCAAATTTGATAATCATCCAAATCATAGACCTTTTAGAACTATTTGTGGTGTTAATTCAGAAAATGTAATGAGTCTCTAATGAAACATTTTTAACTGCAGTATGTTTCTGTTACCATGCCTTCCTCTGTTTGAAAGCATAAGCTGTTTCAGTAATAAATGATAGCTGCAGGCATGATCGTGGCTGCTGGAACCTGACTGCCCATGATACTAAAGGGTGAGAATGCACTTCTGTGTTTGGGTTGCTGCAATTAGCACCTGCTGCATGCAATTCCTCAGAGCAGTCTGGCAGCTCAGGGTTTTTGGGGTCCTTAACAGGCCATTTATATGGAGATTCAATTTTGACACTAACATTTTCTGGAACTAGAGGCCTTCAGTGTCCAACTGAAGCAGTTTAATTAGCAGCAGAGATGCAGATGAAAGAGGACCAAATTACTCAAGGATTTAGAGCAGAATCATTTCATTATTTAATTTACAGCATGGAGGAACTGCTCTAGTCAATGAACAGGTTCTCAGGTTCTCAGGTTGTTCCTTTCTTTGTTTTGAAAGGGATTTTTTTTCAGGATTTTGTCATTTATAATAGCTGTTTAAGGAAGGAATCCCCTTCATCAGTCAAATCTCCATAAAAAAGCATGGATCATTTTGTTCTTTTTGTGCTAGACTGATGAATATGAGGGATCTTTCCTCAAGGCAAAAAAATACCTTAACAGATTTATAATCATCTTCAAGAAAGGATTTTGGAAACAGCAGAAAAGACTACGGTGCAAGTGCAATATTTTAAGCAGATAAACTGTTTTAAAATAATCTTCCATTTATTTCTTCTTAATCTAAGACAAATAGAATGGCAATTTTATCCACCAACTCTATAAATAAGGTCTCTGTGAGTTTCTTCTAAAAGCAATCAAATTGCCTTTATTTAGCTGCCTTCTGTGTCAACAAATGCTGAATTATGCATGGAGGCTATGATATTGTGATACTCACTTTTAGTGACCTTATAAAAGCCAGAGAGAAATCAATATGGGTTGCAGCACTAAAAATGCTGGAAAAGCTTGGTGATCTGAGTATGCATCCAAAGCCATGTTAAAAAAAGTCAGTTTCAGATTTCATTCCTAAGATTAAGTGAGCTGATGCTCCAAAAACTTGGTTGTTTCTTGGTGGGGTTTTTTGTTGGCTTTTTGGTGGTTTTATGTTTTGCTTTGTTTGTATTTTTTGTTTCATTTTTTTTAAAGAAAGATTGATCTGCATTAAAAACTTAATAAAGACATCTTTGGAAAAACATTTTTACTTTTAGTGTCTGTTATCACTGCAGCCTCATTAACTTTGCTGTTGACCTTAATTGAGTCCCATTCTTGCCTTTGTTTTTTTCCAGCACTGAGGAAAAGGAAAAAACTCCAGATACTCCAGGAAGTATTTCCCTACCAGAGACAAGGCAACTTTTGGGAGTCAAACTTTACCCATGTCACAACAGTCAAGTGAAAATGCATTCTGAAGAGTTTTGTTCCATGAGTTTCTTTTCTCTCCATTCAAATCCATTTTTTCCTTTGTCCTCCAGACATGCTGCACCAACGAATCCACAATTGAATCAGTCTCTGTGGTGAAAATTTAATCTTTGTTTGCTTAATCTGGTTACCTTTTGATTGCAGTGTTCCTAGTTATTGTGTTGTAAGATAGTGAATACACATTCTGTGTACATTTTTCCTATTATAGTTCAAGGATTCCTACTGTATACTCTAAAATTCTTTCCTATTTTCTACTCAGCATTTGGTCTATGTAAGCCATTCTATTTTTTTTGATATGCCTCTTTGCCCTTCTCTGTACTTTTACTCATGTTGTTAAATCCTTTGGGATGAGATGGCCAGAAGTGTGTTCAGTATTCAAGACATAACACAGCCTTAGACAATGGCACAGTGATGTTCTGTGCTTTGTTATCTAATCCTTCAATAATAACTTACAATATTTAATCTGACAACTCATTAGCTTTTGAGATCTGAACTGAGGTTTACAATGAATTATACACAACAAATCCAATATATCTAAAAAAAGCTTTGTCCATATTATAATGCAATAATACTCATAGATCAGAGCTAAAATTTCACAACCACCTGCTCAGAAGGAGCTAATATATCTCAACAGAGCTCAATATCCATCTCCACGGAACAATTTTCAAAACTCCAGCTCTGAAATAAAAGAGATACCTCACTTGGTCCAGAGAAGAGAGAGGTGAATTAGAGATAGAGCTGGAAAGAAAGGAAAAAATATAATACCATAGATGAAGTCAGTTGTAAATTAGAGGGAAAAATGTTTGATTTATTAAAGAGAGTGGAACATAAAGGTTGTTATGGTAAATAGTTAATTAAAATGCAAAAGAGGAGTGTGACTTAAAGAAATGAGGAGTAGTTTGAGATGATCACGATGCTTGGCCATTTGAAATCTTTGTGATTTATTTAACAAAGTTTCTAGCTTCCAGAGTACAGCTGAACTCAAATTGCTATGCTTAGACTTCTTTTCCTCCAAATGGTTCTCTTGCCAGGAGGCTTAAAAATAGATGTTGCTATCACATTTTTTATAGACTTTCATGCACCCTGCACTGTGGCAACAGCAGCCAGAGAGGAGTGACAGTATGTGAGACATTCCTCTGAAACCTGTGGTGCAGACAATGGCAAGGCAGGCTGTCTCTCTGCAGCCCACGGAGGTCCACCAGTAAATTCTGTGAAATTTAGTAGCATTTAGATAAGGCCTCAAATATTAAGCATAATTTAATTAAAAGTAGGCCCCTTTGCTTATTGATTTTTTTCTCTCATTTTCTGGCATGTTTTTTAGGGGAAAAAAAAAAATAGGAGTAGTTCAGCATTTAAGAAGTTTACATCTATCCAACTTGGATTTATGAATCAATCAATCACAGACTTTTCTTCCTTTTTTTCCCCCCGAAAACCAATAATCATACAGTGAGTCAGAGACCTCATCACTCACTTTTTATTACAGTAACTGCTTTGACTTTGGCAAATCAAAACTGTTGTAAGAGGATATTTCATTCATGACTGGTAGGTATTATGCAAGCAAAAGCTTTGTCAGAACAGTTCTGATAATCCTTCCAAGTGATGGTGATATATAGTGAGATATAAATAAATATTTCGTAGGTGGCTCAGTTGACTACTAGACGGATGATCCAAAAGTCCCAATTAATTGCATACAAATAGTTTACTTCAAGAAAACTTCTTTCAGAAGTCTTCAAAACCTGATACCAGAGTTATTAATGAGGATTACTAAATGACGCAAGTCTTCATGCACTTTAATTGACATCAAAAGCTTTTTGAAAGGTAATAAAATTGATTATTTTCTTGGGAAGCTTGGAATGGTTTGTTTGGTGTTTTCTGCCAAAATACAGTTTTTGCTAGCCAAATTGAGACCTAACTTAAAAAATAAATTACTTTGGTGTGGACTTTGTAACTTGGAAAGAAGATATCAAAGCAATGATTTATCTTAGGAAGGACTTGGTCTTCACTCAGCTATTAAAGAAAATTAAAATAATGAAGAGGTTCTGCCATAGAGCTATCAGGGTCTGAGTGTAACATTTTGGAAAGGCAGATGAAGTAAACTAGAGAAGCGCTTGGGTATCTTGTGTTTCCCACTGTAATTATTGCTCTAATAAGGGTTTGTCTCATAAGCAATCACTGACTGCTCAGATCTTCTAATGAATATTTAGAATATATGGTAAAAGAGATGTTTCTGTTATCACCAGATCTCTTTGAAGGTATAGGCAAGATAATTTGTCTGTCAAAATAGAAAAAAATGGAGAAGATTGTTTTCTCCTTGCACATCATTAAAGCATTGATCCAAAAAAATGTTTTAATGAACAAGAATAACACTTACCTTGACATTTGCTAGCATATTAAAGATTGCAAGAATAAATAGTGGGAAATAAACATACCTTTAAGTGCTATAACTGAACTGAAGCATGACATTTTAATTTCCTTAAGCCTTGGATCTTCTAGTCATTTGCATCAATGACACATCAGAGCCTCTAGGACTCTGTTCTTTGGTTTGACTTTTCATTGTTTTTTTGTTTCTATGAGCTACACTTTATGATGTTTTTTAGAAGTCAGTCATTCGCAAAATTGATCTAAGATTTTTGCTTCTCATGCCAAACAGCAATATGTTATAGCACTGCTGCAGAGTGCACCAATTCCTGGAGGAGGCAGGTTGGGAAAGCTGATTGATGGAGCCAGAAAGCCTCGAGATTGGGTGCATTCAAAATTCACGTAGATTAATTTGTTTATATAGTGCATTGTATTCCTACATCTTTTTTCAAGCACAGACCCCAGATCAGAGCACAGTCCTGCAGAATCTAGGAAAAAACACTCTTTTCCTTATTTCCAGGAAATGTCTGGTTCTCCAGCCAACATGACCCTCCTGGCCCCTAAACTGGGCCTTACACTTTCCTTCACCACTCATTTCTCTTATTTCAGATCCCTTGTCCCTCCTTGGTAGAAAACACAGTTATACCTTAGAATGGTTGCATTTTATGGTTTCACTGGGCTGATGAAAGAGTAAGGCAGTAGACAGGTTCCACATATTTATCTTCTTAACATAGCACAGAGCCATCAGCCTTTGGCAATAAGTAAGAGCAATTAACAGTCTGGCAAGTCATTTAGCAGGCATGCATTGCATTAGAAGCTATACACTGCTTCAGGCAATTGAGGAAGACATAGACCACAAGACAAGAGTCCATCTCCAAATCTCTGATCAAATGCCTTCATTTCAAATCTTGGAGAAATTACATAGATCCTAACATATGGCATCATCTTCAATGCCTAATAAAAAGATATAATGGGACCTTATATTTTTAACTACTGAGAGAGCTGACCAGAATATTTGTAGTCTGTGGTATTTATGGGAAATATGTCCCAATTTTCACTACAATTCTGATAGCTCGAAATTAATTTGTTACTTTGGAGGGCTTTTTTTCTGAACAGTTTTTATAAATACATTTCTAGTTCAGCATCATTCCTTCTCCTCCAAGGCAGACAGGCGTCAAATTGTTTTTATGAGGTTCTCCCCATTCTTCTTAGACCCTGTACAATTTCCCTCCTTGTTCAGCCTCTCTTTCTAGAAATGTGAGGGACTCCCCAGGGACTTACAGAGTATGCATTACTGATGCTCAGCTGGCATGATAAGGTTTCATGCAACATGCTCTGAGAAACTGGCTTGAATGTTGGGGAACTCAAACACCAATTTTTTTTTAGTCAGCTAAAAGTTTTCTTTTGAAAGACACCGTGTTTCATGCTGCCCCAGCTATAAAATGCTCCAAGACAAACATCACTTTTAACTACACATTTTTGTATTAAAATACAGGATTCTTCAGTGCTTTACAGACTGTGACCTTTGTTGAGTGTAAATAATGTCATTCTTTCATTCTTTGTTTTCAACTTTGTTTTCAAGGCTACATCCAAAGTGCTTGGCTTGTTTTCTCTGTTCTTAAAGCTCCCTTTTTGCTTCTCAGGAGATCAGAATTGCACTGAAATTCACTCAGCTGAATTTCCTTTAATGTTGGAAACTAGGCAGAATTTGTTCCTCTGGGAAAAAAAAAAAAGAAAAAAGGCAACAAACTCTTTCCATCCTTCAAAACACGGAAGCTTTATTTCTCAAGGCACATATTAAATCTATTCAGTTTAACCTTTCACTCAATGGGTTAAAGGTGTCAAAAAAATTCCTCTCTTCCGAATAATTTTCTTATGGCCACAGTAGAAAATCTTCTTAATATTATCCAAAATATGTTTTCAGAAGCTTAGATCCTTGCTTATGAATGTCACTAAAGACCAGATTCAAAATTACAAATATAGTCATCTCTATTTGCATCTGCCATAGCATCCTCCTGCCCATATTTGTACTGATGTATCATCAGATTCTGGAGGCAGTGTTAGAGCAAATTGATCAACAAGTCCTCTAAAAATGCATTGAAATTCAGATCCTCTTCTGGTGAGTATTACGAGACATAAAACATATACTTTATAGAGCTCATTTCAGCACCTCAAGGTATTTTCAATAGCAACAGTCACATTCATTTGCAGTCTCAGAATGAGGAAAAGCATCAAACTATGCTTCTTTCATTAAAATTTCAACAGGAATGATCTTTTGACCGCTGAGAGTAAAGCCAACTGACTGCAGATTGCTAAATAATCCTTCACTGGGAGGGCTAAGTTCCCTGTCTTTTGCTCCATCCTCTCACCTAAATTATCTAACTTTGTCCCCCAAAAGTTACTTTTACCCTCATAAGCAACCTGGTATGGATATCACATTAAAAAATCAACTTTCACACATGCAAATGTGTGTCAATATCCTTAGTGCAGCACCAGTCAGGGATTTGCTGTATAAGCCGTAGCAGATTGCCTAGCTTTCTGCTAAAATTTCTTGTATGTTCTGCTCAGAACTATTTAAGAGCTGCAAATTATAGCTATACATATATATAAATATATATATATTCTTTATAGCTGGAAAGAGAGACTGTTCTCACCCTTTTTGCCTAAAATATGTTAGAGGTTTTTTCTTCACTCTCTTTTCAAAAGCAACATTGTGCAGGGACTCAGGCTGAAACGTGAACTTTCTTTGTTGCTAGCAATCTTCTAGTAGCTATTGTAATTTTCTCAACTTAAGGACAAAGTTAAGGGCATAAGTAATTAGGCATGCACTAATAATACCCACACAAATCAAGGTGCCCTGCTGAGCAGCCTCTTTCTCTCCGTCACTGTTTTTATCTTTGTTGAGTTTAATTTGGTTAATGTTTTACTTTGTTGGTTTTAAATCATCTCCAGGAGCACACAACTCCTTTAAGATCCTCAAGTGATCCAAACAACTGCAGCAATTAGTAGCTATCAGCCACCCATGAAGCAACTGGGATTGATACAGAACGGGAGTAGGGCTGCTAGCAAACAGGCAGTGAAACCTGGAACTTCACCAACTTTATGAAGAAACCAGAAAAAATCATGATCAGCCAGGATAGTTTCAAATCTATTGACACTCTCAGTAACTGCCACTACTATTCTTCACAATGTTGTCCCAGTGTTGTACCAAGTACAGTTGCTGGAAATTTATGCCATTATGTTCTTTGTCAGGATTTCCTTCAGTATTTCATTTGAACTTCCCATGGCAGGATTCCTCTCTTCCCTGCTCTGATTGCACGTAAAGGGCCCAGCACAGTAGCGTCCCAACAGTCTGGGATATGGAAATGCTGCCATAGTACTTGAAGACAAGAAATAACAACAGAAACAGTCAAGAGAAAATCCTGGAGCTATCAGACAGGCTCCTGCTGGAGAACACCATCTCAACACACTGGAAAGGAGGGAGCCAAGCTACAAACAGCATGGTTTGGAGCTACCAAAAAACAGTACACGAGCCTATCACTGACAGGAAGAAAGAACAGTAACCAAAGAGAAGAGTAGGAAAATGTGACCAAAACAAGCAACATCTCTCTAATACAGATCCACCTCAAATGTGACTGCACTGGTTTAATACATTCAAACTTAAATATTGATGATTCCCAAAACACATCCTGGATAGATACACATTCATTAATCAGAGCATAATTCTTCATTGCAACGGTTTCTTCATTCAATTTCTTCATTAGCTTATCATTCCTGCCTTCAACCAGATTTGCTTTTTCCTCACAGCCCTCTCAAATATGGCAGGCTATTTGTATAGCTAGTGCTCAAAATTAATTTTAAAAAGAGTGAAATATTTTAAAAATAAAGAACAATAGAATATGTCAGAAAACTAGTACTTACACACATACTTACACACAAAAGGCGTAGCATTTTTCTGAAAAGCAATCTCAGCTCTTACATCAGATTTCAGAGCTGCTTCCATGAAAAATGCCAGACTGTGAGGTCAAAGATGTTGATTTATTGTCTTTGAAACTCCCCACTAGTGAACAATCCCTGTCTTAACATTTCTTTTAAAGAAGGGTCAACACCCATCACTGTCCCAAGACTTTGATGACTGTAGCATTTAATTAGATTTTTAAAGTTTGTGTACCTAAGCAAAACAATTTACCACACACATAGATCAGAAGATAAAATCCTGCCCTCACAGTCTCCAATTTAATTCTTTAGAGGGCATTTCTAGAGGATGGCAACTCTGATCTTTGAGCATTGATTCCCTGAATGATGACAGCTTCATAAAGGATTCTTTCTTTTAAAGAGTATTTTGGGGTCATCTGTAGACAGACTTGTGCTTCAAATAAGAATATCTTTATTCTTCATTGACTCAGTTAATATATCAAGTCCCTGTCAGTAATGTCAATGTGCTCTATCCACTCTTGTGTAGCCTACAGAGGATTTCAAGGGTTCGCTACAGGTCCTACTCTTTTATTTGTGCTTAAACAGCTTGTAAGGGAAGCAGACCTCATCAGAAGATCACTCCTAGAGACAAAAATGCTGCTTATTTTCTACTACTGGATGTCCTGGAAGCAACCACCAGCTGTTAATGAACATGGGAGTCCTCCATTTCCAGGGACACAGCAAAGCAAATCTGGATTCTATTCATCCCACACCCAGTCCAGGGGTGCTTCCTCTCACCTTAAAACTGAACCATCCTGTCATGTACCAATGTGCAAAAGACTAGCAGTCCCACAGTTCTCATGTAACTTTCCTTACATGAGAAACAAGCAAGCAAACAAACAAAATCAAGCAAAGAACACTTAAAAACCCCAATCTCCTATGATGAATTCCAACTGAAAGAGTCCAAGATAAGAAGCAATAAGCTTATACTGTAGCATGAAGGAATCAACACAGTTGGAAACAAGATTTCTGAATTATAGTAGCAAAGCACTGGAATCAATTCCCAGGGAAAGGTGTAGGCAGCCCTGTCACTGGGTGCCTTTATGAAGACAGACACAAGTGGAGTTGATACTGAATTGGAACAAGGGAATAGATGTCCCTATAGTCCTGTTCTCTGTGACTTGGTGGGAAAGGGCTAGAAGACAATACTAATCAAAATGATCAGCAATCTTCTGTGAGAGAAAAAGTTTCAGCAGACCTTCACCTGGCCCTCAAGTGTAACACAAGTGCCTGGTCTCTTTAATAGCCTTAGTCATGATTCAATATTAAGGCAATATGATGGAATGTGCTTGGTTAAAAAAACGTAACTATTTCCTACACACTGTGTTTATGAGCATTTTCAGAAACTGCAAGTTTTCTTTCCCCACAGGGAAGGCATGCTGTGATTTATGAACTGTAATAGCGAGCTTAATTGGGAAGGAGATATCATTGTTGACAGCTTTGTCTTCACCTAGTAATTAATGGAATAAATCTGCAGGGAGCATTTACTCACTCCCCATCAGGGTTTCGGACAGTAGCTTTTGGAGGCCAGATAATTTCTAATGTCTTTGCAATACAGTTTGCACACTCAGTCCATTGCCACTGCATCCATGAATAGCTGTCCCCAGAGCCCCAGCTGGGCTGCTCAACACAGGAATTGGATAACAGAGGGTAAAAGTACTGGACCAGAGTGCAGATATCCATCTACATCATGCAGTGGCGTCACACAGACATCTCCAATCCCATGAACCTTTAGTCCAGTACAAAGCCCAGATCAATCAGATTGATCAGATGGGTAGAGGGCAATTTGGCCCAGGGGTAAATAGCTTGAGGCAAGCACACACGAACAGGACATGCCAGAATCTGAATATGAACAGAACCACAGACAATTAGCTTGGCTGTCTGTCAACCATATGCCTTTACTGATTCTAGCTGGGGAAGGGTGTTGTTAAATGGGTCCAGCTGGTTTGGCATTTGTTGTTTATTTAGTGACAAAACATTAATTTAGAAGGCAGACATTTAAGCTTTCTCTTGAGCACATTTTCATTGCCATTATAGTTCCTGCTAGTGTATTTCCCCTCCACTACGACCAATTTCAGTCATTCAGGACTGAGTTTATGGAGCCAAGGGACCCAAATCAGATACATCCATGTTATAAGAATGGAGCTCAAATGAATGATGAATCATTTTCTCTGTCCACAGGCACACTATCTCACCACATGTCTAGAGTCTATCAGGTTGTGTAACCTGATGCACAGGACATCCTACATCAGAATTCACTGTTCTTAGGACAGACCCTGAAGACTCTTATGTAAACAGAGGATTCATTGAATTAGTGGAACACTCGAGCATGTAAACCTACATAATTGTTTGCATGACAGCACAGGCATCTCAGAATAAATTTTGCAGGGCTTGCATTGACAAGTACCTCATAAATAGCACAGACTGTGGCAGAGACCACTGAATGTCTCTGTAATTCTGGGCAAACATTCCTGCCAGGATGAGGGCAGAGATTACTGTCATGAACTGCAGTCCTTCTTCAGAGTGGGGATTTTTGGTTGCCATCGGCTGACCCAAGATGGTTCAGCTTGCATTGTAAAAGTAGGCTTTTACAGGACAAGTGGAGAAGAGAGGACACAGATTATAGAAAGAGCTGTAGAGAAATTCTGCACTCTACAAACGACTCCTATAGCTGCTCTGCTTCCCGCTCCACTGCATATAGGGAATGCCAAACTTTCTTCATATTAGAGTAATATTAGATGAATATTAGAGATGAATAATTTTCCTTCTTAGCAGAAGGGAGCAGAATGATTCTGTTTCATCTTATTGCATTCTGATTCCTGAAACCATCTTATTGCTGTTGACACATTACTGATATACCTACTTCTGGATATCACAAACAGCTCCCTTTCTTTATGTAATTTTTACTCTAAGACTAGGGCCATTTGTGGTCATTCACATTTAGTTTAGTTTATTTTAGTTTTAGTACCAATCTTTCCTCCCCAGGAGAAAAAAAAACATTTTTCCTCCTAATGAAGGAAAACCTAAAAGAGAGTTTTCACCCTAGCACCTTTTGTACTGTCCTGTCAAAACCTCTGAAAAATGGGAAGATTCCCTTCCATACAATTCAAGACTCAAGGCTGACATTCTTTGCTCTCTGTTAACATCCTAATGCATGTGAAATGGCAATCCACATTCACTGATTACTTTTTGGCCTTGAGTTTAATGATCTACTGATATTTTTTTCTTTTCTATCAGCAGAGACTGCCTACTTTTTTAAGATACGAGAGTATGGCACAGAAATAAAGGCACTGCATTATATTTAGATGCTCCCCTTTGGTTTCTCAAGGTTGTTTCACTGTACAATTATAACAAGACAACAAAAGAAAGCCTCTTCAAACTGTTCAGGAAAACTAGAAGTAGTTTCTGTGTGATCACAAAAGCCAGGTGTAGAACTCACCAATAGTTGTTTACTAGACTGAAGTAGTTTTCAACATTTTTTAATTTACATCCTCTGTGCAGAGTATTACATTGCTAATTTAACTTCACTGGTGTGCCGGTTTGGACAAATTTGGAGGAAAATATCCTCTGATAGAAGGCAGGTCACCAGCCCTCCCCCACCAGGTTTGGGAAAAAAGAAATTTTCCTCGGAGGAAAGTGAAAGAGATAAAAACTATTTATTTAACAAACACACAGGAAAAGGATAATAATGCTAAATAATAAAACCCCTTGCTGTGGAGAGAAACCTGGGAAGACTTCAGCGTCCTTCTGTAGATGTGGTCTCTCTCCTCCTCCTTGGAGCTGGGTCAGTGTGGGCCCACCTCGGGGACCTTGGTGGAAAATTCTCCCAATCAGTTCTGATGTTGAAACAGTCCAGAAGAGAAGAAGGGAAAAACCAAAGTCCCAGGAAAACAAAGTTCAACTCTCCATCTCCCTCCCTAGAAAAGGAGCCTAAACTGGCTGAAAGGCAAGAAGGGCACTTCCCCTGCTCTTGCTGCTGCAGCAGGACGCAGAGGAGTGTGTATCTGTGTCCTTGAACTACTGCTTTGAAAAGTTTGCTAGCTTTTTTTTCCTCTCCCCCCTCTCAGGCTCAGTTTAAAGGCACAGAAAGGCACAAAATTGATTTCTGGGCATAGAGCAGTGATAGGGGATACACATCATAAGGTCACCCCAAGACAACTGGCAACAGGCTTAGCTTTGTTTGTTACATACAGAGACCCCTAGAACACGTCATTGGGTCCCAGGTAGAAAAGAGTGCCTCACAAAAACACTGTATTTCTCATAAACTTAAATGTGAAATTTAAGCCTAGCTGAAAACACAGAGGTATGAGAGGTTGTGGCAGGAAACTACTTCATCTTGTTCCCAGTAAAGCAAAAGCAACATTTGGTTGGGCTAATATTGATTCCTGAGTTCAGGTAAGATGGGTCAGGTAGGACACCAATCCATAGTGAGGCTGGTGCCAACTGATGAAATTTTTCTGAGATCATTCTGACCTCGCAAATCATTAATTGTGCTCATTGTACAAAACTCCCACATTGCTCATTCATACATGATACACACAAGATGGTCCCACACATGAACAGAACCCTACCAGCTTTGAAAGCCACTGCAGAGCCCCAGTCTACTTAGAGATCAAAGTTAGAGGCAATTGTTAGGCATGTGTCATATCCATTGAAATCATAATCCCAAATCAGGAATCTAAATTTTACTGATTTTTTGTCCTTCAAAAGTAGAAAAGTCTACAAGAACAGACCTGCTGATCACTGCCTCCTAGGAGCACACAGACTAGGAGTACCAGGAGTTGCTTGTGTCACCATACTCAAACTTTTCGTACTCCAGATAATCCACTTACGATCCTTTTCCAAATTGAAATTTCATGAATGGTGTTACTTTTATGGTATTTCATTACTTTGACCTTGTCTTTTAGGCAAGTCTTCTTTGGCCTATTAGCTGGTATGTTGGATGTATTAAATGAGGAATGATTGAATAAAAAATAGTATCGCCTCATCTATTACATCTGCACTGCTCTATTTGCTCTATTCCCAAGTGACACTGCAGCATTAGAAAGGATTTGGAAAGGAAAGGAAACAGCAGCCTGGAAAGCACTCTTATAGGAACAAAGATTTTAAGTGTTGAGGAAATTTATTATAGAAAAGAGACATATAAGAGAAAGTGTAATCAAAAAAGCCATGAAAGAATAATCAGTCACCTCAAACTTTGTATTATGAGAAAAGAAGAATAGAATTTCAAATCTAAGATAGCTAGGATCGTGATGTCTGAAAGGCTGTTAAAAAATTTCCACAGGACTATAAACCTCACTGCCACAGGATATCAGCTGGCAAAAGAGATTGGAAGGCTTCCTAGAGTAACTGCACATTCATAAAGGTTTCTAAGACTTCCAATCATTAGTGGTAGAAAGAAACACATCTTAGGAGCAAGAGATCTGAAGCAGCTAAGCTAAACCTGGTCTTTATTTACCTAGGGACCGATGGGGTTTTTCAATAAGCACAAATAAGAAATAGTCAGGATGATAATTGTGTGGCTTCTATAAGTTATTATGCCCATAACTGCTGGTTCCAGAAGATGGGTGTTAGAGGCCTTGGGCCTGATCAAGTGTGACAGTACCTAGTTACATCCACCCTTTTGTTCACTACATGGAACGGGCACACCATTGCTGTAAATAGCAAACCATGGCAACACAAAGGGCAGAGAAATGTCCTTATTGGGCATAATACTAGTATCAATAAAACACAATCAAATTCATAATATGAGATCTTTGGAAATATTTGTATTTGTATTTCTTCATATATCACATGTCCCTCTTCACTTTTTAGCAAAGCATCTCTCACTCCCAGGGAATTTCATAGAAAAAGGCAGAATATAGGAAAGCAGATTCACTAAACTGATGGGTTTAGAGCAATCATCTTCTCCCTTAGAAGTGAAGAACAATTGTAGCAAAAACCTCTAATAAAATGCAGGGAGACCATAGGCATTCTATTGCACTCCTACATCCAAGCAAGAAATCAAAAAATTTCCTAGTGAAATTATATCAGCACAGTGAATTCTTCAGAGGAATTAACAGAAGTTTCTTCTCCTTTCCACATCTACAAGTTGCAGATAGAAAATATACATCTATTGGAAGGTAAACAGGCAGGGATATTTACATTCCTTGCATTCATACCAATAATGTGAAAGATCATTAATGATGATTCAGATCCCATGGCATCCCTTCTAAGAGATTTGCCAGCTTGCTCACCTGATTATATACAGACACTCATGTTACAAAAGGGACAATAATCACTTATTTGATTAGCACTTCCCTTGGATTCTCAGAGAACCTTCCCAGACAGAAGGCTGTCATCTTTTCCAGTTAGCTGTTTTCTCTACCCCATTACCTTCTTCTCCCCCCACCCTTAATCTTTATTTCAATAACCTTAAGTCCTAGAAGGGTGACAGAAGCCAGTGGCAATATTTCTATCTCTAGCTTCACAATAGGTAATCTCTTGCAATATCATTTTAACAATAGAAGGACAATGAAACATCTGAGAAAAGCACAAAGAGAAGAGGGGAAAGATGCACAAACATCAATGTTAAAAGAGCAGAGTGGGAAACAAGTCCTCAAGTGTTTCTTAGGGCATATTCTCCTTTTTTTTGTGTCCATCAAGCCAGTAGGGCAAGTGCCATATGGAATTATTTCCTCTCAGGTCTTACAGTTTAAGGTTCAGTAACAAGCTTGTATTTCAGAAACAGCAACATCCAGGATGTCTCTAACTCAACATGCTACAGGAAAAATTAGCATCTCTTATTTTATTTCAGTAGGATAGAGGGCATTCTGTGTGGTGTAAAGCAAAGCACACCTGAGCTTTAGAGGTAGCATATCCAGTGCTAAGCTCTTCAATGGAAGTTACTTATACTTTGATCTTCTTGATTTGAGTTCATTAATTTGTTATGCTCTTATTTGCAAGGTGGACTGACATCCTAATTACCCCACAATACCTCAGAAAGCAATCAGTTAATTCCTCTTAATTGCTCCCTAATTCTTAAATGATTGCTTAAGTGTTTGTAGCTGTTACCCCAGTTGAGAGTGCAATGTTAAATGCCTTCATTTAATGGATATTTAGTCTAGATTTTTGGGGGCAGATATTAAGTGCTGTTCAAATGCCAACTTGACTTTGAAAGATCACTCCGTCTATGAGTCAGAGATCTCAGCAGATTGACTCCAGAGAGCAAAGGAAACATGTGATTACAATCTAAAGAATATTTTAACATTTAAAGTAAGTATTCACATCATCTCACTGACATTAAGACCGAATAGCTATAACCATGCATGCAGATTCCAAATTAATCAATATGCCTTCATTAGATTGGGATACATGCAGCCCCTGCAAGCTCCAGCAGGGAGCCTGACGGTGACAGACACCTGTCATTCTCACCCATGCTGCCACTGCAGTCAGAATGAGCCCTACCCAGGTCAGAACTCTCCCTGCAAATGTGTTTTGTGCCTGCCTGTCTACCCTACACCCCAAGGCCCTCAGCATTTTTCTCACCTGTATTGTGTACAACTATCATGCCTTTTCTTCTGTTTCCTTATCTCTGCATGATTCTGCTCTCCTGCAGCATCGAAACAGCAACTTCCCCTGATCCCTATTCATTTTGACTCCTTTTCCACACTCAGGAATGACTCAGACTTACCCAACAGTAACACTTTTTCATCCTTTACTTGCATTATTTCCTCACCTTTACGAACTTGTCCAATGCACAGTTCAGGTTTATATATGGTGCCAAATGTTTACTTACCTTGTATACACAATCCTAAAACAGAGAAGATAAACATGCAGACAGTTGTCTTAAGGCAGTAGGACCAGATATAGCAGTTTACTTCCCAGGGACTAAGAGAAAAGATTTTAAGTGGGGAGCATAAGAACAGGAAATAACATCCTCCATGATTTATGATGCACCCTACAGTCAGAAATTAATTCACAAAATGAAAACTGATGTAACCATGTCTTTAACAATGCTTATATAGTCAGAAAAATAACTCTCAAATGTGTGCAATAACTCCACCTGGTGATTCTCAACATGGTATTGTCAGGTTTAAAGCTGGCTCTTATGAGAAAAAGAGGAGGAGAGGTGTTATACAAACTAAAGGCCTAATCTGTAACCTAAGCAGTGCAGTTCTGATACAGTACATCCTACACTCTGTTAGCCTTTATTTGGCTGATCTGTAGATTGCATTTCAAACTAAAACATGTATAAAAAGGAATGTAGTGCCCATCCTGCCCACAGAATACATTTTGTATGATAGTAGGAACTATGTACATCCCACAGGAGACTGTTGAACACTTATTAAAATAATTTCTAACTTTACATTATTATATTCATATAAAAAGCATCACCCCTTCTT
This sequence comes from Corvus hawaiiensis, assembly GCF_020740725.1. NCBI lineage: Eukaryota > Metazoa > Chordata > Aves > Passeriformes > Corvidae > Corvus > Corvus hawaiiensis. The sequence continues at coordinate 26,899,905 of NC_063219.1, read as the reverse complement.
TCAAAACTTATTATTTGTATTCTAGGAATAGAGAATAACAGTGCAGATGACATTCAAAATACAAAGCTGAGAAACAAATAGAGCAAACTGCACACCCACCCCCCCCCCCCCACCCCCCCCCCCATTGAAAGCATTGATTCCCAGGTCTGCCCAAGTTGGTCCTCCAGAAGAAACTGATTTTTGATACCGGCACCAGAGACTATTAAGGATTGAAAAGGAGAGTATTGTTATCCTATAGCTGTAAAAACACATTTCTCATGCCTTTCAGACTAAGAAGAAAGGTACTAAGCTAGATTTCTTGCCTCTCACACCATATTTTAATCTAAAAGTTTTCCAAAGCCTTCACAGATATTTTCAAGGCAATTTGAAAAAGACCTAATTCTCTACAGTATATTGCAAATTTCTAGGTTTTCAGCCAAAAATTGCTTGCATGTGTACACTGACATATATACATATCTGAGACTCCATTTCCTACAGGTTCTGCTAGTGAGGTTTCTCAGCCTGCTGGTAAGCTATGGTGTCGTATTCTTATCAGCAATTATAACAAGCCTTGCTAAAGCATACAAAAACATCTTACCTATGAGCGTCTCATAAAATAAGTACAATAAAAGTTTTGAATCAAAACAAGGTTTTCAAAATATTTTCTTCAAACAATTCAAACAATAATTTTTCTCAGTTTATATAGGAAAGAAAAAAATCTTATAATCAAAACTCATAGTTTTGCAGAAGATGTCAGTAGAAAGCCTTTTGGGTAGAAAAATCATCTGACACTAGAAAAGAAGAATATCAAACACCTTTTACCAACTAGATATTTCAGAGAGCACATATGAAAATTTAATTATTTACATATGAAAATGTAAATAATTGCAGTAAAAGATCACTGGATAAATACCTATTCTGAGATGAGCTAAACAACACCTGGTTTTGCCTGTGGAGTCTCTCTCACCTTTTCTCTGCTGGCTTTGTGTGATGCAGTCAGTGTACCTACCAGAGCAACCCCTTTTAAAGGGAAGAGATCTATTCACACCTTCTGTAAAAAGAGGTTTCGTTTGATGCCAATATTCCAGAATTGTTCATTGGGAAAGAAAGAGGCAGGACTTCTGATAAGTGTGTTTGCCATCAAATTAATAAAGTTACAGAAGGAGGTCCTGCTCAGCTCTGTGGCCATATGAATGGAAAAATCCAGTTGTGTTGCTCTGGATTTACCTTTATGGAGTAAAAGACCTCACCCTGGAATAAGGTGTACTGCCTCAAAGGGCTGTTTTCTCGTATCGTGTCAGGTTCAGAAACAACCCATATAACTGAGTCAGCCTGAAAGCCCACCCTGCCCTCTGGAAGGCAGAGTAACACTTGGCAAAACAGTCTTAAAAATAAGAGCTGTGCTAAGTCACTGCTTATTTATGACAGAGAAGCAGAAGAATATTCTGGGGTATCTGAACTTTATATGGGTACAAGCAGCAGCTTGGCATAAATACACTTGCACACTAACTGGCTAGGGAAGTGCAAACATGGCTGGATGTGGAAGAATAAACATACTTTAGGAGGAGAAAGATGTTCTACTTTGTAGGAGCTTGGGTGGGTTGGACGGTCGTTCATATTCCCAAAATCTTTTGTCAGGCAATCATATTTATAAGGCTTTCCTGTTTCATCTTCCCCAACACTACTTCATCAGACTCAGGTTCCTGTTGTCTTTTTCCCTCAAGGTGGTTGCTTGAATCTGCACAGGTAGTTGAGCAGAATCATAAGGGGAGCAAGTTAAGTAGAAGAACCCTCATTTAAGAAAAAGAAACACCACCAGAAAAAAAAGGACCCAAAAAAATCCTCAACAAACAACCCAAATTTCATTCAACTTGCTGTAGGATACCCAGAAATATTTCTAATCTCAGGCACTTGTTAGGGAGGCTGGAGGAGTTGAGCAAGGGCCAGTTAATTCTTATTGGTTCTCTAAGCAAGTCCATGTCATCCCATCATTACATATATATATATATATATATATATATGCCTGTTGCATTCCTCTGGTGGTAAAGCCATTTATACATTTACCTGAACTGTATTTTTCTTCTATGGCAAGGACAAATGTCTGGATTTGCTGACTGAACACCCTAGTTTTTCCTTCAGTGCCATTAATGTTGCCAAAAGTCACTACTCCACTGAAGAGAATGGAGATGCCACAGATGTGTGCTTCTTGGAATCTTGTCTGCACTGCTGTGAAGCCAGAGGAACAGAAAGACAAATTATTATTTAATTATTATAATAATAATTATTTATTTCAAAAAAAATATTTATTTTCCTTAATACCACACTTGAATTAGAAAGGAAAAGTTGGAGTATGCTTCATCCCAAATCACCCAAAGGTGTAGACAGAAGATCTCTTTGCAGTACAGCCACACTGAATCATTAATATTTATATGGCAGAACTGGCCTGGCTCACTTGCTAGTGTGGTTATGCTGTTTCCAAGCTACGCGCAGCTTTTCCCTGTTATTGCACAAAGTCATGACTAGACAGTAACTCAGAGTGACAGTGCACACAGCAATCACTCTGCAGGGCTCTCTGTGGGCACAGCCATGGGTATACATTGTGTATGAACTGACTTTGGGGTACATGGCATCCTGGCTTCAATAACGCCTCATTCAGAAGTGCTTCCCACCTTAGTCTGATGTACTATTTTCCTGCAACTGGCTCTTTGTAACCAATCCACTTTACTTTTGAATAACAATGAATAGCAATGCTCATTTTTCCCACCCCTACCAATGCCACTTGTTAGTACTTCTGCTCCTTCACCAGCAGATTTGTCTCAGTTAAGTTCAGCTTTCCAGAGAAAGTGAAGCAGTTTAAGAGTTCACAATCAATGAAAAGAGAGAGGAGCCTCTAGAGACCAATTCATGACAGAGACATATCTTAGGATGGACTGACTCTTTCCTTCATCAATGGCACATAAGACTGGTATGACAATTTAGACTGAACAACTGTTTGTTGGTTTAAGGTAGTTCTTATGCAGATGATCCATGCATTTAAAACAACTAGATTTTTAAAAAATCATTATTAACAGATATCAGAACTTCAGCATAACTGTTTGATGCACTTAACTTCTCAAAGTGAACATATTTTCACCAAGAAATTTCTGTTTGTTTGCCAGGATACAGTCTGATGAATAATATGACCCCACTCTATAAGAGTAAATGTATCCCTTTAATTCATGGAAGTATTTCTGACTCATTCCACAAGTTCCATCCATTAAGAATCACCATACAGGACAGAATTCAGTAATAGCAGTCCTGAGCACAGTGGCAATTTTCAAGGCTGTACCTCCTGAACACATTACTGTGGAAATATCATACACATATATTAAGGCAGATGTAAGCACATTTGTTCTTATTCCTTGCAACAAGTCCATAATGATTTCATAAAAAGATGGAAATTGCATGCAATGTCATTATATCAATCATGAAAATTTGACATTTTCTGTACTTAACCAATTATTCTTAATGTGTGCTTATTTTTAAAAGCCATCTAGAAAAACCAAACTCATAGTGTCCTTCAGCCATATGAGTTATAACAGCCCATGCAAAGCACTCAGTAGCAAAGTACGTGCTGGAGAAATTAGTACTCCTGGATGGGGATGTTATATTGTTAGAGAGTGAAAAACCCACATGCAGCAAGCATGTAGTAGCATCATTTTTAAACTCGTCCTTGTCTTGCCCTTCTTTTCCCAGACATTTAGTGAGTCCAGCAGGAGCAAAAAGGGAACTCTGGGTTCCAAGTGTGTAGCATCACTCACTACCACTCCCAACTGTATTGAGCCTTATATTGGTAGCAATTAGCCACTGGTAGCCCTGCTAAGTTCTGTGATTTCAGAGGAACTGCCATCTCCCACCCCAGACTGACCCAAGGTCATCATAACCCTGCAGCTTTTCACAGTGTCCAGCACTGTCAGCTTTATAGGAACTTGCAAGAGACCTTTGAAAATAAAGTAAAAGGTCAGTTTAAGGTCTCAGCTCCTACCAGGAAATATCTGTCTTCTCACAAAAGTACAGAAAGTCTAGAAGCTGGGAGTCACAACTTGGAGTAAGAGAATCTGCAAAAGCTTGAGGGTCCATATTCCTGCTTCCACTGAGCTATGAATTTAGAAGTGGCTGGGATCTTTGTCATCCTTAAGAACCACTGTCTTCCTCTGTCTAACAATTTTATAATACCTCATTTAACTCCTACTTGGAAAAGAAAAAAGTCTGACAGATCAACATAAGAGCTTACCTGTATTTGTGCTGATCTCTTTCCTAGCTGAGCTTAAAAATCACAATTTCCTTTTTATTTGTATATCATCATAGATATGCTCAGCCAAGGAAGAAATCAAATCACGAGGGCATTTTCTTTAATCTTGTGTATTCAGTTATTATTTCATCAAACAGGATTGAATCCCAGGTGGTTACACTACCAGGGTATGGGATGCTAACCTATATTAGTACTTTAATTCTCACACCTCTTTTGGGTTTGATTATTTATAGACAGGCATAATGCAGAGCTTATGATGTTTTATGGAACAATTAAGAGCTAAAAAGTAAAAAACAGATGGTTTTCGCGCTTTGGCAAACTCCTGGGAAAAATGCCTCTAGTTTAGTGGAGAAGCCCAAGCTCATCCCAGTGTGTTGAGAATACGCCCCAAAAATACCCTTATGTCCTAAAAAGATGTTATTGGTTATCTGTATCCTTGAAGAATTACTGACACATACAAGATTCTGCAATCCATTTGTGTATTTTGCTAGTTTAAAAAGAATAATCCAGATTCTGTAATCTGCTTTATGCAAGTCACTACAATTAATGTCAGAAGAAACTGTTACTTTCTCAGTTGAGTAAAATTCCAGAGCTGATCAGACTGAAGAAACAGAAGTGGGAGAGCAAAAGTCTCCTTTCTTTCCACTGGCCTCTTGATGTGTTTGAATTTCCAAACTGAAATTTATATTCTTAGTTAACATTCCATATCTACCAGCTCACAGACAACACTTCAGGCTTTTCTAAAAGACCCAGCAGTGGAATGACTTAAAAGTTTCCAGATATGATTCTAGGACCTGTTGCACAGTAAAAAGAAGATTTTACCCCACAGCCCACAGAAGCTCAAAGCATTTGTTATGTCTTCAGCTAAGTACATCATATTGCTGAATCACCTGTAAATCCACCAAAAGAATTTGCAAGGGCTCTAACAGAGGCAAGGGCTTTGCAGAATTTCTTCCAGATGGCTTAAAATGTGACTGACCCCAAATATCATCCCCACAGCAGAGTCTGCAGAGGGGACCGTGCCCGTCTGTTTCAGCACTGGGTTCACTGTCCTGCTATCACACACAGGATTCAGCAGCCTCAGGGGGAGCTGCCCTGCACCCTCTCTACTTTTGCTTAGGGAAGGGCAGTCGGAGTCATGATTTGTTGAAAACAGTGGAAGCTTCAGGGCCAGACAATCAAAGACTGAAATGAAGCAGGAGGAGATAACACCAATTTGGCATTCAGTATTATTTAACTGGGGCAAGTGTCTTCACCAATGGCTCTTTGGAAGGAGGATGAAAAGGAGGGTAAGCTGGCTGCTGTCATCCCCAGCTGCTAATTTGTACTGAGAGGTAGAGAAATATCAACTGCACTGTTAATTTCTATATTATGGAAATTAATCCTCTCATTTGCACAGCAGGAAGCCAAATTACACCATCACACGCACAAATAAATCTGACATTTTGAGAATTTGACATTGCACCACTGAGAGCTGGTTCCAGCAATACCTCCCACCTCACAGAGAGAGCACGAGGGTGTCTTCCCTCAACAAAGATATTGAAAGAATATCAGCCAGATCTCAGCTGCTGAAATTTTGCAAAGATCTCCCAGTTTAAAGAGAACAGCTGTGATCTGCCTCCCAGAAAAGCAGATAATAAGGAAAAATGCATTTTTGAGTGGGGCAAAGAACCATTTTTATAAACTAGCAAGAGAAGTTGCCACAGGACCTAATAAACCTTCACATTCCAGTTTCACTATATTTCCTGCATGGGGGTTCCTGTACCTACCATAGTATTTTTGTACTAAAAACATAACATCTCAACAGGCAACACTAAATGATAATAGTAAAGGTGAACCAAAAAAAAACCCAAACTAAAAAAAAAAAAAAAAAAAAAATCATCTATCTGCAGTGATACAGCCTGACAGTTAAATATTCTGGAACAGCCACATTGTCTGTCACTTGATTTGAATGACAGCTACAAAATGCCTGAGGAACATTAGGTTTTATGAAAGAGAGTATTTCAATCATTCTTAGTTAGCTTGGGTTTATTTACTTAAATTTAATTGTTACTCTGTATTTAAGAATCAAAGACTTTAATATAGATCACAGATTCCCTGGAGGTGGGGAATAATCATCTGCTGACTGATTTTCACTCATCCATTTTTCTCTCCTTTGTTAATCCTGTCCTCTCAATGTTTCTATTCCTAAATGCCAACTCTAAAAAGTTACTGAAAAAACACACAACAATTATTAAAAAAACAAATAACCAATAAAATGGTCACACTTTTGCCTAAGTCATTGATTAGTGAGAGGAGCTGAAAAATCAGTATTTCATCAGCTGGTATAAATTGTTGATGATAAAGAGCCTGATTATAACCAGCCAACATGTTCTGCTCATATCCAAAGCACTCCTATAAATTTTATCAAACTCCTACAAACCAATTAAGATTAAACTTTCACTGAGGAAATGTAATAAAAAGAAGGCCAATCTTTCCCAGCAAACAGGAACAACACCTGCCAATTCAAGCCTAGCATGATCCACATTCTACACTAAGAAATGAAGTGAATAGGCTCACCTGACTCCAGGATCCTGGGCCTTAGGAAAACATGCACGTGTTCTGAAAACAGTAACAAAAAAAGTTAGCAACATCACCAGAAAGTCCATTAAGAAAGGCTGCAGAATGCCTCTCCCACCCCCCATAGAAGCTGTTTAAGCATAACCTTGTTTGTAGTTTGTTCTTTCACACAGAAACATAATTAAGATCTGATCTGCAACCACATGCCTTAAATAAAAGGCAGCTGCTCATATGATCTGCTCATTAAGTGCTGTATTCCAAAGGCATACAAAGATGCCAAGGTAATTAACAAGGCACAAAAGCTTTGGGGACTTTGCAATAGGAACTCAGTTGAGACTCATCTTTACATTTACAGGATAATAGCTAGAAGTCTATGAATGTAGATTTCATTTTAAAATCTTTTTGCTCCCAGGGTGACATTCCAGAACTGTTCTTTTTGAAAAGTTACAATTTCTTTTCTACGCTTATGTTTCCTAAGAATGATTTTTTGTGCTTCTAGGATCTATTCCTTCTCCTTTCCTTTAAGCTTCACAGCTTCTTGATAACGTTTCACAGAAGGATTTAAAGATTTTGAAGGTATGAAGTTTTCCCATATAGCAAGTCATTTTTACATCAACTACCACATCCAAAAATCTATTTACCACCTTTCCCCCACTATTCAGCTTCTTTACTTTTCTACCCTTTTTTACTTGATCAGCCCTAATTTTTCCAAATCCTTATACCATTACCTTGCATGGAACAAAACTCCTTCCCATTGTTATTTCACCTGAATATTCTGTATTTCTTCCTTGGACAGTTAAGCAAGCATCTAGCTAAACCAGCTGTGATAATATAGCTTTTTCTGTAAATAGCACTTAGAGGAAAGAAGAAGCTGTTGGGTTTTTTGGGGTGTTTTCCCTTATTTTTATATAATAGGATTCACAAAGTCTTCTTCAATAGCATTACCCAGAAACCTGAATGAAGGAAAAGGAATCATGGGAGAATTTAAAAGCCACCCCTGCATTAAGGGGAAATAGATTTCTTGCCACAGATGCAATTGCTTCACCTGTAAAAGGCAAGAGAAGAGGCTTTCCTACAGACCAGTTAATTGGGTACATTTCACAGTTTTTCCCAGTATCTAGTTTCCATTGTGCCTGAAGCTAAATTCCTGGTGTCCTCCCATCTTTTCAGTAACAGAGTCATCCTTCCCTATTTTTTTTGTTATAAAATTCTGAGTTTTCATAACACAGTTGAAGACTGAGTAACTGAATTAAAAGTGCTAGAAGAGAAAACTTGCAAAGTAATCATAGTACTGGCTGGAAAATGTCCCTTCTTTGTCTAATAATGAAAACTCAAAAATTAAATCAAAATTAAGCTAAAGTTTTGACTAAGTGTTTTTAGGGGTTTTTTTCTTACTTTGTACAGGCAGAAAATTTTGGCTTTCCTCTACCTGCAAGGTTTGCAGCAGACTAACCCACCAGAGCATTTATAAGTGTGTGGGATAGTAGACTTGTGCTTTCCTACGTTCAGAGAAAGATGTTCAATCAAATCATTTTTGTACGTGATTTCCCAGGCTTTACTTTTTACAGGGAGAAACTCTGTAAATCTATAATTAATACTCTTCCTGGGCTACAGAAAATGTCTCTAGAATCTGCTCAAAATCAAAGATCATAATTAAACACAACTCCTCCACAGTACAGCAGAGCTCCTTAACTCTGTGATGTACCATGGTTCCTCTTACAGCCCATCCCAAAACTATTTGGAACCTCTGATTTTAGCAGTGTGTGGCTGGGTCAGAGAGGGCTGTGAGCTGATGGGGTGCTCAAGCCCGATACTGACCAGCATCCCTCTCTCCTCCTCAGGGCTACTAAAGGAGTCCAGCTGTATTTTCCCTCTTACACAACTGTTGCAGACATCTTCATGAAATTATGAAAGACAAATGTGGGCCTTAAAATCCTTTTAAAGTCTATTTGTATTCCTATTAGCAAGGTGCAGTAATAGATAGAGTCCTTTCTCTGGACTCAGGAAGGGAGCATCACATGGAGATGAAGGCATTTTAAAACAGACCTAAACTGCAGGATTTCTTCTATTTCCTTAGGGTGCCTGGTCCTGAAGGCCCTTCAAAGACTGAAACACAGTTCACAGATGCTGACTTTGCTAAGTTTTCATCTCAGGAAAAAAAGTGAGAAGAAAAATAAAATACTCTACAGTTGTATCTGCTATATAGAGAAATAAATACCAGATATAGATTTTTCCTTCAAGCTAAACAAAGGGGACTGGAAAAGCATGAGCCTTGTTGTTATTTCTTATCAAAATTGGTCAAAATTATCTGACCTACAACAGTAATAATAGCAATAATAAAGGTCCTGATGATGATGATGAATCAATAAGGATATGCATTATTTTAAGAAAGACTGACAACCAAATACATACGTGAACCTGAAAAATGGGAAACATGGGAGTAAAAGAAAACAAATAGCCATTTCAAGAAGAATAACAAACATAGGAGATAAGTCATCTTGGTGAACAGTGAAGTAGGGAAAAACAATTAATTTTAAAAGTAGCTGGATTTCCAGAAAGGTGGGAATGAATCAGCAGATGGAAGCAATAGCGTTGGTGAGATGACCATTAAAATGTTTTGTGACCTCTCTGGAAAGGTGAGAAGCTCAGCAATTTGTGGCAGTGTTTTCTCAATACCTCAGCCTGGTGCTTCACTCGGGGTCTCTGCTGCAGGGCCCTCCCAGCAGAGCCTCTGCAGCGCCCGAGGAGCTGCCAGCAGCTCACAGTGGCTGGAGGCAGCTCAGGGAAAAGGGCACAGGTTTGTGCTGTCAAACAGCAGGATGCAATGGGATCAGACTTATCCAACAGCAGTCTCACAGGCCATACATATTTATCCATTAACGTGTGATGGTGCAGGGGGAGATGCAAACCCCTTGGAAGGAAAACTCCTTGTCCAGAGTTACTTCAGTCAAAAAGCACTTTCTTACTTTTCTAATGCTCTGACATGGCTGGTAGAAGTATCACTGAACTTATCCTATTTCAGCCACACAAAGTGCTCACATTCATCACTTTGGTCTTTACTCACTCCTTCATTATATATGAGAAATTTTCTCTGTCACAGTATGTATTCCCCAGTGTCAACCACCTTTTGCCCCCAATGGTCTCATTAACAAAAAATGCTATCCTTAAGCAAGCACATTAAGAACCAGAAATCTGTGAAGAATAAAGGGGAATAATTCAAACCACTCCTTAGATCTTCATGATCATTTTAAGCAAATATTGATAATTTGATTTACATCATCTTGTAAAAATGCGTTTGATTTTTAATTTTCTTATGACCTTTCCCAGATAAAGCACAGAATTGGACTGGCCATTTTAACAGAATAGATGCCCCAAGGCTTTTTTAATCCTGTTTTCCCAGTCTCATAAAAACTTTACCTCCAAGGGTAGGAATCCAGCTCTGATGCATCAGGGTTTCTGCAGATGGTGCAAGCTGAAATGTTGGTTTTGACAAAGGGGCATCTCATTTCTAATATATAGAAATAGACTGAAAAAGCTCAAGGTATCTTGGCAATGCAACGAAATGTTCAGTAACAATTTTTTGTCTCTTCCAAGTTACAACAAAATCAATGATCTGGAAGGGAAAAGCTCACAAGGCCATTACTATTTTTCAGCCCTCCTTCACTGCTTTATTCTCTCATCACTTTCGTCTATCAGTTTCCAGCACCCTCCAGAGTCTCCAGATAGATATTTAAGAGAAGTCAGAAAAAAATCTTATAATAAAACTGCTGATTGCTAAAGAAGTACAATGTTCTGGCTGATGGGCGTCTAAGATATTTCTGTAGCAATGGGTCACCTACTTTAAACTATTTTCTCTCTTGAAATGGGCAAAATATAGCTAGTCTTTCTTGAGGTTACTACCCCTACAGTAACAACAGTCCTATCTCCTCTTATGGTCTCATGCCTCATCTTTGCATCAGCAGAAAATCTCATCTCTCACTTCCATATGTCATTCCCTTTCATGAACACACAAATCCCACAATCTAAATGTGACAGATTTTTTACCTATTCCCTCAGAATATCCAGTGCTGGAGATTTAGTGCTTGGAAACAACTCTGGGAACCTTGCTGCATGCCTCCTTGGAAGGCTGGAAAAATATGTGAGAAGAGACTTGAAAAGATAAATCAAAGTGTGAGATACTTTACTAAACTAGAGCAATTTTTTATAACATTTAGATGATACTGAAGCACTGTTAACCAGAGCGTGAATGATTGAACAGGTGATGAATCCCTTAGAGGAAAAAGGCATTAGCAGGTTTGAAATCCATAAACAAACCCTAGTATTATGTGCTATAAAGAACAGCAAGATGTCCTTTCCTTCCCTATCTAATACAGTCCTCATCAGAATACTCCTGTACAGGCTTTCCAAGGCATTTTATCAACACATTCCAAACAACACCTGTGTTGAATGATTTACAAATGATTTACAAATGATTTACAAACGAACGTTGGAAGGGAAGCATTGCTGATAGTCTCCATTTACATCCACGTGAGGATCTCAGCCTACCAAGAGGATGCAATTGGCAATTGCATGGGACATACTTTACCTTTGATTTCCCAACCAGCTCTCCGAGTGGATTTGATTTTGCAAATCCAGTGAAATCTGCTTCTCCTATGTCTCCATAAGTAACAGTGGTTTAGGATATCCATTTGCAAAGGATCCACTCTCTGTCCTCAGGCTGCTTAATATGGACAAGAAACTACAACACAAGTTTTCTGTCTCTCCAGCAGAATATCTGAGTCAACAAGCTTATTAGAGCTCCTCAGCTGCGTCCTTTGAAACTGTCCAACTTGGTTTAACTAATTAAATAACCGCTGGAGCAATAACCTGGCTTTCCTCTCACATGCTTGACTTCCTTAACCTCTTTCTTGTCCAATGAATGTTTAATTATTGAGGTAAACTAAAACATATGCAAGAGGTGAGATGAGGAGAGCTTGCCCACAGTATGTGTGATATTCAAGTTATTCAGGCTGTCTGCTGAGCAGCATAGATTTAGGCATCTACTTCAAATCCCCTAAACCGAACCTCATGAATATTACAAACCTATTCTTGAAAGTGGTCTGTAGATAATTAAGAGGTACAGTCCTGTTAGCTTGTACTTTTTAAACTTACTTAAGATTCTAAGCTAGTAATTCTTACTTTCAACTTCACCTTCAATATGCTGGGATGACCCCATGCAGTCCTTTAGGTGGTCATACTCTATCTTTGACTCTGAGCTCTACAGATTAACTTTTAGAGTTTAGAAGACTGACTTTTTTATGTCTCTATGAAAATTGGTAGATCTACCTCCACGAGAATCTTTTTTGTAGCCTACCTGGTATACAGCCACTAGTGCAAAAACTTCTGTCATCTGCACTGTCAGTAAATAAAAAAATCATATACTCTGTAGAGCAGGTACTGAATGAAAACATAATCAGTGTAGGCCTTTAGGAAAACACAGTGCTCTTTACAAAGAAGGTAAAGGGGTCCCACTACAGAGACTCTCAGAAAAAAATTTGAGTCATGAACCAAAACTCCATGAAGAAGAATTAAATCAAGCCTCACTCTTTGTGCTTAAATCTGAGACAGATAAAACTGTAAGGAACATTGTGAAATTCTGGGTCATTTATACTAGATATTTTCCATTAACAGCTCCCCATTAAAAATGAACTCATGCTAGGACTCAAAGCACAAGAGGCCAGGGCCCAGCAGAGTGCACACTGAAGCATGAGGCAGCTTTAGTTGTGCCTGTGGTCCCTTGGCTCTAGTGAGTGTTATTGTGCACGTGGAGTCCATGCAGCTCTTCCCAGCACAGGAGGCATGTGCTGACCTCAAGCAGCCCTATAAAGTATAGATTTTGTTAAAGCATAATTAGGAACCCGTAATGCTGCAACCTCTTTAACAGTCCCTTCCAGGAATATTTTCTCCCCTATGCATTAATTATTCAGAAAAATCAGTATTGAAGCGCCCTCGTCAAAATAGAATAAATCCCTTGTGGAAGTTTTCCTGTGTCTGCTGCCCACCATGCAGATGATGCCTGAATGAGCACATTGCCACTTTTGCGCTTCAAATTCTGCTTCTCTGCTGTTTTTACAGCAACTGCCTCCTCTCACTTCTCAGGGACGTAACCAGCTGTCTGCAGTTTAATTGGGACAGGGAGAACTGCTCTAGGACTTGACTACTTCAAGCAAAGAAGCAAGCAAAACCTCCCCTCCTAATGACCTGCTGAGGCTGCTGCTTCTTTGACTTAAGGTTTTGTTTGTTTGTTTGCTTCTCTGCCTGATGCTTCTCAGTAGTTTCTGTCCAGTATGAATTCCACTTGTGTGTCCTTTATAGTCTGGGAGGTGAGCTGCGTTTTTATTTTCTCCTATATCTCACAAGTGTTCTCTAAAATAATGCAGGTCAAGGAAATAGAAGCATGCCTATTCTGAGGCTGAACTTGAGAAGCAAACCCTGCTTTAACCCAACTCGCCTGTCACAAGTGGAAACTGTCACAGATCATTCTGAAGGAAAGGAAAACTGTATATCAGGTGGATAGTCCCCTTGTCTGTTATCTCAGTTGTCAACTAGAACGAAAAGGACCTAGCAGAAAGGTGACAGCAAAATAATGATATTTTTAATCCTTTGCTGGATTAGGAACAATCTTTACTATGGAAAGAGAAATCTGTTGTTAATGCTAATTATTGTAAGGTTTAGAGCCACTGTTACCTTCCCTCCAAAATATCACAAACCAAGCTTTGTTGCCTCCTATCCCTTTGGATCCCATTCAACAAAACATTGAGACGAAGACCAGGATTGACTTCACTGATGTCAACAGGACTGTTCACATGCTTACAGTGATGCACACAACTAAGAATTTTGTTGAAAAAGGACTAGACTACTTTTCCTTATTGTTTAACGTTGCTTATAATGTGTCCCACTATTTTCTACTGTTTGTTTTCTGATGATAACAGTTCCTCATCTCTGAGTTGCAAGTGTGCCCATTGTAGTGAAACAGAATTAATTAATTAATTAATTTATTAATTAATGATGTTCTTATCTTTATGTGGATGTTCTTGTCTTTACCTGATGAAAGAAGCAATAATCCATGCAAGTAGATCACTCTCCCTCTCTCAGTGAAATATTCTGTTTCAGTTTAGCATATTTTTACACAATTTGTACCCGTCATATCCATACAGGCTGGCAGATGAAATCCCATCACATTTACTTCTCTTGTTACCATGAGATGTCATATTCACTATAGAAGAGGACATACTGCCACCCCATAATAATAGCAAACTTACCGTAAACTACCATTTCCAGGAACCTGTGAACATTGTACCCAGGCCACACTAATAGGCAATTCCTTCAGGAGGTACTTTCTCCCAGCACTACAAAAAAGTAAAGTTAAAATGTATCCCCAGCAAAAGACAGGTCAAGAACTGGCTGAGAGAGTGAATCCACACCCTGCGACTTGCCCATGAGAACTTGCACAGACAGCACATACACACCCAAACAGCTATGACAGAATGTCCCCGCCTGTGAAGGGAAGTCATTGTTCAGAAGTGGTATCCCCAAAATGTTTGGCTTCCTCCTTGAAGCCCATGGGCTGAAATCACAGCAGGCATGGCCATTGGGTAACTATCTGTGTTTCTCCTCTACAGTCCAAATACAGCTCTGATGCCTGATTTCACCACCAACAGTGGCTGAATAATCAACATCCCTCTCTGCTAGGCCGAGGTAGACATGAGGGACTGAATCCAAAGGCCCTGAGAGGACCTTTACTCCATTTCCCTATGCATCTACCCCAGCAATTTCCCCTGGCAGGTGCACAGATCTCCCCTTGTCTTGTGTCTCTCATCTTTCTGCAGCTTAGAGAGGAACAAGGACACCTCTGATTTGTTTTCCTACTTCCTCACACTGAACGCCTGCTCCTGAACATGAAACTCCTCCCTTCCAGAAAGCAGATTTCTATTTGTGATCTTGCAAAAACAGTACCCTTCCCTAGTGTAAGGAAATCCTTTCTTTTGCTCCTTCACTGATGTTTTCCCTGTTGCTTTCTTATCCTGAAGAGTTTTCTTCTTGAAACCCAGGGCACGACAGGAATATTCCAAAAGTCTAAAAATATGCATATATTGTGTTCAAAATCAGTGTGTATGCCATTCATGACTGTTGTTCAGCCAGGGTGTAGAGCAACTGCTTTGAAAAGGGGCACAACCCAGGTTCTGAAAAATGATTTCTATGAGTGTACTGAACATTTTTATTCAAGTGTTCCGTGATCTTGAGAAGGCACAGAAAGATGACAGCGCTGCCATTTCCTCTGACACCCACTGTCCAGTGAGAAGGAAGAAACAGGAAATCTCCTCAGGGAGAATTGTACAGGGGCAAAGGGCTAGCTCAATATCTGACACTCTGTAACTTCTCAAATTTTGAGTGAATATTGACACCCTTGTCAGACCTTTCTATGTCTGTGTGTGTCTGTGTTATGATCTCTGTAGTGCACAGTGTAGGATCAGCACGGGCAAAAAGGCAGTAATATAATAAGGAAAAACAGCCCTGCTCCTTCAACCACCTTTGGGAGCACCCTTTTGTGTATTACATGGGAAGTGACTTGAGGAGTGTAGTGTATTCTGGGCTTAAAATCTTCAGAAGTGTATGTTGGATGCTCATTCTTTCTGTACTTTGATCAGATGAAGTGCAGACAGATAATGGATTGCATCCTGTGTAGGGCTGCAGGGAAAAAAAAAAGAAGGAAAAAAAAGGTTTCCCCAATTCTTCTAGTCACTAAGTTAATGCCAGCTGTGTCTTTAATGTGAAATTATTCTCAGTGCATGTGATCATTATATTCTGCAAGTGTGAATCCAGGAAGCAGCATTTTTGCTAGGAAGGAGACATTAATTTTTCCCTTATCTTGTAAAAATTCCAAACTTTATTTCAGCTTTGTCCAGCCAGAGCTTCTAATTATAATTTTTAATCTATTTTGATGTAAGTTTCTCTGCAACTTTAACACTAGATTTTAATTTGCTTATCTTATCATTCATTTACATGTCACTCTGCTTTTTCTCTGCTGTTTCCCAGTTTAAAATCTTAACTAAAATGAATGTGTTTAATAACCTTGCTGCAATCTAATAATCAATTGGAATAAATCTTCATCTGCTTTTTTTAAACATTTTTAAGGAAATAACATCAAGAAATAACACACAAATTAAACTAAAACCAAAGGAAATTAGAAAATTAGGATAATTTTTCTAGTTGCTATCTTTTGATTATTTGCTTTGTAATTATGTTGGGGGGGTTTTCCAGGTCTTCATCTTTGCTCTGTAGGCAATAACTTTATGAAAGTATTAGAAGTGGCCTCTTGACAGATAAATGAGACAGAAGAAAAAATTCCATTTTATTCAAAACTGCCTTCACAAACCGTGCAGTTTTCCTTATCCAGACAGTTTAAATTCAAGGCTTCTCTAGCAATATCACACTCGGTCAAACCCTACAGGTTATTTCTATTAAAATTTGGGGTTGAATGGAAACTAACTGGGATGTTGATACTACTGTTAATGTTTCATTCCAGTGGTGGAATGCAGTAATTTGGATGAACTTAAGATGATAAAATTTATAGCATTTCTAGAACTGAGAAACAGTTTGTTTACATAGTCAGCTTGTTTAAATAAATAATATAATATTTCCCCTGACACCCTTAAATTACTTTTCCTCTGTAATGGCTTTTAATTATTTTTACCACCATGACCTTAAAAATTGGGCACTTTTATAATTTGTTCTTTAAAACATTTTGTTGTATCCTTTTATCCTGAGTCACATTTTAAATGATCAATGCTGTCAGTTTATCGTTTCCTGTTACCTTACTGAGGGAAAGCACACTTTACTGTTTAAACTCACCAGGAAAATACTGTGTATTTAACACTTCCCTGGCATCAGTTGCACTTTAAAACTTGTTTAACCTAATATTGAGGAATCTCATTCACTGCTTTTCTGCCTCCTTCCCTTTAATTGATATTCTCTGACAAGATCAGCTTATTATTAAAGGGCAGATGAGAAAATGCCAGTTATTATAGGTCCTTGATTTTGCTCTTCACTTATTTGTCTGCATCTGAAGAAAGAAATAACACAACTGATAACTGGCTGTTTGTGCAAATCAAAGGATATTTAGAAGGAAGAACTGGGCTTAGCCTCTGAAAGGACATATATTTTCTGCAGTGGGTGTGTAACATTAAAATATAAAAATTTAAAATTATAAAAAAAGATGGTACAGACAGGCAATTTTTATCCAAATACTATTAAAATTCTCGTGTATTTTTAACATTATCATCCTGGTGGTTAATTAATCAAACATTATTTGATAATTTTTATGTTATAGACAACACTTTTTGACAACTGGAGTGAAGTTTACTGGCGTGGAGAGGAAAACTCTCATGAGAGTGATGTTATATGTGAGGCTTTTCAGAGACTGTCTTGAGAGAGTAGATCTAATGTTTAAAATGAGATTGAAGCTTGAAAAGTTACATCAGAATTCTTAACTCTTTCTGCATTGATGTCTGTCTATGGATCAATCATTTCCATCAATTTCTGCCCTGTAAGATCCCTAATGAGAAACATTCATCCAACTGCATGACGTGTTTTGTGATCAGTTATTTGCATGAGTCTTTTGTCTCAGGAAATCTAAAAAACACCTCTGCAAAGCAGAACATGAAAGATGTATTTGCACAAAATCGAGTGAGGGTATGTACACATGAATTTGAGCAGCCAAGTTAGCACGTGCAGACTCACTGCTCAGGTGTGGATGGATCTGCTGAAATGGTGGGAGCTAAATGCCCTTTGGAAAGGACATAGAGTTTTGACACCAGGGTGATTTTGACAAGCCAACACTTACTGTTCAAGTAGTACTAACATTTAATTTTTTCGTCTTTCCTCAAAAGTGATAAAATGGAAGCTAACATTTTGATCACAGCCAAATGATTATCAAAGTAAAAACCAGCCTTTGTTTTGTTGTTTATAGACCGTATTTGTAAATGAGTTTCTTGTTTCCTGTATATTTTCACTCCAGACACTATTCTTGTATTTTTATCATTTAGTGAATGATGTGCTGCAGTGTGAATTTTGGTGTAGGCCTATTTCAATTTTCTTACTGCTGACTCCTTCGCTTTTGGCAGATTTATACTGTGTACAGCTAGAGAAGGAGATGAAAATGACAAAATGGAATAGACAACTTGGAACCTGTCTTCAGGGAATAGTCAAGCATTTGAGCTTAATATTTGCTATTCACGAGCATTTTTCTCTAGCTATGCTCTGCTTCCCAAGTGTTTCCAGAAAGTAAATGTGGCACCATTTTAACATGAACATTAAAAATGACATCATCACCCTATCTTATCAGAAGACCTACTTGTATTAAAATTTCAAACATGTATTAGTGGATTATCTTGTTATTCAGTTATTGTCTCAAACAAGTTACCAACAATCAAATCAGACCTCTGAGTAGCTATTGAGCTTTAAATGTAGTAGTTATCCCAGAAAATCTCTAAACAACTCTTCACCAGGAGATGGGGAGTGGGATAAAACACAGAGCCTGCATAACCAGGAGGGAATCCATACTGTCAGGCTTGTACTAGTGTTTCCCTAAGCATCCAAAATTGACCCTTTGGGGGGCTCTGTATTAGGCTACCAGGACTCCTGGTCTGACAACAATCAGTCCTCGGTTCTCATTTTCTTATAGATATTCAAGAAAGATAATCAGTATTGTTTCTGAAAGACAACCACTGGAAAGAGAGATGTGTTTTAACAGAATCAAATCTACCCTTACTTTATTTCTTGGAGTCTAGATTAAACTTCAGGAGAACAGAAGTCATTTTCAGACAACAGGTTTGAACACCACCTGTGAAGTGCACATGCCTTTGGGGCTAATATGACCATGAGGTGGATGGGTTTTAGGGCTTTCTCTTATACATGTAGCAGTGGAGTAGAAGGGTATACCTCTTTCTAAGCTTTTTCGAGGCAATATATGTTTCTCTATGGTGACTTGAGGTATTGGACTCTGTTTCAAGTAGGATTCAGTACTCTCATAGTACAGCTGTAGATCCCTTCAAACATCGTGCCTGACATCCACCTGCAACTTCAGTAGGACAGAGATCTTCATAGGCCTGTGTCTACATTCTGTTTTAATCAAACTCTGAGTAACCACATTAAGGTGAAGCCCAGGATACAGGGAATAATACACATTTTAGATTTTTAATAACCTTCAGCAGGCAGCTACATCCTCATCCATTTGTGTTTAGGTGTGATGAATCCAAGTATCACATCAGTGAGTCCCTACAGACAAATTGCAGCAATGGCCAGTTTCAGACACGCAATCCCATCAATTTCTCTTGTCCTGGAATTTTCTAACCTAATTTCATAGCCCTGGAAACACGGCAATCTATCTAGGTGTATTGACTGGACTGAATTTACACAGGTCATTTGAAAGATAAAGGTCACATACATACCAGACCTCTGGACCACATTTATTAACAGCATCCTCCTGACTTTCAACATCATTAGTGTCATCTGGACCAATGCTGGAGTAAATGAAATGTGACAGAACAAAAGACTGTTGCCAAGACTGTAGATGTACCTAAGTGATACAGAGGGAGGTTCAGCCTTATTAGCCCCTGGAAAACCACACTATTCACCAAAGTCAGTAGCCAGAATAGCCTCTGCATGACAGACTATCCAGCCTGGTGATTTTACAGCACTTTTAATTGAAGAGACAATAAAAGAGGGAATTGCTGACCTGAGGTTTATAAAACAATATATTATATATATATTATATAGAAGGCAGAAGTTCTAAACAGGGGCAAGCTATCTAATATCCACATTTGGGGAGCATGCAAAACCCAAACTGACAGAGAGTCCCAGGTGAGAACTATTGTACATGTATTTGTTTTTCTTATTTTTGGAAATAGCTCTGGATAACCAGTGACTTTCCTACAGTTGCCTGGAATCTCCGTGTCTGATTCAATTGTTAGAGACTGAGGGGTTGCCTGCAGGAAATATGTGGCCAAGTGCAGGTGTTTTCTGATTACAAAATTATTACCCCCTCTGTGAGACCTGCATGAAATAGCTCTGAGCGCAGCCAGTGCTGGCATGGTATTATAGCAATGGTTTCTTTGTAGCTCTTGTCAGGATTTGATGACAGTCAATAAGTTTGGCACAATTGTACCTCATGAGAAAACAATTTGGGAGTCATTTTTGTCAACATTCTTGCTCTGTTAAAAAAAACCCAATGCTTGGCTTCCATCATTTCACTCACAAAATGTTATTTCAAAACTTGAGGGTTTTGTCCATTTTCTACCATGATGTTGAGGGCAACTCTGGAGGTTAGACAGCACCCCTAGGCAAACACCAACTCAATTTGCTGTTAAAACTGCACAGAAAAATTCCTTGAGGATGAGCTAGCTTGGTCTTTGTGCACCAAGAAGATGTATTATCCAGGTGTTAAATTGTTCAGGAGTGTTGCACTGATCCACATCCAGCACTTCCAGATACACATCCCCCATGACACCTCCTTCATCCCAGAGCACAGAGAGTGCAGCAATATCTCCTTCCTTTGATCTCTCATCCTCCCAGTCTTCTGTGGGGGTTTATATTCCCCTTGATTCACCCCCATTGTCTCTGCCGAAAGTTTACCATATGTGCTGTGGGAATCCTGGCTTAACAAACAACACAGAAGAAATGATCCAAGTGAGAAGACCTGGCAACAGTGATGAAAGGGAAATGCAGGATACTCAAACTTCCACAAAGTGCTGTCACAATTCCTTAAGACTGAGATTTTCAAGACAGCAGAGACTTCTAAGAGGGAAAAAAAAGAAGCATCTCTTAAGGTCTTTTGAAAAATATTCCAGAGAAAACTATCCAGGAAAACTTCCTTCACTTTAGAAAAGGAAATTCTTTCCCCTTTTGCATTCCAGACATAGAGTGCTAAAGAGAAGACCTCCCAGAGAGAATAAACACATGCCAGTGCAGAAAACCATGCCAGAAAGGATTTGATTTGTTATTGAGGCTTCTTCAGATTGCAGGTTTCACAGTGCCCATTCAGACACACGTTCTTGCTGAGAGCTTTGTTTAATGCATGCTTCAAAAAGGAGCTTTTAGTGCACTTGTTAAAAGCAAGATTCTTTTAGAACTTTGTAAAGCTTATCATTTGAGCAACATGCCACTGAAAGGTAAGTGGAAGGTTGATGGACAGCTGAGCCTGAGAGACCCTTTCACTCTACCCCAGCCCTCATGTGTTTGCCATAACTGCAAATCACACAGGAGAACTGAGGATCTCCTCAAATTGATACATGCAGTGCTAGAAAATGCGATTCAGCCAGAGGTGAGCTGAGGGGAGAATACACATTCTGCTTTCATTACACATTTTCTGTAATTTCAATAATATGCTGCTGACATGAGGAGATGTACACTAAAAGGAAAGTGTAATATGTCACACCAGAGAAAATTTAGAGGAGAAAATTACATTGGCAGAGTCCTTCAGGTATTGTATAATCCTTCATTTTGTCCCATGGCAGGATGGGCTACTCTTAAACCATTCCTGACAAGGGCTAGTTATACAGATGAAGACTCCAGTTTCATGGACTCAACAAGACCCTCAAGTCAGTCTCCTTTCTCTGACAAAGTTGTTTCCCAGATATCTAAACCAAATCTCTCTTGTTGAAATCTAAACTCAGTATGTCTTTTTCTAAGTGGGAACTGAAGGGAGCAAATTATTCCTTCCTCTCTGGCAGCTGTTTTTACATATTTTAAGATTTCTCTCATGTCTTCCCTCTTCTTCTCCTGTCCTAGATTAGATAACCCATAAATACATTTGCCCTTTCACAGCATATTGCATTGGCTAATGAAATCCAGGAATCAATTACATAGATTACAAGGGTCTTGAATGACAGCATAGCAGAATACAATACCCAGCACTGTCTGAACGAAGAGCATGTGAATACTTATTCACCACCAGTATTTGCCTATGGTGCATTATGGCTTTATCTAATTAATTACTTTATGAAGTGCTTGATTATGATAGCAGTGAATGTCTTTCCTGCTCGCTATTATCACTTGCTCAAAACTATTCTGTTCAGCTGAGATATACATGCATCTGAGAGCTCATTTAGATCTTAAGTACCAAACTCTTCATTCTCATTCCTGAGTAGGTTTATTATTTTCAGAACCTGTTATCTGATGATCATAGTTACTAAATAAAGCCTCCTAATAACTTCAGCAGATCAGATTGTTCACAAGTTAAATGAGGGGAGGATGCAGGGAGGGCAGACGGGGGAAGGAGGAAGAGCAGCCTGAATTATTTATTCATTTCCCCATTTTTAAGATCTTTCTCATCCCTCTTTGTGCCAAGTTTTCAAGATGTAATTGGAAATGTTAGATACACGCCTTCAAAAATGTTCTCTGAACAAATTACCAAGTACCATTCTGTGAAATGAATGGATCACAAAGAGCAGCACTTCTTCAAAGGAAAGCAGGCAAGCTGATATTCAAGTATTTGGTCTTTTATTGGTCGTCATTCACTTCCTCAGAACATTCTTGGAGAATGAACTGCATTATTTCTTGATTGTTTCCAAAGCAGACTCTTTATGTAGTCCTCATAATATCAATTTTAATTGAATGTTTTCATTCCTGTGTAAAGTTTCATTTTAAAGACATTCACATCTAGGAGATGCCTTGATCTTTGCCAAATGTGCTCCCATTTTGCTGTTTTGTGAACCATCATTGGGTTAGGATTCTTGCTCCTCAATCACACACGTATACCAGCCTGTATTCATAAGTGTAAAGGCCAAAAATAAAACAAAGAAATAAAACTTTAAACTCCCAGCAGATCTAAAAGAGAAATAATTTGGTTGTCCAGAGTACATCATTCACATGTTATTTTCCAGTATCCTTAGTCATGCAGCAACAACTTGCTCATGTGTGAGCTGAGTTACAAAGTATTTATCCATAAAAACAGATGTTGGGTTCAGCAGAGGTCTGATGAGATTGTTTTATCCTAATGTAATGAGCTGTGAGCTCTATCTTGTGGCACATCAGTGTGACCAGAACTGCTGGGATAAGCATGGGTACAAATAAGCTCAGTGACTCGAGCTGCTATTACTGTCCTCCTGACAGAGTAGTGAAATAGGCCTTATGAAGCATCCTGAATCTTTATATCAACAATGAGCTTTATGTTTATGTATTTTGTATGTAATGCCTTTATACCAGCACTGAGCCAGAATCAAAAAAAGGAAGCCTTCAATCCACATGCATCAGAAAATTTGGGTGTTTCATAGCAGGAGATTATGGTGCATCCACTCACACCCAGAGACAACAACTGGGAACTCCTGAAAGAGGTTTGGCTGTTGGATATGAATGAAACAGAGGCATTTTAGGAGAATGATGACTGTGTGTAAAAGGTCTGTTACAGGGCTAAGGTGGCAATTGGACTGTATAATACTTTCACCTGAAAACAGGTTAACATAGCTGTCATTTTCCATCTGTAAGGAGCACTGTGGAGAGATGAGATACATCCTGTCATGCCAGATGCCAAAAAAAACCAGAAACAATGAGATAGATTCTAAGAGAAGCTTCAGAGAGCTGAAGGTAGTTCCTGAAGGATCCAGCTGTGGAGAATCTGGACAGCACTATCTTTTGCAGACTGTGAATCACTCACAGAGGCACCACTTCATAACCCTGAGGTCACATCGATGTTTGCTCCTGAAGGCAGCACTCCCTGGGTTGTAAACAATAGAACTGCTCCACTTGTCTCTGTCTACCTCAAATGCCAGAATTTTGACTGGCTGATTTAAGCAGAACAAACAGTAGTATATGAACCCAAAATAATCTGTGCAAGGGTCATCCTCCATCTACTGCTGGTGATAAAGCTCAAAAACTGCAGGGGAAAGACTCTTAGACCTCTTATATAATCCAGGTATGATGATGGGATTTCTCCAGAAAGGTTATCCTCAGTTAGCAGAAAAAAAAGAAAGAAAAATATTGCCACATATTAAATGCCATGCTATTATTTTCCAGATTTAAAAGAATGGTGAGGCTGACTATGGAAGAATAATTAAACGCTGTAGTAAATATATTGATTAATACTGGGATCATGTCTGACATTTGTAATATAAATTGAAGGACAACCCACAGCATGGATATGTATGGTTATGACATTTCTTAAAGTGCCTTGAGAGATTAAAATCACTAAATGAATGTGAGTCATTACACAGTTATCTTTGTGTTTTCCCCTTTTAATTTTTTTTGAGTGATTTGAGAAATAAGGGAAAGAGATGATGTTTGGAAGCTTTTATGAAAAGTCCTTGTTTTTTTCCTGGTGCTTCAACTTCAAGGCAAACAGGATCTGAAAAGACAAACAAAAACATTCTTGTCTTCTGAGTTCAGAGCAATGCACACAGCCATGAAATATATTCCTTTGCTCATGTGCAAGGTGGACTCACTCTCACCTTGAAATGTTCAGCCCTGGGGACCAGCTGTCTGTAACCCAAAGCCTAGTTTGATTCAGCACAGCTCTGTGACCTTGGCTAAGTTTCCTAAGAAAATTGTTGCTAAGGTGTGAGGGAGTCCAAGAGATGTGGTCATGTAAGATAAAAAAAGCAAACACAGACAACACTGTAATTGCTGGGACAATCGTGATAATCAGGAGCTCAAGGATACAAGAGGAAAAATGCTGACTGGGAAAGCTGAAATTCTGAAAGGAAAAATCAAAAACCAGAGAAATGTAAGAATCAGAAAATGTTGTTCAACTGACAAACATCCCACTCCTGGGAGTGATGGTTATCTGCCTTTCCTCACCCTTCTCATGTTTGTCTGCCCAGAAAAGACAGCCCAGGTGACTCAATGGGGGTGATGAACTGGTTAATTCTGAGACTCACAGCACATGAGTTCTTACCCACCTCCTGGGCACAAGCAAATAACTGAAAATATTATGTATGTAGTAGCAGTCACACTGTAGTTGTGAAAATTGAAGGATACAAGCAAGGAAAATTTTGAAGGAAAAGGAATACATATTACTAGAACAAAAAAAATCTCAGTAGTAGTACTTCATTTGCTATTGACCAATTCTGTTTCAGATCTGAAGTGCTTGTATGATTGAAATGTTTTCTGTTTTGGTTTTTCCCTCACTTACATCAGCTGATCTAATAATATATATTACATTTGTCAACAAATCTTCTTGTGACAATATACATGCTTCCTAGCTATTTCCTATCTATTTTTATTCTATACTCAGTAGTGAAAGAGGAGACTACATGGATGAGGTAGCTGAAAAACTGGGGATACCAATATTTCTTGTTAATTTATTCTAATTTTTCAAGGTGAAAACAAAAGCAGAGGAAGTTCTGATATGTCAAAAAATTCTGGGCTAAATTTTTCCAGGAATCAAACTTGGAGATTTTTCAGTATTTAGCTTCATATTGTCATTTTACAAAACCAAGTGTCTAAAAATAAAGTATAGTTTGCTATTTGGATTTTTCAACTTTTCAGTTCATCCAAGATTTTTCTACACACAAAAAAACCCTTTGATCCAGCCAAATCAGTTTCTGGATTTCTGCATTTATTTATCAGAACTGCAGAAGCAAAAAATGATTGATTATTCCAACAGCTCAAAATCTCCTCCATATGGTCAGGAAAACATTCGTGTCTGAAACATTCCTTCTCTGTACAGGCCAGATCAGATGATCCCCTCCTGAGAACAGATCATGAGATATGGACCATTTACTTATGAAAGCACTCCATTGTTCTCAAGCTGTCAGACAGCAGTTTTGTTATATCATACTTTTTCTCCCAGCAATTTATTTCCTTCAGGATTGATGTGCAAATTCTTTTACAGAAGCTAAAAAATGCTGGGCCCTTATCAAAATGCGAAGCATGCTGGTACAATGGTCTCCAGGATAAGGGGATAAATCTGTGCATATTTGACTCGGTGTGTATCTGTTCAGGTTTCTGGAAACACTGGACAGAAGCATCTGTTAAATAATCATCTACTTCAAAAGGAATCTTTTTTTCATTTTCTTGGTAGGATAAAGAGGAGAGCTACAGCTCCTCATGATAAATATTACACTTAGTAATTAAATTTTCATATTTACAAGGTCTATGTAGTAAAACTTCTAAACCAAATAGTCTTCATTTGCATACATTTCAATCAAAAGGGCATTACTAGAGGACAGTATCTCCAAGATAATAATGAGCTGTTTTCATTAACCATGCCCTAATGATTACAGCAGGCTTGTACTTCAAGAGTTGTGAGATGGTTACCCCAGCGAGACCAAAGAAATAATAGTATGTCTTTAGTTATCTCCCCTTCCATGTAAGCCACTAAGTTAGAAGACTATTTCCTGCTCCTGGGTTGATGTACTCAGGAACCACTTGAAAAAGATTTAATTGAACTTGGGTATGGTGTGGGTAAAGGATCAGGAAATGAAGTCTGATCTCAGTTATAGCTCTGGAAATCTGGATTAATGCAAATGAAGCATTGTAGGAAGAAACAGATTTTATTTTTTTGTTTCCACAATCCTCAACATAAAGAGATCTCTAATCTGCTTAATTCCTCTTACTGTTGCCAATATGTTTAAAATTACATTTAAAAGTACCAAAGGAATTTACATGCTTTTTCCTAGTCTTGCAATTTTCCAGTTATTTTTTAAATATAATCTTCCAATATATCTGTCGTCACAGTAGAAGAACTTTTAAAATTACATTGGGAAAATTTGGTACTCAAATGGGACAGATCTCCCGTACCATGTGATTTATTTTCAAGATTTTCTATCAAAAAACAATATGTGATATTTTTTGCTTCTGTCAAGTCTATCTGATTTGAGTTTAACAAGTACATATTGCCCTCCATACTGCTTAGCAATTATCACCAAACAGTAGAAAATAGACCTACAAAGGCCTTCAGTCAATCATATTGTTCATCTTTTGCCCTCCATAGATCAACTAGATCTTTGTTATTCCAAATGAGCATTTGTCCAGCTTGCTACTTAAAGGCTTTCATGATGATGGAATTTCCTCAGCCTCCCCAGGAAGTCTCTTCCAGTATCTAATTATCCTTACAATTACAAAGTTGTTTTTTTAAAATGTCTAAGTTAAATTTCCCTTGCCACTATTAAAAAGACCATTACTTTCTGTACTATCCACAGTGGACACGAAGGAAAGATTATTCACTTGTCTTTTGCAACAATGTTTTATATATTAGAAGATCGTTATCATGTTCCTTATCCATCTCTTTCTCTCTCACTCTCAATCAAATAATTTAAAAGTCCTCAGATTGTATTTCAAATCTATATTCTCAGAGTTGTCTTACAGGTTGTGCTTCTAGGGTCTTACGTCATTCTTGATGAACTCTGGATATTCTTCAAATGGTCCATACATTTGCCAAAACACTCTGCTTAGAACAGTGCTTCAACATTCACACAATCACACAAATAACTTCAGCAGTCTTTGGGTAGCTGAAACATTCTGACTTGCACCTTTCTATCTCCATTTATGATTCATGTGTCTTTATAGCACATTCACACTCTGCCAGTGTTTTGAAGCCGCAGAAAACAGGGACACTTCTCAGCTCTGGTTTGTACCAACTCGGGATCTCTTTACCATCCTCATTCAAGCTAACCAGACATTCATCCACTCGCTGGCCTTGCTGGTTTAAGCAAGGGTGGTTTTTGTTACAAATACATGGTCTTGTGCTGGAATTAGTTATCAAAGTTCCAGATGTGAGAGGCAATGTAAACCCTATAGTCATAATTTTATTCTGTCACATAACCACACCTTAGCATCTCCCAGCTTTATCCAAAATGAGTATCAATGGCTAATGTAGCCATGCATACATGTTGAGCTTATTTAAATAATACACATTAACCTACTATTGGTGGCATCTCATCCCAGAGGGGCTATGACATACCATGAATAAATGTGGTTTCCAGGTTCAGCTGTAAGAATCAAAAGTTCCATCAAGCCTTCTGTGTGGATATTCTCGCTTACTACTTCACAGAACCATAGATTGTTGGCTGCCAATGACCTTGAGAATATCTCTGGTCCAGCTTCTGCCTTGAAGGAGAACTCTGGTCATATGGATCTGGTCAGCTATGATTCTATGTAGATATTACTTTCCTCAGTGGTAATGAAGTGAGAGCCCAGATTCAATAATCTAATGAAACATATGGTTAATGTCGTTCTGCAAACTTTATTGAAATTGCTCACGTACTTAAATTCAAACTCATGAATAAAACCCTAGGCACTGTAACCTATAAAAAAGAGTTTTGCTGAGGTTGAGATGATATTGGGTGAATCATCTGTAGAGAAAAGAATAGGAGAAACAACCCGCCAAATTGCTTTGAGAACACTGCAAAAATTTAAATAAGCCAGTAACATGTTCTGTGATTAACAGCACTGTTTTCTGTACATGAGTCTTTCCAGTGGTTTTCTGGCTTATTTAAAGGCTTGCACTGAGACAAATAACATCCCAAGGTTCCTGGATGACGAGGTTAGAGGGGAGAGTGCCTGCTCCAAGCATGAGACATCAGAGTTCTGCTCTGAATATCAGTTATTAGCTCCTGAGCTCAAGTCCAATTGCCAACCTGGCAGAACCTCAATTCTCGTCAACCACCTGTGGAGCATGTTGTGACAGGCATTAATTGGTGATTATAGGAAGGATTAACTGAGGACTGTAAAAATCACTGCCTGAGCTAGTTATGAACAGTGTTCATTCCTGGTGGAGGCTCCCATTGTAGCAGTCTGGTCCTCGCTACACTCCAGTCTCCTGGATCCCAGCAGATCCCATACCTATTCTGTGAGAACAAAGCCCATAATCACACCATTAATTCTGGCTCAAAAACCCCTACACTGAACAACTAGGTAAAAATAACCACCTAGTTTTAAGTGTATGTGCTCTCCCTCACTATGTCCCACTCTTCCTCTCCACATGGTCCAGCTCCAGCAACCATCCATGCAGATGAACCCGTGCCCAACCACCAGCCCTTCCCACCTGTCTTGCCAGCTTTTGGCCTTTTCCATGTCCTTCTGCTTGATGCTTTTCCCTTCTAACCCTCCTGCTTGCACCAAGGCCAAATCTCAGACTGCGAATGACTTCCCAGAAATCTGCTGCTCTCCTGGGATTGCTGGGAAGGTTCTGGGCCAGAGGAATGCAGTCCATGAAAGCAGGACTTTCTTTTACCAAAGCAGAGTAGAGTTTTCAGATGCCAAGGAGTAATTTGGGGATTTGTGCAGAACTGGACAATCTCAGAGGTTTTTACTAGCAAATCGTATATTAAGATATATCTCTGTCTGGTGCATTTTATTTTCAATTACTATGATCATGGTCAAAGCAGAATGAGAAAAAACCCAAATGAACTGAAGCAGATTAGACCACAGATAACCATAGTCCTAAAACAATAAAGGGCTTCATCACCAATAAGTCCTGTCAATAACTCAGAAATTTGTATTCTCCCTCTAAAATATAAACTTGCACCCCAATTTTCATGTAAGAGAATAATTAAAATACCCGGATAACACCAAAGATATGAAGGTAAAAAAATTTATTTTTTTTTAAATGCAAAATCCTCTCAGAATAACTAATTTTAAAATTCTGCTTAGAAAAATATCACAAAGTGAATGTGAGGAACATAATAAAATAGTTCATTTTGCATTTCTTTTTTCCAATTATGCTCCTAATTTTGTATCAATAAATATATTTGTATAGTAAATTTATATTTTCCTGAAATATTAGTCTACTTCAGAAGCAGGATTTGAACCAACTGCAAATAGGTATATGTTTTGAAAACAATAAATATTTATTGCTGTAATTTCCATAAAATTTCAGTTGAAATTCGAAGAAAAAAGCCCTGGGGGGGCAGAGATGGGCATGGGGGGGGGGGAAGAAAGATTTTTAAAATTCAGAACTATGTTTAAGGGGTTTTTTAACTTCTTTTCTTGCCAGCCCTAATTATCTGCAGTTTTGGCTGAGATCTATGAAAGTATCTGTATGTTTAAAATAAATATGCACCCGTATCTAGCTGATTCATATGCTCTTTCAGAACAGCTTTATTCTTTATTCTTCCCCATCTGTTTCAGGGATGAAAGGAATAAGAACACAAATTCCATACAATGGCTTAAAAACCGTGGTTTTTACTTTCTTTCACCCTAGTCTGGTTCTGCCTCTGATGCCATTTCTTTAATATAAAGACTAAGATAAAAATCATACAAACTGTGAAGTATTTTCCTATAGTTCTTGCCATTCTCAATGGTGCTACAACCTTTTATTGAAGGCTTTACATTAATAAATTACTCTTTTAATTATTAAAATTGTTTTATTTTTTTTCTCTGGGGGTAACTATGTAAAATAAAACAAAAGAATTATAATTGATCAGGAGGTATGATCCAAACTAACATGAGATTTAAGATTTTCTCTAATGTAGTCAAATGAAAATCTATTTCCATTCCACTGTGACCTAATGCTGAAGAAAGATACAATTAGAATTAAAGTGAATATAAGATCCACAAAAGTATCAGAGTTGTGATACCTATTATATTGATCATCATGGTATTTGTCTTGATGAACTATAAAAGAATATGAACAATTCTATCACAGACATTGTGGAAAACATGACAGGCAATTTCCTTTCATGGATTTAATCCTACAGGTCCCAGTGTCCATGACAGAATGGACTGGAGTCTTGGCTACAATCCTTGGGTGCTTTTTTTGAATTTAGAAATGAGAAAAATAAATTAAAAACTAAGATCTTGTAGCAGGTCCACTGTGAATATAAATCAGTAAAGCTCTGCCAAAGTCGAGTGAGCTGTTTTGATTTACAGCTGGGAGGACTGTACCAACAAATTATATGTATGGCAGAGTATGGGAAAAGAAAATCAGAGGAAAGAAGATAATTGGTTTTAAATACAAAAATATGTTAATTAGAAATATTCAAGTCTGTCAGTTAAAATTTACAGAAATCCTTTTGGGAGGAGGGTGGCAAGCTGTGATGCAGCAAATAGCTGTTTTCCATCACTTGCTTGCTTCTTAACTGCCCAGAAATCTGGGAATTATCTTTATCATCACCTCATGCAGGGATGGATAAAACGCTCCATCATTCACTGATCATAAGTAGTACATGGGCTGTAAAGACACCACCTAGAACACATACTCAGTTATGAGGATAAACCTGATGTGGCTCATAAGGGAAAAATATAATAAAGTAAAATAACTGCTGCATAAAACCTAAATAAACAAATGTTGTTTCACACTCTTAGTCTAGTTCTAAGATAATAACACTGTGGAATCAGCTGGTAAAAAGGTGTTTAGTCTTTATATTCACTTGAATGGTATAAAGAGAGATCTTTTATTTGTCACATTGTCATTTCTTTTCAGCAGGTTTTCCATGAGTAATAAACCCTTGACTTACTTACAGTTCAATAGCACTTTGTATATTAGAGCCAATCAAGTTTTATCTAAATTATAAGAATGGGTGTAGAAGACGCACAATGAGTCAAAGCATGCAAAATCCCAGAAACAGGCTTGTACTTTTCATGCCACTGTTAATCAGTTTTGGGGGGTAATTTTAGTATTTTCTTAAAATTTAAAGAGATTTTTCTATTTTCTCTTCATAATTTCTGAAATTTGTGAAGCTGGCTAAAGAAGTAATAACTTAAAATACTGTTTCCAGCCCAGTGTGGCTTTACACTGTCTGGCCATCCAATTCTAAAATAGCCGAGCAGAGTCTTTTGCCATTAACTATCTTTGATTAATTTGTAAGTTGGTCAATTTTTCCATACATACAATAGCACTATACTACACTACACACAGATGCAAGATTTAAAAATTATTCATCTTAAAGCCGATCCCAGGAATCTCTGTGCCTCTCTGCAGTACTGACTTTTGCCAGGCCATGTCCAGTGGTGGCAGCTTTGTCCAGGAGGGCAGGTGGGCATGATATGTACTGCAGGTGAGTGGGGAGAGATGTGGGCTGAAGCATCTGTTTGATTCAGACTTGGATTGTTTCACACAGTTTCACAAAACAACAAAACAAAGTTTGTTTCTGTTCCATAGTAGAATAAGAACATATTTGAAAGTTTTTCACAAAATGGACCTGGTTAGGTCTGTGCCAGCTCTGCTCCTCACAGCTCCTGTTGGATACGAGCTGAAGTGATTCCTCAGTGAAAAGGGGGATGTTCCTGAATCTGTCAAAGCTACTTTAGATTACAGCTATGCTATCCCAAAAGATTAGAATTTTCAAAAGAGCCACTTGCATGTTGTTTATAGTTATTTTTTTTCTTCATTATTTTAAATAATTTCCTAATCTCTCACTGTTGGTGTAAAATAAAAGTTACTGTTAAGAAAATTACTGACTCTTGAAAAGTATGTAGCATAGATTTAAAGATATTCTTTCAGAGGTTAAATCCTCTGAGTGTCTGTCAGAGGTCAGGAGACACAATGCATTAGAGACTTAAGCATTAATGAAGCATTTAATTAATTATGCACAAAATTCCAAAATTATTTTTAAAACCTATAAAAATAAAAATGCCTCATAAAACAATTAAAAGATGTACACCTTCAGCATATCTTCCTGCATGGTTTAGACATATTTCTACTTCTTTGTCCCATCTAAGGCCATTGTCTAAGTTTCTAACACAGATTATATTGTGGAGTAAAAGATCTAAAAGAAACCACTTTTTCTGAACTGTGATTCTTTTTCACTTAAGTACTACTCTATTTGAAAAAAAAGCAAGCAAAAAAAACCACAAAAACCCACAAAAACTTTTCTGCAAAATTTTAGCAATTACTGGCAATCCAAAATTTGCTGAATTCTCAACTGTCTTTTCCAAGAACCAAGAACAAAGATTATTTGTACAGTCCATATATATCTTTTTAAATTTCTTAGAATTCAGTCAGGTTTCAGTTGTTGATGAAAACCAGAATTGCCTCTGTCTGGCACTAAAATGGGGCTTATAGGAGCAAACAACAAAAGAAAAAGAAAGTGCAGAGACACTCTGTGTTTCTAGTCACTCTATTATTTTGGGGAGGTGGGTTGTAATCCACATCATCTTGCAGTTATTACATGGCAAGCAAAAGTTGGTTCAATCACAGCTACTTGAAAGAAAATCTTGGATATTGAAAAGAGATAGGGAAAAGAAAAATTTTGATAAGTTTCATGGGTTTATATTGGGTTCCAGTTTTTGCCTTTCCACAGTGGGTATCTTTCTTGAGCATCTAGTGTGGGGCTGGGGGAAGTGGGTGTACCTAGAATAACTCTTACTAACTTGTTTAAGTGGGATTGCAAAGTAAATGAAAATGTAAAGGTTGTAACAATACAAAGAACATCAACAGTGAGTTCTGATAGTAGCACAGCAGCTGTTCTTCAACAGATCTGCAGGAAAAAGTGCTGCTGAGAAATGCAGCTCTGGGGCGTGTAGGGAACCAGGCTGCTGGAAAATTCAATGCAACCTGGTCCCAAAGTCATTCTATCCAGTTTTATGCAGGGCAGCAGTGCCAATGAGGAGGGCTTCAACAAGCTAAGGTAAGTCTTTGCTTCTGCTTCTCTCCTTTTCCATCACCTTTCAAAACAGACAACACGATTTCTGGTGTGTTTTCACACCATAACACACACTATAGAAGTCTCTGTCTTCATCCAGTCCTCTAAATTCTACCGTACAACATTTGATTCACTAACAATCGACTAACAACAACAAATCTATGTAGAGCAACACAGATTCAGTCCTGCACAGGCAGAAGTGTTAGCAAGGCAGTGGAGTCAGTTGGTTTACAAGCTTGAAGCCAGAAGGGGACAGGTGAGATTCTGTGGTGTAAAAGGGACTTGTTTTGCTGTTCATGGTATAGCCCAGCCTAGCAATGGCCAAACACAACACAAGCATGAAGGATGGTCTGAGTGCTTGCTGTAGAGTGTGTTTCAGGCAAAAAGGACATCCATTTATTCATTTCCCACTAGCCTGCTCCTGTCAAAGAAGATAACACTCGCCTTTAACGGGAGATGAAATTTGCCTGCTGGTTGGTAGGTTATTGAATTGACCTCTGATTTGCAGGGATACATTTGGAAACTTTACTTCTTAAATGGGATTTCTCCTAAAAGATATAAGAAATCCCTCCAAGGATATTTACAGTGACTGGTTATCCGGTGTTGACATTAATTGTGCTGGCATATTTTGCTGAACAGCCTCAAGTGTAACATTAGCTGAACTGTAAGACCCTTCCATATATAACAGTCTAACTTAATATACTTCATAGATGTGTCCCCTGCTTTGTGCCTATTTCTTAGCTGAAAGAATCTGGGCAATTTTATGCAGATGTCTCATGGGTTGAGCCCTGTAGGTGCATTCATAATGATTAATGATGTGCTTTTATTTGCTGCATATCTATATACATCATCAACTTCTTTTTTTTTAATAAATCTGCTCTCCAAAGAGAACAAATAACTTTTCAGGAAATACATCATAAAAGCAAAATATCCAATATCCTATAGCAGAGCTCAAAACTTTTCATGTTACCTGTTACAGTCTACACATGGACACAGCCCTTTCCGAATCTCGTTTATGTACCATTTTTGTGGTATTTTTATCATTTACCAAAATTTAGTTAATCATTTAGAGTGGTATCAGTCAAAAGTGAACAGTATGAATGCTGATGTAAAATGAAACAATACCTTGGCTACATTTTTCCAGTGCTGACCAGTTTAACATCTTTTTCCTATGGTATGGGACTGTACTCTTTCAGCTCCACCTTACGACTCCAGAAAGCTGAGGGTGCTGCCACTGGAAAGACTAATGTCAATTTACTTGTGAGGAGGTGAATTTGGATCAGCACAATGGCATCATGTCACAGCAGGCCATTTCTGTGGTCCTGGTGTGATGGGGTGGTGAGGTAACAGTGTGAGGTGACAGCCTGCAAGTTGTAAGTGCCGGAGCTTTTGTGTTAGCCCTCACTACCAGATGGATTGCCCCTTCTGCAGATTCCCTTTTCCTGTGTCTGGGAAGGGTTTATTGAGGTCTATTAATCTAGCAACTTGACAGTTTTTTCGTTTATTGGTGATAATACATTATAAATTTATTGAGCTATTGGTATTGGCATGTTAACTGAATTGGAATCACATCCCCTCTAACAAAATCTCAAATTGTCTCTACTGCTTTCATTAAGAGTTCTACCACACCTAAAATGTTAAATATATCACACTGAACGTCTCAATGGAACTGATTAGAATTATTAATCTGTGGGCCAAGGAAGAAAAACAAAGCCAAAAACCACCCCATAGCTGTCCAAAAGCAGCTAAAGAGCTTGGCTACCATGCGTTTCTTACTCCTGTAGGCAGCATAGGTGAGCTGCAAATGGAGACTTTCTTAAGGAATCCTTTATTATTGTTGAAAAAATTAAGAGTTTCCGTTCTCACAACATCCCACATTGCATTATATTTCTCTTTACCCACACCAGTTAAAAAGCTCTTGTTAAAGCTACCGAGGAGCAGATTGTTCAAGACACAAACAAGTCTATGTATAGATAGGTATTTTAGGGAACCATTCTGAATTCCATTGGATTTCAAAATCTCTTTTTTCATGGTGGCAGGTAGCTCTGTTTCTACAAAATAAACTTGGTCAAAAAAATTCATCCAGGAGAATAGAAAATCCTGGGTTTATGCACACCCAGTGCCTGAAGGCCAGCGTAGGGAATGTGAAAAATCACTATGCCCAACTGCAAGTAGAATTCAGGTCCTGTATATAGAAAATTACAATAGCCTTGATGGATAAATCTGGTGTCTCTCCATCTTGTAATGGGGTTGGATGAGGAAGATAGGCATCTCCATTGAGCCCAGACACTCTTCAAAGTGGGCACAGAGATGCAGTCCAGATACACAGACAGCCCAGCAAATCCCACTTCTCTATGCATTGGCAGTATGGACAGCTCTCCCAAGTTTCATGGGCTTGGCATCAAAGCACAAACACCAATCTGCAGCTCTGGTCACTGTTGCAGCAGCCCCAGCCATCGTCACTCAACCCTTCAACCTGGCCTCCAACTCCTTCAGGCCTCTCAGGGATCCAGTTGTGGATCAATCTCTACAACAAGGATTTGAAAGGCTTCATATGTCAAGACTCTTGAGTGATTACAGATGGCTGTCATGCCTGCTTCAGAAGGAGTTCACAGAGTGATGAGAGAGTCACATATGATAAATGGAAGGCTTGTAATTAACAGGTTGAGCATCTACCACTATCAGCAAAAAGAGATGCTCCAGCTTAATAGGAAGAAGCTGTGGTTTCCCAGTCTGCTATGATCTTTCCCTAAGCACTCGCAACTGTTCCTGTGAGAGGAATGCTGATAGTGCTGGTGATGTGTGAGTTTGACAGCAAATAAAGTTATTTTTTTCATTTCTTATTAACAACAGATAACAGGACACAACTGACACCAAACATTCTCGGTTGTAATCTGTCACTCAGAAAAAATAATAGCCACATATCACACAAGGAGACATGAGTGTGGCAGGTCATTAATATCATCTGCCATGCAGCAAATTGCTTGTCATGCTTCCTTTATACTCATTTATGAGTAAAGAGGACTGTTTGAAATGAGAAACAATAAATATTTTTCACACAGCCTCATTGGTTAATAAAGATGAATTCCCTAAGTTTTTTACGCTGACGAGTTGAATCAAAGGGAAAAAAATTAAGGAAACAAACAAAGGTCATATACAAATTTATGATCAAGCAATCTTCACAGACTATGGCAATTAAATATTTGCTTTAAAAATTTTTATGCCTCTTATATGTCTTATTTCCATCCAGAATAGGATGATGCCATAATAGAAATTAATCATAATCATCAGTATCTATGCCAGAAAGTAGCATATGTCTAATTGAAGCTAGGCATTAATATTTTTGTCACTCCAAAAACTTCATATCATTACAAAAAGGAAAGAAACTGTACAGCTCCATATCTCACATATTATCTTGTGATATTTGCACTTCCATGTTGAGAATTCAGGAATGGCATTAGGACAACGCACACTTATTGTTCTTCAGCAATTTTTTTTGTGGTGGTGGTCCTAAAGAAGCTTGAACTGGACACCTGCTTTTGCAGAAAGCATTTCATGCATGGCAAATCTACAGAGTCAAATTTGGATATTCTCCTGCTGAAAATGGACAGGTATTATTATAGCAATCATTCCATTATATGTTAAACTTTTAAAGAATAAAATAATGTAAAAATAAGAGACCACAGAATACACTGAAGTTGGATCAGATCATTGTACTTACTAAAGTAAAAACACAAGAAAAATGTGTTATGAGAATGTGCTAAGTGAAACTTTCTTGGTTTTAATGCACAGTTCTAACAGTTTCAAACTGTGTTTAAGAAATGTATAAAAACATGAAAACATGGGTCAAATATCAGGATCAATGAAAAGGGGACTGGAAGTTGCTGCATGGTACTGCCCTTCAGCTTGTAAACAATGACGAAATTGGGTTGTTCAACTTGAAAGTGAAGACAGCAGAAAGCCTCTGACAATATGCTGTGGTCATGACAGAAGCAGACCAGCTTAATCAGAGCACTCTGCATTTTGCACGTTGGTCATTTTGTCTGGAGTCCTGGGGAGCCAAGTCACAGCCAAACAGACACTAACATGAAATAGTGTTCCTCACTCCAGTGCCTGCTTCAGGTAACCAGTAATTTAGCTGTGCAAAACAAGTTCAAGGGTAAGCCATGTCTTTACAACCTGATGTGTTTCTTTCTCACCAGTCTTTCATTCTCTCTGTCACTAAGACATTTTGATACTTCCATCACTGAAGTACCAGAACATGCTAAGGGTTGGATTAGATTGGTTTCAGCCAAATTCTCCAAGAATGATTATCACTGGGAAGAAGGCTGGAATTTAGTTTAAACTGTCTCCATGGTCAACACACTCAGCTTATCTTTGCCTCATATAATGTTGGAGACATTTTAAAGCACTTTCATGATGAAAGGATGTATATTAACCACCTCTGTCCCTCTAAGATTGCTGGATCATTTTGTTGCATATAATTGCATGCAATATTCTGTGATATAAATAAATATACTATGAGTTCAATGCAGAAGCAATTTCAGAGAAGTAATTAAGATCACTGTCTAATTCTCAGTGTTGCTTGATTTTCCTCCTACCTTGCTTCTCCTTTTCCCTTTATTTAGTCCTTTTATTATCTGTTTTGTTTAAATCCTTTTCTTCCCTTTCTGCAACAATATTATTCCCACTTTTTTTTTTCTAGGAGCTTTACTTTTGGCATGAATCTCATGCAGTACCTGGGAGCTTGTTGTGGTCTGTTGTAATGTCAGAATGCTTTTGAAGGCATCCTGAGTGGAAAGTCTTAATGCTCAGATCTAAGGATGAATAATTTCCTTCCTCCTGTCCTTCCTGGGGCTTGCTACCCATCACTGTAATAATAAAAGGTACCAATAAATAAAAGATGTGATGATCCATCAACACTTTTCAGCTCATAGGCTGAATGTACCTCATCAGCCAACTCTCCAAGCTCTTAATCCTCATTCTCCAAAAGTTTCAACTGCTTAAAAGTTATACAAATCTGAAATGCAAGGACTGATTCATATCCTTATGAAATTGGAATTTTCTTTGGGTTCAAAGGGAGTATTGTGAGTGTGACAGGTTGCCAAGCATCCTAAAATTGATGTACCAGATACTCTGCTGTTGCAATTGATTCTGTTCCATTGATTTCACCAACAATATTCCAGTTTAGTGATGAAAAAAACAGGTATAAGGTACGTTACTTATGTTATAGTCTCTGATGGATTGATTGGCTTCTATCAATGTTATTGGAATTGGTGAGGAAGAACATCAATAACATAACTCACAGAATTGAGATAAATGATATCTTGTAGTCCTGGCTCTATCTTAATGAACTATAAATAACAATTCCCTCCTTTGATGTTTTTTTAGAAATGCTGCTCAGAATATTGTTGGAAAAAAGTATGTATGATACTGGTGTTTGAGTTTTTAAGAGAGATGGTAATGAAGAAATATGGATGCAAGATTAAGTCGAAAATTATGCCAAGAAAGTTTCACTACATAAAGCCCTTTTTTTTCCAAAAAAAATCTCCCATTACCTTAGTAAGCTACAGATTTAAAAGAAAATCTGTGTTTCAAGAACTGTTTTAAAAATATAATTTCTTTGACTGAGTCATCATTCTCATAGCACTAAAGAAGCATATTAATATTATGGCCGAGATTGAGCAGGGGTTGTTAGAGATTTTAAGAGACTATCTCCAGCAATCTCTTCCTTAATAAGTCAGTATGTGATTCTATCTTTATTCATTTTCCACAGAATTAATTATTATTAGAAATATCAGGTGAGTGCTATGCTATGTTTCTTCCAAAAATGTCCATCATGTGGAAGAATCGGGGGTTGGGGGAAGGAATACCTCAAAATCTAACAATTTTAACACAAAAATACCAGTTAGGTATTTCATACACTTTATACCAACTTAATTAGTTTTAGTAGATGAGCATGCCACCAGTCGCATGACGTATAACTTTTACTGGAAGTGACAGTGTAGGATACAACATGGACTACTCATATCCACTGAGAACAGGTACTTTCTGAGGCATGAACACGGGGGCAGGAGAGTTCAGGAGACCATTCTCCCCGACATCCACTGAGAAGGCAAGACTTTATAGTCAATAATTACCTGATACATCTCCTTGGCTCACTACAATTCCTGTAAGAATACTGTAACCTGGCCCTGAGTGACCCTGGCACAGCCACACATCACAGTCCTACACCATACAGGGATAATAACTTATTTTTGGACTAAGTGATGTATACTGGAGGTAGTTCTCAGCAGGAGCAAGTAGGACAAGCACAGCACTGCACTGATTCCGCTGTACTTCTTCCAGTCCTTAAATGAGCTCACTGAGCTCTGAAAAGGCTTCACTGATGTAGACATGCTCCCAAGTCAAAAAGAAGTTTCTACAGTTGAGCATGCATATAGTTATATACAAATAAAATAAATGCATTTTTATTCAGGCTTTTCTTTAAGTGGCATTGAACTAATATTCAGAAACAAAAGATGGCTAGCATAAAATACTACATGACCAGTAATAATCCTTTTATTTATCATCATTTGCCTTGGGTCTAGAAGTGTGGTGCTGACACAATTCTGTCAAAAACATCCTCTGGAAATGAAGTCAAAACCCAGCAGGAATTTTATTTAGCAGCAGCTCAGCTCACCACAGTACACTGGTCTGACTTGCTTGGTCTGTCTTCTTTTTAAATTCAGAGTGAGGGTATGGACAATTCTCCATTTATTTCTGTAAGGACAACTAAGTGTCGTGTTTCGGAGAAGGATGGTAGGACATATTGATGAGTGTGAAAAGAAGGGCTGGTGAGGTTTTACTGATTCTCTTTCTTTCTTTTTCTTTTTTTTTTTTAATTAAGAAATTTTGATGCAATTCAGGAGCACAGCAAAAGAGAGAGCTTACACTGAGCATTTGAATTTAAAGCCACAGCTTCTAAAGAGTTCACATTTCTTCTAGAAAATCATGGCCTGTGACTACCAGGATATCATTTGGCACATTGACGTTTTCCATTTACCAGAGAATAACTTCATCCAAAATACCATACCAAGAAAATCTCAATGTAGGTGATCATATGTTGAGGAGGTATCTGTTTTCTAAATTGACCAACAGGACAAACATCCTACCACTCCCCAAAATGTACAGGACTGAACAGAATAAAAGACTGAGAAACAAAGAAAACAAACAAACAAACAAGCAGCCAAAACCAATAACACCAAACAGAATTCATCCATCACTTGCCCAAACTAAGTCAAGATAACTTTGCTACCAAGAAAATGTGGCCATCTCCTCCATATCTCTGCTCTTAATCAAGAAAACAATAATGTTTTACACTCAATCCTGTTTGTTTTGGAGTTTATTCTTTGGGTCATTATTCTTCATGCTGGAAACCTATAAAAGCAGCACAGTCATAGAAGGAGACATGTGCCTGGCACCAAGTAGACAAAGCTCACCGTAAGTTAACAAGTATTGCATCAAAAGGGTTGAATTTTAAAATGGAAGCAGAAGCAAAATAAACCCAAACCTAATCTAGTTTTAGTGAGATCATGAGTCAGATTTCTGGTGTTTCCCCTCCCTTATTAATTTAATCTACTATTCACTGCTCTACTCTTTCCCCAGCAGACAATTTCTTACTTCGGAGTTAGATCATAATGCTGACAGCTGCTTTCTGTCAGTGACTGTGATCCAGTTAAGAAGTCAGGTTTCTGACCAGGGAATATTTCCTAAACACTTTTAAGAAAAGGGGATAATTAAACTATATAAGTCTGGCAGTCAAACCTCAGCCGTAGCTTTAAAAAACTCCACAGTACATTCAGAAATCTTCAGACATGAAAATTAAAGGCAATGAAAGTGAGAATAGTTTACACTTGGCAGGTGCTGATTTGGGGATGAGAGATGTTGCACAGCAGGATAATAGATTTTGACTCAATGAAAGAGATAATTATAGAGTAGTAGAAAACACTGAGGATACCACTAAATAGAGATCTTAAAAGGACAGGTAAAATATATGTTTGGTTTAATTTTTTTTTTCCACTTATTACTTCCTCTACTATTTTATCCACCCCTAAAGGAATAGTTATAGCTTAATTAACCTTTCATTTTTTGTTGCTGAAAAGCCAAATGCCTTGTCTCAGTTGATCATTTAGTATGGTTTAAACCACAACAGTGTTTAAACCACCCTAGAGGAAGACAGATTGGATACCACAAAAGCCAGTTGGATCACCCTTTAGATTTACTTCTCTTTCCTCCTTGACAAAACAGAGAACCTTTAGTGTGGATGTCTCACACAGAGTTAAGGTGATATGTATCCTATTCACAATAGTTATTCATGAACATCCTCTTTTTCTCCATAAAGATAACATAATCTATCCCTCAGGTGGAAAGTATAAAAATCAGGAGTGCA
Source organism: Corvus hawaiiensis (assembly GCF_020740725.1). Lineage (NCBI taxonomy): Eukaryota > Metazoa > Chordata > Aves > Passeriformes > Corvidae > Corvus > Corvus hawaiiensis. The sequence goes on along the minus strand of NC_063219.1, from coordinate 26,858,087 downwards.
AACCTTTCCAGATTTGGATTAGTGTCACTGTTAAATATAGCTTTCACTATCAAGTGTAATTCTCATATGAAGAGCAGCCATATTATACCCTGCTTTGGGAGAGGAATTGCCCTTGAATACGAATCTAGTATTTAATGAGTCATCATTATAAATCACTTTACAGAAGGTGCTGAAAAGCCATTCATGAAACTGATAAAATATATGTACATGCTTCTGAACATGCACAGCAGGCAAATTTCCTATTTGATATTCACACAGACACCTAGAAGTGACAGCTTACCCTTCCCTCTCCCATGAGCAGCGCACACAAAACTTCCTCCAAATCAAAGCTGTCTTTAACTGGTTGTTGGAAAGGGACAAAGACTCCATCTCACATATAATCCTGAGACTGGAAGTCATTTACACAATCTGTTAGATACTCAACACTGAGAAAGTCTAGATTTCTCTTTGGATGATAGAGAGAAAGTGAGACTAAATTTCATTAAATAGATTAATGAGTTAAGATTTCTAGAATCCAAAAGAAACTTGATTATGTTCCTGTCTGCTGCAAGCTATTACCCATTATGGGGCATGTTGCTACAGAGGTTTTGGGGGTTTATATACTTGCTAGTTTTATCTGGGGATTCAAAGTGAATTTCAGGACTGACCGACTGCCCTGGACTGTGTACATGTGTGAGCAGGTCTAAGAGAGCAGGGTGTTATTTCTGTTCCCTTTAATAGATGGATGACAAATGAGAGTAGCACACTTTCCAACTCCTGCTCAACCAACTCATGTGGCCAGAAGCTGTGGTTTAGAAGTGAAGAAAAACATGAGCCCAGCCCCAACAGCAGAGTGGCCACTTCAGTAGGGCACTTCTGTCCACCAGTTACTCTTTCTGTAGTTCTTGAGCCAGCTGGGTGTCTGCTTCCTTAGGCCACTCTTCATCAAACTCCACTGTGTCATGTCATCTACTCCACACAGGCTTCCATGTCCTTCACTCTTAATGAGTGCTGGCCTGTGAGGGAGGCATCTCTGGGTCTATGTTAAATTACACAGGATTTTCCTGTCCAATATAACACTATAGACTCCGGGTCAATCATTCAAAAGTGCACCAACTCACTTTGAATTGAAGATGAGGCTTTTGGAAAATCTGTGACCACACATTTTTAAAGGTTTCTTTGCCACAGTATACATGAAGGACTTCACAGTGTACTGGAGGTGTTTTCTATTTTTTTCCTGAAAACTCAGACTGGGTATGTTCTAAGTCAAGGTATTCATGTTAGTTTTTCATACATATTTTCTTCATCCTATCACTAATAGCTATCAGCATAAATAAGGAGCTAAGAAAAGATCCAGAGATTGAAAGGATTTTAAATAATGGGATTACTATTATGTAAGCTATAGAAGTGGTTTTTAAATTTAAAAAAAATCCCAAAAAATTAGTAAACAAAAAACCCCCCAAAACTTTGTAAAACTGAACCCTTAATGGAACTTTGCATTTCTGTATTTATACTGCAGATAAATCTTGCAAATATAAGAGACTGATGGACTCTGGAGAAGTTGTTCTGAAAAACAGAAATTAAATCTGAGGTCTCAGCAACAGTTTTTCAAATTAGTCCAGGTAGCTTTGTCTTTGTACTGCCATCAAAAAGGAGAGCAAAGAAATGAAACAGTCTGCATAGACCAGGGTAGGTCAAGTCTGATACTGGCAGGATAAGTATAAAGGATTTCATAGTGAAGATTGTGACTGCCAAGAACTCTTGATGGCTGTTGGAAATACGGCAAGTGGCACTGACTCCTTCTGAATGAGATGGACACAAGCAATAATTTATCCTGTCCTAAGGTGTTTGGGAGGCATTTTGAAGGGGCATATCCATTCCCTCTGATGGCCATCTTAAATTAAATGCCTATTTTTAGGAAGACTAAAACTAGCTGAAATTAAATCAACATGTCTACGGAACCATCCCTAAGACAGTACAAGTTACTGTTGATAGTGATGAGATCAAATGAGGAGGAAAAGGGCATGGTACTTAATTAAAAGATATTTTCATGATGTATTTCAGAAGTCCAGTTCATTACAACTGTTTTAAAACTTGAGCTTTATGATAGTGCTGCCCTACAATGTCTATGGCATTTAAGCTCTCCTCTTGCATTGATCTGTCCAACAGTACCCTTCAAGCACACACAGAAAAAATGACTGAATCATTATCTTGCCATCAAAAGAAGTATTTCAATGACTTTCCTTCAGGCATGAGCTACCCTTTGTGAAAGAAGTTGTCAAAAGGCCAAGGCCAAATGGCACAATTTGTAAATAAAGCTGTCAATCAGTCCATGGGGTCACAAGAGATTTGCTGGAAACAAATTGTTTGCTTTCCACTCATTTGTGGCAGCAATTGTTATCTTAAAGGATACTAAAGACTTGGGACAGGGGACATGTGCCACCTGTGACCTCAAGAGATCCAATTCTGTCCTGTCTCACTCTGTCATTTTGCCTTTTGCAAACCCAGAGATAGTCCCCTGCCAAGTGTCTTTTCTGGCTATGAAAAGTGCTGCTGGACATCTGTGTCTGTGACCCAGCAAGCGAGAAGAGAATAGGAAGTCTTATCAGGAGCAGTACCTTCAGGGGCAACAGATTTCCCAAAGTTTCCTCTCTTTTTTTCCTCTTTCCCTGTATTAAATATGGAGTAAGGTTGTTTGAGCCCAGAAAGCAAGCTGGATATTTAAAGGCTATAAAAAAGAAAACACTAATTGTTCCTAGCCCTCCAAATAATCTGTCAGAATAAATGCTGGGGTTTTTTTCTGCTTAGATTTGTCTTTTGTACTTCTATTTATATTTATTTTGTAATTTTTTTTAAGGCTCTTCAAAACTAGAATGAATGAATAAGTGAAGCTGGGAATGATACAACATGAGAAACATATAATCAATGAGTACAAAGCAGGTATATGGTTCATTGTTGGGGGGGAGGGGGGGAAAGAGGTCATGGCTTCATTCTTTCCTAGCAGGTGTCTCCAGCCTTTTGCTTTCTGACTAAAATGCCTTTCTGTTTTTTGTGCTTGTTTATATTTGTCAAATTACTGTTCCATGATCAGTGAGGTGTCCAGAATTCTTATGAGCATCCTGAAAAGCTCATGACTTTTTAACATTAGAAAGAAAACATAACACCAAGGTTTTATTTTCACATAGTGCTGGGTCATAGCTCCAGATTTGACCACAATATCCCCACAATTATTATTTTTTAATAGCTGGGCACATCCGAAAGGTTTGGAATATCCTACTGGAAAAAAAAAAGTTAGAAACAGAAATTAGCCCGGACATCAGTGGTTTCCCAAGATGCAAATTTCATTTCAAAGGGCAGCCTGCATGACCAGCCTCAGCATGTTCAGCTGCATGGTGGAGCTGACATCTGAACATATTCAGGTTGAAATCTCAGTCTTCTTGGTGAGGAGTAAATTCTGCACATATCAGATTCTAGGAATCATATCATTTGAGGGGCGGGATTTTATTTACTCAACGACTACATGTTTGGAAAGGTCAAAGGCTTACAGAAATTAAAATGAAAGATAGATTTGAAACCTGATAACTTTTGAAAACCTGGAGTTTTTAATCTCCATTTTGCTTTCTTAGCAAGAAAAACAATATTATTCATTGTTTAAAACCAGTATTGAGTTTGTGATTCATGCTAATTTTGAATGGATTTGACAACCTTATGTAATTCAGAACTGCAAGTTTATAAGACTAAAGTTGCATCTCGTTGATTTGATAATTTTAAAGTCTATTATTGTCTGTTGCCTTATGCCTGAAAGTTAACTTTGTTACCTAAGGGAAAGGTGAATAATCCATTAAAAATCCCATTTAGTGTGGGTGCACTCTAAGTGTGGAAGAAAAAGTAGAATTATCAAAAGTCACTATATATAATAAATGGAAATTATTCCTACAGGCAAATGGGTATACAGCTAAGAGCACAGTACACATAATCCAGTTATAAATATAAATATGACTTTCTGCTTTACGGTTAAAAAAGCAATGTTGATATTAATTCTGAAAACACCTTTTTTTACCCATAAAAAATATAGCAAGTCTTCAGTAGGATTTAATAAATAATAAACAGACAGCAGTCTAGTGGATGGAGGTGATTAATAACCAAAAGGAAGAGACTAAATACAATATTTGTGTATAATTAAAACACTGAGCTACTGCTGGCTGATTTGATTAATGGCACCTTCTTAATTATAAAGTGTCTTTAGTTATAATTTAAGACTACGACGGAACGTCTCTTGCTCATCCAGAAGCATGAGAGAGTGGAGAGATGAAGTATTTTATTATCTTTCTTGCATAAAGATGAGTTCTAATATAAGGCAAGCACAGCAATGCCAAAGTGCATGGGAGATTAAGGAATCTACAGGTTAGAACTCACAACCAGTAGATGGCACTCATTTTATTTAATTCTTTTCTACAAAACTAGAGAAAACTTCTTTTCTCTTCTGCAATTATTTCATTTTTTTTTAAGATAGAAACTTTTACTGAAGAAAAATAGAGTTTCAGATAAAATATTTAAAGATCTGGTCTCACACTGGATATTAAAAGGGGGAAAAAGGGAGGTTCAAAGTCCTTCACAACTTCCTAAGCTAAATTTTTAACTGCAAAACCAGACAAGGAAACAAACAAGGGGACAAGACTAGAAATAAGCCAAAAAGTGGTACAGAACCTCATCAATTTAATATACATGTTGCTGGTAGACCCACAATGACATATCTCTTTTTTGTTTGATAAAAATCACTCTCTAAAAATATTTTTAAGTTAATGAAAACTAGTTTCCCTCCTCACTTCTTTTCCAACCAGCAGAGCTATTGCAAGCCAGTATCGTTTGAACTTCAGAAATGTCATGTCCCAGTTTAGACTGGAAGTTCTCCTCATCTGTTCTCCATGTCATATTGTGCTGAAAGACCCAGTCACAGGAAGGGTACCTGCCTCTTATGGTGAAAAAACTTCAGTTATTCTACGCCTCAAGCTCAGCCAGAACGGCTACTAGAGCAGCCCTCGCCACTACACCTGTAGAGGGACAATTGCAATTCTGATTTCTGTTCTAGAACCCAACAACTAGACAAGGAAACTCATACACTCATCGATAAGCAGCTACTTTCATGTCACACCCTGTTGACATCTCTAGAACTATTCACAGCTCTACAGCACCTATACATTCACAGCTCCTGTGGAGTGCATCCACTGGACCAGTGTGTCTTTTTTGCTTCACTGTGTCTTTTTTGCTTGTACTCATGACTGCCTTAACACGTGGTTGGTACCACTGGAAGAGTGGTGGGTATCTGCAGGATATGTGCTACTATAATCAGTATTCTCAAAGGCAGAAGGAAGGGAGCATAACATTAGGTTTCATGGCCCCAGGCTGGTGTCACCTTTCCTGGAAAGGGGGAGCTGGTGACATGGCAGCTCTGGACACTGCACAGAACAATGAGCAGAACCAATGCAGACAACCAAGCTGCCACATCATTTTCCACAGCATGGTGGGCTTTCAGTGGTCTTTTTCTGAATTTAATTTAAGGATTAAATAGATATTAGTCTATTTATTAAACTTCTTGGTTAGGGAAAAAATAAAAGATAAACAGAATGAACCATAACAAACTTGAAATAACATCTGCCTTCTGGTCTCCCTAAGCTTATTCCAGTCTTTGGGGGGAAGAGAGGAAGAGGAGAGACACAGAGAGAATCAATTAGTCCAATGTTATAACAAATTATTTTGGCAACTAGCTGTATGAATGAAATAACCTGTTCTACAGCTAAGATATTGGCCAGCCTTAATCTCTGCTGCCTGAATGGACTGATCAATGCCTGTTTAGTGGAGTTCTTATAGCAAATACCATTTCCCAAAAGGAGACTGGGAAACAAGATTCTCCTTGAAATACCGCCAAAAAGATCTGTAGTTTTATGGTGCAATCAAATTTATTCTGTCTACCTCCGGTACAAAAGTGACCTCTAATAAAGCTGAGTTTATGTCCCTGCTGTATAGGTGTTTAGGAGGATGCTATCACATTGCTTTTTTTCCCCCTCTTCTAGCAGAGTATGGATTGGATCGAGAATTGAGGACAGCCCAAAGACTTAAATTTGCTGTACTTGACAGCATTTCCAATGAATATATGTGCCGGGTTTAGAAGAAACAAGCCTACCTGAAATCTAGATTCGAAGACACAGACTTTGAGTCTTGGAGATCTGAACTTTTACATCTCTCTGTTATAATGCATAAAAGCAGAAACTGGCATTCCTTTTTCTTTGGAATTACCTTCCAGTCTAGAGTGGCAATGCACAGCGTGGAGCAAACGAGTGAAGCTGAAGTAACTGTAAAAGGCTAAGGCTGGGTTGAACAATGCAGGGGTTAGGAATCCAAAGCCTCCATCACTCACTATTTCCATCTTGACCAAACCTGGAGATGATGAGTCTTCCGGTCAGGCTTGCCAGTGATTTGTACGTGACCTGTCTAAGTAGGTGAACTTCATTTCATTATCCTCGGCCAGGTGTGCTACTGCTTCCCCTTTTTCTGCCTGAAATCCACTAATATGGCAATGGCACCTGGAATGTCAGAGAAACAACAAGCTAAGAACCTGTGTCTCCTAGAAATACACAAAAATCTTGAATGCAATGAAGGAGTTCCCGAGTTTGCTGCCGATCCACACCCTGAGTGCACCTGGCTGAGCAGCCCAGTCCCTCCCAGCCTGGAAAGCATTGAGGATTTCAGGTTAGTGATGGTGTGGTAGGTAGGACTCAGCCTCATGAGAGGTGACTCATTTGACTGACTATATTAATATTTAAGTAGTTCAGTAAATTAATATTTTGCTCTCTGGTCATTTGAGCCTTTACAAAAGACAAGAATAAGCCATCTAACACAGAATTAACTATCTGATCACAGAAGCAGTGTAGGTTTTAAGCAGTGTGTGGAAAACATTTACACTGCTATTACTTGCCCATCCTTTCCTGTATATCACGGAGGACTGTCCATCTGTTTTGATGAAAGTGAGTAAGAATTTTGCTGCCTCTCTTAGGGAACTTGGTCAGGTGCTTCTGTCTTACACAATATGAAATAGTGCTAAGATGCCCAAACTACTCCTAAAATCTTATTTCCCACATGATTTGCCCAATGGCACTCTGTGCTGCCATTGGTGAATTGCTCCAAGCAAGCCAGTTTGGCTATCTTGAGGCAAGTTTCTTAAATACAGAGCAGAAACCAGCACAACTACCCAACCTTCATATTCCAGGACTTTGGGCTGATGAGTGTCAAGGGCTTTACTGTGAGAGCATTAGAAAAGAGTTGTCATAACAGTGATTGGAATTATTTCTTCGTAGTGTCACGTGGGAAACAATTATTGATTAGGGAAGGTTTTATAAACAAGCCCACATATTGTCCCCATGGGTGGCATATTAATTATTAAGTAAACAAGAAAAAATAAATGTGTGCACAGTGTTGTTATTACAAGCAATAGGAGCCATTTATCATGGTGCCATATGAAATCAAACTGAACAGAAGTGATAATTGAATCCCTTGGTTACTACCATTCCTCTGGCAGAGAATCCCTGGGAAGCATGATCATTAATTGATTGCCATGTATGATTAAAAATGAAGGAATAAACCTCAGCATTATTTCACATATTTCAGTGAAATGTATCAATTAATTTATATCAGGAGTGTTATTTGGTCTGGATTAATAAAATAGATATTGGGATTTTAATATTATATGTGGTTTTTTCATAGCAAAATATTTTCTTTGTTCTAGTCATCACCAGTTCAAGACAAAATGAGGTGCTCCCATAGCTCTCATCTCTCCTGATTTTTACCTTGGGACTTGCAACCTTCCACAAATTTTTTTAGAGCTCATTTGCCTAAACCATATTCTTATCAGACAACTTCAACTTTTATTAAAAGGTGAAAATGAATTCTATTCCTCACAACTGGCTACCTGCAAAATGTCGACCTGAAATATTCAGTAGCAAAGAAAACCAGGAAATTAAGTTCTAGTGTATATAAATGGTGAAGTCCTGATTGCCAAACATTTATGTCAGTGGGCTTTTATTTCCCACTGTCATGATGCAGTAAATAAAATGGAAAAATAATAATGAAAATAGAGCAGTAATGTCTCTCTATTTCTTCTAATAAATCAAGATTAAGAAAAAAATTAATATGATTTATCTAATATCTCCCAGATGATCCATGTCACAGACCAGAAAGAAACCCAACTTCTTTGTCACAAGACTGCCCTCCTTTTTATATCAGCATTACCCAGTGCTGAGTAATGGAAAGAGAGGCTGGGAATCTAGCACCTGAAGAAAGACTCAGACCAGAGCTGTTCAAACAGGATTCCCAATAGCTGAAGACAAATACAGAGGTAATAGTTGCTGTTCAATAATTTAATCTCAAACTATTTTGCCATTTTGGAAATAACATTTCATCATTGCATTCAGAAGAAGTAAAAAATATGACTCAATAATTGCAAACCACGTGAAAGCTTTTCAAATACAACTTGTATTTGCAGACATTAGAGTGAGATTATCTTAACAGCTCAATGGCCCTCCATCAGCCTAGATGATCACTGAAATAGAAATCTTAATGAGTCAGCTAACATGCAATGACAAGCTGTCTCCTTCATAATGTTTAAAAAGGGTCTATTTATTCTTCAGGCTCTGTCAGAGGATGGGATGTGTTCTGTGGAAAAGAAATGGATATAAAGGCCATTGGATATCCCAATTTTAGCTCAGTTGCCCAGTACTATTGTAACCACATTTTCGGGGTGCTTAACTGGAATTGATAATATTTTATGAGCATGGGAAAAAGGGGTTTTTTCTTCAAATTTGCAGGGAAGACTATTAAGGAAAAATTAATTCCAGAAATCTTGCAAAGCTCATCAGGTCGGGAAACAGAAATAATGTCATGTGACTTTTCAAAGCAATTTTCCATAAGCAATAAAAGAAAGTGAAATTTTTTTCACTGTCTTAAAACTTCTTTCTTGTTGAACCAAGGCCTGAGCCACACTATCTGTGCCCTGTAAGGAACTACATCTTCCCTGCCTCTGAGTCCCTGGTGAGACTTTTTCACAAGACTATGGTCTTTTCCTTCAGATTCTTGTCTAATTCTTTGCTAATAACTGTGTTTTGACCAATGTCATATTTCCTTCTTTATCTGCTTCTGAGTGATTTTGGTCCTTACTAACCCGAGAGGAATCCCACTTTGTAAAACAGATGAACCCCAATCAGGTAGATGTCTAGTGAATGAGCACCTGTTCCCTCCACTGCTATTCGCAACTCCTTCTGTTGGATATCTTCCCTTTCTGCCCCAGAACAAGGAATTTTCCATTCCTTGTTCAAAATGGTAGAACAGTTTACCTCCCTGGGAATTTTCTTCTGAAAGTCAGCAGAGTTAACTGCTCCCTCATGTCTCCTCTATGTATTGTTACTGCTTTAGGATTTCTTCTCACTCTTCCACAGAAAAAGATGCCCTTGCCATCTCTCTTCCTCTTTGAGCTCCTAGACTTTTTTTCTGCTGTAAGATACTCCATTTGTGAATGATTCTTCCTGACACCACTTATCCTGAACTGCTTTGACTCAAGAAACCAGATGTACTAATTATTTACTTGTCCCAGTTAACTTTTTTCTGTTGAAGAAATATATATATTTCAGGATTATATCATACTCCTGAAATGCTTAGAAATTAAAGGAATTCTACAAACAGAAAAGGAAGATAATTCTCTAGATCATCAAAGTTATTTGAAACAAAAATATTCATTGTGTGCGTCTGATAAATTTCTGTAAAGTGGATTCTGTAAAAGTATGTATGTGCATAAGCATTTAAGTGGCTTACTGGACTGCAGGCATGTCATAGCAGATGAACTCCTGTGGAAATGAAGCCTAGAGCTCTAGTCACCACCTTAAAAACTCTCATACTCATGTTTCCAGAAGAGTTCTACTCAGAAATTTTGTTTTCAGCAGAGCTCTACTTGCAGATAAAACACTGAAAATAGAATAGAGTACAGGCAAGTAAGGTAAATTATATATGTTTGTGTGAAAGACAAGTTCTAGGCTATCACTCATTTTTGTCTCAGAATGAAAATTGTTTACACATAGATTATCACTTTGAAGCTTTGAATGTGGATCTCAAATTTTGAGGGAGAAGGAGGTGCATTGAACAATGGGAATTGTTCCCATAAACCCACTGTTACATTTTAAAGGACTGTTCTGAGAATATAGACTGCATTCCCCACCCCAAAGATATTCATGGAGTGAAAGGGAGCCATGTGTCTAAAAATGTGTCTTTTACTTAGTCCTATTAAAAAACTGGCCCCAAATCTTTGAAAACAAACTCACTGTAAGATTAATTAAGTCTTTTTAAGGGACTCAAAGTGGTCATCATTACATACATTACAAAAGGTCAGCCTAGTTTTACTAACTCCTGTGTCAAGTTTACCCTGTAGCAAACTTAGTGCCTTTACTAAGTTGATCCAAAGAAAGGGAATTGCTGGCAATTAGCCAAAATGAAGTGAGAACTACTCTCTTCCTTCATCATTTTAATCCTTGTATTTTATTGCTGGTGTAAATAGGTTTATAACCTTCCATTATGAAGCACAGACATCTGTTCAGCTTAGCACTAAACATCTGGTTATTCCAACAAAGCATATAATTATATTTAATGGATGAGAAGTGTTTGATGGATTGCATCCAAGTATCTGAATAAGACAGTTATGCATAAAGACTATTTGCATGGATTAGCTTGGCAGGCTAACAAGACACAGTAGAAAATTATTTTGTCTGATAGTTACATTGATTTCAACTGATGTTTTGCATTGCAGAGGCTGTCGACATTTATTTTAGATACAATCACAAATTCTTTTCATTTTCTTTAGGCAGCCACAAAATGTAGAGATGTTTATTTGCTTGATCATCAGGTTCAATCCCCTAACACTGCAAGATTCCTCTGTGTTGTACTTTGACTGTGGCTTGTGTTTTTCAAACTTAGCATGAAATATTGAAAGAAATAATCCCTCTACTTCTTGCCCTGGTATTCTATTGTTATCCTCTAGAAGATGTTTCTGTCAGGAAGCACTCCTTGCATGGAAAAAATTGGACATTTTTCAGCTAGTTGATGTGAGCAAGTAGCTTGCCAAAGGTGATACAACACATTGTCTTAAAATGAGAACTATTGTCCTAGAAACATTAGTAGTGGAATTCCTCCAGGATTACTTATTTTCGTTAAGAAACGTGACACAAAAGTGTGAGTGCTCTAATTAAGCTGCAAAGCATCATTAATAGAGGATGATCAGAATAGTAGACAAGAAGAGCTGGATGACCTTGAAAATGCTAGAAGAACTGGGAAAAAAGTAAATTGCATAAACCACAAGGTCACTTTCTTGGAGACTGATAACAGGCTGTAGGCCATGAGGTCTGGCTTGGGAAATCACAGAGCACAAGACAAGACACTTACTGTGGACAACATTTCAAACTACATCAAAACTTCAGACACAATCCTGGCTGGCAATTGGGCAAAGATTTTGTACTATGGACTGAGAAATCTGAACTGCATGATATGGGGAGTTTGTCTGGAAGGTTTGGGAACTGTTCTGGCCACCTACATTGAAGGAGTACAGGATCCAACAGGAGACATAAGAGAACACCAACAGGGTGACTGGGGTCATGAAGGGCTTATCTTGTCACACACAGATAGAAGAGTTTGTCCTTTTTGAACTAATATAAGACAATTTTGGAGATTACAGAACTGATCCCTTTAAACACATCGTGGGGAGAAAATAAATCTCCAAAGAGAAAGAAGAGCCAAAGGAACTCTTTAAACTGCATGATAATTTGGGACCATTAACACATTGATAGAAGCTTGCCTTGAATAAATTAAACTTGTAAATTAGCAGACTTTTCCTACCCACTCACTAGGTTAGCAAGATTGTACAACTGACTTTCGGGAATAACAGTTTTAAGAAAGATGCTAATAATTTTTTTAAGGAAATGGCATTGGTCTCTATAATAACACAGGCTGGGTTCAGAGGCAGAAGATGTCTTTGTCAGCCACACGTCTTGTGTCCCAGGGAAAGCAACAATGAATGAAAGCCCATTACTCCTGAATCACCACAGCACTATTACCTCCAACCACTGCTTGGTTATTGACATTGAAGAGATAAATTGAGTAATTCAGTGAGGGTGTTTGGCAAATATCTTTTGAAAACAACATGTCACTGTTTAATAATACAGGGCTTTATATGTTAGATATTTTTGTGCCAGAGGTTAAGAAAAACATTGTGGACACTTTTCTAAAGGGAGGGATTATAAATGTGATTTACCTTGTGAGATCAATTGAATGACTGACTTATCCCATGACACTGTGGACTGTATGTCTGGAAATAACTTCAGCAAATGGTGTCAGTCTCAACCAGATACAGGGACTTGCTGAGATTAATTCTTCCCCATTTCTTCCTCTGAGATAGGGTAGCTACTTGCTGCCCTCTATTCAACACACATGCTCAGACTACATTAGTTCACCTTTTACAGATGAAGAAACAAAACAATCTCCAAAACCACAAACATTCAAGAAATAAATCTTGCATAATATGTTTTCCTTCAGGAATATTAGTTCATCCAGACAGATAAAAACATTAGGTGGGAATGTATCCATGTTGATAGGAATTTCTTCCAAAAAAATGAGCACCAAACCAAACAAAATTAAAACTAAGTGAAATCCCTTCCAAAACCCACCATACTCAAAATGTTGTATAAAGTTAAAAATAAATTTGCAAAAATTTAGTTTACCCTGAACTGACATTTTCCTCCCTAAGAAACTTCAATATCTGAACCTTATCTGGAGCAAAATATAATTTCTGAGTCACATAATGTACTTTCACATTAAAATTCCAGTTCCCTTATAGCACCGATTAAAACATAGAACATGGTGTACATGAGTTCAGATCTTTATGGAAAATTCCTGATCTACTACAAAGACACAAAGTCCTGGATTCCCCATTCTGATTCAGAAAACTTCTTTTTCCTCATCAAGATTTGCATGTGATAAATGAAAAAGTGATCACTTTACTTTTGGTGACTCACAGTTACTTTCCATCATAGCTGATGTAATACAGCCAAACTTAAAGTTTTCCTTATCTGTCAGAGTTTATTAAGAAACTTGTGTCTTTGCTTGAAAATAACAGGCCCATCGTTACGAAGTCGTGAATGTGATATGTCTATCCTATTTTCTCAGGAAAATGACATTATTTTTGTTTTAAGATGATGCTAGGGCTATTTTTCACCATGTTTTTGATAAGGCACTCAGGAGAAAACCATTTCCATGGATTTGGTGTTTCTTGGTACTGAAATGATACAGGTTACATGTTCACCATTTTCCTGAGGTTCCTCCATTTGGTTTTGAAACAGGCACTTCTTAAAATAGAAGATTTTTCAAAAAATGCTTTAAGATAACTGCCCATGGCAAGGTGGTTGGAATTAGATGGCCTTTAAGATCCCTTCCAGCCCAAACCATTCTATAAGTCTATGAAATATTTTTAGTCATTTACCACAGGAAATGTATTCTAAAGAGCTGTTATTGCCCGTCTACTCTTCTTTAGAATAGGAATGCAAAATAATTGTTTGTCTACTTTTTCTTTTGATCTGATGATGCCATGAAATGTATTTAATGCATTACATTTAAATGTTTCTGTTCTTGCCTGCACTGTATTTGTTTATTAAAAAGAAAAATGAAAATTTGCGTAAATTCAAGCTTCCAATCAAGCCTGCAATGCTCACAGTATTTGTACTTGGCTAGGACTGCCATGGCTCATTATTTTCTCAACTCAATCCAAGTTCATTTCCTAACAGACCCCAGCTTCAAATGGCCAATTCTCAATGTATTTTTGTTTGTGGTAGTCAGTTTTGCCATATACTGCTAAGTGGCCTCCCTACACCCTGCACACAATCAGATGTACTTTTATTTGTGTTCCATCTACCCAACTAGCTAGGCAAATTTTCTATCAGCTTTTGCATCTATGCATCTTTTAACTACCCACCTCGCACAGCACCATCGTTCTAATAACTTTGTATGAAAAGACAGCACTTAAGGTAATGGTAGCAAATCATACAAGAATGCAAGATGAACAGACAGTCCTGTTGGAATGAAAATGAAACCATTTGCAGGGATGACATTATAGAGGTTGTTTAATACAGTAGTCACACTAAGTGAAACCTTTGTCAGAGGGAGACAGTCATTTAAGTGTCTAATGCAAATCTGGTGAAGTAAAAACATTCCACTGTTAAGTGACTTACTGAAGTCATCATATAAGGAGCTAGAACTGTGCTTGTACAGAGCTGTTAGACTGAAATTAGGTAAAAATCTGAATTCTATCCTAATTGTGGGATGTCTTTTGGCAAGTGATTTCAGTCTAGGTAACTCAGTAAATGTATTTCTATCATCACCTTCCCAGTTCCACTTACTTAACTATTTTCTCACAAGTTTACTAAAAAGTCATGCTTGGCAGATGCTGAAACACAGATGGATGCAGAAGGTTTAACATGTTAGATGCAACAGAAAATGGGCACCCTAATGAGTGAAGAGAGTACCACATCCTCCAAATAAAAAATAAAACCAGCTATCAAGAGATTCTACATCCCTAGGATCAGCACCCACCATAAGAAAAGATATAAGAAATGTCTTATTGATTCAGCATCAAGGTGTCTCTATCCAGAATCCAGCACTGAAATCATGTGAAATCAGGACAGGAAAACACAAAAAGGCAAGAAAAAGTGATACTTCCTTCCTAATACTTTCCCTATCTCCAATTATTTTATTTTGGGATTTTCTGACTCCATGCCATATGTCTACTTCCCCAAAGGTTACCTCTTCCAAACTGTCATTCAGTCTTGAACTTGTGGAATTTTTTTTGCATCTGCAGCACTACTTAATAAGATTATTGGAGGAAATTAAGAGTCATCAAGCATGATATTAGAAAGAAGTGTAAAAAGAGAACAAAACGGCATCTATTATGATATCTGTGCAAGACTTTGAAAAGCTGTCTCAAAAGAGGACCATTTCCAGAACTGTTTCATCACAGACAGCTCTTTTATTTCAATAGTGCTCCAGCCCTTCAGAAGCCAACCAATCTAATCATTAAATTCAAAAGTAAGGTCATATAGATACTGATACCAGTCCAGGACACTGGGATATGTATTTTAGTAACAGTAAAGGGAATAGACTGAGAACTACAATGTGCTTTATTTGGTAAATTGGAGATCTTCCTGGGAGTAACTGACCCTTGCAACACCCCATCAATGACTAGGGCAGATCTGCAGTAACTCACCTTTCTAAAATGTTGTTCATGTAAACAGGACTTAATTCCAGGCAATTCAATGATCTGTGTTACAGCAGAGGTCATACTACACAATAGTCTCCTCTACAGGCCTGTGACTTTTTCATAGGCAGGCCTTGCATATTTACTGAGAACACAGGGACTCTCTTTTAAAAAGCAGAATAGGATGTTGTGCTGTGGGACTGACCTGGCTTAGCAGACGTTAAAGATCCATTGTTATAAAAGCTACGATAATTGAAACCAGCTTCTTTTAAAGAGCTGTTTCTCTGCTTCTGGATAAAATAAATGGAAGCAAAGGTAGAGAAAAGTGCATCTCCCTCTCTCTGACCGTAGGTCTATACCTGTGAAAGAGTTTCCTTTCGGAATAATTAAGATATGAACATCTGTTTCCTGGAATGGGTATATTTTTATTCTCTCCTGTAACTTGAGTAAAAGCTAGCAACCCACTTGTCCAAGATACTGAGTAGCCATGTACAAGGTCATGAAACTTTCAAGAACTTTGCAGAGAGATTCATGTAGCACACATGACAGAGTGTGATCAAGGCAAAGCAAATGATCATATAAGTTGCAGGACTGGGTGTGGGTAGTGGTCATAACAATTCCCTTCGGACACAGAAGGAGCTCCCAGTAGACTTCAGTTAAATGAGAGACCTGAACCCTAACTCTTGAGGTGAATGCCCTGAGCAGGTGGGAAAGGGAAATCTGTACTGGAAAGAGTATTCCCACTTGGCAAACTGATTTACCCCTGCCATGCAACAAAATCAGTGCCCAAGCACAGATCATGCTTTGGGTGACAGCCCGCCTTACGTAACCTTTGATCCAGCTCTGCACACAATGCACAAGGCAGTGCATCCTGTCTGTATGCAAAGCAGTTTAAATTCCAGGTGTCCTGGGCTAACCCACTGATGCCCTTATGACATATTTTAGGAAGTTCTGTCTGGAGAGTACCCCACTTGACACTGTCGATATTCACACATTGCAAAAGCAAATGAGCAATATGTTGGCAGGCACAGAGGAAAAAGAAAACACAGAGGTTTTACTTCTGTGTTCACATTCTTAGCTCAGTGCTGCTGTCCCTAAGATATGCTTAAGCCTGTGTCTAAATAGAGAATGGCAGCTACACAGAGTAGGTGTGAGATAAGTTTGGGGAGGATGGAAGCAGTCAAAGCATGTCTACCACATCACACAATGAATGGGGTATGGGAAAATGTAACTAAGGATTCACAAGCAAAGCCATATGCCCTGTGAAACATCTCTTCTTACACATAATTCATACAAAGTTTGATACAATCCCTTTGCACTCTGTGGGAGAGAAAAAAAGTCCTTGTTGTCAGGGCCTGAACCACTTTTTCTGTGACACACTGAATGAGCTGCCTCATTCCAAAAGTTCACACAGCTGCCCCTGTGGTAACTGTGGGAATAATCCTGTGAAAGTGCTGTGTGTTCCACACCAGTAACTGCACAGATCCTTTCAATCCCTCCACTGGCTTCGAGTTTTTTTAATTGAGGCAGTGCCTCCCAAAATTATTAGAGCAGCACAAGAACACATCTAAGCTGTGAAACCCTGAAATCAAGTGCAGAGGGAAGTAAGGAAGGAAAATGGGTAGGGGGGAAGGGGGGAGGGGGGGGAGGGGGGTGTGTGTGCATTGAATGGGTAAGAGAACTCATCATAAATAAAATGAATAGATTTAAAAATGCAACACCTTAAGTGTAATGTCACCTGTCTGCCTGAG
The DNA here is from genome assembly GCF_020740725.1 of Corvus hawaiiensis. Classification (NCBI taxonomy): domain Eukaryota; kingdom Metazoa; phylum Chordata; class Aves; order Passeriformes; family Corvidae; genus Corvus; species Corvus hawaiiensis. The sequence continues at coordinate 26,841,026 of NC_063219.1, read as the reverse complement.
TTGCCCACTTCTCTCAGGGCCACAGTTTCAGTGAGCAGCTGTTTTCCCGTTATAAAAAAAGACCGCTCAAAGAAAAAGCATTCCGTGCAAGAGCAGCATGAGCTGAAGGTTGCTTCCCACCAATGTGTATGATAGAGCAAACATCCAGCCATGTTACAAAGGCTTTTTGCAGTGAGCAAATACGTATGTGTTGGCATGTGTGAAGAATAATAAATGAAGATTCATTTTCTGACTTCATTGATTTTCTACCTGAATATAAATAATTTATGCTACCAGATGGACTCTACCAGTTGACCATAAGCTGAAAGCAGTTTGGGGGTCCCTTTGTTCTCTCAGGTGCCTTTTATCATGAATTTCTTTAAATAAGTAGAAAACCAAACTACTTCAGAACAAGCTAAAGCCTTAGCCATAATTATATTAGAGATTGAAGATCTGCTTTTAGTGATCCCAAGGTCTCTATTACCAACACCTAAAGAGTATAATAGAATAAATGTGTCATCATCACTGAGTTAATTTAATATTTTTATCCAAACAGTATTTTCAGGACAATGAACTACATTTTCAGGAAATCAGAATGAGTAGCTCCCACCTTGAAAAGCTTAGATAACAAGGACCAAGGCACATGCAAGGGGGACAGAGATGCCTCAGGCCCATATTCTCTGTAAGAGTGTTGTATGCATTGGGAGATGCCTCATAAAAAAATAGAGTATGAAGCATGAAACTTGCTCAGGGGATAATCGTGGCTAGAAGGAACAAGCCTGGGAAAGATACAAGTGAAGATTAAAGAGACAGGCAGGGGCTGAAGTGTAAGGAGCTTTGCTCTGGGGGACATAGACTATCCTAGCAAAAAGATGAGAGATGCCTTTTCATTTTGAACTAGAACTTACTGCACTTGACAGAGGCATTTTAAGGATTGTTTCATCCTAAGAGAACACACACCCATGAGGAAAAACCCTTGGAGGAGGTGACAAAGCAGCTAGTAAGAACAGAAAGATTTAAGAATCAGAGGTGATAAAGTAGTAGAAAAGAGTCATTATTCTTCTAGCTCCCTGGATACTTGAAGTTGGGGAACTCATTCAAAATTGAAAACCATTTTATTCATTGAAGACTATCATAATTTCAAAAGCTGCTAAACATGACAATAAGTACAGCACATGTTGAATGAACAGAAAAATTTGCAGTTTATTAAGAGAGCTATTGAACTCCAACATTAATTACTCAACTGGTAAGACTAGGTTCAATAACTTATTAAAAGAATACATGTACTGGGCTGTTCATGCAAGACAAACAGGAGAGAAGTATTACACCAAAAAGGAGAGAAGTGACATGTCTAATACAACTTTACATTTGTAATCTTTTCAATAAATTTTCACTAAAATTTTAGAAAAGCTTGTACTTTGAAATAAATTGAAATGTGATAAAACTACACCATAAAGCAAGCCCCAATTTTTTTTGTTAAAGGAGAAGAATATATTGCGTGAGGTTCCCCAGCAGTCTCACAGCCTGAGTTATGAAGAACCTGGATGATGGAATGAAGAACAGATCTGCAGATAACATCATGCTGGAGGCAGTAGGTTTAGTTTAGATGTTAGGAAGTTACTCTTTACTGTGAGGGTAATGAGGCACTGGCACAGGTTGCCCAGAGAAGCAGTGGATGCCCCACCCCATCCCTGGCAGTGTTCAAGGCCAGGTTGGATGAGGCTATGAGCAACCTGGTGTAGTGGAAAGTGTCCCTGCCCATGGCAGGGGGGTTAGAACTAGATGAAATTTAAGGTCTCTTTCAACCCAAGCCATTTTATGATTATGTGATTCAAAGGGTTATATATCAAGAGCTGGAAATTGCTAGTGGCTTTTTCATGTCTCTGATAATACTGTGCTGACTTGGAGACTCAGTGCATGAGAGGAGTTTGCCTTGTTCTCTTTTGTTTTGAAAATCATTTATTTTAATATATATTTAATTGAAGGGAAAAAATATTTGTTTTGTTTTATTTTGGTTTTGTGGGAGAATAAGATTTTAATTGTATTAGCAAAAATCAAGAATCTTGGTTCTTGAATAAGCAAGGGCAATTATTGAAAATACTGGTATATAATAAGAAGCACATTCATGCCAATGGAGAAATAAACTGTCAGCTTACTTTTCATTATAATCATGTATTTTTTTTTTCCCCAGGCCTGTATCTTATTAAAAGATATACGACTGATAGATTAAAGGAGAACTAACAATATTCTGTGATTCTTTTTCACCAAAAAGAATAAAAAAGTGATATGAACCCATTGGCTGAAATCAGGATGGTAATTTACAAAACAATATTTTTATGATAGTACAGTTTCTGTTTCCTTTTGTTTAACTTTATTTTAAAAAGAGCCTTCTCTGAGTTGCACTTAAGGGTGATTTCTTTCAAATCAGTGAGATTACAGGCAGCACATTTCATTGATTCTTTCTATTCATTAGGTTTAGATCTGATGAGTGAAGAGGAAATTTTAACTTGCCTACATAGATTTTGGTTCTTTTCATTCTTTTTGTTGAACACAAAAGATTTTCATCAGTTTTTCTTCTTTAACTTAGTACCACAATTGAGACCCTTGAATAAGGGAACTGAGCACTGGCTATGACAGTTCTGAAGTCCTGGATGCTGGATGAACCCCTTGGCCATCTCCTAGCTGCTCACAGTGACAAAATTCCATATGTTTGATTCCCTGGATTCCTCTAGAAGGACATCCCAACATGGGCACAGACAGAACCAGGAGCCAAAGACAAAGACTACCCAAGCTGCATAGTCATGGTCCCCCCATAACTGCCCTGAGTCCCAGCACCACTGAAGCATCTCCACAGTGCTCCAGACAGGAGGGTGATGTTCATCTTTGCCACTCTGAAACACCACCTGGGAACACCCATCACCATAAACACGCCCAAAATATCCATAGCCTTGTGAGGAAGCTCCTGTGGGCACAACCCTCTCCCTGTGACTTTGTACTTCACAGAGGCCACAGGATCAGGTTTGAAAACTTTGTTTATGTTGCTCAGTGTGGTGTTCAAATGTTTGGTACTTGCCAGGAATGCTCTCTGCAAACAGCTCTCCAGCCTTCACACTGTGACTTTCTGAACTTTTTCTGTATTTCTTTTCATTTTTCTTTGAAGTGCAATTTACATCACAGACAGCAGTGGGAAGCTAAGAACTCACAGATCCCACAGATTTAATGTTAGTTTGCTTAGGAAAAGGACAGAAGAAAAATTGCCTAAAAACTAAATATGCACCTTCAGATTAATAAATATTAATAGCAAAGCTTTCTGCTTATATAGCAGCTTCCATCTGGAGGTCTTGCCTGGCTTCATAAATATTAACAATCCAGTTCTATCAAAATCTATCAGAATATTTCCACTGGGAGTCTATGAAAATGGATCTTGGTGTTAGGTTTTTATGGCGCTTATAATTTTTTACCACTTCTGATTTAGTAATTCTGTTTCTCCCTGGATTTTGTAAGGCATTGGAGCATGTTCTCTGAAAAGGCCTCAGTTGGAACATGTCTCTTTGATTCAGGAACTTAATTGTCCCTGAAGTGATATTTTTTTCAAGAGGTGGTGGCTCCCTATGTGTCTGTTTTTCCCTTCCTCTACAAGCATGAGGTAAAGCTGTTCAGAAAACTGTTATCAGGAACAAGCATATCTGCCTCAGATGGAAGTACAGGCTACTCCTGAAAAAAGATTCAAAGTCCTTCTTTTATTTCTTGAACTCCCTTTCTCTTAAGTATTTTTCTGCTGCCAGTGGTCCCTGTGCTACAGAAAGGCTCTGATCAGTAGCAGCATTAACATGAATAGGGGGCAGACCTTCATTTAAAAGTGCTCAAAATGAGAAGGTAGAAGCTGGTACAACACCTTGAAAGCAACCATATTTGTCAAAATTGGGGTTTCTTTTCTGAGGGATTTTTTTTTTCTTGACTTTCCCCAACAGCAGCTCTTCTGTGAAGAGTCGAAGCCCTGCACTGTGAGTGCACCTCTGGCACAGTCACAAGATCCTGGATGGTTCCAGAGGCAGAACATCTGCTTCCCATGGCACAAGATGACATTTGAGTTGTGAAGTCACCAAGAGCCCAGAGTTCCCACCTCACACAGAAGCCAAATTTAGTCAAACAACTTTTGTTTTCCCATTAAGGTACATTTTGTTTGCTCATGCAGGTTATTTTCTCGTTTCATTCTCTCTTTCCTTTTTTTCTTGCTTCCTCAAATATTAATTCATTGAATAATTTCTCTGAGGGTATCCACAGTGCCAAAAGAAAGACTAACATAACTCTGTGGAGAGGGAATTTTCTGCAGTCTGGCTTGCTGCTGATGAAGGGTTTGCTTTGTTTTCATTTCATGGACGCAACAACTGCTCTAGACTGTGACACACTGCTGGACACTTTCCTGTTTTTGCAGTTTCCAGTGGAAAGTATCTGGGTTTAAAATATTTTTTCAAGACTTTTGAGGGTTTTGCTACTAATTTTAAACAATTTGGTCCTTTCATGCTTGATTTACTTTATAGCAAAACAAATATTTGAGACTGGATGTTAGCAAGGAAGACTGTGAGACTGTTTTTACTTTTCCCACTTCCTTCATCTCTAAATGAACAAACACATGGTCAAGTAACCATTTCACAGGATGACTTGGCAGTTATTTTGGAAAAGAGGGCAATAATGAACAAAGTAGCATGTTGGTTAAAATGGTTAAATAAATCATGACTTGTGCATTCAAACAGGAATCTAAGAGTCAACACTGATTTAAACAAACATGCTAAAAAAATGATCTGAAGTAGTCTGATTCATCATGCTTTTAAAACAGAAAAACACAGAGAAATTTAATAAAATTCTTTTTAAAAAATCTCTTCGGCACCACAAAAGCCAGAATGTTAGTACTGTCTAGGTACTAGACAAGGCATCCAAGTTTGGAATGCGGATCAGAAGCCAATATCCTTGCTAGTAGGGAGGGAGTGTGACAATCATTTGAGTTGCCTTTTACTCAGTGCTTTGTGTTAAGGTTTTGTCCTGAATAAACGGTTTCACAAGTGAGCTGGTGAAGTAAATCGCCTTTAATTGACACGATAAATGGAGAACAAAAGGACCTTCGAAGTCTAAAGGAGAAACATTAAGTTCTGGTCTTTCCTTCTTGTATCTGAAAGCCCTGAATACGTTGTAGAAAAACACACATACAATATAAATGTTGCAGAATCTTTGTTTGCTCAGAGAGTTTGCAAATTGACTCAGTATAAAGTCAATCCATTCTAAGTTAATACTCCAGCTGAGCCCAGTGGGTGAAATCATATGATAACTTTGTAAAGTGCCTTCCATGGCTGAGGCTTACCTTCAAAATCTGAGAATTTTACTATCAATCATCTATCAGAAATGATTCTTATATTTTATGAAGTGGTAGGTAAACCCAAGCCACCTGTGGCTCCCAGAACAGTAACCTGAAGCACAGGATGCTCAAAGAGGAGTTAAAGGATCTGTGCTTGTTTCATGAAGCAAAAATGAGGCTAAGATTCTTGCTGGCAGTGGCTGCTGTCTGCTCTTATGATGCCTGTGCTGTGTCTTTTGAACCAGGGAACAGCAGCACATACTGGGACCAGGGCCTAATCACTCAGGTAAGTGTCAGAGATCCAGAGACACAGACAGCACAACTCAGCCAACCTGACCCCTTTGTTCCTTCTGCTGACTGAAACTGCCAACTTTAATTCACCCCACAGAGCAGTCAGAGCAAGGAGGTCATTGCACATAGACTGGCCATCAGCTGCCAGGCACCAGCAGCACTTGATTCCTACCTGACTGTGTTGGGTTGACCCTGAGTTGATGGACAGTCTTTAAGACCAATTACGCTTCTCACAATTTACATATTTAAACCGCACGGAAAGGCGGGACTTCCCCTTTTTGGTCGGAGCTCGCCTGCTGGAAGGTGGGGGGGCTCCGAGCCTCCCGGCCCCGCTGGGCCGGGCCGGGGCCACTGCCCCTTTCCCCCTTTCCCATCGCTGCGGCACGGACCCTGGGTCACTGAGGGGGACTGTCCCAGAGCCGCAGGCAGCTAAAACCAGCCATGGACTGCTCACAGCTAAACCCATCCAGCGCGGCTTCTGGGGACAGGCGGGTCCCTCTCCTCTCCATGCGGAGCCGGCGGAGCCAGCGGGAGCCGGCAGAGCCTCCTGTCTGCAGCCAGCACACTCCGTGCTGAACTGAAGAGGACACCACGCAGCCAGCAGCACAAAGGGAGCGAGGCTTTCCCCACCGTAAAGCCCGAACAAGAACACTCTTCAACATGGCGGCTTCAGAGTCAGAGAGAAAGAGAAGTGAGTCCCGTGGGACGGAGCTGAGCATGGCGACAGGAGAAAAGAGGGCGGTGCCGCGATTCTGGCGCGCAGCTTAAAAGAAACCTTCTTGCATGCCGTGGTAAGAAACTGTAATACCACAAACTGTTTGTCTCTTTAATCCATTTGAAGAACATGGGGGGGGGTGGAGAATCAACGTGTGCCTATGAAGTTTGTGAAGAGTGCCTATGCCAGGCTATATAGAAGTAGTAAGAGGCTGTTAGAGACTTGTGGCGAAGAAAAGCCTCTGTGTGCAGGCCAAAATAACTTATCCTTAAAAAGATGAATAACCCCATGTGATGGCCCATGTTCTGTAGTGTGAAAGAACTGTGAAATTCTTCATGGGAGAGATGTTCTACACATAGCAGACTGTTTGTTTCCGGGCGGGTCTGCTATTGGTGGCAGTTTGGGAACCACGTGCAACTGAAGGAAAACCCTTTTTTCCTTAAGCATAAGAGAGAGACTTTTCAAGAACTGCAACACTGACTAACATCCCATGTTCTGTTATCCCTTGTGTGAGCTGGATAAAAGGAGAGAAGTGCTGGAAAGAGGGGGGGGGGGGGGGAATTTACTTTAATTTTGTTTTGTTTTCTCTTTACTTTTAATTCTGTTAGTAATAAAGCTCTTTCATTGTACTGCAACTGTTTAAGGTTTGTGGCCTGCTTTGCTTTTCTCCTAATTCTTATCTCACAGAAGGAAAATAAGTAAATAATGAATATTTTGAATCAAAACCACTACATTTAATTGGTGTTTCTGCCCGGTTTCAAACTCAACCCGCTACATTTATGGTGGAGATGCCGGGGAGCAATTAATGAGCGCTGTGAGATGAAGATTAATTAGGAGAAAATAATAAGCAAAGCAAGTAGAAAGTTATAAAATTAAGTAGAATAATAGAAGAAATTTGCTTTGTAGTAGTGGTAAAAATTCTAGGGGTGGAGGTTTATGTAATTTGTTTTCTTTTAGCTCTGGTTTTGCTATTTTAAGTAACTTTTGGATATGTAAATTTTAAGAAGCGAGGGGTGGAATGTGTTGGGTTGACCCTGAGTTGATGGACAGTCTTTAAGACCAATTACGCTTCTCACAATTTACATATTTAAACCGCACGGAAAGGCGGGACTTCCCTTTTTGGTCGGAGCTCGCCTGCTGGAAGGTGGGGGGGCTCCGAGCCTCCCGGCCCCGCTGGGCCGGGCCGGGGCCACTGCCCCTTTCCCCCTTTCCCAACGCTGCGGCACGGACCCTGGGTCACTGAGGGGGACTGTCCCAGAGCCGCAGGCAGCTAAAACCAGCCATGGACTGCTCACAGCTAAACCCATCCAGCGCGGCTTCTGGGGACAGGCGGGTCCCTCTCCTCTCCATGCGGAGCCGGCGGAGCCAGCGGGAGCCGGCAGAGCCTCCTGTCTGCAGCCAGCACACTCCGTGCTGAACTGAAGAGGACACCACGCAGCCAGCAGCACAGAGGGAGCGAGGCTTTCCCCACCGTAAAGCCCGAACAAGAACACCCTTCAACATGGCGGCTTCAGAGTCAGAGAGAAAGAGAAGTGAGTCCCGTGGGACGGAGCTGAGCATGGCGACAGGAGAAAAGAGGGCGGTGCCGCGATTCTGGCGCGCAGCTTAAAAGAAACCTTCTTGCATGCCGTGGTAAGAAACTGTAATACCACAAACTGTTTGTCTCTTTAATCCATTTGAAGAACATGGGGGGGGGGGGTGGAGAATCAACGTGTGCCTATGAAGTTTGTGAAGAGTGCCTATGCCAGGCTATATAGAAGCAGTGAGAGGCTGTTAGAGACTTGTGGCGAAGAAAAGCCTCTGTGTGCAGGCCAAAATAACTTATCCTTAAAAAGATGAATAACCCCATGTGATGGCCCATGTTCTGTAGTGTGAAAGAACTGTGAAATTCTTCATGGGAGAGATGTTCTACACATAGCAGACTGTTTGTTTCCGGGCGGGTCTGCTATTGGTGGCAGTTTGGGAACCACGTGCAACTGAAGGAAAACCCTTTTTTCCTTAAGCATAAGAGAGAGACTTTTCAAGAACTGCAACACTGACTAACATCCCATGTTCTGTTATCCCTTGTGTGAGCTGGATAAAAGGAGAGAAGTGCTGGAAAGAGGGGGGGGGGGGGAATTTACTTTAATTTTGTTTTGTTTTCTCTTTACTTTTAATTCTGTTAGTAATAAAGCTCTTTCATTGTACTGCAACTGTTTAAGGTTTGTGGCCTGCTTTGCTTTTCTCCTAATTCTTATCTCACAGAAGGAAAATAAGTAAATAATGAATATTTTGAATCAAAACCACTACACTGACCCAACTCATTTCCTAGATGTGAAAGAGCTTGCACTTCACTGAATCTTCTGTGGGCAAGCCAGTCCTGCCTTACAAGCCTGCCTAGAAATATAAAAGGCTTTAAAATAGCATACTTCTTTTAACTGCTCAGGATTTGACCTCTGACAGGAATGAGAGGCAACCTTTCATGAAAGTCAACAGCCTGAACCTTATTAAGAGGGAATTCAATGTTGAAATTTCACTGTCAAGTTTCATACCACAAGAGAAAAAAACCTGTTTATGTACCTCCCTCTGCTCTCAGAAAAACATTTACCTCAACCTACCCAGGTGTCCTGGTCATCTGGTAGGGTTTCCTCCTCAAGGATCACTTTTTTCCTTTTTTTTCTTTCTTCTTAATTTTTTATTTCAGAAGAAAGCAAAGAAAACACAAATTGGCTGAATGGCACTCAGACTCCAGAACCTCTCTTTTAGTCCTCCAGTGGGACATTTATATCCACATTCCTCCCTGCACTCCCTTTTTTTGCATCTTTGAACATTCGTTTGGCCCCAACCAACACATTCTATCCCAAAGCACGGATTTGCAGTACTTTTGGTGAAGCAGCACTAACATCCACCCCTGGCACTGGGGATAACCTTCCCTCCCAATCAGGATTACCAAGAGCAGAGAGCTGTGGCATTGAACAGTTGTGACAGAAAATGCTCCCAAGCAAGGCAAAGAGGAAAAAGGAGGGTCTCAGAACCAGGTTTTTGTTTGAATGTATTTTCCCTCCTGTAACACATCTCCTTGAGACCAGGGCTTGTGGTGTTCAGTGTTTCACATCCTCTTCCTCCACTGTGTTTATGCACAGACTCAGGTCTGTGGACATAAGAACTGAAATCTCCCCTCACAAGACTTAGTGGTTAGTCACCCACCTACTTAGTGCTTAGATGTGCATCCCTGAAAGTCTGTCTGTCATGCAATACAGAGACAAGTTTCTTTTCTGTTTCTGGCCTTTGGGCTGTGAAGGATATCTTATGCTATGACACAGTGTCAGAGGGACGTGCTTCTCCCAGCGCACTTCTGACTCCTGGGAGGCCAGTCTTTGCCACAGAATCTGAGGGTTTAAGCAATCTCTTTTCCCTTGTTGGTGACCAGAGCTCTTGTTCTTAATGCTGCTTACAGATATTTTCTTATCTTTAATCCATAAAGAACTCTGTTTGAGCTGCACCTGGGAGTTGTGGAGATGAATAGATATTTATCTGAGTCTTCCTCTTTCAGGATGCCTTAGGTCAGAGATAGGAGAAGGATGCTAAGCCTTTTGTTTGTTTTCTAATGTGAAAAAAAGCAGGATCTTGTCCGGGAGGGGTTGAGAGACTTTAAACAAGAAGTAAGGAGGCTTGAGTAAATGCAAGGAGTTCTTATATTTTTCTTGAAAATAAGAAATCAGAAACTGAAAGAAGTGAAGCAGGGTGAAAAGAGTAAACAGATATGATGGGCAATGGAGAGAAGTAATGAACAAGGCATCAGCTAGGCATAAGGAAAAGGAAAAAGGAATAGTTTTCCAAAATGGACACACAGTTCTACTTTCTTCAAGCCATTACCTCTTTCTGAAGAGAAATATTTAAACAGCAAACAAAACCCAAAGATACTGTGATATCTCCCTTAGGATGTCTTCCAGCAGATGACTGTATGGGGCTTCATCAGTAGTGGGCTGTTGTCCTATATGGACAGGGATTTGGCTGTGCAGGATGCCCAGGGCATCCCTAGGAAGGGAGGGTGACTGTCCATCTTCTCACTCTGGGCTTTTGGCCCTTGGACAGGCTGGGGTACCAAAGCTGCATAGGGAAGAATTTGGAACAACAAAAAGGTAAGGATATTTTTGTCTGTCTGTCTTGCTGGTTATCCAAGCATTGCTCTATCCTTCCTCTTGCTCTTCCTGGAAATCAGGAGCAAAGCAGTGCCTGCCAGTGTCTCCTTCCTGCCTTAGTGATTACAAAGCTCCTCTCAGTGGAATCTAAGAGAGGAAGAAGCCAGTGCAAGTGTTAGGGATCCCAGGACATCATCCTGACCCCTTCCTTTCCTTTCCCATGGAAATGATTCCAGCTGCTGTTATTGTGTTCTAGCTTCAGGGTCTTAGTGTTTGGGCCTCACCATGATAAAATTAGGTCTTCTAGTTCAAGTACAAAGAAGAGAAGGGGAAGATAGTAATACTACTAATAATAGCAATACTAGCAATACTAGTGATACCAATACTAATACTAATACTAATAATTTTGAAAATTTATATTGCAGAATTATTCACAGATAAGATAGCTGAAAAAAAGGCAGGAAAATATTCTGGTGTGCTTTTAAATACAAAGGCCTAAGATAATCAGAGTTTTTCCCAGGGAAAAAACTTTCTACTTCAGTTGCATTGTGTTTTCTTCTCAATGCAAATAAAAAACCCCAGAGCTCCTGCTGACATCAAGAAATTCTTAAAAAAAATGCTAATATGATCTTCCTCACCTCCCAGAGACAGGCTTTAATTTTGAACACAGTTTGTGAGTGCTCCCAGTTTCACCCCCTCAAACTCCAGAAGAAACTAATCCAAGTTACAGCCTGGAAAGAGAAATGCCCACTTTAAATTAAGGCTTTAAAATACTCTCCATGAGTACTTAAAAAGAAACAGAGGATTTGTGTTATTGTCATTATTATGACTTGAAACATAGCTGGAGAATCTAATCTAATATGCCACCCTGCCTTGCAATGCTGAAGTCCATTAAACCAAATTAATTAACTAAGGGGAATTAATTAATTCTTTTTGATACTACCAAGTTTGTGAATAAGTGTTTGGAGTTGGTTTTAAACTTTCAAATGGGCAGCTGAGAGAAATTATTGCTTTTAAACAAACATGCAATTGAAAAAATATCCATGCTGAAAATAACGTTTTTTCTGTATTGATCTAAGACCACTTATAAGGCAATAAAATGCTTAGAACAGAACTTAGGTATGGAAGCACATATGGAAGCAGTGAACAAAGGAGCCCTTTTCTTCTCCATTAACACTCACTGATATAATACAGGTTCTCACATGACAGAGTGCTGCCATCATCAAGTGACTACCTTTTCCCCATTTCTGTTACTTCTTGTCCTGGCTCTGCAATTATGAAAAACAGCATCTTTCTATATATGTGTATATTTGTGGCTATTTCTGCACTCAGGTGTCTTTTCTTTAGGCCAAGGGCCTAAACAACCAATTTTTTTCTACCAATATTTTATTACAGGTCCTGTTTATTAGAGTAATGATCATTCACTCTATCTCCCCTGAACTCTTCAATTGCTTCACATCTTTTCTACAGTGTAGTGTAGAAAGTTGTGCATTGCAGCTCATGTAAAGCCTTGTCAATGCTCAGATAACTTTCTGTAATTTATGGGTGATACTTCTGCTTATTTTTTTGCTTTTCCCATGACATCATGAATATGACATGACTTGTTCAATTGTTGTAACTCTTCATCTATCTGAAAAACTGTTACTTATTCCTCACCTTGTCTTTGTGCTCTTGATTTTTTCCTTTCTCATTCTGGCATCTCATTCTTTCTCTTTTTATGTTATGTCATTAGAGATTTTTCCCAACCATGTCTCCAACATACCAGAATTAGTTTGAATTCTTATCTTCATCTCTGGTATCTTTGTAAGTGCCTCTACAGTTTTAATAAACATAGATTCTATTGCACTAGGAAGGTTATTCATGAAAATGTTAAACAATTTGGGTGATAGGCCTGCCGAATTACAGGCAAAATATTATTCTTTTTGAAGATGGAATCACTGAATCACTACTTTTCTCTCAGTTGATATCCACTGGATATCAGTTTCATTATATAAGCCTCCTTCTCTCCCTTCATGTTCTTTTACTGTCTCACAAAGTCCCTGTGCGTCTCTTTCCCATTTTCATGGGGTTTTTTTCACAACTGAGGACAGAGGACAGGAACAAGAAAATGCCCTGTGAGATTTGACTGTTCAGTGTTTCTCACTGCCTGCCTGCAAGTCTGCTGGACCCTGTGTCTCCTGCTTCTTTGCTTTGCTGCTAAGCTGATACAAAGTGCACAAAGCAGCATCTCATTTTTCCTGGGACCTGGTAAAATGCATTTACTTATTAAAGAACATAAATAGTTTCCTAGTATTGTCCCACCAATGATGAACCCAGTCATTTCCTTCTTCCTGGATGTACAAAAATATTTTTCCAGCCATTCCAGACTCCCCTTGTCTCATCATTCAGAGATTATGGAGAAATGCTACTTGAGGAGGGAAACAAACCAAAAATCTAGTCCAGATATATTAGTAAAACTGAGAACAATAAAGAACTGAAGTCTAGACTATTCCAAGGCACCAAAGGCAGTAAAATCCCTTTTTTATTGTTGTGTGCCATTCACTGTGGTCTTATTGTGACTAATATTTGTATATATATACTTATGAATCCTAGCTAACACTTCCAGACCACATTTAGACCACCTCCTGCAGCACCTAATGCAGATTCACTCTACATTATTATATCTACTGCCAAAGCAAGAAACAATATAAACACGGATAGTAAGAGTCTCATCACAGATGAGATGCACATCATCTAACTTGTAAAGTCTTCAGGGTTAGCATCCAGATCTAAAGTTCTCTAGACTCCCTTCAGAGGCAGCGTACAGAAATAGGAATTTCTCAATGGTTTTGTCACAGCCTAAATCACATGTTTCAAAAGGACTAGATGAATCATGGCTTGCAGACACCTCTTGCTTTCCCTTAGTCATAAAATGAATCCACATAATTGGTATATCCATCAATATTGCACATATTCCAAACTGGAAAAAAATTGCAGCAGAAAGCTTGGAGCTGACACATCTAAGGCAATCCATGAACAGAAACAAAAGTTGTGTACAGGTTATTATCATAGAACCATAAAATCTTTTAGGTTGGAAAAGGCCTTTAATATCACTGAATCCAACCATTAACCTACCACTGCTAAGTCCACCACAAAGTCACGCCTCTAGCTGCCACATCTACGCTTGTTTTGAACACCTTCAGAGACAGGGGCTCCACCACTTTCTGTGACAACCCTTTCTGTGAAGAAATTATTCCTGATATCCAATCTAAACCTCCCCTGGTATGACGTGGGGCCATTTCCTCCTTTTCTGTTGCATATTACTTGGAGAATAGGAATAGACTGATGCCCACCTGGCTACCATCTTCTTCCAGGGAGTTGTAGAAATAATAAGGTCTGCCCCAAGCCTGCTTTTCTCCAGGCTAAAAAGCCCCATCTCCTCAGCCGCTCCTCACAGGACTTGTGCTCCAGACCCTTCCTCAGCTTCACTGCCCGTCTCTGGACCTGCTCCAACACCTGACTGTCCTCCTGGTAGTGAGGGGCCCAAAACTGAACACAGTATCTGAGTCACATCTTGTCCTACTTTTCTTTGCTCACCTGATGGGAATAAACACAGCCCCTAGAAGTGTCACCATTCCCTGGAGGCTGTATTAAGTGCTCAAGCCCCCTGTCTTTTGTGCTTAATGTCAGCAGAGGGGTGAGACCCAGCTGGACAATGTCAGATAACTCTGACTTTCAAAACTGGGTCGCAGAGGACAAAACATTAATTATAAGTTCATATGACTAACTTTACTGCACGAGGGAGCCTTCTGAATTGTTAACTTAAGTTGGAACAATGTTTTACCAGGAAAGGAAAGCATTTATTGGGCAAGGAACTTTCAGAGTAAATCACTTGAAAATAACATAAAGCATGTCTTTGAAGGCATAATACAGCATCCTTGGAAATTCAGGGGAGTGGATGTGACTTAGACAGATTACAGCAGGATTTAATACATCACTGTGCATGGGCAGGTAGTGAATGAGATCAGTGAAGGCAGAGAAAAGGACCAGGGGCTTAGTATGTAGAAATCCAAAGATGTAACATTTAAGCATTGCAAGTACATAGAAATCATTGCTGGTAAACACAGCATGAGAATCCAAAGAACTGTTATTTATCCATGCTTTTCTTGGGCTTAATTCTGAACTGGTACAATAAATGGTAGCTCTGGAAAAATGAGATTTGGCCAGGATACACAGGGTCACACTCTCAGTTTGGAGCAGTCAAACCTTAAGTGCACTAGTTGAAATAGTTAAAATATCAAAAAATTGCAAATGGTGTTTACTAGCTGGGGAATAGCAAACTGGTGAGGAGACAGATTTCCAAGATTTGAGAAAGATAAAAAACAAGCCCTCAATTATGAAAAAACTCTCAGTTTCTTTTAAAGAAACCAGTGAAGCTTTGAGTGAGCAATGCAATAACTACATCAATGTATATTACTCAATATTTTTGTGTTACATATATACAGAACCATTAACAGCCTCCAACACAGACCCAGGCCTCAATAACGAACAGGCACCAATAGATGAATAGATAGAAGATGAACAGCCTTATGATCTGAAATGAGGAGAGGCAGACAAAAAGCTCAAGAGAATAAACATGTTGAATTTAGGAAGAAAACTGCCAGGTGATTTCACTGCCATTTCAGATACCTTATGGGAAAGTGCAGCCCTTTAGCGTGACCCAGCTGGTTTGCCTCTGAGAATCCTCTTAAACATTGGTCCTGCCTTTCATGGATCAACTCCAAAAATAGAAGGGGAAGGAAAGATCTGCTCTTTTTAAACAGGAACAAAAAGTGAGATGGTCTTGTACTTCCAAGGAGAGCCTGAAAGCAGGCAGCAAGCACTCACTTTACCAAGTGGACAACACATTAGAGAGTCCAGAAGAGGCACAAAAGAAACTCCTGTCATTTTGGGACATTTTGTTTTGAAACATTTCCTTTCTGACCAGACATTTAACATTTTTCTATATCAAGTGGCTGCATATTCTGCAGTGCTCAGGGGCACAGAGTCTTCAGCTTCTATAAACTTCAGTGGCTATTAGCATGGTCTAAGGCAGCAAATGTGTCTAGCATGGTCTAAGTGCAAATGTGTGACTGAAGACATGACTGCTTTGCAGCCAGTCACGTGAGACACGAGTGGGCAGATTACATCAGTGTTCAGCTCTTAGAGGGGTTGAACTGTATGAAATGTGCTGGGAGACGCTGGCTTCTCTTCTTGCCTCTAGATTATGACACCACAAGAGAGAACAACTGTCCCAGAACTGGGACTTGGTCCCGCTGCAAATGTGGTGCATTGGACCTACACATGCAGAGAAGTAGGAGAAATAGGTGGGTGGTTGATGTGCAAATTCCACTACTTTTTGCATGCATTAAGTGTGTAATTACACTCACTTTATTTGCACATTATATCCTAAGTGACTAATGTATCAGCAAACCTCACAGATAAGATGGTGAATTTTAGCCATAATCTTCCCCTCAAAGTTTTCAGTTATTTGGGATCCTGTTATTTATTTCTTTTGCTTTCAGATATTTCTGCACAGACAGGAATTACAGGAATTTCCATGTTTGGTATAGAATTATCTAGACACAAGAGTTTTAAAATGATGAAAAATATTCATCATAAGAAAAAGAGTAATAAAAGACATCTCAAAAGGCAAATTATGATTCAAGCTTTCTGCCAAGACAGTTTTTACTGGTACACTTAGATAAGAAATGCCATATTTATATATGAAAAACTATAGCAGGTTCCTCTGCATAAAGGAATAATAAAATACCTGCCCAGACACCAACAAAGCAGCCTTTTTCTATTGAAAACATCCACCAGCACTAGTCTGGAGAACGAATATTAAGATTCATCATAGATATTGCTGGTTTGGAAGCATCCTTTCTGTCAAAAGGCTTTCAGTGACAGTTCACCAACATTGTTCTCCATCTTTTTCTTCATTGTCTCCCAAGGATATATTCCCTTTTGGGTGAAATGCACACAGACCTTTGAAGTCTACTGGCAAATCATCAACTGCACTATAATACAAGGGGTTTTCCAAGGGGGTAGCATTTTTTTGCAGAGTCTGCAGCCCCATGCCAGGGCACATGGACCCACTTTGGTACAAGTTCCTTCCAGAAACTTTGGTGGAATTGCACATCATATAATTCAAACTGAGGAAATTTAGAGACAGGTGCCCTCAGCTTTGAAAAAAGATGCCTCACAAATAGCATTCAGACATTAGAAAACCCAGGGACTCCAGAGGACTTCACAAAGCATAAAAGAAAGAAACATTAATACATTGTTTGGAGAAATCTGGTGCCAAAAAAAAAAAGAGTAGATATTAAAAGCAAACATGAAAAAGAAATAACAGTTGTTTTGAAGAGTTGCTACAGTGCTAAGTGTTGGGGAGCTGTAAAACCTCCTCAGTCATTCTTTTGGCTTCATTTTCCTACATTGTTACTAATATCCAAGCTACTATAGTGATTTAATTTTACTTTATTGCACTGTTTTTCCAGCCCTTATGAGATAAACATTTCCGACAGTGTTGAAAATTGAGGTGACAACAATTTTCAAGACAGACCAGACACAGAGTATGAACTACACAAGTTATAAACAAAAAGGAGGAGGGGAAAAAAGAAGTATATTTTGCATTCCTTGGAGTCAGCCCAAGGAAGAAGGAGTCCAGTTCTCACTGCTGAGAAGTAATTGAGACAGTGAGGAGTTGGCTCAGTGCATGACTATCCATAAATTTGTCTCCAAGACAAAACTGGCTTTCTGATTACATTAAACAAGAGGATGGATGACTTTGTGGTTCATGTCCTTGAACTGGGCTCAAGAGGATGACCAGTCTGAACCTCCTGGTTGACCTTCTACAGGGCACATTGAAAAGGCCTGCTTTGTGTGGGGAGGGTGTGTCATGACAAGCTAGTTTATTCAGTAGAGCTAAAGCCAGAGAGGCTTTCCTTCCCAGAAGAACTCCACATGGTATTGGCACACCTACCCTGCTTCCTGACACCCTGAAGGACAGAAACACACAGATCATGTCATTCAGAGGTAGCTTGGTTTACTTTATTACACTCTTCCACTGAACAGAATAGTCATGATCTCTCTCTAGTCCTCCTTTGTCTGTTTCTAAAAGGATAATTTCTTTCCCACTCCTTTTTCTTCCCCTTTGCATCTTCTTCTGCAATACTACATAATTTCTTATTGTTTACAATATCACATGCTAAAATATTTCAGCTACTATTATTTTTTATCTTGTTACCTTCTACTAAATCATATGATTATCTCCTACTTCTTACTTTCAGGCACCAAACCATCCCTGGCCCCCTCGTTTGCCATATGTTTTGTCAGCGTAACATTTGCTGGTAACACCACATCCTTTCAAGAGCATTTTGGGAAAGGAACAACAAGCAGGTTATTTTTGGTAGAGCACATTTTGTCACACGAGGGAAGAAGAGGTTACACTACAAGGACAAATATTTCATGATATTTGGGAATACCAATCTGTTTAGGAGCTGTAACTGCAGGTGCAAAGAGAGCTCATGGCATCATCCACAGCAGGGTAGCAGAGAAACCCTGTAGTGAATGATCCTACGGTGAGAAACTTTGATGACTTGGGCTCAAGCTGAGAAAAGTAGTTGTACTGAAATCATAAAATAAAGTAGAAAACAATATATCCTCCTACACAATTGTTCTCTCTGGGTAGTTTCTAAGTATTCTGAACAGGTCAGAATATCTTTCATTTGCAAGTGAGTCCCTATTGCTTTACATTAGCAGAGAATTTGGCCCTCTCTTTCACACAGGGATGGGTGATATTAAATCTAACACCTAATATCACTCTTGGTTGCACAGCAATAAATCTGAAGTTACTCTTTTGAGCTCAGAGTACTGAATGCAAATCCAACAGGTTTGTCTCACTTTTACAGGGAGATAATGGAAAATAAGCTGTGCTTTTGTGCATTAAGACCTGAAGTAACATACAGCAAAGTTACTAACTTTGGACATAAATTATTTGGATTATACAAATATAAGAAACTGAAATCTTCAGAGGCAAGGAGAGAAGAGTTAAGACACTGCCTGGAATTGCAATCTATTTTCTTTTCCCAGTAGAATCTGCCCTAGACCTGATATACCAGCTGCTGTCTGATATATGTCTCCTGCCTCCCCATATGCTTCATGTATATGCTTGCATATCACTTTGCAGTCAGCCAGCAGCTTGAAAATGTCACAATGATACTTTGCTTGGTGACACCCCACACCCTCTGTGCTCATGACTGAATGTGTAGGTCCCAAATCTACTTATATGCACAAAAAAGCAGAACAAAGGGGGTGGTTTACAGCGAAACCCTTGAGCAGTGCTACAACAGTGAGCTCTGGAGTGAGCCAATACAGATGGTTTCGCCTGCCTGTGGCCTGTAGGGACATAAGAGACATCACGATCGTGTTGTCAGATACTCTGCCCTTTACAGGCCATAGACTTTCACTGGCTGATTCACAGATTAATATCTTCAAGGCCACTCAGGCCTCAGAATGATATTGAACTAATAACTTATGTTTGACTCATAAATCTTTCAGGAAGGTGTCTGTAAGATTTCAAGAAATAGAAAAATTCATCCTTTTTCTCAGCACTTTCTTCCAAATTTTGAGCGCCAAAAAATTGTCTCTTTTTTATCACTTGCATTGTTACAGAGTAATTGCACAATTGTTAACATTCATTAAAATTTACGAGATTCAAAACCTCTTTTAGTACCTGATTTTTGCTTCCCATTGAGATCCTTGTGAACAATAAACATCTTGCTCCTTGATCTTGCTTCTGGTAAGCTAGATAGAGGTATTTCTGCAGCAAGGCCTTGGCCTTGTATGAATCATGAACCTAATATACTTTAAGATATTTATCTTCCATGCTTTAAAGATGGAGAAGAGAAAGCTCTTCCATGCTGCTGCTTCTTGTTCTTCAAATGTAGACAGGACCACAGAAGTTAGCTCAAACCACTAGTTTCCAGAATAGATGAGGTCAGCCACAAGTTGTTCGTTGCAGACTTTTTACAAAGAACTACAGGTGATGAGAAGTTTTTGTAGAAGTGAAAAGACATATTTAGTTTCAAGGAGTCAAATGGCCTACCCAGGAATTTCAGCCAGTATACGAAAGGGAGCTAAAGTCCTTGTACAGTCAACAGAGGAAAATTAAATGACACCAAAGGCAAGTTAGCAAGCCTCAGAGACGTATTCCCATGCTCTCCTTCAACAGGTAACCTCTGTTTCTCCATGGGGTGATCAGATCCTCTCACACTCAGTGGGTTCCCACATGGAAACAGTGGAGCTCAGGGAAACACTAAATGTGAATCCAAGGAAATCCTGTATAGCAAACATTCTGCCTTCACAATGATTAATGCACTATTCAAAACAGATGCCTGATAGTGGAAAAATCAAAGAGGAACGAGTGCTAACCACAGCACTACGCCATGACCCCAGTGGAAGGTTGACTTCTCAGCTAAGAGTTATCAATATCTATCTGTAGCAAAGACATGAGTTAATGGTAAAGTAGACATGAACTTAATTCTCATTGTGCTTGTGTATATTTTACAAGGAGACAGACCATGTTGATATAATTTTTATACTGACATAAATTTTTTATTTTCTATATGTCAAACTAATGTGACTTCTAAATGGAGAAAAGCCCTTTATAGCTTAATATTGTAGGTGTATTTCTCTTTATAGATAATATTTGCAGTGCAAGATGTTTTTAAATCTTCTTTTCACCAGTGATCAAAAAACTCAGCATTTTCAACCTTTTCTGGCAGTACATTTTAGATGATGTTCTGTTCCTCTAAGGAATCCAAATAATAGGTGTCTGCCAGAAAATGGCAATTTTGCAATATCAGCTCGCTGGCAGAGTACAGAGAATTGTTAGAAACACATAATCAGAGAATCACAGAATAGCTGGGGTTGGAAGGAACCTCTGGAGATCATCCAGTCCAACCCCCCTGCCAAGGCAGGGTCACCTAGAGCACCTCATCCGGGTGGATTTTGAATGTCTCCAGAGAGGGAGGCTTCACAACCTCCCTGGGCAGCCTGTGCCAGCACTCTGCCACCCTCAGTGTCAGGAAGTTCTTCCTCGTGTCAAGGTGGAACTTCTTGTGTTTGAGACCATGGCCATTGCTCCTCATCCTGTCACTGGTCACCACTGAAAAGAGTCTGGCACCATTCTCTTGACACCCAATTTTGAGATATTTATATGAGATGAGATATGATGAGATCCTCTCTCAGTCTCTTCTCCAGACTAGACAGGCCCAGCTCCTGCAGCCTCTCCTCTGACCCCACACTGGAGCAGAGGAAGGGTGTGAAGACCCCTCCCCCTGAGGAAAAAGGAGCAGCAGAGACAGCATGTGATGGACTGACCCCTACCACCATCCCCTGTCCCCCTGCGCCACTGGTGGGGAAAAGGGAGGGAAAATCAGAAGCGAAGCTGTGCCCTGGGAAGAAGGCAGGTGTGGGTAGGAGATGTTTTAAGATTTGGGTTTCTTTTTTATTATCCTACTCTCATTTGTTTGGCAAGAAATTAATTCTTTTTTCCTAAGCCAGGTCTGTTTTGGCTGTGACAGTAACTGATGAGTGATCCCTCCCTGCCCTTACCTGACCCTCAAATCTTTCGTTATATTTTCTCTCCCCTGTCCAGCTGAGGAGGGGAGGGCTGGATCAGGTTTGCTGAGCACCTGGGGTGGAACTAGGGCTAACCTACCACAGCTGGACATTTCAGAGGACATTTGAGAATTAGTTTTTGAAGTTAAAAAATGAAAAAAGCAGAAGATTGTGGCAGGTGAAATTCCAAATGGTGGAATAGTGATAGACAGTGTTAATTAACACAGTGTTTATTCATGCTACATAGTGCATGTAATCAGTTACACTTCTAAATGAGGATTTGATTGCCCACTATTCCAAAGCATACCAGCACTTTCCCATCGTAAAGACAGGGAATCTGCCCATTTGTATTTGCTAAGTACAAGCAGAATGGCCTCTGGGAGGAGCATGAAACAGTACCAGAATAGAAATAGAAAATTTAAATATTCATAGAAAAGCTGCAACATCCTTTATGTCTGGATCTCAGCAAAGAAGGGTGTTGGTTTTTTCTTAGGGGGGGAGAGAGAATTATTGAATGTTATGTAGTCCACTGCACCTAATTTTAGCCACAGAATGAATCACCTTCTGGAAACATCTATCTCCTCCTTTGACTCTGCAGGGTATGCAGAAGACTAGGATAGATTATGTGACTAATATCTCAAACATCAAATTTGCATAAAATGACACAAGCCCCTTATCTTTAGAAAGTTTCTTCAGTAGACTGCCTCATCGTAGAGTCTAATTAGGAAATTTAATTTGGGTGATGTTGTAGAGGAAGAGTCCTTATATGAATATTTATAGGAAGCCTTCAGTAATCAGAACAATCTTTCAGCATGCTTTCAACTTGTAACAAGACCTAATCATGTGCTTAATTTTAAGAGGAAACTTTGTGTTTTCTTAAATCTTGGTACCCATAGGGCATTCTTCAGTGCTTCCCCAATAAAAGTTTGAGCTCCGAGAGACAAATCAGCACTGCGCTACGCAGCATTACTCCAGCTCCTATTTCAATGTTTGAAAAAATCTGACAAGATCCAGGGATCCTAAAGATTTCTGAGCTAAGTTCTTTCTCAAAACTTCCTGATATAAACCAATTCCATTCCTGAACTCTCCCTGTAACATTTTTTCAGCCTGACTTCACAAGGCAGAATTCATATTTATCTACCTCATAGAGAAAAGATATGTTTAGCTTATTCAGATACTTTCCTTGTAGTTTTGTTTATTGTTCTGGCTTATAACTTCCTGGGCAGCTCTTTGATTTAATAAGGAAGAAAACTATTTCCAAATAAAGCATTGCGTTTTTCATAGTGAAGTATATATATTTATTTCAGTTGAGTTTGGTCGTAGCTCACTTCAAGAAAGGAATAATCTCTATACACTGTCTTCCAGCATCTCACATTTCCCTTGCAGTTTAATGCCTACCATGTCTAACAGGAACACACGGACAATAAAAAGTAGATCTGTGTGAGTGTTGAAGAACTGACAGTTGAAACCTTCAGCCACATTCATACATGTCATTTAAATTGGGTTTGAGGAAGTCCATGACACTGTACCCAGAGGGAAACATTTGGACTCTGCATTAAACCAAAACAAAACTCATTGTGCAATTTCGTCAGCAAAAGCATTCATTGTGTGTCCCAGTGCCTGAGTCGCTGTGAGAGTGAGCTGTTGCAGTTGGGCTTGTTGCCATCCCAGCATGTGAAGTTTGAGATTTTTTTGCTTTGTTTTGTTTCTTGCAGCTGTATATTCTCCTGCCAAGCATCAAAAATCTTGAAGTAGTGCCAATCAGATACAGCTGAATTGCCTTTACTGCAGTAAGAAAAATTATCAGCATGCAATTTATTATTAGAATAGACCATTCTAAATTTTTACTCCCATTGCAGCAGACAGCTATATCCATTTTTGTATAAAAACTCACTCAGCACAAATAAAAGGCCAGCAGATTAGCTGGCTTTAAAACCATATCCTATTTTCAGCTGGACTCACTGGAGAGTGGACTTCAAGGACAGCCATGTCCAGTGCATTTAGTTGCACTTGGGGAACTCTCTCTCTCCCACACCTTGTATAAAACCAGTAAAACAAACTTATCATCAGTGGCTTAGGAACCTCGCTTCAGTGAGATTAATATTTCATTATTTGAGAGAACTACAATCACCCATTTAGCAGGGGTAAGCAGAAAACAAAAAATTAGTTCTACTGTAGCTCTAAGTTTACCCCAGGGCTCTCTGGATCCTATACCAATGGTGTTTCAGGAATTGTTTAAAATAAGATTTAAAAGAAAGCAAAACAAACAAAAAACAGCCACCAACCAAAAAAAAGCAAAACCAATACTATCAACATAAAAGTATTGATGCTCTGCATGCAGGATATGGTAACCACTTGCCACTTTGGGAATTATCTCCAAGAGCCTAAGGATTTGCAAGAGTTACTGTCAGCAATCAGAGGAGAACACACCCTGAGGGACCTTGGGAGGACCAAGGTCTGTTCTAATCTCTTGTAAACCCTTTCTTCCCCCCAGAGTGCCAAGTTATTTCTGGGATTCTAATGAATTCTATTAGGATTGCTGACTGCATCTTCTAGTTGTTTAACTAATCACCTAAGTCTAAGGTTGCTTTAACTAAGCCGCCTAAGTCAGAAAACACAAACATCCTCAAGATAGCTCAAACAAGTTGCAGAATGAAAGAAAAACTTATTGGAGTTTAAGGTTGTTTTAAAATAAAACCAATTCAAGTTACATTACTTATGAGAAAAACGAAGTTCAGGCCTCCCTTGGGCTAATAATTTTGAGGAGTTATTTTTAAAGCAGTGATACGAGGAGTGCTAAACAACAAGGTCTTGAGGTCATCACACACATCCTTATGGAGCCCTAGTTTCATTCAGTGTAACTGTGACTTTACCACATGCCAGGTTTGTGCTCAGATACTGGGTTGAAACACTAAACTGCACTGGAGTATCTCAGAAGAGAAGGGAAGCACAAAGATTTTGCTCTTGCACTTATAGAAGAAAGTAATCTTGAACTAATGCCTTTTTCTCTGGAGAGAAAAGTACATGCAAGCTGAAAGAGCAAATTCATCAGTGTTATTATATTTTAGGAAATATCAGCCAATCTTGCTGTGTCTGTTTGGGTAAGTGTTGCTTCAAGGTGGGAAGCAGACTCAGGAATGGATTTTAAGCTTTGTTAGATGTAACCCAGTTACTTCATTGGCTGAAGCATCCACACTGTCATTAGAAAGATCTCTGCTTTGGATATGTCCCCTCTGTGCCTGATGCATCCAGGCTAGAAAAGGGTAGAAAGAGGCTGAAGCCCTTGCTAATGTAGAGGAGATCCAATCTCCCAGAGAGCTCAGGCTGAGACAAGCCCATCATTACGTTACACAAGGACAGGCCAGATGCTGTACTAGCAACCTTTGAGAGGATTTTCATCTGCACTTAAATAACCATGAAAGCAAAATTTAATACGTGGGTAACAAAACACAGCAGGGTCCACAATCATCAGAACTCTTGACTTTCTGGCCACTTTGCAGTTATCACAGAATCACAGAGTATGCTGTGTTGGAAGGATCATTGAGTCCAACTCCTGACCCTGCACAGCACCATCTCCAAGAGTCACACCATGTGCCTGCCTGAGAGCATTGTCCAAATGCTTCTTGAACTCTGTCAGGCTGGTGCTCTGACCTCTTCCATGGGGAGCTGTTCCAGGGCCCAACGACCCTCTGGGTGAAGAACCTTTCTTTAATATCCAATCTAAACCTCCCCTGACAGAACTTCAGGCCATTCCCTTGGGTCCTGTCAGTGGTCACCACAGAGAAGAGATCAGTGCCCGCCCCTCCTCTTCCCCTCAAGAGGAAGTTGTGACTGCAGTGAGGTCCCCCTCAGTCTCACCCTCTCCAGGCTGAACAGACCAAGTGACCTCAGCCACTCCTCACATGGCTTCCCCTCAAGGCCCTTCACCACCTTTGTTGCCCTCCTTTGGATGTTCTTTGATATGCAGCAATGTTCTTTGATATGCAGCAACTAAAAAAAACAGCTTATTGAAATTATGCTACAGTAACACAGTCCCATCTATGTAAAGAAGAATAAAGGTTTGCAGTTGAACTGACGTTCTAACTACACCAGATCATCCAGGAATTATAACTTCCAGTGTTTAATTCTGCTTTTTGTGAGCAAGTCTTTCCTTTTGTTTTAAACTGCAGAATGATTCACTTTATTTTACTTATCATTCTGTTACTGTGTTATGAGAAGTCCATGTGCCAAAGCCTGCTCTGATTTCTTGAACTCAGCAAGAACTGATAGTATGATACACCCTCTCCACATCTACCCAGATGACATTACCACTGTTCCAAATATGCACTATCAAACTGCATGTCAACATCCTGTTGGCTGGTCTAGAGTGTTGGACATTAGATTGGAGAGGAGGCAGTGGCTCCAAGACATTCTGCCTGATCTTTGGACATGATGATACTATAGAGTTACAAAGACTCTGCACCACGGTCCACTGAACTCTTGACCTTACACATCTTCCCTCCATGGTGTCATTAAATGAACCACAGTTCATGGAAAGCCAAGAACCAGGCTACAGGGAAGATGAAGAGTCTCCTTATATTTCCTTTTCACAGAGAGATGGCACATTTTGAGAAGTATTTGTATTGTAGTGACACTGGATGTTCACCTGAGCACAGACACAAATGGAAAAGAGCTTGGCCCAAATAAACTGACAGATTAAGTGGGGACCTTAAACAGGCACACTACATCCTTTAACTGCAAATGATTGTGCAATAAGGGAAAGCAGGGGATATACATGTTCCAGGGATAGGAATATATCCTGAAGGTTCAAGATGAAGTCAGAGGAGTGGTAAAAATAAAGCAAATGCCTGGGGTACAAAGTAGGAAGGAGAGTTGATCTCTTATCTCCAGGGTAAACCCTTCTCTTTTGGCCTCGTATGAGGGTCAAGAACTTGTTCAGTGTTATGAATGCAGACAGAAAATTCCTTCTCTGTGCTCCAAGGATTTCACAATCTTGTTGCATTTAAAGTCACAGGCTGCATAGGCATCACATAAAACATGAGGTATACTAGCATCACAGTCCATCCTGGGCAATAAGTCTATATTGATCCCTTTTGCATCACAAAGGTTTCATTCTCCATGACATTACATCAGACCTGAGATGGTCCACACCGTCTATGGCCAGTATTCCTCACCTTTTCAGCACAAAAGTAAATGTGAAACAGAAAGGAAACAAGTCAGGGGGGAGAACACACCACAGGTTAACAAATAAATAACCTATTATTCCTCACAGAGATGGAGAGGAAGATAATCAGTAGAAAATAGTATTTCATGGGATATCCAGAGCCAAATGCTTTCCTATGAAGAATCCTTCCTTCAGGATTCAGCCTAGCAGTTAAATCTCTGCTTGTGTTGACCTGCACAAAGTCTTCAAAACCTAGGATTCCACCCAACCACACACAGCTCAGCAGCCTGGCATGTTTAAGACAGCCTGAAGTGTGTAGCCAGCAAAGGAGAGGAGAAAGCCAACACCACCTCTCCCACCAGCTGGCCAGGTGACCATGGCACGCAGCCCAGTGGGACACATCACTGGCTCATCTGAATGTGGCCACCAGTACTGTCATGAGGCCCATGCTGAGCTCACAGCCAGACACAACTGCTGCTACATCCTCTCCTCAAACGTCCAGATGATGGATCCAAACACCTTCTCTGAAGTTTGCAGGCTGTGCAGGGCGGGCAGTGAAGAACATTTCTGATAGCTTTCCAGTCAGCCTCTTTCAATCTTGCCACTGCTTTTACAGGATGAGATTACAGATTTTGCATCATGTTTTGCCATGAAAATCCATCACAGAGAGGGATTTCTAGTGTGATGTCCTGTTGTTGTAAGGCATAACTTCCTGAAGAGAGCCTCTTTCCTTTGTTTTATTTATTTATTTTCCTTCGAGTGCAGCCCAAACCCTCCCTTCCTGTTGGGAACAACAGCTGCAGCATGCTGTATCAGCTTGCCAAGCCTGAATGACTGTGAAATATCATTTATCTTGGAGCAAGATAGCATCAAAGAGAACAGCCATGTGGGCCTGACCATGCATTCATTACATAGCTGTGCTTAGGAGGAGTAGGATAAATTGCACTATCAGAGGCAAAAGAGGTCCCACTTCTGAGCTAACACTCTTGGACCTGAAAGCACTGTCACATCTGAAAGCACTACTGAGAAAAAAAGGGAATTTTCATTTCCTTACTCAGAAAAACATTCTTTCGAAGGTTGGAGATGCAAAAGTATTCACCAGGGTAGGAAAGCAATACTTCTTCTGTAGGTTAATGGGAACACCATGGCCTCAAGATCAAGTAATCGGCTGATGAAAACCACAGAGCTGACACACACATTTCCTAGCATACCTGTGTTATCCCACAGATGTGGTGAATCCTGTATGAATGCCACAGTCCTTAGACAAAAATTGCTTTCAGATACCCTTCTGTTATTTTCTCCCTTTAACCCTTTTGGGGAGCTTTTGTTTCTTGCCAGAAGCAACTGCTGTTTAAAGATTAGGAGAGTTCAGTCAAATTGAAAATTAATGATTAATCACACATTTTCCCCACCAGTGCTCCACTCCCATCTTTTGTTCTGGGTTCCCTTGGTGCCTCCTGTCCCCCAGGACCAGTTGGCTTATGCTGGGATGCTTTTTGTTTAGTGCCCAGTCTCAGGCTCCTCCGGAAGCGTGCTGGGCTGCATGGTGCTTCCCTTATCAACATCACATATTTCCCATTAATGACAAGTGCAAAAGGTCAGGCAGGTCTCTTTAATGGCCTATTTGAGGGCAAACAACAGCCTTGGGAAATGGCTTTCTGATTTCTGGGAATCCCAGTCTATTCAATAAGCAAAGAAAGAAGTCCCAAGAAGATAACAAGGGGTTAAAGGGGACTTCCCCATGTGGGTTTGGTTCTGCCAGAATCCTCTTATAGAAACTTGGGCAAAACTTCCAGTGATTTTGGTGGTGGGAGAGTAGCTTTAATAAGAACACAGACAGATGCAGGAAGTGTTGCACAGATGCAGAGGGGTTAAGCACCCGGAGCAAATCATGCATGCCGTTTTCAGTAGTTTGCCACAGAATTCTTAAGAAGGTCCAGACAACTGGCTCTAATGTAATAAAGGCATCACTA
Organism: Corvus hawaiiensis; assembly: GCF_020740725.1. NCBI lineage: Eukaryota > Metazoa > Chordata > Aves > Passeriformes > Corvidae > Corvus > Corvus hawaiiensis. The sequence continues at coordinate 26,812,789 of NC_063219.1, read as the reverse complement.
CCACCATGCTTCAGTTCATCTGCAGCAGCTAAGTTCTCAACAGCAGTTCTGAAATTTCTTGGGGATCAAAGGATCATAGAATCATACAATGGTTTGGGTTGGATGACCTTAAAGATCATCTAGTTAACAACCCTCCTGACATCTTCCACTAGACCAGGTTGCTCAAAGCCCACTCAACTTGTGCTTGATCAGGATGATGAAAGATTTAAATGTAAAAATATTGCACGACAACAATTCTCATGCCCCAGAACAGAAAGCCCCAATTTTACCTGTGCACATTGTGTTTCTTACACAGAAGAAGCAGTAATCAAAAACATGCCCATCAGTATTTTCATAGAGAAGCTTTCGGGTGTAAATGAATGTCACGCTATAGAGCTGAAGCCAGTGGAGCAACGTCAGGAGTTTTTCCTATTATTTCACTGTCTTTGTTTTGTGCCTCGCTTTGCTCTATCACTAAATGTTCCAGAGCTCTCTACCATGAGCCCAGAGTGTGGAAATGCTGACTGAAGTAGTTTACTGCATCCATGCTCACAAACAAGCTGTTATTTGCCGTTGGCATGTAAATAAGTCACTGTTCTTTCCATCCTATAGCTGTTAAATAAATACTGTGAGCCAAGTTCACAGCACTGATTTCTTGTAGGAGGTCACTGAGATGATTTCACAGAAATATCCTGTGACAATTTTGCAAAACAGGATGGTCCCAGCCTGAATTTCATTACTCTGTTTTTTTCCACTTCCATCCTGATGGTTACTGTGTTTTTGCTGTCACAGGCAGGCTGTTAATTCATCCTGACTCCAGAACAGACACCAGGAAAATGGAAACTTTGTCCATTCTTCTTAGTGTTTAAGGCATATGTATTAAAATTACTTGTATTCTGGTATGACCTAGAAATCCTAGTCCATGTCAACTACAGACTCTGTATGCACACTTACAAGAACTTCATGCCACTGACTGCAGTACAGCATGCAGACAGCCAAACAGATAGCTTTAAACGGCAGCTATATAAACAAGGCAGCTGGCAGCCTAGATCAGGCTGAAAAACTTGCAGTGGAGTATGAATAAATTCACCTCTGCAGACCAATAAATACATCTTATTTATAAATAACACCTGCCTGTACATTAAAATAAAAATAACAAGACTAGGGAGACGCCAGGTGTCTCATCTTTATCCTACCAATGGCAAACTGGGGCAGAGATTAAATGTTTTGTCAAAGGTGCCATAGGATGCCTGAGTCAGAGCCATGACTGGAGCTACCTGTGCCTCAGCCTGTGCTGCAGCCACAGGTTCCTCCTTGTTGAGCAGTGTAGATTCATGGTATATGCTGACATAACTACTCTGACCCAGTAAATGTCATCCTCAATTTTCACCTGTTAAAAGGACAGAATCAGTCAGACTGTGAGTGTTAAGGGGGATGCTGGGCAATGAAAATTGGAAGTCCTACTTTCAATCTTACGCACTAATGGTAGACATTTTAGGAAAGGGAGTCAGCAGCAAGTTTTGCACTTAACAGGAATAACATCAACAGCAGTGGATAGGGGTTTGGGAAGTGGATTTAATAGGTGAGTCTGGATTTGGCTAAGAATGAAAAGAGCATTTTCTTTCCACTGGTTGCTGGCTAATAAAAGCAAAGGGGTGGAATACATCCAACTTGCTAAACTTGAATACAGTTACTGCTATCTGCAAATGGGTGCCCCTCCCCGCTCATGTGAGCTACACAGGCAAAAGAGAATGACACATGTGCTGTTTCCTTTTCCAGTTGTAAAGAGGTCAGGAGCCAGGCAAGGAGAGCCTGAACAAGAGGAGCATTTTCCTGGGTTCTTCCAGCTGTTCTGCTCAATCCCGCCGTCAGTTCTGAGCAGGGAAGAGAGACTGTCAACACAAATAAGGCATTTTTCAAAGGCGTAAATTATGAGTTCCCAAAACAATGCGACATCTCAACCACGTGAGTACCCTTACCCCCCCTCCCCCTTACAGTAAGAGTGGGTTTATCAGTCTGTCGCTGAAGGAAAAGATTGTCTAATGCATTTCATATGGGGGAGAAAAAGAAAAAAAGGAATGCCTGAGACCGATCCTGAAGGAAAGAAGTTGTGAAGAAACTGTTTTCTTTCTTAATTCTTTGTGTTTGTGTGTGCGCGTGTGTGAGTGAAGAACTGAAGCAGGCTCTGCAAACTCCGGTTCCTGAACAGGACCGAGAAAAGTTAGTAACATTTCCGCCTAAACCCCAGCTTAGAAAAGCTTCATTTGAATGTTTTTCCCTCCCCCCGCCTTCAGGAATGAAGTTATAGAGCATTTTGAAAGCGTAGTGACGCTTTTCTAAGATAGTAATGGTGCTGCTCAACTTGCGTTTAGAGTCTCAAGCTGTCTGTGTGTAACATGAGACGCAAGCCACAAACTGGCAGTCTATATTTAAAGCCACAATGTGTTTCTGCTCCTGGAAATTTAGAAACATGGGCTTAAGGACAAGCAAATTAGTTTTTCAGCAAGAGAGTGTACAGGAGGGCAAGTCCTCTGTTTGCATAACTCCACATATTTCAGTAAATTTTAAGAAAGTCAACAGTCAAGTGAGAGGCTCAGCTGCAGTATGGTAGTGTTCATTTTGGGACAGTATTAAAAAGAAAGGAGAGGGAAAGGGGGTGGATTATGATTTGATAAACTGAAAAAACTCTTGAGTTTTTGGTGCTGCAATATATCTTTTTTATTTTTTTCCGTATGGTTTTGTGTGATCTTTCCTGTTTTAATTCAAGAAAGTACGTTTGTTTTATTTTTAATAAATAAACTGCCAATAGCAGAATTATTTATCATACCATGGTATCAGTAATGAAGGCAGAAAGTACAGACAGCACTGCTGGGAGCAACTTGCAGTCCAGGGTACTTTTTCTGTATGGCTGTAGACATTGACAATGTTTCCCAAGCTTTGAATGAGGCAGGGTGATCCAGCAGAAAAGACACAGCAAGCAGAACCTCTGTAATCTCAACCAGCAGTTTCTAGTTACTCTTTAGTCCTTTTTGCGAGTTCTAACCAACAAGAAAGATTAGATGCTACCTTTATATTTTATTCTACTTCATTCTGCAGTTCAGAATATTATAGCTTGTTTTCAATTGCAGCTTGTTTTCTGCTATAGACAGGAAAGATACAGGCAGGCTAATTCAGGATTCTGAGAGCTTGGGTTTGGAAGAGCTTGAGTAAATTACTGCTATTTGTGCTCTCCAAGCGTGTCCAGGAGGGTGGTCATGACTCACTGAGGTTCTTCTTGTGTATTGTGAAATACCAACAAGGGTCCAGAGCCAATCTTGTTTATTTAGTGACAGGCTTGGCCAAGTGACATATGCAGGATCATCTCTACAGTCCTGAATACATTAAAAACCACTTCTCTGGCAGACCCAGGTTGTCAGACCCCACAGAAGGCCCTAGGGGAAAACCAGATAAGGAGCTAGTGCCCCAAGGGGCCTTTTGTCTGTTCATAATGAAAAAAGGCGGATGCACCAGGTTCTCTTGTTTTTCTCCAAAATGTGGACAGGGATTCTCAACTTGAACTATTTTAAGATCATATGACTCTCTGTGAAAATAAATGGCTTGCAATCCAGCTAGAAGAAGTATTCTGGCTGAAAAATAGTTACAATATATTCTTTTCTTTAGTTGTTGGGGTTTTTTGTTGGTTTTTTTTTTTAATTGTATGGATCCAATTTATAGATTAAGAACAAAAGTTAGAGGTGAGTCTGATAATACCATATTTCTGTATAATGCAAGCTTGGTGCATTGATAATGGTTGAGGTTTTGAGGGAAGGTCTTTGGGAAAAGGGTCTTATTGCCTAGTAAAATTCCTGCTCTTTTTGCAGGAAACAAGACAAGAAACAATTGAAAGTTCAGTGTATTGACAGGCACTGCGCAGCATGGACAGCAGATGTTTGCCAGAGAGGCAGAATAATTGGGAAAACAAATTTGCTTCATAGCCACAGTGAAAATCTTTGAGATGGGTGTGAAAATGCATAAAAAAATCATCAAAAACTTCTGACTTTACTGAACATATTAATTCTTTGTTGAATACTTGCAGGTGAGCCCACAGAGCAGCTGCCAACTGACTGAACAGTGTTAAGTTACCTATTGCTCATGTTCTTTGCTTATCTCCTTGTATTCACGCACAGCTGATAAGAAATTTTTATTCATTCTATAAATGCAGTATGATCCTGTCAATCCAGTGGGGACCGGACTACTGTTTCAGATTTTAAGTATTCAACTCTGTGAACACTGTAAATGTATTCTGCCTCCATATGGGGATGCCCCACTGTCTCACCTTGGGCACTTCCCATGCTCAGCTCAGATATCCACCAGATATCTGGGTGGGCTCTCTGTACACATAACAGAGGCCAGGGAGACAGTAACTCTGTGATGCATTTGCTTCCTGCTCAGATTGTACAAGCAGTAGCTGCCTGACTTACTATGAAACCTGAGGAACTCCACAGGTCTGGCAATCTCAATTCAGCTGGCAGCGTTTGCCCTCTTCCTTTTAGACAGCAGTGACCCTATTTTGAGGCAGCGGGACAGCTCAAATGAGGTGAAGGACTAGGACAATAAACGTCACCCAGTCAAAGGTTCAACCTGGGGAGGCGGTGATCCATGCAAAACCATCTTTATGGGTGAAACGTGTCCATCACCTTGGAGAAGGTGCTCTGCAATTGACAGGATTTAATCTGTACCCAGCAGGCTGGGAATGTTTGTCTGGGGCCTCTTATACTTCAAATGCCAGCTGTCAAAGGAGTTAGTGGTTAAGGAGAGCAGTTTGTGGAGGCTTCTCTTCCTCATCACCCATCAACAAACAAGGTCCTCCTGGGTGGATAGGGAAGCAGTGTGATGTGTTCAGTGAAGAAGACTTGGCCCAAAAACAAACCAAGAAGTAAGGCTGGTCCTCAGGCCATGCCCCAGCTGCAGAGGGAGGAAGAGGGTGAGGAACAGTGTGAAGTAAAGCCAGCCTTCTGAGCTGTGTGCACTCCGTCTGCATTGCCAGCTGTCCTCCAGCAGTAACCCAGGCACTGCCCTGCTCAGGGGAGCAGTCTGGTGCTGCCTCTGTTTTACAAGCAGGAGGTCTCAGCTCCATCAGGCTAAGCTTCTCCACCTGCCCCAATGAAACCTACAGCTTCTGGCAAAATGAGTCATGTGTGGGTGGGCTGTCCCCCAGAGAGGCTGAGACTTTGCAAAGGTGGCCTCAGACAAGGGCAGAGTGACTTATAGTTGTGAATGGGGAGTGTGGTTCTGAGAACAGCCTTGCCCCATCTTAACTCATGATGAGATATATTTCGGTGCTGCAAACTGGTCCTTTACATGTTCCTGGAGCAATACCACTTGCCTTTCACACATGACCTGTGAAAAGTCTTGAATGAACCCTGTAGGCTTTTAATTATATTATTCACACCTTGGCAATATATGTGATTTCATTGCCCTTAATCAACAGAAGTGCTTGCCTGTGACAGTGAGTGATAAACTAAAACAGAGGTATTGATTATGAAAATCTGGTCTTCACTGGTAAACCTGTGAGCATTTATACACAAGGAAACCTACAGATTATAATAACCTCTCATTTTTAGCACAGAAATCTCAAAACATATCCCACAAGCATTTATGTAAATTGAAAGTCTCTGCTTGTATGTTTGTTTCCCACCACTGTGCATATGAATTGGAAAATTTGGCTTTATACCCCAGGGCTATCCTGACACCCTCACCATCTGACATATTTATGTGAAAGCCTGGGAATTGAAAGGCTCAGAATGCACCTGAAATTTCAGTAATTAACAGCAGAAATGTTGGCAAACCACTGAACTGGAGAGAATAGGGAGGATGTCGACCCAAATAGGAGTCTGCTGGTTTAAAATACTCAATTTTCAGCATTGCTGGGCATCATTTAAAAAAAAAAAAATTTACACAGTAGATGTTAAAGATCCAGGTTATGGCTAGTTGTGTGCTTAAGCCTGTTAATATTACAGAATTATGCAGTGTCTGCATCTCATTGCTGATACTGCTGCACCTTTCTTTCTAGGCTCTTGTGTAATATACCCTGTAGCCATCACTGCTCAAATGACTGAGTCCAATCAGCAAAGTCTTTTGTGAAACAGGCTTCCAGGACTGCATTCTCTAATGAATGTCTGTTTGTGTGTGTGCTCTGTGCAGTGCCTGTCTCTATTGTCAGGGAGGGATTAGTATTCCTATAGCATAGAGAAATTCACGCCAACAGAGGGATCTGATTGTGCTAGGTGCTGTACAGTCACCTCTTCTTCAAAAGGCTGGTAAAAAGGAGAGATTACAGGTGGGAGAGAAATGACTGCTCTCCATAGACACTGCTGGGGAGTCCGCTTTTAGCTGGGAAAAGCTGGGGAGGTAGGAGTTGGTTTGATTCCAGTAGATCCAGTGGGGTAACAGCTCTTTGCTTCCCACTCCCTAATTTTTTAATGCATGCTTAGGAAAAAAAAACATAGCTCAGAAGACATTTAGCAACTGCCCTGTTTGTTTCCCACAGAAAGACCAGAAAACTTTTGAAAACAGCATTTGGCATAAGTAGGAACTTTGTTTACAATTTTTTGTTTCTCATACAAGTTGTGATAGAAAATGCATGAAAAACCCAGATGCCACAGTGACAAAAATATAAGAACACCTTAGGAGGGCAAGTATTGGGGCAGTAGACAATTGTGTTTTACTTACTTAATTTCCTAAATCAGACGCATTTGACAGCATTACCCCAGCAATGAATCAATGAAAAATTCACCAGCTGCTAAGCATTCTGAAAAACTACTTGGAGAATGGAGAAAAGTGTCACTTGGAGAAATCAGGTCTGGTTTGCCAACAATTTATGGACACGAATGGAGGAAAGGCCTCTCTTCTCTGGGTAATTTATTTGTAACTGATAACTCAACTGCAGCAAGTAACGACACTGCAATGCTATAACAACGGACATGCAGCTCATAATTTGTAGCTGAAATAAGGTCTGGACTCCTTTGTTTCTCCAAGAGTCAGCGTGATCTAATTCACACCAGATTCCTATCTCTGCTATGTTAGCATGGAAATCAAACACATTGCCTGTGCTATGCTGTTCCCTTATTGCAGATGTACCTTGCACGTGTAGTTTCACCAATGAGACAGCTGGCTAAGTGATTTTCCTCTTAATTAATCATCTCATGTGCAAAGGAAGCCAGTTTCTCATATCTTCTTCTCTTCTGACATATGTTTCACCACAGGGTTCTTCCTGATGAAGCAGAAAACTTCACTTAAAATCTCAATGGGTTAAACTTGTTCTGCTGCATTGGAGTTTTAAAGTGGCTTTTTTTCCTTTCCTCTGCCTCCCTTTTTCATCTTAAGAGGGGAAAAAAAGTCGGTTACTTCATGAGGGTCTCTACCTCTTTCTTCTTCAGATAAGCCCTGAAACAGAGTTAAGCTTTTTATCAGTAAGTTGCAGGGGGGTTTTTGAACACACTCTGAGACAGTTCTTTGTTATTGTGAGTGATAAATGCCTATTTTACTGGGGACTGCATGTTTAAAGTATCAAGTTTTATGAGGCAGTCCACACCATAAAGAACATATGTGACAAGGTCACAGCCATGCAGAATCAGACATCAAATCCTTACATATGTGTAGGTGTTTAGAGTTGCAAGCAGAGACTCTTTCAGTAATACCAAACCTAGAAAACAAGTTTGAATTCTGTCTGTACACACACATATGCACACCCAAAGTGTATGTGTATACAATATACCAGATATCTGTATGCATACATATACAAAGACACACATATTTATACACACCACCCTTTCCACTACTTTTATGTCTTTATTTGTTCAGATTTATATCCCTCTTCTAGCTCATCTGTGCTGGGAGAATTTGGTAGCTGCATCTTTAGGACAGTTTTCTAGAAACACTGATGACATTAGTATATTCATACTGAAATTATTCTTTAAAAAAAACTAAACCCCTTTGGAAACACTCATATTATGTAATTCTGTGTCCCACTCAAACAGTTGAGAAGATTCATTTATACTGGAATGGATTTTACAGAATTGTTATTCCAGTTTAACTTTTTTTTGGTAGGCAAACTTCTTCTCTGCTCTTCATCTCATTTCCTTTGAAAAGTGTTCTCACTAACACAAAAGCAAGATGCTTCTTGTCTACTAATTGGATGTTTCAAAAATTTCAGTCACTTAAGAAGGAATGAAAAAGTGGGTCTTGATGGCTGACTTTAGATAAACCAAATAATCCTTAAGTAAAACAAATAGCCCACAAATCACTTAACACAAAGTGTTAAATCACAAAACACAAGTGATTGAAGAGTTACATGTATGAATTAATAGAGGGAAAAAATATTCCTAGTGGATTGTGAAGAGTTACCATAAAAATGTAGTAATCCAAGAGTTCAGGAAACTTGTGTACATATTCAAAAATCCTGATGTTTAAAATGACATGCTGGATTTTTATATTTTATTTCTGTCTTCTAGGATATATTGTTGAATTCTGCTTTTAAGATTTTCATAGCATATATTAGGGCTAGAAATTTACCAGTTTATTATGAAACAGTCCAGTCTTTTATTTCCTGAAACTTCTATAACCAGCACTCATGAGCTAGCTGAGATTGTTCTTCTAACTATCAATGGTTCATTCAAGTGTAATGAGCACAGTTCCAGTCCCATCCAACAAAGCAAGCAGGAAATTAAATCCTTGATGTATCTGTGGCCTCTCTCACACCTGCTCTCTCATGTTGTCTAGTTGAGATATCCTCTGCACCTCCTAATCCCACCTGTCTGTCCCGTTCTCAGCCCACAAGTAAATGGTCGTATCTGAACATACAAAAGACACAGGTCCCAGCTGATAAATGCCATTTCCCCACTTCTTTCAAGGACCTTCCACAGTTCTGCCAGTGGGAAGGAAGAAAAGAACAGGACAGGAAGACATAGATCTTTCCCTGTCACCATCTGGGCTGAGGCTTTGTTTCCTCTGGGACTTGCCCCCTCTTCCACTCTCTCCCCCTCTTCTCCATTGATTTCTCTTTGCTCTCTCATCTTCACAGCTTGCTATGAAACAACACCTCCCCTCTCCAGATCTTTCCTCTCATCACATAGCAATTTTTATTTACAACTGGGACATGCTTTTTACATTCTGGATCACACGACTGGGAGAGATGATTATTGTCTGTCTCTTTTGAATTTCCATAATTACGTCAATGGCCTTTGAGTTTTGGACTCTGTTGCATAAAAATCCAGTTTTGCCTTAATGAAGTCATAGAGAAATTTTTTTTTTTTTAGTTTAGAGAAGCCTATGCTACCAGTTACTAAGGGCAGTTAAGCCCTTGGTGCAAATAGGGGCTATACACAGGATGAGGCTGTATCTCGCTCTACAGAAAACCCTGAATAAAGTGCTGAGTACACGAGGAACCAAATCTCCAGTTGGGAACCCCTTTTCAGCTTCCCTTTTGCTTTGGGGAAAAAACCCTTTGCTTTGGGGTTTTTTTTTTTTTTTTCACTCTTCTACAAAACCACTCAGTGTGCTCTGAACACTCTGTCACTTTTCCTGTCACTCATCCTATCCCTGCTCCAGTCATGAAGAAGAGTGAACAGCTTCTGCTAACATCACCAAGGCCACGAAGAACACCATCAGGTCAGGGAGAAGAAGGCCAGGTTGGCTGGGGCTTTGAGCAACATGGTCTAGTGGAAGATGCCACTAACCATGGGAGTGTGGTTTGAAACAGATGATCTTTAAGGTCCCTTCCAACCCAACCCATTCTATGATTATATGATTCAAAGGGTGCTTGGTAGGTCCTTCTCGTGAAGGCTGTGTACCCCTAATGTGAAGAAACAAATTCTTTTGAAACCTTGCTGTGCCTTTGGCACGTTACCATCTCCCACTTAGAGCTGTCTACTCCTCATACCTAGAGCTCAAGCAATGGTTAGTGTGACTGGGCCCATGAACATCCTCAAAAAATGAAAAATACCCTTCTATCTCACCTTTTTTATAACTGAATGGATCTGGTTCCTCGAAACACCTTTCCTCAAGTTAACCATCCCACATCCTGACCCAAGAACCCAGATCTGATTTCTACTTGCTGTACAGGGGACAATTTGAACTTACTTCAAATCCAAGCCATTACCACAAGGGTAGTGATGCATGCTAACTTGGCATGGCGAGAGATGGAAAAGATGGTGTTGTTCAGCCCTCAAAAGAAGCTGGTTTTTTTTCAAAGCCTTGGTTATCTAAGTCTTTCCTCTGTTTCCAGGTCTCCAATTAATGTCTCCTTCCTACTTATGGTTAATAGCAAGCTTTCCTTTCACATCCTTTCCATTTCCTCTTGACAAAATACAGTCTTCATTGCAAAAGTGTATCCTTTTTATTTTGTTTAGTCTGTAAATTTATCAGGACAGAATGATCTCTCCTTCTATCTCCTTTCTAAACAAAAATCACCAAATAATTATTTGACACTTTGGTGCTCATGTGGCACTTACCACATCTGTCTTCTCAAGCTACCTCACCAAGTTGCTGATTCTGGACAGAGATTTCAGCCTCCTGAAGTATGAAGATATAATTCAAAAAACAACCTTCAGTATGACATCAACTGGTAATGCATATCAAGCTGAAAGGATTTAGGGGTTTCTCCTTGAAAATATTTTTCCCCTAAACACATTTTTTTGTATTCTCTGAGATAGTCTCTGGACTGTGGAGATCAAAGCAAGCTGGAAATCCAGCAGAGTTTTTAAGTGCATTAAAGGTACAGTGTTTCAAAGCCACATGCCTGAACATTTAAGCACCATGGAAGAAATGGAGTAGCAGGTGGTAATACATGTAAACATGATTGTTATAATCTTAATACTTTACAATTTGTCAAAGCCTAACTGTGTGACAAAAAGCCAAAATAAAGGATGCTGTGTGCACATGCAGACACACAGGAGAGCATAAAACCCAAGGACACCAGCCAGCTTTGGGTTTTCCCTTTCAGCCACATTTTTGATCTTGTAAGTCATTTACAGTAATAAGGATGTGGATTTACCAGACTTATGTGGAACCTGGCAAATCTGAGCGTGGAGTGAGTGCTTCTTGGGAGATTTGAATACAGAAACATAATTCTCTGCTGCACTTCTTTTTTGCAGAGGTAAAGAGTATAAAATGCCATCCACCATAGAGCAGTGGCATATTGTGAATGTCTGTGTATTGTGAATATATAGAGAGAGACACAGTCTATAATGTTCCTCACTTAGCAACTGAGACATTATAGAAATATTTTCAGATGCTTTCACAGAGCCAAAGTGAGACAAAATGAGACTACTTTTCTTTTTATTACTCCTAAAGAAATGAGAAAATATCAAAAAAGGGTGCCTGCCAGATCCAACCCCTTTCCTACCATAAGTTTTGGTACATGTTTTCTGTACAGCTGTAGCTGTAAACAGAAGGCTTCATCACCTGAGATCACCTGAGGTCCTGGCCTGTAAACAAACAGTCAACCATTTCTGTGTCCTTCCCGTTTCTGCATTTTCTTGGGAAATGCCTTCCTTACTGCAAGCTGCCATTACAGTGCTGAAATCAGTGTTGTTGAGGTCCTTGTACCCTGGAACTTGAGATTGCTCATATTGATTTTATTGGACTTTGTATCAGAATTTGCTGATTTCAGACCATAAGTTTTTAATACTGCTCTGCTTCAAATGCCTTGGTTTAGTTCACAGCAGCCTCATCTACTATCAGCACAGATTTTAATGAAGGCAAAGTGATTTATCAATGGTAACTAGAACTCTTGTAGGAAACACTATTGAAGACAGGGGGTAGTGGGAAGCAAATAAAGATAAACTGATCCTGTATGCTCCTAAAGAAAACTTCCTGCTGATTCAAGGTTCTTGCACATTAAGAAAAGATGTGGCTCCTGAGCTCATTCTCCCTGTGGATTAATGATCCATAAGGGACTCTTTGTACCAAGGAGGAGTAAATCACCCCTCCTGCTTTTGGCAGGCAGGAACGTAACTGGGGAGATAAATGCTTTTACATTTCTCTGAACTTTGCTTTTGCTCCTGGGGTAAAAGATTTCCCCTTCTGGAATCCATTAAAATCTGTGAATCTCAGACAAAGACTCTTCTTCCTCCTCCCATGGTCTGTGTGATATGCTTAATCTCTACATCCTGGGGACATAACCATTTGTGAGCTCGAAACAGAGCATAAGCTGAGCCCTTCTTCTCTTGAGGTACCTCCTCTGGCTTCCTTTGCTTGCAATGAATGAAACCTTTCATTTCAGCGCCTCTGATTTGTGTCAGAAGATTTGTGACTGACTGGAGCAACAATGGGGTGGCAGAGAGGGATGAAACTCTTTAAAATGTGACTTTGCTAAATAAGTAAAGATCAGCTTTAAACACAGGGGAGAAAGCAAGACGAGGTACAGCTGAATGACACTGTTTTAAAGAAAAAAATGCAGCCTGGACTTTTCGTCCCTATTCCTCTCCACGACATGCATTTCCTTTAAGGAAAAGGTCATGCCTTCTTTCCCAGGCTGCTACAAGCCTTCCCCAGACAGGAAGCATATCCTGTGTCCTGTTTTCTCCAGAGTCCAGTAGCAGAGCAGATGGGACCGTAACTTCCACGTTGCTGCTGCCACTCTGCTGTTTTTAAGTGATCTGAGTACCAAATCTCTGGGTGAATCTTCCCCCCTCTCAATTGTGGTGCAGCCCCAGGGCCTTGCAGAGCTGGCAGCTGCTGGAGATGGCCAGAGGGAGAAATACAAGCTCCTCCCTTTGGAGGTCTGGATGGCTATTTTTGTCAGATATGAAACTGCAGCAGTCATTGGGGGGAGATGTGGGAGGGGGAAAAGCACATGTTCTGTATTTAAAGTTTGTATCTGTGATTTATTCCGGAAGAGAGGGGCATATTTTCCTCATTGAATGAGAAAAAGAGATTTGGAAACTGCAACATACAGCAAATGCCATTTTCCACCCAAGCAATTTCCTTCACAGCTCACACCTAAGAAGTTGTCAAACCCTAGGGGATCAACCCTCCCGAGTCACGCCCTGCTGCCTGCAGCACACAGCAATGTCCAGTACTTTTGGGTGGCTGAGGGAAGTCTGCAAGGGAAATACTGATAAATGTGGGTGTTCAGCTTTGCAATTGATTTTGTTTTCCACTATTTGGCACTTTAAGGCACCAGCTTGCTGTCTGTGGACATGAGCATCCATATTCCTAAGAGGATCACTTCCTCCCACTCACCGCTCCACTGAAAATATCCTGGGTGAGAGGAGATGTAGCAAGAAATGCAAATTATGTCCATTAACAGAAGCAAAGCCATGGCACGCCAGCTGTGGCCAAGGGTCATATGTCTCTCCAGACTCCCACGGCCACACACATCTGTCTTTTCCATTCCCCAGCCTTGCTGGGATATTTCCAATCCATCTTCTAGATAATGGGATTTGGTACCGATTTTCCCCATCCTTTGTTTCACTGCCATTGCACAATGAAGTGATGCTGTGGCATGACCAGAGCTGCCTGTGTGTCTCCCTTGGCCCTCACCAGCTGTTAGGTTACACAAGTATTAAGGCAAAGAGACTTTCTTTCCAGGGGACATTGCCACTTCTACCCACCTGCTACAGAATCCATGACAAATGATGGCCAGTGCAGGTTTGATCCTGATGGTGCTGGGTATTCTTGACTAACCAGGACTTAAAAGCTTTTTCATCTCTGCCCATGAAAGTGCTGCACTGAGCATGGAGCTGATGGTCTGTCTAACCCACTAGAGCCAGTAGCAGATGCTTAATGGAGAGTTAAAGCACAGGGCAACAATCAAGGGATCTGAGGAATGGGAAAGTTTTGAGCCAGAATTAGTAATTCAGTGTTTAAATGGTTGCCTTGGGGTATAAAAGCTTTTGCATTTACCAGAGTTTCTCATACGAAATACTTTAACCTCCTGCTCACATCGACTCAGCGCTTGGCAGGACTGAGCCTTGGCTGCCTCTCTTCTTGAGCGAGCTCTTTTAACTTCTAGCTGAAAGAATTCAACCTTTGAAGCTCAGCATTACTGAATGCACAGCTGGTGGCAGAGAGCAGGGAACTCCTCTGTCCAGTTCTCCCAGGTAACCCCAGTGCCTCCAGGGGCGTGTGACCATGACTTTATCATTTTGTCCCCTCCATCAGCCAGCTGTGCAGCAGCTGTCCACCCCAGCAACAATAAAGACTTTTGTCCGAAGCCAGCTGTGCAACGCAGCACAGTACAAAGGTGCTGGTAAGCCTAGCCCCTGTCTTGCAATGAAGCCAGGACAGGGAATATCTCTGCCACCCCTTCTTCCCTCCCCATTAAGTAGAGCTCCTACTTGTCAGGCAAAAATATACAGGGTAAGGTTTTAAAGAGTTAAAGCCAGATTGCTGTGTATGACCCTTCTTTATAGGGCATGTGCATCTCCTAGGGAGTGCTTCTTGCTGACTGTCTCCTAAAGGGACTCTCAAGAGCAGACAAGCTAGAAAGACAAGCTTTAAAGCTCCTGCCTGTGTGTTTAACACTCGTGGGTGTAGCAGGGCCACAGGGAAAGAAAACCATGTCTCACGAAAGTAGCCTACTGGGTTTGGAAAGGCAGACATTCAGGTCTTGTGGAAGAAGGAATTAAATTGACAGAGAAGCCCTGTAAAGCTCGGGTCCTGTGGCCTGTTTTATCCAGTTAAGTTTTCTCTTTCACCTATATGGACAGAACCAAAAAAATGCAAAAAGGAAGTGGGCTTTACTCCTCTCTGTCTTGTAACAGACACATATTTGTGTCCAAGCCTTGCCATGGCATGAAGTACAGCACAGCTCTCCCTGAAATAAACTGCAGCTCACATATATCTCAGGGTGGAACTTGGCTCTTAAACAAAATTTAATGGGAGTCTGCTCTGGCTGAACTCTACTTATGACTTCATATTTTCCAGGGCTGTGCTACTGCTGTTGGCTTGTTCATTTTTCTTTCTTTCTTTTTTTTTCATTCTCTTTATACTAATAGGTGTTTCAGTGGGATAACTTGACCTTATGAGACTGTTCCAAAGCATACTTCTCTGGAGGCAGTGGTAAACGGTTTTGGTACATTATGAAAATTCTTTTGAGAAGTTTGCAGGCTCTCTCATGACTGCTTGAGAAGGCAGACTTTTGCAACCTGTTAGGGAGCATCAACTGGTGAATTAAACTGGGAAGTTAGAAAGCAGAGAAGGTGGGCAGAGGCTATATATTATGTTCCTGGCTTGATTCTATCATATTTCTCATACTCATAAAATGGAGTTTTCAAAACTTTCACCATTGGCCCGACTGAGCAGGCGGAATGTGTGAGAGAACCAATTTCAAAGGAAGCAGAAGCAGTTTCGCAGTGAGAGCCTTTGCAAATTCCACTTGTCTGTGAACCACTTGGTGTTCCACTCTGTGTGTTGGGACAGTGCCCTGCTTTGAGCCAGCAGGGCCAGCAGTGACTGCTGCTGCTTGGCCTCAGAGTCCTGTCACTGCTGATGCAGCTGTGGAAGAGCAGCACCCCTGAAGGAAGGATGGCACAGCTCTGCCCTAGGGTCCTGATTTTGACAGCTGAGAGAGGCACCTGACTTCTTAGTGCATTCCAATATAACCTCACACAGGGAATACTAAGCCCAACTTTTTCCATGGCCTTCTAGAGCTACTGTAGTTCAAAGGAGTCACTAGACTGTGAATGTCTGGAGTTCTCTGCTCTGCTCAGAGCAGTCCAGAAAGGAAGTCTCCAGCTTTAACCAGCTGCTTTTCTCTTAATGCTTTTCTTCTGGGGAACTTGTTTTTCCTGCATGTAGGTTTATGATGTATTTCAGCCACCCAAAAGAGCATTCCTGCTTTTTGCCCTCTCTGTCTGCACCTAGCAAACCTCTCCCTGTTAATGGATCAACTGACAGTCTGACTACAGGCTGACTTGGATCAATTTGCCAATAAGTAAATAGCCCTCTAAAGCAAACAGTAAATATGAGTAAATAAGTAAATATTAAATGGGGGAAGGGGCTTTCCTTTTGGTGAGCTGGTTTTCTGCTGGATCAGCTTGGAAGGAAAATGTTTAGGAACAAGAATGCCCTTTGCTGCAGGAATGTAGCAGCCAACTCAAATCACAACAATTCACTGTCAACTTTCCTGCATGGATATTTCATACACTTAAGAGCAGCCCAAAGACTTTACAGTAAGTGAAAAATATGTTGGTCAGAGAAGTACCATAGCAAGCATTTGTTGCTATTGAAAACTACTAGACCATATTTCTTTGCTTAATGACACACATTAATCCTCCACTGAAATTTCCAGGGCTGTCCAAGCTGAATCTGGCTTTAAAGGTATAAAATACAGTCCAAACTATAACAATGTAGCATTCTGAACAAAAAAAGGAGCTGGAAAAAAGTACCAGCAATGTTCCTTTGTTTTTTTCTTTTGCTGTTTAAACCGCTAAGGATGTCATCTACAAGCTTTGAAATGGTTTCCAAAATATGGCATTTTTTAAATTGGTGACCAAAATATAAATATTATCCAAGTACCCACTGCTACTTCTGTTTTCAGTCCAGTTTCCTAATGAAATGAGTCTTATGTGTTCCTGCTGTCTATCTGTCTGCTTAATCATCTGTTCATCCATCTGCCACTTTTCATCAAGAACTTTTGGATCCACTGACCAGTTTCAACCAGATTTGAAAGAGAAACAAAAGCCTTGGAAATTATTATAATTTTCTAGGTTGCATGAAAGTCAACACTGTCTACAGAGAGCCATTCTAGTGAACAGTAACACAAAAAAGACTCCTTATTAGAAGATTAAACTAAGTTCTTTGCTACTTAGGAATGTAGTAGCATCAAGTTTTGGCAGTATAAATTTCCTTCCATAGACGTGACTCCAGCTTAACAGGCAAAACACAGAGAGCAAGACACCATCTAAACACCTACAGGAGACATCAAGCCCCTCTGACCAGGGCATGTTCAAAGCTCTTCAAAAAAAAAAAAGGTCTCACTACCTCATAGCAAGGTTAAGCCCTCAGAACAAGCTTTGGAAAGGGATGGTTAAGCAGTGCTAACAATAAGGTTTGGGATTTATTCTCCCTAATTATAGACTCTAGAAATCTAGGCTTCTTTAAGCTATTGTAAGTTTGCTTATTAGTTTATGGGAAGAAAATTCCCACACCAGACCAGGATTCACCACACTGTGTGGAGGCTGAATAGATCTTCTTGCAAGAGGGCATGTCAGAATAGAACAGAACAGAATAGCTCCAGTTGGAAGAGACACACAGCTATCATCTCGGCCAGCTGCCTATTAGTATCCTCCTGCAGCACCTGTGGAGACAGCTGAGATCATACAGACTCCTTCCCAGCAGTCAAACATCTCGTCAGGCTGGTTATTAGCCTCCCACCTACATGGTACTTGACATTCGTGTTGCATTAGGAGAGAGGAACATTAGCAATAAACTGTTAATGAATCTCACAACAATATAAGTCTGCACTGAAAAACATTCAGTATATGGCTTCATTGCAGGTCTTCTCATGCTTAGCTCTGTTAATGTGTTCAATATGCTATTTTTCAAATAATGCCAGACAATCGTCCAAAAATAATACACAAATGATCCTTTTTTCCTTTTTCCCCCAACAATTATTGCACGATCTGTCTGGAATTGCTCAGATGAATGATAGATGGTAAAGAAGTTTTGCTAAAATTCCTCAACTCTGTTCAGACAGCTTGGACTGATACGTAAGTGCTTTTCAGATAATAAAGTAGCCTTTGTCTTTAGAGCAAATATGCAAAAGAAATCTGCATATTCATTAAAGAAACCTTGGGAAATAAGAAATGTTGTTGCCCTGAGCTACTATTTGCCTTGCAAGTTTCTAAGGTGTTCCAATATGTTTTATTTTCTTTGTTTAATATGCTCAATATTCAAAGCATTTGGAAGATTGTTTCCACTACCGATATCTCCATTAATAATATTAATCTCATCTGTGCTCCAGGAAAGATCTCTGTGTCCCTGAAGAGCATATGCTAAACATCCTGACATTTCCACTTGCAACGCACAGTAGACAGTGCCTTAGGCAAGCACTGGTGTATGAGCTGGATGGAGCTGAATACAATTCATATCAAATAAGCCAGGAGACAGAGCACAGAGGACTACCATGTCCAAGAATTATCACCTGTTGGACTGCTTTGCAACAAAATATTGACAGTGGGAATGAACATAAAGGAAGAACCCTGCCCATGTTGGGAAAATTATTACACTTTTTTAAGGACAGGAGCATGTTGCTACATTCTTTGAACTCTTACAATAATATCAGGCTTTCACCAGTTTCCAGGTGATTTCTAGGTGACATCACTTGTACTTTGATCATATCATCTCTAGTTTAAGCACAAGGTCAAGCTTTTTCATCTCAATGAGAAATAGGCATTTGTCAGCCTCAATAGAATAATGGCCGTGTTTCTATCTCAGCATGTCGGTGTTCATTAAAATGAGTTTTCTGCCAGCAACAGAGCCAGTGAAACACTCTTGCTTTTGGATCTGTGTCTCTGGCCCCTAAATCCCACCCCCAGCATACGGAGGCTCCCTCCCTCAGCGGCTCCCCATGGGGAGGGGGAGCTGCAGGTCCTCTGGATCTCTGTGCCTGATGACTGGAAAGCTTGTGGTTACCAGAGAACTGACTCTAAACAGAGCCTAAAAATGCTGAGTCCTCACTGCCTTTCCTTCAGTGCTCCGCTACTCTGGTCTCCTTTTCCTCTCCAGTCTGCAGTTTTCGTGAAAATTGAAGCAGTCCTTATCTTTGCCTGCTTTTCCTTTAAAAACAGTTGGAGCTGAATAATGGAGTCGAAACTTGTGAAGGATAAAAGGACAGTCAGGCAGACAGCAGGAACAGAGAAAATCAGTGCAAAAATGCTGTTGAATGTATTTGATTAAAGTGTTTCAAATTCTAATAGTTCTGACTGTCTTAGTTAAGAGGACTAATTTTAACTAATGTTTGTCTTAGTGCCAAATCCATAAATGCTTAGTGCCATGTCCATAAAAGAGGGTATCTTTCAAATGTAAACCAAAAACTAATCTTTAGGGGTTATTAAGGTCATAAAATCAAGCACAACAACATTAAGAAACAGAGATCACCTTATCCTCTTATGACACGGTCAAAAGGCTTGAGAGGCAGGTCTGAGGGTGGTAGACCTGTTAGGTACAAATTAAAAGCTTGTCTTGGTAAATAATTACAAGCAGTTTAGCAGTTAAGTTGTCTTACTGCTTCATATAACCACTTACACAAGGGATTGGGAAGGAATAATCACATACTCCAAGATCTCTTGGCCTCTGACTTTTCACTAAAAGGTTCTGACTCAAATTTTTATGGTTATGTTTTTAACATAAAAGGTTTAGATCAGTGGGGTATGCTGCTTTCATTAACTGTTTCTAAGATTATAAGAGAAATATCGGTTACAGGTTGTCAGATGGGCTTTCACTGTGTCCATAGTCAGCGGCTTTGACTACCTGTGGTCATCTGCAACACTTGCAATGATTAATCAATTAAGCCAGCAACTAGTGTCTGTTCAGCTTTAACCTCAGTAAAGGAGCAAATGGCTGTTTGTTCCCATCTTCACTCAATAAAAATGAGTAGAACTTAAAAACTGTTGACTTTGGAGGAAAGTCAGTTAGAAATTAGCAAGAATCGTCAGATTCACTGGATATTTAGTGTTTCTTTCAAAACCTTCCCAATTATAAAGCCCTTAAAAGGAGTCCTCTGTTCTGATGAAGAGGGAAGAGGTGGGAGGAGGAGAAGACAAAGGCAGGAAAATGTCCTGATTGTGGACTGTATGCTCAAGATTGATTCATACTCCATTTGTCACTCCTTCCTTAATGAAACAATTCCAGGTCAATTTATCTTCCCCAGGAAGATGTTGTACATGGGCTGGCTCCGAGGAAAAATGTAAATGATGGCCTGGTTACATTAACCTATTTCCATGGGAAAGTAAGGAAATTTTGCAGTGATATAACTATATACCTGAAGCAGAAAAAACAGGACACAAATTCCAAATTGCCAAATGAAGCATTTTTTTAATAGATTAGACCTTCTTCCAGGTCTTCACACTTCATGCACCTTTGTGTGATAAGGAGGCGACATTTGCTCTTCAGACATTGAGCATCTTTCCCATAGGAGCATGGCAAAAAACCAGTCACCATGCGCAAGCAGCAGAGTGCTTCACAGGGTGGTCCTTGGTAGCTCCCACATCCCATCTCTAAAGACGATTTCTACAGCATCCTCTTGTGAGCTTCACTGCCTGCTTGCCAAGGGGCTCCTGTACCAGGGAGGCAGCTCCTCTGCCAGGGGGGCAGCTCCTTTGTCTTCTGCTCTCTGCTCTGAGCTTCTTCTGCCAGCCCTGGAACATTCTCACCCTTCCTGCTGCAATAAGCAGAGACAGAACTGTCTAAATTTCTTTTCCAATTTTCTACTGTATGTATACATCCTTGTGAGTACACGGGACACATTAAAGTCTGTTACCAGAGGGCACATGGGCTGACAAAAAGCTGTCTCTCAAGTACTGTGCTGAATGGGAGCTTTAAGGTTGTAACATTTATAGTACACCTAAGGGGGAATTGCCATTGTAATGCTCTTACAGGATGCCCTTAATTGCCATCAGAATTGGTGGTAGGTATTCAGAAACCCTGAGGAAAGGAGCTAAAGTCTCCAGTAACTTCAAACCAAAAAAAAAAAAAAAAAAAAAAAAAAAAAAAAAAAAAAAAAAAAGTATGTGGTTCAAACTGTTCAAACTGAAAGGGGAATTTGAGGAAGCTGTCAGTTCTTTCAGGGGATAAACGGAAAAGTTAGTTTAAAAAGAAAAATGTGGGGGTTTTTAGTTTATATAACTTTGTAAAACAAAACTTGCTTCTGTTTTTAAATTCGATATGTGGCTTTTATTTCAAAATATAGAATATCTGTTCACTTTTAAAAAATCTTTACTTTTTTAACCTAAAATAGTTTCCCAAATTTCATTAACATTTTCTTCTTTCCCCTCTTATCATTAAGGGATATAATATGATTACTTTTTGACAAAATGACTTTTAGTGTATCTCTCCATCTCTGATTTTCCCCAAGACTCAGGGCAATTCAGCTTCGCAAAAGAAAGAAACACTGTGCAAGTGAAGCCATTGCTTCCACAAACATTATAAAACATATTTTCTCTTATTTACTTCATCACATTCTAGAATGGTGAAAAAATATTTTGCTAACACTGTGTACCAGAATCAAATGAGAACTTCTAAAATTATGTGACAATCCTAACCTAATTAAACTAATTTGATAATTGCTTTTTGTCCATACTATATTACAAAGTGTCAAAAATCTTAAACAGACCTTTATTTGAATTAAACTGTATACTTTGTCTGCTTAGAATTAATGACGAAGTTGTTAGCTGGGATAGCAAGAGAATTGGGCCCAGAGCATTTTATTTTGTAGATAGTTTTAATCTGCATGATGTAACTTACATTTGGAACACAGCTTACTTACTTGCTCAAAAGATCATGTGATTGTTGTTGTTATATGACACCATTACTGTCCTTATAATAATTTAGTATACAAGTGGCAGCCAAATTATTCTGTCTCTTTTCCAGATTGACAGATGAGAAACTGTTCCTTAATTTTAAAAGAACAGCCTTGATGTGTTTCATAGTCTAATGGGAGATGGCGATGACTTTTTCAGCCAAATATGTCAAATTGATGGGTTCAGGCTGATGACCCTTCGGGATAAAAGATGCCAGCTCTAGCAGGGCACTGCACACTTACTAGCAAATATTAAAATAGGTAATGACTTTTTTTTAATTCAGAAAGGCCTCACTGTGATGCATCTGATATTGTAACGGGCCAGAGAGCAGCTTGAGCAATTAGCATATTTCTAACATGAAGTTTTCAGAAGTTGGTTCAGCTCATTTTTACAGATGCAGCTGCAGTGAACCAGTTCTAACTATAGCTTGTAAATTAAATCAGTGTGCTAAGGTTAATAGATTAATGATTTTCTCATGAATGCAGTGTGTTGGCAAGGCACAAATATAAACCAAAGGGCAAGGAGGACATACCACTGTTGCATAAACAATGGCGGTGTTAAGATTTCATTAGTTCTTCTATACTAAATGCGTGGTAAGAAAAGTCTTGCTTCAGTAAAGACAACACAGACACATTAGGACCTGCTTTTCCAGTCAAGAGGAACAATGACTGCAGAAGAGCATAAAAAGAACAAAAAGAGCCCCTGGGAAAGGAACAGTTATAATAAATACATTTTTATATACAGAATATTAAAAAAAAATTAAAATTGCAGTAATTATAGTAAAGGTTTTTAACAACTGCAAAAGCTTCCTGGTAGACTCCATATACTCCTCAGTGCTTTCAGAAGTTTATAACGTTTTACGGAACCCAATCCAATACCTTAGTATTATCTTGAGTGGAGGCAGTTAGAACCTCACCTAAGGTCTTTACATAAAAAGGCAGTCATCTTTTTAAATTACAGCTCTTTAAAAGTAAGGAAAGATTAGTATGGTATGTTGTGCTAGGCCAATTGATACAAGCCAAATAAAATGAAAGAACAATCAACACTGAGGCAAAACCTTCCTCTGAATTCCCTCTCTATCTGGCCTGAGTCATGAACTGGACATCATTCAGTTTGAACATCTCCCTTGTTTGATTCACTCCCTTGGGTGATTCTGCAAAGCACATCCGTGGATACACTGAGATAAGTTTGGGCTGTTCCTCATCTGGAAAGTCCCATTAGCAGCAGCTTTTCATGAAGCGATTAGGTGAGCCGATTAAAGATGAAATCTTCCTGTGTGTTTCCTAGTCTGCTTGCCTAGGAAAGCCCTGAGAAGGAAATCACTGCCTTGAGGTGTTCAACCCACCATTCACATGGATCGAACGAATTTCAAGCACTTCTTATGCAATGAACGGTACATCAAGAGAGAAAATGGGTTGCCCAAAAAAGCACTTAAAGACCTACTTGAGTGTAATTTAGCAGCCAAGGCTTTGTCTGAGAGTGTAACCTTGCAGTCAGCAACGGACCATTGTGTAAGAGGTGGCTGGGGTTGCTAAGAATCAAAAGCACAAGCTTGTGGGTAGGAAAATCCTGAAAGACACAAGCAGGAGCAGTGCTGCCTAACTGCTGTCGAGTGGCTTTGAAACCTGTGCTGTCAGAGCTGCTTACCACACACAGATATCTGTATACTCACCCAGTCTGACAAACTCCAAAATGCAGGATCACCCACAGCTCCGTGGGAATCATGGCAATGTGAGTTGCAATCTCAGGCTTTTCCTTCTCTGCTCAACACTACCAGCTTTAGTCTGGAACTTTATCTTAGGAAATTGGAGAGGCCTTGAGAAGTTTGGGGTAAGGTCTATGTTAAAGCATCAAATTGCCCTTGTGGAGTGAGCAGTAGGGATTTGGCAGTTCACAACCGTAGATTAGATCTATCCTGTAGGTGTGATTCCCATGCACTCCTGTCAAATGTGCCCAATGGGGATCCTTTTGCAGGTACAGTTTTCCTTTCATGCCTTTTCCGTGTGTAAATCCATAGCAATCAAACATGTAGGTGCTTAAATTGTCAACTAAGAGTGCTGACTGCAGAACCACCAAGAGTAAAAATACTGGACTTGTCTTCTGGAAACTAATTTAGCAGACAAAAATGATGCCTGAAAATTAGAAAGTTTGATGCTTTCTACAAGTTTCTCCCATCTGCCTCTGATAGTAACCACAGAATCACTTAAAGGTATTGTTTTCTGCAAGTAGCAAGATCTAAACTCTGAGCCTTCTATGCTGAATGGGAGAAAGTATTTGGGGAATTAATATGCCCCTTCCCACCATCATGTAAGTTGAACAGCTTGTCAGTTGGAATGCCTTAACATGGTTTGGCTTCTAAAGTAACTCACTGATAGGTCTTGCATCTTTATCAGGACTCTCCATAATACTTTGTGTTTTCCTTAAAGACCTGTTTTCTGGTGTCACAAAATCATGCCAAAACAGTTTCCACCTACAAAGCACGTTTAGTCCTTGGTATTGTAAAGGACTGGAAAGAACTACTTGAATGAAGCTCAGATACAAAAGAAAGTGTAAATTTAAAAAAAAATAAATTATTTTAAAGCCAGTGTCAGAATTCTGGGGCAGGAAGTGATTTATGGCTTTTAGTGGTTCAGATTTGCAATTTATAGAAGTAAAGGAACCATTACAGCTGTCAGAGAAATGCACAGTAAAAGTAGGAGAGTGCTGAATCTCAAGCAAAGATTTTCAGTGCTGGACCTGCCTGCTTCAAACAAGTGTTCCTCAGTCAAAATGGAAGAGGATAGGTTAAAACTGGGGAGGAGGGAAGGAACTACTAAAATTCATAAAAATCGAGTTTTAGTGGAAAATAGCACCAGGAGGAGGAAGTTTAACAAATTTACCAACAAACTGAGCAGGAAAAAGTCACCACTGGCCATGTTAACATACAAACCAGTTGTACTGATTTGCCACCTGGGAAGCAAAAAGCCAGAGATCTGCTTGCAGTATTTAAGTCAGGAATATTTCTGAGGCTTTCAGAGGCTGCTGCTTTCTCAGCAGGATGTGACTGATGAGGATGAGACAGGTAGCAATTGTCATTCTATTGCAAAAATCCCTTATCTGTAAGTTTATGAGCAAAATGGGAATTTGATGAATTTCAGGTCACGACACATTTCGCGTCATTCTGGCTTTTAGAAATATACTTTCCAACAACAGACAATTTGATTTGCATGTTCTATTCTTGATTTAGTCAACTCATTCTGATGGCCAGATATTTTATGAAAAACAAGTTTCCCCAAAATCTTTTGATTTCTGCGTGTCATGGTAACCAATGGCAGCATATAACAAGAATGTTTAAACACTTTCAGAACCAGACTGTAGCTGGACAAGGGCAAGTAAAACAGAGAGAGAAAGTTTTGCAAGGACAATTTAGCAACAGATAACACAAAATATGTCCTTGAAACAAAGGGAAACAATCAAAACAGGTGCAACAGCAGCTATTGAAACACAGACCTCTGAGCACTCTGCATGTGAAGAAGAGCAGAATGAAGAAGGTACAAGAAGGTCAAAGCCATTGCTGAGCTAAAAATTCCTTCAGTAAACTGGATGTCTTTTCTGCCTCAGAAAGTGAAGATTCAGTCCTACAGTAATGCACTGTATTTCTCATATAGACTGAGTTTAGAGAGGCCATGCTGATGCTCCTGGCCAAGCATGGATTCCCTTCTGGACAGCAACTGCTGTTTCAGTCCTGCTCAGGGAAGAGGGTCTCATTCCATCACACACGCCTTGCGTGCTCCTCAATATTTCAGGAAGGGTGACACTGTTTGAACCTCAAACAACCCCAACACTTTCGCACCTGCCTAGCACTGCTGTGCTATTGCCATGAATCACATAGCTATTTTTGGACAAAGGGAAATTTCAGAGACAGTGAAACAGGGATTAAGAGTGTCTCTGTGCTCTCCATCAACATTGCCTCTAAACTGATCTGGGGAGCAGACCTTGGAAATGTCTGGTCATTGGTGGTAGCTGCAATGTTCTGGCACTCTGACCGATGCAGCAAAAGGCTGCCTGGTAGGGCAGCAAGCCTGTTCTGTAGTCAAAAGAGAACACTCAATGGGGTAGTCAGGCCCTGGTGCTCCCAGTGAAATGGGGACTGTGGTGCGGGAAGCCACGTTACGGTGTCAGCTGGTTGCTGAAGGGCACAGCAGTGCCAGCTTAGCAGATCAGTGCCAGCTACACCATAGCTCAAGATGAGTCTGGCATTCTGTAGCAAACTTAGAAAGTACAGCATGGAAATGAAAACTTTTCTGACGATGATACTGTATTCCACTATCAAAAAGCACTGTGATGGCAAGTACTAGAGATAAGGCACCTGCTTGTAATCTGAATCTGAGAGGCACCTGGGAATCCCAGGTAAGAGCAGAGAGTTACTCATAAACGTTTATAATTAAAGGGATAATAATTTAATCTGGAATTAATGCTTGGCAGCAAGCTGTGTGGCTAGGGAAGCACTTTAGAATTCACACCTTCAAGTATTTGATTGCTGTAGAGGAGCCTGCTTTTCTGGCAAGCAGCATGTATTTGGTGTGTAAAGGAATACAGAGCATTTTGACCTTGAGGCAATTAATCTCTTCTGAGCATGTGGGTTTTGAGTGGACGTAGACATAATTAGAGTTTTTAAATTACAGAAGGTGTGCTCAATCTTTCCATCAGTATATAGATGGAAGAAAATGCAGGAAGGATCCCTGGGGGAGAGAAAAGCGCTCCTACTTTCTAGAAAAAGCACCTCCCATGCTTGAGAATAAGTGGATCCTTTGAATCTCAGCTCTCCTCAGTTTGTTGCAAACTGATGTTAGAGACAGAGCAAGGAGAAAACTGGTGGTAGTGTTTTGTCCTTGAATCACATATACAGATATAGCAAAAGGTATCCCATGTATCAACCATAGTACCACTGTTGAGTTTATAGAAGGATTTGGAGTTAGATTTTCACCTTTTCCAGAGAACTTTTCTATCTACTGCACTTACCAAAGGGAAATTTAAAAAAAAAGACCTCACATAAAGCTTTTTGTCTTATTCAAAAACCAGTGTCATTTAGAATTATATAAATAGTACAAAACTAAACAAAGAAAGGAGTGTCCTATCATTATCCTAGCATAGAAAAACTCGAGGAGTTCATCACCCTCTCAGACATCTACATAACGCAGGACTAGGTGAGCTGATACTACTGGCATGGAATAAGGAGCAGAAAACAATTCAGAATTGTATCCTGATCACCTAAGTGGAAGTTGGTGAAGAAATTCTTGTCTGTATGTGTTTACTTATATTTAAGGTCTATCTCAAACAATAAAGAGAGAAATATCCTCACTGGGTTTTGGGATGTTTTTTCATCTCCTCTTTAAAAAGCTTTGCCTATTCATTAGTTGTTTTGGGTATTCTTATTAAGTGCTATAATTAAGATCAAAGTGTAGTTCAAATTCTAGCTGCTCTTTCTTACAACATCTCAGACCAGTTTCTTACCTCACAAATAAACATGGTCAGGTACTTCTCTTTTACAGTTGATTGTAAAGGTTTTTTGGGTTTTTTTATAAATTATAATCTAACAAACAATGTTATTTGATTTATCAACACTGACTCCAGACTTACTCTAAGTGGACACTGTATTTTATGCCACACACGTGAGAGGCTTGCCTTGATTCCAAATGTAAGCTTAAAAGAAAACAAATGCTAAGAAGAAAAACAGGACATTGCATATAAATAAATACTAATTGAAATCAATACATACAGATTAATTTGCATCGAATCAAGATCCAGACCATACTCTGAAGAGCCATAAATGGGAGAATAAATAGACATCAACCTTTTTTTCCCAAAACTACCTCTCTGAGAGTAATCACAGTACCTAAATGCTCTTAATTTAATCATTCACTGGAGGATGTTACAGGTAAGTGCTCATAATAAACAGTAGGTGTTGCCCTGAGGGCCACGATAGTTTGCATAATGTGCTAGCTATTTATTTTCCAGTGTTATGGTGGCAGAAAACTGTTACAGTATGGCTAACTCTAATGTGAAGTTTCATAAATGTCTTTTGCTAACAAGAGATATTGATCAAGGTCTGAGTTTCACAGGTTAAAATAATACAGCACCGCCAGTACAGTCACTGCTGCTCTATATGATCCAATTCCTTTTTTATAATTAACTTTTGTATGTTCTATTCTATTTATAGATGGAGAAGTGGAGAGCCCCACAGCTGGAGCAGATGTGGCTGTTATTGGAGGTGAGTACCAGACCATACTAAGCAGCACAATAAGAATTAAAACAGCAGGTTTGTTGATTTCTTGCATTTTGCAAATCCCCTACTTTGCTGACAAGACAACAGGAGCGGCACAATTAGAGTTAATTAGGCCAGTGGGAAATCTGCTCCCAGAGGGGCTATTGCAAGATAACGAGATGAGATAATGAGCATAAGCCATATACTGAGCAGTAACACCCCCATCCATTCCCCATTTCAGGACAAACAAATACCAAACAGTCCTGATTTCCTTCAGTATTCACTGGGTCAAGCTTCAGTACAGAACTGGTGTAGCACTTTTGATTTGAGCAATGTTAGCTTACACCAGCTGACCCTTTATTGTTACAGAATTCACCACACTGTATTTCCTGGTGCTCCATTAAAGCTCTCTCATGCATTTAGACTAAATACAGTTGTCAGAATAAATGAGCAAAGCTATGTTCACGGAGTGAACCTGTCTTTTTATTTTTATTGTGTTTGTTCATTTCCATGCTAACACACTAATTTCAGTCATTCACAAGGGGCTATACCAATCATTAGTGCAAATTGGTGAGGTTCTGCTATATTTCCCTCAGGTCTCATCTCCTGTAACTTTAATTTCGGCTTTCTATGAACAAGTAGCAGGTAAATTGATTTGTACTTAGTCCCTTAGGCTTATTAATATTGTGCTACATCTAAAGCCTATTAGAGCCTCTTGTGTCAAGGGATAGCAGCGAGGTCCTAAAAATTGATGAAGCCCACACTGTAACCATGATATTATTTTAAATCTAGAGTTCTTTGTATAAGGAATTTCATTTCTGCTAGCAGTAACTTCAGATTCCAGAACCAGACACCATGAAATCTGGGAGATAATGTTAAGGAGTATGTTTTAAGGCAGAGTTATAATCTTTATTTACTCTGCTAATATTCTGTCTATTCCTATGTTTTCACACCAGTAGGGTATCCCCACTCAGTTTACTGATACTGATAAATCTAAAGCTTTGAAGATACTCACTCTCACCGCTTATCTTGACTATAAGATGCAGAAAAGAGATACTCTCTACCTTCCCCTCATTGTCTCTGCAGAGTAGCAGGCATTTCCAGAGAGCAGTTCTGAGAAAATGTAGAGTTCACTTCTGGAAGACAAAAACAGACACACTCTTCACTGACAGCAGAGGAAGCCCTAGGAATGTTCCATTCTAGTTCTTTTTATTGTGTGTTTCTTTAATGTTTGGTTTATTAATAAGAATATAGAATCACCTCAGTATCATGTACTTTTACAGAATCACAGCAAAAGCATTTATAAGCACATCCTGGATCCGTGCAAAAAAACATGTTTAAAAATTACAAAAGTCATGCAACTTGAATAAACTTCAAAACAATTTATTTTCAGGATTTTTAAGTCAAAAATTTGAGCTGGGAGGAAAGGGTTAGAGTTTGTAGGTTTTTTAACAATGGACTTGTCATGGACTTGTCATTCCTTGGACTTGTCAGGACTTGCCTCTTTTATGGACTTCTACCTTTCACAGTAGACAAGGATCTTGAATTTACTTTCTTTCACTAGGAGTGCTTCCATTCACCATTTGGTCCTATGCACACTGGGTTCATCCATAGAAATTTTTGTCCAGTCAACACATAGCTGGAAATTAGCCTTAGTGCAGGAGACAAGAAGGATCTACCCAGAATCCCTTCCTTCTGCCAGGTGTCACTTCCACATTCATTACAATCAGACTTTCTTAATTAGAGCACAGCATGAAATGGCAGCTTGAAAAGACAGAGCAGTTCCAGAGCCACACAGCTCCTGCTATTTGTTTAATGTCTTCTTGGAAATACTCTGCCCTGAACATTTCCTGAAATTGAGAACACTCGAGAAGGCAGGGTTGGGTTGCCTGCAACACCGGGTATATGTTACCAGAAGGAGGAAGGAAACCTATTGGTTTTCCTTTATGTTCTCTTATTTCTCCTCATTTTGCAGTGACCTTTTAGCTCCAATGTGTTCAATCAAACCAAGCCACTGATTTGAAAGAAAGCTAGTGAGAATTTGTCCTGTATTCCTGCAGTATCTATACCCTATCTTGGTTTTCCCAGTGTGTTCTGACTCTGGCCACTGCAACATGCAAACATCTTACAACACATGGGCTTTTCCCCACCAAGCGATTCAAGTCATGATGTCTGGCTGTGAGTTTATTACTGGTGATACATTTAAGTGGTCTCTTTCCAGGTGTGATTGCTGCCGTGGTATTCATCCTCATTTGCCTGCTGGTGGTGATGGTCCGGTACATGTACAGGCACAAGGGCACCTACCACACCAACGAGGCCAAAGGAACTGAGTTTGCCGAAAGCGCAGATGCCGCTTTGAAAAATGACCCCGCTCTCCAGGAAGCAGTGGATGAGAGCAAAAAGGAATATTTCATCTGAGAGGCAAGGATTTCCATGGAGACTTCCCCAAGGGAATCAGTCAGAAATATAACATCAACAGAAGTACTAAGAGGTGGATAATATGAGGATACAGGCGAGCATCCTAATTGAAAAGTATCTCTTTACTTTTTTTTGTCACTGGGTTGTTTCTTTTCCTCTAGCAGTGAAGAACTAAATGCCAGATACTTGCCTGTTGATTTTATTAGCAACACAGCTGGTCACAGTTGAAATCAATATCAGATAAGAAACAAAATCTCAGTATGAGTGATACACCAAAACCAGATAAAGATAGCAAATGTCAAGCCTTGACATTTGGTGAAAATAGCAGATGCCAAATGAAAACATCCTCTTAGAGTTAATGATGCATCCTATTCTGATATGATGAAGAACTACCTGAAATTGAATTTCAAATGGTAACAGAACAAACATTAAACTAGATAAAGCTGATCTAGTTCAAAACAAAAATAAATCTATAATCCAGATACACCCCCATCCCCTTAAATGTGCATTTTTATTGGAACAGGGGAGTTTATTTTGTTTGTTTGGGGATTTACACTGGGATTTTTTTTTTTAATTTTTGAATTTTATATCTATAAAAAAATCAAAGACACTTCAAAGAAATAAAACTCTTGGAAAACATGGAAAAAGTAAGAATGAAGGATTTATTACTGACTTTCTCTGCACGGCAGCTTGAGAACTGCAAAACGCTGGAATTTACAATGTAGTATATAATAGCCAGTGGATGTACAAATATGATTCCAATTAGTCAGCAGGTTCTTGGCACACATGCATAGATAGATATTAAAAGGTAAAGCATCCTGGTTTGAGCAGGCCCCTTGAAACAATGGAGCTCAGCTACATTTTTTCATGCAAGATATTTTTGCCTGAGTATTTATTTATTTATTTTGCATTTGAAAATCCTCTGAGTGCCCACCAGCAGGATTGTGGATTTTTGCAGGGAGAGGAATTCAGTTCTGGTGCAGATACCAATACATTATTCACAAATGCAACCATATGACTGTCACTATAAAGAAGCTTGTTCAGATTAACTGCATCCCTCTGGCTTTGTTTCTCACTCTGTAGGGCTTCTGTATATCCTTTGCAGTGTGCTAGACCAGAGAATTACACTGACCATCAATGCTTTATTACAAATAAATAAATAAATAAATAGACAGATAGATTATTCATGGTGGGCTGCATGAAAAGATCTTATTCCTCACCTAAGAATCAACGGTGATGAGTTTCTTTACCCCAGTAAGTTGGCTTCTTAAATGAAGCCCACAGTTTGCTCCAGAAATAGGATAATTGTTCTCTGCACCTGCTCATCCACAGCTGTCATGGTGCCCTGGACTACTGAAAATAGAGGTGGAGAAATACAAGATAACAAATAAGATACTGATGAGCTCTGCTCAACTTGATGTATTTTTTCCTGTGCTTTGATCTATATATGTGTGTACATATATATAAAGTCATCTACAGCTGCGCTTTGAAGACACTGTTGCTGATCACTTGTGCTCACTTCTTGGCACCAAAGCTCAGAAAGCTCCTGGACTCCAGTGTCGATTACTGACATTGGTCACAAAAATGCTGTAAGAGATCTGAGCAAGACAAGACTCTGAGGACCCCAACTGAAAAAACAAGATATTTTTGTCTTTCAATCACAATCTCAGTCCTTCCTCAGTACTCGAAGAAGATGGACTCGGAAGTATTTTTAGAATTCCAATACCTTTGCTTTTGGATCTTAAATCCGTGTGCGTTAGCATTTTAACCAAAGAATATGAAACTCGTGCCAAATGTATTAAATGCTTAAGATACTTTTTGTAACATACCATTGGACAGCCACATTGTATTCTGTGGCTACTGCAGTAAAAAATGCACAAAACATAGCACTGGCAGAGCCCAAATTATTTTGATATTATGCACCTGTCTCCTTCCAAGACACATTAATATTTTAATCTTTTTACTACTTTTGAAATAGGAGGTATTTTATTTCTCTAGGACAAGTGTTAGAAAAAAATCACTGATCTTAACTGTGAGACTGAGTTTATAAAACTGAAGACCCCTGGCCCTCCAGTTCGATGAAAATGTAAATATTTCCTCTGAGAAAAGTATAACTGGGGTGACTTGAGATTTGCTGCACCTCCCACATAAAGTGTGGGAACACCAAAGAACTTTCTTCCAGCCCTAGCAGGACCTATAGAGGACTACCAGCCTTTTGTCCCCTTTCATGCATTCAGAACGTGTAACATTATTATAACTGTTAAAGAAAATTGACTTTAGAGGAAATTTTGATAGACATAGGAAATAAATTCCTGCCTCTCTCCCCAGTCATAAAATTCTGGCTTTTGCAAGTTGAGCCTGCAGATTTTAATTAGACACCTGTGTCATACCTGTTACACACAGGAACCTGACTTAGTGTCTCTTTTGGTGTGGGTGTGAGTATTTTAAATTATGTGGTAGACTTAGACAAAGTGCCACACTGGAATTATAGAGGCCAGATTTTCTGGTGGTACAGCATGGGTTCAGAGTACCTCAGCCAATTCTTACCAGTTCAGACAACTTCAGACTTTGTGTCACTGCCTCCCCTAAATCTGAACTGAATGCAACTTTTGGTCTCTGACTACATCTCTTCTTAGTAGCTTAATTAACAATCTTTATCCCATTTTCCCTATTTATCTAGGCTGACAAACACTCCAAGCATTCAGGAACAGCTTCCCTATTGGTAATGAGCCACTTTGAATAGTTGGTCAGCAGCAATTCTGGCACGAGCTATGGTTTCAGTGAGGTTATTTATTTACTGTGTCCTTCTGGGTTTCAGGGCTTTGTGTATTTAGAAATTACTCAAGCACACTCAACAGAGAGAATAAATGGTTTATGGAGATTGTCTGTTTCTTTGTTTTCTTCAGGAAAAACTTTGCTTTGCAATGAAGAAAGCTCATGATATGTGGTGACTTGGCAGACTCTAATGGCCCCATCCTCTGTTTTTCGCTCATACAATAACTCTACTGTCTTGAGTCATTCAATTTAGTTGTAAAAAGAGTGCATTGTGAACTTCCTATAACTTTCAAAACTAATTAGCAAAACATCCTTCTGCAAGCAGCATGCTGTGCTAAAACAAACATGTACAGTGCTGAGACATCTCAGTTGGCAGCCATAGCGTTTCATCACTGATGGTGAAATGATTTTTGCAATTTGCTGCCTGAATAGAATAATTAATGAAACAGATTCTTCTTCCCGCCCCCCCCCCCCCCCCCCCCCAATACTTTTATGTAGGGTCCCTCTAATGCTGTGGCCTGTTGTCCTACAGCTCTTTGGTGCCCCATCTCCTCAGCTGTGACTGCTGTTCTTGCTTGCAGTCCCCCAGCTCCCATCTGGATCTCTACTGCCTTCTCTATGGTAAGGGATTAGCCATTTACTTATGTATTTATTTATCTATTTTTATCAATGAAGGTGTTCTGCCCTTCTCTGCTAGCCAGTAAACATTTTCAAAAAGGTTTTCATTTTGGATTGCCAATCCTATGTCAAATTTGAGCAAATTTGACCAACCTGATCTGAGACGGATTCACAGAGTGATCACATATGGCACATTTTTACAGAAAACATGTTTGTTAAAAATGGCACTGCAAGTTCTGTATTTGTTAAATTTAGTGCTATAAGCCTCCAGTGCTCATTAAACAAGGGAGCATTATGATGATCCCTCTGTCCTCATGCCTTAATGCCCTGTGAAAACTTGTTGAATCCCACTTTGCATGGGAAGTCATAGGTCCACACTTACAGGCGTAAGTAAGCCATCTTTCAATGATGTATGGGAAAGCAATGCTCCAAAATGACCAATATTTGCTGAAGTTGGAAGACAGAAAATAAATATGATCCTGTAGGAACACAGGACATTTTTTTATGATATATGAAAATGAAAGAGATTAAACACAGTATTTCTGGTGATATT
Organism: Corvus hawaiiensis; assembly: GCF_020740725.1. Taxonomy (NCBI): domain Eukaryota; kingdom Metazoa; phylum Chordata; class Aves; order Passeriformes; family Corvidae; genus Corvus; species Corvus hawaiiensis. The sequence goes on along the minus strand of NC_063219.1, from coordinate 26,778,696 downwards.
GGTGAGCTTTAAGAGTGGGTGCATGAAGCTTTCAAATTCTCTCACTGATAAAAATAATCCCTTGCAAAGGGGAATTAATCTCCTTTTAAGTCATTTCTTTTTGTCACTCTTTGAAAAGAGTTTTCACAGGTTCAATATTCTGACATTCTGCCTTAACAACTGAAACTCAATTTTTTCTAATTTTATGAGCATAACTGACAGTCCTCCCCTGCACCCATCTCAGCCCCTGAAGCATTATTACAGCTCAGCAGAGTAATTCTGTCCGAAAGAAGTCAGTCCCAAATGTGTATCTGGCCAACCAGACCATGGACCTGGTATGCATTTTTTCTGGGGCTTGGCCTCTATTGTTCCAGGTTTTCCCCAGGTCCAATGTGCCATTGCACATTAACACAGGCCTGAGGAGCATTTAGTCAGCCCCTTGTCGAGGAAACAAGACATATATAGACATACATATATGTAATTTTTTTCTTTTTAGAATACCAAGACCAAATAATTTTGTAACCCTATTAAAAATAGGACTATGGGATTTCTCAGTATCAAGCTTTCTCTTAAATCGAATCTAGGGATCACTGCGGTGCGTCAGTACAGGGAAATAAAAAGGACTATTGTCTTTCAACAAGGAATGCAGACAAAGTGCTGAAACATTTACAGTTCAGGGATAAGCAGGAAAGTACTGCACTGCTAAAGCCTGCAAGAATCCCTCACAGAACAGAGGAAACCCTGAGACAAGATGCAGAGAAAATCATTAAAAATGTGCAGAGCAAGAGAAGGTAATCAGATGCCAATAGGGATGGAGAGAAGCTTTTCATCAAAAAAAATAGATATTGCTGTTTGGAGAAATCAAAGGGTATTTGCTCAGTGTAACTGCTGACAACAAATTTCTTTGAATTATATGAGAGGTTTTCTTTGAATAAAATGAGATGTTTGGATTCCTTGTGTGTTCAAGTCCAATCAAAAAATGATGGTACATACACACCAAAAGAATACTCACATTAAAAGGTATTTATTGCATTTTCTAAAATCCCCCAGTTCTTCACATAAGAAAGCTTTGTATGTTTAGAAAGTGCAGAAGCCTCACAGCAGCTGTTCATTCAGGACAGAAAATTAAAGAATCCCTGAACAATCAACGGACCCACATCTGGTGTCTGGAAATTTGGGTAAATAAAGGAAGTTAATAATATAAAAATAAAACATAGATGGTGAGCAAAAATTCCAACCATATATTACAAAGAAGTTAAATAGTTGTTGTAGTAGACATCCTTCTATAATTCAAGACAGTGGTATTGTCAGTGACTGGAAATAAGGAATCCTTATTCTACATGTCTATTTCCTGTGTGTTTGGGACAAAATCCCACTGAATTCAGTGGGACAAGCATTTCACTGACTATATTTACCCTTCCTGCAAAAAAAATTGTATTTCCACCCATGTCAGAAAGAAACACATTAAATTAAAGTACAATCTTTATAAGTGCTGATCTTTCAGCATAACTTCTTGCCTTCACACCTTTTCTGTTGTTTCAAACTGTATGTATGATGGAAAGTATCTGATATGTTGTACTAAAGTCTATTTGGATTGCAGCATTGCTATGACAAGAATAGAGGAAAACAGCATCCAAAGCCTACTGCTGATTTTATGTTAAAGCTGACTATGATGTTTGTATTTACAAAAGCTATTAATACACTGATGGTGTAAATCTACTATATTTTGAATTGAAAAAAAAATATGAAAATAAAAGAAATTAATAACTTTATAATTAAAGTTGTAATTTTCAGCATTTAAAAGGCTCTTCTCATATTTTTCTTCTTTTTCAAGATACCATGAACTTTTAGAATTGCCAATTATGTTGCTTTCATAAGAATGTAGATCAAAAAGGAATAGTCAGCTAGAATTTTTCTTAGTAGAGCATACAAACCCTAAAAGATATACTGCTGGTGTTTGCATTAAAAAGCAAACGAAGAGAAGCTTTTGATAGATCTAAGAAGGAGTCAATCTTCAAATGAGAAATCAAACAATTATTCTCTCTGAAGAAACATTACCCTGTGGTTGCTGCTGTGGACCTGTGCACCGCTCTATGATCTAAGGCATGGTATTCTTAAAAATTCTGGGCAGATTATAAACATCTAATGGCTATTTGCTGTTGGATGACCTGCCTTCCACCCAGCTGGTACCAAATGTGAATACTTCTGCTTTGTTCTTCATACAATTTTTATTTTATCTTAACATATCCCTGGGTAAAGAGTATTGAGAGGATATGCCTGGTATAACAAGTATTGTAATAGAATCATGGAACCATTAAGGTTGAAGAAAACCTGCAGGATCATCAAGTCCAACAATCTTGCCACTGCCACTCCTTTTTTTCAAAGATCACTCCTGTCAGTGAGAAAAGGTCTTCAGGTGATACGTTATTAGGTCAAAATGACACCTCAAAATGGCGAAACCTGGAGGGTACCAGAAGGACAGTGGATCCCCTAAGTTTTGATAGCTGTAGAGAAGCTGTTCCAAGGGGCCTTTCGTGGGCCATAGGACTTTGATGTGTAGGACTGTTTGGAGGCCAGCAGCAGCCTAATGGCTCATTAGCAATGTTCCAATGATGAAGCAAAGATAAGCAAAGAGGAAAGGCTACTGAACACTGTAAACTGGATCCTTTGTTGTTAGCCAGCAATTGTGGAAATTGGACCTGGTCTTCGTACCACCTGAGACAACAGGATTCAGTGTTACTGGAGGTGCTTCCAATTTAGCAGCCCAAATCTGTGATGGCTTTTACTGTTACCAGTGGCACTGCATGGCAATTCCACAGAGGCTGCCCACAGGCTCATTGCCAAGGAATAATTAAGATGTGTTCACACCAAATGAATCTTTTATGGATGGCCAGTATTTGACAAGCTTAGGGCAGAAACAAAGAGATGAGTAAAGAAAAAATTAGCAAATAAAGGGTAGTACATGAAAATAAGAGCTTTCAGAATGAAGTGCCCTCACATAACATCACCTTACACATACATATGATTCATTTCATACCTAGTCTATCAACCTAAAGCCTCGGTACAAGATATTTTGACTACACTGAGAAATAAAAGGGTCCAGACCTTGCAGTAATAAACCTGCTTCCCAGAAAATATTTTGATCAACATTTCTATTTCAGCTTAAAAAAAACAAAAACCAACAGGTTTAATGCCTTAACAACCAGGCTTGCTAGGACTATGTATAGAGATGCTTCTTAATTTCTGATGTTCGCTTAGTGACCAGGAAGACCTGAATGGCAAATCAGTTTCCAGTACCTTGAAAAGAAAGTATTTAATCTTCCTGAGGGATTGCTACCAAATTCATTTGGAAGGACTTCTCAGTGTGACATATGGATATGTTGATAAAATGCAACTCAGTGTCACATTCTTACTTACTGGGAACAATCACCTTTATTCATTCTAATACCTAATGGAGTGATGATAGCATTTTAATAAAGCCCCCTGTAATTCATATTTAACATAAATAAGATTTTATATTGTATTTCAATTAAATTACACTTTCTGCCATTCTTTACTGTCAATTTTTGCTTTCTTCTCCATTCATAAGTTTTTGTTCCACAAATGCATGTGAGACCCTCAGGGCTCTCCATACCTTTTCTCATATTCCTGTAATGTACTGCATAAATAGAGCCTTGTGCTCAGAATTTCTTCCATAGAGCTGAAATATCTCAATTCCCTTCTGTTCAGCAGCAGCACAACTTACCTACCAGAACAAAAGTTGAAGAATCAGAGATTATTACATCTCTCAGTTTTCTGGTAAAGGGATAAAGACCATTGTTCCATGCAGGGAGCTGAGGACTCTCTCATTCTTTCTTCATGCATGACATGAGTGATGCTTCTGACACCAGGATGCAAGAAAGAAAAATGAAAAATGGAAGGCAGAGCACAGAATCAGGAACAAGCTGATTCCCCTGAACAGCAAGATGCTGAAAACTTGCCAAAGGCCCCCACAGAACTATTTTTCTTTGTCTTCTCATTCAATACCTCTCTCACCTTCTTCCCTGCAAAGAAACATATGGCAGCTGTGTTTAACTTTAACCAGATCTCTCATCTCTGCAACTTCACTGCCTGCAATGAAAAATGGATTACAGGCACAAGGATAAGACCAAATAGTTCAGGAACAGATTGCTTCAAACCTTATCAGACCCACCAAGTCAGCTTTCTCCTTGCCCCACTCACAGGTATAAGTTACATGGGCTTTGAAAGCCTGTCCCCATTTTTTCATTTTGTCCCAGGCCTCAAGTCCTATTTTCATCCTCTCCTGCTGTAGGATTGGGAATTTTCTTATTAGATTCTGGCTAACCTTTTCATGGTTAGAGTCTTCAGGGGAGAGAGGAGACTTGTTGCTTTGGTTGTGCTTGTTTTTTCCCCATGCAAAAAAAAAATTAAAACTTGACAAAACTGGAGTTTTGTTAAACTCCAGTCGGTCAGGCTTTTTGGTAAGGAAGATAATGGAATAGTTGTGAGTGAAGGTCACATTCCCAAAGAAGATCAGCCTCCCTCCCCAAAGTACAGGGGCATTGAAGATTTAAAAGAAAACAGTACCAGAATACTGTTCTGACAGGGATCAAACAATACCTTTTCTATAAACCAAATTCTTGGCCAAAGTTGAATTGTTTTTGAAAAAATAAAATCTGTGAACTCCTCATAATTGTCTCCTCTCTGAAATAAAGAGTAAATAAATAATCAGTCTGAAGAAAAATCATTTTTAATCAGAGGAGTAAGAGGTCATTATCCACTGAAACAATTTTTTTCCAGCAGTTCTGTGTTGTACAGTAAAATTTGATACACTACAAAAAGACAGAGTAACATTTTGTTTCATCTTCCCTCTGCAGGTACATTCATGAAATGTGTTTGTGTCACTTTAGCTAATAAATGCCGTGGTGCCATCCGGCTAGCACACTGTCCTGGCACCGGGCAACCTTCTGCCTGCTCCAAACAGGGAGGATGGAGACTGATTGCAGCGCAGCAGGGCAGGCGAAGCGCAGCACCCGCTCAGGTTCCCCTTGCCCACCGATGGCGAGGACACGCGAAGGAGGTGGGAAAGAAGTGGAGGGACTTCTTCGTGGGGGAAGAGGGTTTACTGGAGAGGAAAATCCACAGGGAAAGCTGAAGAAACGTGGCTTGCAGGGGGTCTTGTACCCCACCATATGGGCGTGGGAAACACACAGTAACCAATGGAACATCAGCCAGGGGGTGTTACCAAATTACAGCAAATGGGAGAGGGGGTAGGCGGGGAGGAGTAACAAGGGCCAATTAGCTACCGAGAGACATAGAACTCTCTGGAAAGACAACCAAATATGAGAAATAAGGGGAGAGGAGGGCTGCGGCCAATGGTTTATATATTTTTCACAACCTTTTGAATGCTCAAGGCTTTTGGGCTGTGGAAGCATCAAACCAATGGACCTTTTGGTCCACTTAATTTGGCTGATCATGGCTCACCACAACAAATAAATACTCTTTTGTGCAGTGTCTTCCAGGGTCTTGCCCTCTCCCTCTATGTGAATTGTATTTAAGGTGGAGCTGGAAAAATATATATAATATTTCGTTGTCTAGCTCTGAGTCCAGGCAAAAGTTCCCATCTTCCAAGGGCTCTTTTTCATTTTATTGATATTATTATGGCAAATTAAACTGCTGAGAAAATGCTATAAAGTTTCCTCAAATTGTATATTTAGGCTGTATCTCTCTCAAGGTGGAATTCCCAGCCAAAAAGACAACAGTCTACAATGAGCTGGAAAAGCAGGAATGAGAGACTCCGTTCGTTCCATGAGGAACACGTCTGAGTGTGCCCTGGTTTGCCCTGGGATTTTAATAAATGGGGGGTTATGGGGCTTTTGCTTGTTTCTTTGTTGGTGTTTGGAGGTTTTTTCTAACGGCAGTATAGCCCAGCTGGCAAAATTCCTGATAGAAGTAAAATAAAATAACCTCTTTAAAGATACAAAGCCTCCTATTCCAGCTGCTGGGATGTGGAACATACATATATCCATTCCTTTTGCATGTCAGTGACTGCTCTGGCTGCTAAACTAGTCTAGTCCAAATAGTATTTGGACCTATAGGCAACACCTGAGCGTAAAAGAACGGCAGTAAAGAGTTCTCCATACCTTGGGAGTTTGCCAGTCTCTGACTATGTGATTCTGCCTATGTTTTCTGGGTTCTTGCTGACAGTGAGTGAAACAGCAACACGTCTCACGTGTACTCTGACCAGCACCTGTAGTTACACAGCACTTTGCTGAAATAACCTTGTGTAATACAGGACTTCACATTCCAGCTAACTGGACGAGATAGCAATACAAATCATATTTCTTCATTCTAATGCTAAGCCCATATAGAGAAAATTAAGCTTTGTTCCACTGTACTCATTAACACCATTCTGAACAAGATCAGGGAGTTATTTTTATCCCCAGATGTGTATGCCCTAATTTTGGATCATTTGAGAGACAGAAGCTCTATAACAGAGCAGCTGCTTCATCCCACTGCTATCACAAGGAGCTCTGATGGCTCATGTCTCAGCAATCAATAACCTCCACACCAACATCTGCCACCAATTTGTGAGGGCCATCAGCTACTGACAGAATAGTTTCCAGAGGGTCTTATCACCTGCAATTGGAACAGCAAAGATGGACTCTGCATTAACTTTGACAACAGCCACAGATGCTGGACAGAGGCCATAACTTGAAGGAGCAATTGGATCAGGTGCAGTAAAACCAGAGCAACCTATGATCTTGAAATGCTGTGTTGGTGGGTGAACACACAAACACATGGGCCTGGGGAGGCAGTGAATGGTCCCCTGGTACCTTAGGAATGGTGAAAAGTGAATTCATACTGCCTAGCCAGTAAACACAGCTATATACTTGTATTCAAGAGCAGCGTGACCACAAAGACAGGCTGAATTAACCCAGCCCCACCTATCTGTGGTTGTTCAAACTCAGCTGCAACAAAGTCAAAGAGAAATCTCTTCTGACAGCTGAGTCAGAAAGCAGCAGGAATTGATGGTAGTCACTCGCTGTGAAGATCAAGCTGTGGTTCTCACAAATATTTTATCACCATATAGCACAAAAAACCTCTCCATGAAATTCTCTGCACCTGCACACTGACAGGCAAGGTCCAAGCAGGACCTCCCTGTAAAAGCTGTTTTCTTGTTTGTATCCAGGAGTTTTACTCAGCCCACAAGCAGCTGGTATAAACTAACACAGATCCCTTCACTTCAGTGCCATTCACTTCAGCTACTTTGACTCAAAAAAAAAATCCCAAAACCCACAAACAACAAAACCAAGAACAAAAAACCAAAAAACCTTAGCAGTGTAAATTTGTCAAGGACCAATGAACACATTGAAAAATGAGATCTGGATGAAGAGAAGTTATGAAAAGGCTTGAATCCAACACTTAGGACTGAGTGTACTTTTTGTTAGGCTTCCAAGAAAAATTAATATTGCAATAGGTAAACTGGAGAATGAAAATGACCTTAAACACAGCAAAAAAACAGCATATTTTAAAGCAGAAGGTTGTGATCCTTTCTAAATTATGTTGGCAGAGTCTTAATTTTGCAGAACTGATGGCTTTTATCTCCTCAGCACAGTTGATCTGACAATGTGCTACTGTAATTATAAGCCAAGGCAAACTTGCATGCATTATTGGGAGAGTATCAGGGAAACAAAAGGAAGAAATATGCTATTGTGCATTAATGACTTCATTAAACAAAATTTTCAGGATTTTGTGATGGAGGACTGAAATGATGGGCAAGAATTATCTTCTTCGAACATCTGGGAGCAGAGCACAGCTGGCTCTCTATTGGAGCTTGGCACTCAGCGTGCTATGAGACATACTTCAGTACATAAGAGAGGCTCTTATAAAGCTGAATCATTTGGGCAATTAACACTCAAAGCAATTTTCACACAAGCCCTTGATATATGAAATTTGAGTTTTCCATAAGTGACAGGCTGCTGCTGTATGCAGACAGCACCAGCTTTGCTGTAGCACTTCAAGGTTTATGAGGGGGAAAATGCGTTCAAAAATGGAAGGTGCTTTAAACAAGTTTTTCTGCTCTTTTGGAAAGGAAGACTTACTGACAATGTTTTACTATTATGGGCCTGTCTAAAGTTAGTTACCTCACAGGAATATTCACATCAAGGGGAAAATCTTGAAAGTTTTACGTCACAAGAGTGTAACGTCTTAGAGGACCAAAAAAATAATTTTTATTGATTTTTCACCTCTTGCACAAAATCTTCTTTGGGTGTAAGCTAGAGAGTCTCTCTTAAGAAGGCAACTGTTCCCGTTTTCTGTGGAGAGCAACAGCGTGGCAAGAAATTGAAACAGATGAGAAAAAATAAGGATTTTACAAGTGCAATTTCTTTTGATCAAAATTCGTGGAAAGTCATTGATTTAGAAAAAATACATTTTAAAAAGCCAACTATATTTAAGTTTCCTATTACTGTTAAAAAGCTACATACAGTATAGTTTCTGACTCAGAATTCCCAGCGATCTGGGAGTTGACTGATGGAACTATCATGCTTCAAATGGTTAATCTTGTTCATATGGCAGTCAGGAATTACTGTAGGAAAGGAAAGGAGGGTAAAACTTGGAGTTAGTCACAGACAAGATTAGAAATGGAAAATAAAATTTGTTCTATCATACATAACCCAAGAATTTTGCAAAATAAACATATCACCCTTAAATTTAAAGCATAAAATAAATAAAAATAAGAGGAATAAAATAAGAGGAAAATAAATAATAAAATAAGAGGAAAATCAACATTCTTCTCCCTTGTCTTCCAATCTGTGAACTGCAGGTGAAGGTCCAAGGTTGTTTAATTTTGAATGATTAGGGGGGTTTTTTTGTTGTTTGGTTTGGGTTTTTTCTTTTTAATTAAGTGCAGGACTGAGTGAAATAGAATCCAGAAGAATACTCTAAATTTTGCTGCTCTTTTGGTTCTGCAGAGTAGTGATTGCAGGTACTCTTTGAACTGGAATATAGTGGTTTAGTAGCAGTACAAGGAAGGTTATTTAGAAGACAAAGCTACACAGAGCAGTTGCTGCCCACCGTTCTGCCCTTAAACTATCAGCTGGTTTTGATAAAGCTGCTCAATTTCCCCAGAGATAACTGAGGACAGAATCTGCCTGAAGCCCCCTGACTTGATTAGAATTTTTAAGTCATAGTTGAACCCTATCTTCAGAAGCAGCCTTCCTATCAGTAGCAGCTTCAAAGTAAGCTATAGAGATACACAGCTGGATCCTTTAGACCTAACAGAAAATTGAACAGAGGTGCATTTGAGAGGTAAACCTCTGCACCTGAGGTATCTCAGAAAGCCTGGATTTACTGACCAGCAGGGTCAATACCGAAGACTTTATTTATGCATTGCTGCTAAGACTGACAATAGCACTTTGCCATTAAGTGCCTCAAACTCATTTCGCCTAAACTCATATTCCACCAAAGCTATTTTAGGCTTCAATGACCAGAAGCATTTTATCAATGACTCAGAACTCCCAGCACACTTTGCTTCTTAGCACCGACTCAATTGCTGCACACCTGCACTTCATTCCCCAAAATACTGCTATTATCCAAGAGTCATGAATCCTACCAGTCACCTAGGGTTTGCAATCTAACACAGCAACTAGGTGTAGTTAACTTTCTGTGCTTGCTTCCACTAGGGAGTAAATCCTCTCTTATTTAGCAAATAGTCACAGCTGGGAAAAAGATTTTATAAGGAAGTTTTTCAGTCATCCTCTGATTTGACTAGAGGGGTGCAAATCAGCATGGTGTTCATTTGGGTTTCAGAATGTACTTGTAGCCAAAGATGAAATATGGAGAAAAGTTTCAAGGAAGAAAAACTGCAGTGTGAAAATACAGTGATGTTTGGTGAAGAGGACCTAAAAATCTCTCTTCTTGGAGAACAGGGTACTCTGAATTAAAAGAGCAGGTCCATATTTCTGTATAATTTTCTGTGGCTTTTTTTTGTAAGGCTGTTTTCCTGGCAGACCACGATACTTAGAGGGGGAACAATTTTTTCCACCCTCCTTTTCTTTCCCTGCTCACCTCATCCAGTGTGGAGTGGACTTTTCAGTCAGATCTCAGCATTGCACCATTCCCCTTGAGGAATGAGCCACACCAGGCACAGCTCACACACCCGGCTCTTCTGGGCAGTGCCTCTTCTACCCCCCTCTCTTGTTGTTACCCTGCTACCAACATGTTAATTTTTTCCAGCCCTTGTTTCTTTGCTACTAGAGTGGTTGCTTCCCACCAGTGAACACCAAGTCTGCTTCCCTGTGTGGTGAGCTTTTCTTTCAGCTTATTTTGTCTCTAGTTGATTCAGACCAACAAATCTCTCTCACCTTCCTTGTAGTGACATCCCAGTAAACTTCAGAAGCAGTTAGAGGCTGACTCTGGTGATGTAGGGAATGTGTGTAGCTCTGTAAGAAGGTAAGAGTAATATAAAAGAACTGTAGTGGAACAGAGAAAGATCCATGTAACTTGGTACCTCATCTCCAAATCTTTACTGATAGCAGGTGTATAAGGGAAGACTACAAGAACAGAGGAACCTTGCAGTGTAATTTCTCTAAAATATACTCTGAATATTTATGATTTGGAGATTTCTCATATCAGAGGAAGGCTGTATTCTCAGATTGTAAGGTTTTTCCTTCATTAATTTTTTTAATTCATTAATAATACGTTATATTTTGAATTAACATAATTCTTTTTTTGTCTCAGACATGCTAAAGCAAGAAGCTACACAGTTTTATTTATTTAATAAAGCAGTACTTTCTTTTCTTTGTTCTGAACCTGTCCCTGAGTTTCTCAGCAGACTTCTGATAGTCTTTTCATCAGAACATATGACCAAGAGTTATTTCCATTAACTTCCTTGGTGGTCCTTGGAAGTCCTGTCCACCTTCTGCATGGCTATTTAAAATGGTAGCAGTAACATGACCTGTCTTGCGTGAGGAAAATTACAGTGGCAGTTTCAAAAAATGTTGAATTAACTAGAAAGTTACATTCTTTAGATTTTTTTGTATTGCTTTCAACTTCTGTTCAATGAGTCTTTTAAAGCTTGACATCTATTCTCTGCATAATACAGTCAGCAAGACACTACTTTTGTGGCAGCAGCTTTATTCAAGAAGATAACACTCTGCAATCCATGGCTTCTATGCAACAGACAGCATTTTAATCTTCATGTTATTATAGACCACTAGAGGGTTTTCAGGACTGTCTTCATGAATAGTTTTGATAGTAAAAAAAAAAAAACAAACTATATTCGGCTTCCACACTTTGTAGTAAAGCTGTTCTCTTCCCCAGATAACAAACAGAACTCATTGGACTGAATTAATTTGCAAGGCAAAATACTGATGGATACATAAGAGACTTGAGCCCTAAGTTTGTCTTATTTTGGGTGGACTTGGTTATGGTATCCAGATAAATTGGTAGCAGGAATCTCTGCTAATACAAAACAGCTGCAGGCTGCAGATGGGGTAAATCCTAGTCATGGCGGTAGCAAATTTCTCACCAGCATGGGAACATTATCAGAATGTTTCACCCATCAGAGTTTCACACATCACTCTCCAGCTTCTTTTCACAATCATAAAGCTATTCTTTACCATGGTTAAGTAGGACTTCTCTTGTCTTTTCATGAAACATGAATCAGCTCTGCATTAGAACCAGGGAATTACAAGACTGTAGATTTCCTAGTCCACCTTCCTATGGGGTATCATATCAATGAGCTGGAGGTAAATATAGAATTGCTCATCAGTGATTTGATGAGTAAAGATCAATAGGGGTAGCTACAGATTTTACTTTGAAAGTTTGGTCCATCTGACAAAGTGCATTTTCATTAAATGTAAAAATACTGATCTAAAGAAGTGAGGAACAGAACGCTGGGAACAAGTGTGACGTGTTTATAGTTCATAACAACAAAACAACTCAACATACTTTGCAAGGCCGATATAATGGGTGAACAAACTCTTTCCTTGGATGCACCAGCGGACAAGCGCTGCAATGATTTTTTTCCCTATTTGGCCCTGCTCACCTGATGCTGACACATTTCCTGCATAGTGAAATGACATACCCAGTTCTGGTGTTGACATTTTAAAGAGGATGTTGAAAAACTACAGGGTGTGTAGGGAGGAGTCACAAATATAGCTCAAGGGATGGAGAAAAATATTTATGGGGAGCTAATTTGATCTTATCTCAAAGAGGACTTGAGATAACCATGATTAGTGCATAAGTAACCTTCCTCAAGAGAAAATAGAATATTCGAAATCATCTTTTAATCTTGCAGAGAAAGGCATAACAGAAAATGTATGGAAATTGAAATTGAGCTAATTCATATTAAATATTTTTAATGAGTGTGATTAACCATTGAAATGCACAGAATCAGAGCATAGCAAGTTCTTGATCTCTGTGCCTGTGTCTGTTAATAATTTAAAAACAAACCAGGTTCTCATCAGCAAAGTTATAATCTTTCAGCCTAGATGTGGGCTTAAAGGGATCACAGTCACACTTTTATGGATTCAGGTCAAGAATGGCTGTCTTACACATTTCTGAAGCAATATGTAAGCCAAAATAGTACAGGCTGTTGGACTCCATCCAGGAATAAAAGTGTGAGATTGACTGGCCAAGCACTTGGTCTTTTCCATCCAAGGGTTATGTTTTGGTCAGCAGATCTACAAATCTGCACAGCCTTCCCTGTTCACAAAATGTATTGAATACCCACACTTGCCCAAAGCAAGCCTGCTTGCAAAAAGCACTTATCTTCATGGAGGGCAAGTACTGCAAGAAGTAATACAACTGTGTACAGCTGTGCACAGTACAGCTGTGCCTCATGAATGAGTGAAGCCAGTAGCTATTGCCTCCTGAAATAAAAGTGCAGGAGGCCTATCAGCTTCTCAGGTGCTGTTTAACCTGCAGGTATTGTTGTTTGTGTTGCTTTACACAAAAACGTGTTGCAGTGTTGTCTCTCACTCCAGCAGATATAGCATTGCTAATTATCCCATCATGTACTACATTTATAAATAGCCCAGGTAGTGCCATTTTACATTATCTAGAAGAGAACCTCTGTAGCCTGGGTAGGGTATAGAATTGCTTGAAAAGAAAAGCAGGTCACTTTAAAGACAGATGCCGTAATTTCTCTGCACACACTTCAGACACTATGGTTTGCTTGAATCAATTCAGTAGAGAAGGAAAATAGGAATGACAAATAGGGTGATGAAAGAGATGAATTAATGAGTAGTCTTATTGCTGAGAATTCACCTAAAGCAGAGATGTAGAAGCTGATGCAAATACTATTTGCCTCAGATTCTCCTAGATACAATACTTCACAGCTCCCCCCTCCAAATTAAATCCATAACTTTAATCCCTTTTTCCTGCCTGCAAAAGGTCATATTTCATTGTTGCAAACCAAATGGCTTCTTCTAGAGCCCTGCCTTAGGGGCCTCATGTGTGTACACTTGAGCTCTACCCCACAGCTGAGAAATTCTGCTGTATCTGATCTGGGCTGCTTACTCACCTTTGGTGCAATGGCAGACTCTGTATGGAAGATTATGCCTGATGAATGGGACTCCCAAATTTCAAGTTGAGATTTCCAGGTTATAAATAGATAAAATCAGGAAGAAACTGTGAAACACATGATGGTTTGGGTAATTTGTGCTCATGTATATGTATGGAACAGCTAGAAATTCTGGACAAATGTCCTACATCCTCAAATTCTGTATAGGTAAGATTTCCAGGCAGTAAATATATCTAAATGGGAAAATGTGTTTAAAAGAATATCATTATTAATCTAAGCATCTGTAAGAAAATATTAGAAAAACTGGGAAGTGTAGACCTATCACTTGAAGGGGGACTTGACAGAGAAAGTTATTAAAACCCAGCTGAGGAAAGGAATTAGGTCTTAATGAAAATTTGCTGATAGTGAGCTACTGTGCCTCATAGTTGACTCACTGAAAGGAGGCGCTGTGGGGCTCATTTCACAGCTGAAGAATGAAGAGAATAATCCCAGTTAGATACTGGGAAAAGGAGGTGACATAGGGGTCTGAAATTTGTTTCATCTTTTTCCAAGTTCCATAATCATTTTTGGCATCACAATAGTTTATCTGCAGTACATCTTGCTTGTGCTGTGTGTCTGGTATGCAAGGAGGAATCATTTTCTGGGAGGCAGATGGATTATTACCATAGCCAGCTTGGTTCCAGGAACACCATTTGGCTCCCTTGTGGCAAAAAGCTGGAAGTTCTTCCATGCAGGTTGTCCTACATGAACATAGCACAGGTTACTGACATGAGGTCTGTGATCTTCCAAGGATGCTTCATTCAGAGATTGGCTTCTGCTTGTTCTCAGGTAGCTAATTTTGCTTTAGGATATGGAAAGAATAAATATTTTCCTGGTGTTTCTTTTCCAATTGAATAGCCATATGGATTGCCACAGGGAGAGTTGATTGACAACAGGAGAGAAGACAGTCCAGCTCAGAGTGCATTAAAGGGTGGTTCCTCTCCTTCAGGGTGTCATCCACACTCTGGAAATCTGAGACCTCCTGTCCAAAAGCAACCACAGGAATTAGTCAGAATGTAATAAAGGGGTCTTGGCAAGAAGGTGAGGAGTCACTAAGTGGATTAAGTGGAATCTGAACAAATAGCTCTTAAAATGTACTCCTGGACAAGATGACACTACCATAGAAGGAAGCACTTCTATACAGGAATAAAATTTCTGTAGTGTTGGATGTGAAGATTTTCCCCAAATTTGCGCTGAAGTTACACACATTTTGTGTCACAAAGTCTTTAAGATGAGAAAGCTCCTAAACAACCTTAGCATATTATTTTCTGGGCAAACACCTGTAAAAGGAATGTTGTAAATCTCATCCATTCCTTGAGATGACACTCAGACACCTGCATGTCTCACGGCAGAACCAAAGATTTTAAAACTTTCATGCAGTTGTCCAGGGAATTTTTCATGTATGTGTCAGGCTCTATTTGCTATGCAAATTGAATAGCAGCATGCCCACAATAACTTACATGTGTCTGCCTATTTGCAAATTGAACAATGTAAGTTAATAGGCAGCAGAAAACTGGGTCCCCACAGCAAAGTACAGAGATCAACTTATAAATCAGCAGGACCTCTCTGGTGCTGCCTCGTAACTCAGTTGCCCAATGAAATTACCTCCCATCTTGCATACCTCTGGCAAATTTGCTTTTCATCTGCCAGTCTTTCTGACACCACCATTTACAAATATACCACCCCTCCACAGGCTGGCTCCAAAGCCCAAGGAAGTCAAGAGAAAACCTCTCATTTATTGCAGCAGCCTTTAGAGTAGGCAGGAAATAAACAGGCATATTGCACACGTTACCCTAGAGATGCTTTCCTTCATACCAAATTACTCAAGGTACATTGCTGAGGAGTTCAAAATTGTTTTGATGGAAATGAATATGTGTCCTGAAAAATCAAGAGAGCTGGAGATGAAGTCCAGGAACTCAGAATGTAGCATGTACTGTGTGGATATTTTTCTAAAGATTAATTTACAGCACTTCCCAGGGGACTCAGCCTAAGCAATTGTGACAGACCAGACAGAATAACCCTTTTATGCACATTACCTCAACTTCTAGCAACACTGCTGTGATGTTATTCTTAAGCTTTTTGGTGTTTTAAAGGGAGATGGAAATTCTATTACCATTTTTAGCTTTCAAAAAACTGAAGCTGTCTTTGAAAGCAAAACTTTCAGCAAGAATGAGTCTATCTAGACTAAACTCCTACATTCTTAGCTGAAAAAATATAAGTTGAAACTACCTATTTAGATGTGCCTGACTTAAAGTTTTATTTTCCATTCCATCAAAATTCAATTTGCAGATTGGTTTTTAGCAAAATAAATAAAACTGAAATTACTGATAATGCTTTGAAAATACAGTGGTGAATTTAGTTCTCACACCAATTCACAATCATAATTGTTTCTATTAAACAGGTTTTGCACCTCTCACCTGATCTGTGCACTGAAAACATGACAAGATTATCCTTCCTTCCCACCTCCTGCTGAGCTTCCTGGAGTTAGGAGACCAAGACCGGGGTTTTCACCTCCTGTGTTAGCAGCTCATCACTGACACCTTCTTTTGTTCTGTTTGCGTCTATGCAGGCTGCTGCATTTTTAAATCCTTTAGCCAAGAAACTCTCATATTTCCTAGGTCAGTGTTGCCTAGAGCAATGCTACAATGGGTCCCTGCCCTTTTCTTGGATGAAGTGCTCACTGCAGCACTGGGAACTCTCATCTAAGCATGCACCATGCCTTTGACACAAAGCACTCTAAGCATTTTGCAACCCTAAATTTAGCGTTTGCTGGGCTATGAACTCAGCCCAATGGGCATTACATGCCAAAAGTCCCGACACACTTCCTGCAAGGTAACACTGCAGTAGAAATAAGTGAAGAAGGGAGTATTTCTATACCTCCTCTGCATAGTTGTGCAGAAGTTTTTGTTCAGCATGAGTGCAAACAGTAGGACAGGGACCCTGGGGTTACTTTTGCAACTTTCCTTCCCTACCTAGCATAAACAAGTTCCTATTTATCTCAGTGTGGCTTTGTGAAAACTGAGACATTAAGATTCAAATGACTGAAAGGCGATAGAAATAGAAATACAGGCCATGTATATCAACATAATCAGATTTTAGACCTGCAGACCTCCCTCCTACAAGGGAATTAAATACAATTGTCTGATACCTGATCATTAAGTTTTATTCCAGGATAGCAGGATTGCTTTGATTTACTGTGTAAAGCACTTATGATCATAGGATGCTTGGTAAAATATAGATGAACTGCTCTGAAGTAGGTACCTACAGACAGCTGGATTTTGGGAAGCCCAGGAGGTCTTACCTCTCTCTGAAAACTCTTACTTCTTCTTTTCAACAGGATTTAGGAAGAAGAATAAAAGGAGTGAGCTTTCATCCACCCCCAGTCTAAATCATCATCTTTCCTTTTGCTGCTAGGAGCTCATGTTGTGACAGGTCATTGTAAGATCTGTAAACATAAAGATGAAAGTAATTGAACCTCTTGAGGGAAAGGCAGAGAGGTTAAAGCTGGAGGTAGCAGCAGGATGCCACAGGGTGGGAAGGGAAGTCTAGAAAGAAACCTTGAGATTTGCTTTTCCCTGTGTGGCAGGGTTTGAGCTGTTCTTGTCTCCCCTAAGAAGGCTTGCTGTTTCTGTAATGGGGTTGTTATCATTTGAAGGCTAATTGTCCTTCAGAGAAAAAAACACACAGAACTGGAGGTGTTGAGAGAGGAGGACAAAGTGAAACCTGGCAGAGACATAAGACAGAGCACCTCCCCACCCTATCCAAAGCCACAAATCTGAAGAGACTCTCCAGTTCTATTAGAGAAGAGCCATGCCACTATCCTATATTACCCTACCTTATCATGTGAATTGCTATTTTCCAGCCCTTGGTGTTCTCTAAGTATACAGTTCTCTTAAGCTGTTTCTAGGCAAGCCCAGAACGAGAATGCACTAAGCTGATCATCACTCTCTGACTTTCAGACTTTGAGTTTTACTAAAATTCAAAGCAGTGTGGGCTTAGGAAAGGGGAGATTAATTTTGGTTCTTTCATCTGGGATGATTCATAATCAATACAGGGAAAATACTCAGTTAAAAACTCTTTCAGGATTTAAAAAAAAAAGTTTCCCATAAATATAAAATATAAACAATATGAAATTAACTTTTGACTGAAACAAAATTAAGTATCCCATGCCAATTTTGTGCTTTTTCCATAAAACCTTTGGTGTTTGTGGAGGACAATAATTCTTGTGTGTCTTGCCCCATCTTCTTATGCAGTGCAGGGTGTCATAGCATGGTTTCATCTCCAGTAGTACACAACAGTAGCACCCCATGTCACACATTTCTGCTGGCACAGGAGTTGCTGCCATTGAATTCTGCAGTCTATTTTTAACTTTCATCATTTGCTATGCATTAGATTTTGATTAATCTCTCTGAAAATGAAAACTTTAGCAATTTGGCACTATTTAGGCCCAAATAACTACAATATTTGGGCACAAGTCAGTATTGGGAACTCTGAAAATGGTGCTGTTATTTCTTTAGAATACTCCCTCAGCTGCCATCAATAGGGCCTGTAGGTCTGGCAGTCACACCCTGTCAAACAGGGAGACTGTACCCTTAGCTCTTTGATATATTATGTTCATTAGTATCCTGCACACTCCCAAGAACCTGTTGCTTTGATTTTCATCTGGTTTTGTTTAAGCATGTTTTGAGTTCTTGGGAGGTTTTGATTGTCTCTTCAATAGTTTTACACACAAACTCTCTGCTATAAAGCTGCCATCTGTCTCTGAAATATACACCAAACATGCTGGAGTTCTCCTCTCTAGAGACCTCCTGTTCTCTATGAAAAACTGAATAAAATTCGTATGGGTGTTTCAAAGACAATAATTGAGTAGGAAAAAAAACCAGCTTTTGCAGGACTGAAGGAGTCAGGTTTAACTATCTTTACCAGCATTATGTCATCCAAACAATGTCCTCACTGCAGCAGCAAAAATGTGGTTGAAGATAGCCTACCTTATACAATTCATCCTCAGACTACACCTCAAATATTAAGAAGTTTGTGCCATATGTGATGTTTACGTTCTCTAGACCAAAAAGGCGTTGAAGAAGATTTGGCTTGTACAACAAAATGGCAGCCAACACTGAGCAAAGCTCATGAGCACCACTCACTGAGTAATGTTGAACAGTTTGGTGGCTGTAATTGCTGTCCCTTTACTGTTACTGGACCAGTCCTAACCTCTGATGCAGCACTGGAGAGCAGTGCCATTGTTTTACTGTCACTTATCTAGTCTGTCCACTGAGGGCCATGATGATGATGAGGCTCACCATCAGCTCGGATAACAAAACTTTTGATCGTAGGCTCTGGTAGGGCCAGAAGCTGCCCAGTGGCATATGTGACACCCTGACCTTTCCTGTGTCCTTAGCAGGTAGTTTAGAGCTCAACCTGGCTGATGATTGCGTCAAACCACTGGCAGGACTTTGTCTTAACCTGGGTAGGCAGTGCCACATGAGCAATGTGAGCAAAGGCTGTTCTTGCTGATTCAGCTTCTGATTTGATCCACAGCCCAGGACAATCCCATGTGGGATTCCTTCTCTTTCCCTGAGTGATTTATATTATAATAATACTCAGAAGCCCATTCAGAAGCCTGCTGCCATACCGATGGATATCACAATAACCCCTCTTTATGTGCTGAACAGGCTGTCATCTTCTGTCAACTCCATCGTGAGAAGAATTGGCTTCACTGTGGATTTCTTTACTTCTCTCAACTGGAAAATCTTTATTATTAATGATAACTTTGGTCACATGCAGTAAAGGCAATCCCTGTTCCCAGAACTTCCAAAGGTTTATATTAGAGAGCAGTAAGTTGAAGTGATGTGAAGCAACTCATTTCTCTTTCTGCTGATGGATGAAATGAAATGTTCAGCTCTTGCTGAAGAGAGACACTGTAGGTGCACAATGCTGCCTTAAACACACTGGAAGGATTTTCCAATGCACTTCTTGGGACCTGCTGCAAAGAGCTTCCTCAAGCAGCTCATTCACTACTGAAAGCAGCAATATGCTGTATGAGACCTGCAGATCTCAGGCGCTGTACTGTGTGTGCTCAGTCAAAGCCTCTGACACTTGTGTGTTAGTTGAGAACACAGCTGCTGTTGTTGTGACACAGTAGTTCCTCAGAGCTGTCTGAGTTCCCTGCAAAATGAGAACAAATTCTCCAGCTGTGGAAGATGTGCCATCATTATTTAGTTTGTAACAAAATGCAAGTAGAAAGAGCAAGAAACTCTGCAGAAAAGTTTGTTCTTCATCGTTGTCTTTGGCAGAATAAAATCTAGGTAAAGAATTTGCCTTAAGAAGCAGATGGAGGGTTTCTCAGAAGAAATCCATGAGAGATGCCATTACAACAGTGTGTTTGTTGACTTCATCTGCCCCAGGCCTGACTCATGACATTATGTGTGACTCAGAGCAAAAAGAAAAACTGGTTCCCTCTGAGCTAAGATTCTGAGGCACAGATAGGGAAGGAAGCTGGGAGTCCTTACACTCTCCTATTCCAGCAATCAGTAATACATCCAGGTACCCTAATAGAAACAGAGAAATCCTTTCACTTTAAATGCTGTTACAGCTTTGGTGTAAGCTGTTTATTTTTACAGTCTGTCGCCTTTGAGGCAATAGAAAAATTATTGTTACCCTTACTGAAAACTGCATCTCCGGGATCAAGCACCATGTGCTGTCCTCATGATCATGTGGGATACTGCTGAGGGTTCAGAGCCTGATGAAATCGGGGAGTTTTTCCACTGACTTCCATGGGCACTGTATAAGTGCTTTATTCAGCTACTTCATTAAATGTTTCTTTTTTACAGGGTTATTACTGTATAGATCTGATGTACACAGGACACTGGAAAGCATTTTTACTGCCAACCCTCTGTTTGAACCAATGGGCAGTTTGGAATATTATGGTCCATTATTTTTGACTGAGGATCTAAACTTCACTGTAAAAATGCTGTCCTTGTAAGTTTGCTATCCCGAGTGTTGCCATAAACACAGGTTCTTGCCAGCTGGGAGACATGTAAGGTAATTTCTGATGATCTGATGAACGCCTGGGTACTCCCAGGCAGCAGCAGGATGCCTGAGCTGGGATCACTGCAATTTAAGCAGTGGGCTGAACCAGGAATAGGACAGTACAGTCCTTTCAGAGATATATCTCCTCCTTGGCTAGTTACACTCTGCATGCCAGCAACTCACACGTGAAAGGATAAACCAGAGGCCAACTCTCACATTTTATCTGAGGACTAAGCTCTACGTAAATCCTGTTAAAACTTTTTACGTGCATTATAGGCCAGCGAGCAGGAGATCCCCTCCAGGCTGGTGAACATGGAATTTATTGACCTGGTTTTACCAATGTCATTTTGGGGAAAGCTGTGGGTTTGTGCCAGCAGCAGCACTGAAGGGAGAGATAACAACCTGCACCTCCTGACAGATTCCCACTGGTTTTTGAAGAGCTCAGATGCATTTCATCTTACAACTTTATTGATCTAAAACAAAGAAATAAGGAAAACTTAAAACAAGGAAATGATTCTGGGCAGCCCTGCTATACAGTTCTGACCCAGATTTTGCCCTAGTCTGTGATTTTAAAAGCTGACATGGGTTTGAAATGGAATTTGAATAAATAATGGAAAAATGATAGCAATGTAAGTAGTGATGCTGAATATGAAGATAGCAGGCCTGGAGGTTGGGATCATATTTCCGTGTGTGTGGTAGCATCCCACCTTGGAATCTCATATTGGCACCATTGTTGACAGAATCCCACCCTTGGTTCCTCTCTTCCAGTCATTTGTGACAGCCCGGTACAGGGGGTTTTGTGACAAAATAGAAAAAATATGAAAGCTTTCAGAGACTGAAGCCTATCAACACTACAGCTAAGCAGTGAAGCTCTGTATTGCTTCTTCTGCCATTTAAAGCAAAGATTTCACGACTGCCCATTCTACATGCTTTTGCAGAACTCACTTCTGCAGTGGTACAGTTAATAAACAACTGCGGTCTTTTATCTACCAATTTGAGAATGGCAGGTGTTAAATGCTGTAAAAGATTTCAATAGGTCTTTCTAAATTTTTAAAAAAAAAAAAAGTGCAAAGAGCCTTGTATCTTGCTCTGCCTCCCAGAATAGATTTTTCAAATGGTATATTTGTATGTAGATTGTCTCTGTACTTTGTTGTGAGAGAGCTGGGCCAGGCAGTGGGATGATCAGGCAACCCAAAGGAGACATTGTCACTGACGATTTCCATCCAGCTCCTTGTTAAGAGCAGGGACCTATGGGGAAACCCCTGCTTCTGCTACGCTGTGGTGAGTGGGAAGGCCACATCTCTGAAATGTAGGCAAAGCTGAATATGGTCACCCAAGAGATTACTTGGGTCAGACCATTCCTGCTGCAGACAGGGAAAAGGGATGAGGGGATGAAGAGTGGCAGCGGGAGGCGCAAGGTGTGGCATTGAGGTGCTGAATTGATCATCCAGGTGCTCCTTCTTCTTCCTCATAGATGACAACAGCAGCTCCAAAGCTTTGGCACAGGTTTTGTCTAAGGGCTGGTGATACAGCCCCTGCAGATACAGCAGCCTGCAGCCAACAGCTTTAACCCAACAGCGCCCCTGCAAAAACTGGCACAAGCCATGAAAGCTTCAGGAATAGTAGTCCAAAGGTGGGGTGAGGGAACAGATGAGACGATTGCAAATACGGGTTTCACCATGAGACTGTAAGAGCAAGAGAGTTTTGTCGTGGTGTGCATTCAGTAAGTGTTCCTGGATTTTCACTGTACTTTTAAAGGGGGGATATTCTGGCCATGTTATGTACCCTTTTTTTCTCTCCTGCACCCCCAGTCAGCTGTGATGTTTCTTCTTGCAGTTACCTGCGCCTGACACTGTCATCAGGTGAAAAGAGCAGATATATTTAGCAAAATGCTTTAAAGCATGCAAGGGAATAAAAATAAATCAATTAAGGTTTAAGCATCTGAAAATCAAAAATCAAACTCATATTTGTTCTTAATGATCCCTTCCTTTATCTGTTTTAATTTGAAAAGGGCCTCTTGGGTTGAGAAGGCTATTATCATCAACAAATGCCATTCTTTAAAAACAAACAAAAGAAATAAAAAGAAAATGCCTGTTAAGTGCTGAATGCTAGCAAGTTTAATTGCCCAAGATTTAAAAGGTTTTTACAGAAATACAACTACCCAGAAGGGAGTGGAGGGGAATTAAAAAAATAAGAGAAGTCTCTGCCTATGAGGTCTGTTTTATGTACTCAAATGTATCATTGAGCTCCTGTGTCTCAATAGTTTTATCCAGACCCCTTTGGGCCCTTTTCCTGGGTCTCTCCCTGTTGCTCCCCAGTCACAGACTTGGGATACTGCTTTGGGATAGTCATAGACTCAAAGGACCAAAATGAAAAGCTATAAAATATCAGAATGCATGGTATTTGGCCCAGAGTTCCCCAATACAGACATATGGATGAAAATACAGAGTGTTTTCTTCATCTTGGTGTCACTACACTGGCCAGTTGTCTTCTTCCTGTTCAGAGCAAATGTGATGTACAGCCCTCCTGTGGTGGTTCAAGCCAAGGCACTCATGTCATATTTTCAGTGAGCTTGAGGTATATATATGGCTGGTTACTGCTGTTCAGCTGATAGGGGGTAAAATTAATGCTAATGCCTCATTGCTCAGACACATCTCATTGCTCTTAAACAGGAGCTTAAATTTTCATCATAGCTCATGATTTGGATGACTGAGGTAAAACCTTGGACACATGTCAGCTTCTCCCCAGCTGGCCTCTCTGGGGCAGATATATCTAGAATACATGTATCCCAGAAATCCAAAATCTTCCTCGTTATTCTGATGAAAGCAAAATAAACCAAACGAAAATCTCTGGGAAAAATCCCTTGACAAGTAAGATTTCCTGGTCCCCTATTAAAGGTTCTTTCCCATAGAGTTCTCATAAACCTCATTTGCAATGCATCTGCCAGACCTGAGCTGAGTCTCGATGTCTCATATTATTCATCTGAAAATTGTGTGAGACTGTGAGTCTTGGTCCAAGTGAAGCCAAACAAGGATAATTCAATGACTTCTTTAAAACCTTCTTTTGAAAGTTTGAAACCATACCTTCATGTTCCTTTTCAAATCTTGCCATGAATTATTTGTTGAAGGGAGTTTAGGGAGGAGAAGTAAATTAATTCAAATTTCCATGGCTCCTGCACAGTGCCCTCATTTTTTTACCATCCATCTTGGCAGGGGATGAAGCACACAGCAGAATTAATAGAGACTGGCAGGAGGGCAGTGCAATGTGTCACTCATCAGTATACACTTCTATGACTTCAGACCTTTTCCAGCTGGATCTACTCATAAAAACCCTCAGTGCTCCATCTGAAAATGCCTGGTGACTCCAAGTGTGCTGCTGTGACTCTGGAAAACTCCTGCAGACAAATTAAAACAGGAGGAGACTGATGGTCCCCTGATTCTGCACACACTGACCCCAGCACCTGCCTGTAGCCTCCCCCCTCGCTGAGCAGCAGCATCAGCTAATGTGTTCTTGATTGCTGCTGTGCTTAAGCAAATGAACTAATGCAAAGTTGTTAAATGCAGAGCAAACAATTAATTAAACACTTTACTTTTGTGCTGTTTAGAATGGGAAAAATAAACCAAAATGTGGCTTTCCTTCCCAGCCATTGCCATCTCTCACTCATTTTATTTTTATCAGCACAGCACCGCTCTTCTAATGACCTGACTTTTCATAACGTGGACTTAATAGCTCAATAAATGCCACTGGGTGAAAAATAGGTTCAGTCAGTATCTCAATCTCCTGCAACTGCTTACAGAAAAGTTTTCTTGGCTTTAGGGCTCTATCTTAGGGAAATATAAATCCTGGACTTAGCACATGCTAGGAGATACCTACCCTGTTCATTTCTGTAAGGTTAAAACCTTTCTCCAGGGAGAGTCCTCAGAGGAAGGGAATCTTTAAGTCTCGAAATTCATTCAGTGTAAGATTTTATAGTCATTAAAATGTGAGGATCCATGATGAGGTAATTTTTTTCTGGCATTAAATACTGTTTAGCAAGAACTGTATTCCACAAGTATATAAACGTACCAGAGAGAATCAAGATACCTGTGTGGAAGAAGCTGGACATACAGAAAAATCAATTCTCACATCTTTAAACAAATGCTAAGTTTAGATCCCTCCCTTCTGCAGATGATAGCATTTTGAGATGGAAGGCATTTAGAAGTAGGAAACTGAAGAGAATATATACAAAATAATAGAAGTTGACCAGGCTATGAAACCACAATTCCTAATCAAATAAACATCCTTTCTCAGGGATTTGGTCAGCAAACCCCTCTTCTTCTATCTTCTATTTTTGGGAGATATAAAATTCACTTTGAACAGTGTTTCAGGGTTAAAACTTTTATCAATGAGTCAGGTAACAATTTTACTTTGCATATTTTAAGGGGGAAAAAAAGGCTGTACGACTGATCTCAAGCTTATAAAATTTGAAATAAACAAAAAAAAAAACCCCGACAAAAACAAATTGAAGTTAATTTTCCTGAAGATGCTCCTTAGTATTTACATAATGGGTTTGTATTTCTAAAAAGAAAATTTTGCAGATCACTGAACCACAACACAGTGACTAAGTGAGTTTGCTACTAAATCATTCAAAACAAGAGTTATTTAGCTTTTAGAAGAAGCAAACATATTGTTGCATAAGACTCTGAAAGGACTATTACAGTTTTTGTGCATCATTAAAGCAAAACTCCCAAATAATCCCTTAGTACATAGGTTGGAAAACCATAGCCTGTAATGAAGCTATGAATATTTATTATAGCAGAGCTACAGCGAGTGAGAGGCAGCTTTGGCCTAATAGTCTATAATGCAGCTGGCTGTGTAATCTGAATATTACAAAGTCAAGAATTTACAAAAGCTAAATAACAGCAATCTGTTATGCAGCTGAAGCAGCTGGAAATACGGGAAGAAACAAACATCCCCACTGTATCGGACCAGAGGTGACTGCTCCAGCCTCGGCCTCCATAAGGGGTCAGCAGCAAGAGGAGAGGGCCAACAGCAAGTGGAGAGGGCCAGCAGCGTTTCACTGCCTTCACAATCCTCTGCTATCTCAGCCAGGAGCTGGGAGGGGACAGCCCTTGTGTGCACCTCTTTCCTGTCCCCGAGGTTGTATTTCAGCAGCGTCCCAGAGATATTCATGGTTCCAGCACAACACTTGAGCAGACTGATCCTGTTCTTGTCCATGTACCCAAACTGTGTCATCCCTATGCTCACATTATATTGTGGACAGGAAACGTGGGCACAGCCCAGATCTAGAGACTGAATTAATGGTATTTTCTGCCCTTTTCTTACCCTTTTCCTCATAATTTCTGACAGACATTTCTATACTTTGATTTGACTGATATTTTTGACCCCTGCCAAGCATAGGGGTAGTGTTTTCAGGGAAATCTGCAATGACTAGCTTAGATCTAACTTGCATAGATAGCTGAAGTTATTTTTCCTGTTGTGCATTATTTTGCACCTAGCAACACTGAATTTCATTTACCATTTTATTACTCAGCCTCTCCATTTTATCCATCCCCAACTATTTATCTGCACCATCAACTTCAGGATGGTAAAACCTAAACAAGTTTTGTGTTAATACAAACTCTGTCATTCACTACTCCCTGCTTTTCTCAGATCATTCATTAATATACTGAATAGCTCCAGGTCCCTGGTATCTTTAACTCTTCTGCACTGTGTTGCAACTCCTTTTAACAGCAGCCTTTGCAAAGTGATGACTTTAGTAAACAGGTATTAATTTATAAGACTTTTTGCCTTATCTCACAATTACTTTATGCTTTACCCAAATATAATTATTTACACTTTTTTTCGCCCCAGTAATTTGATTGTACCTTCCCAAAACATCCTAAAAACCCAAGCATATTTAATCAGCCTAAGGCATTATTTCAGCCCATGCCTTAACTTCTTCAATTAACTGTGGTATATGTAACTTTTTTTACACTAAAACTTCAATTTTAGAAGTTTTTTCCAGATTCATTCCCTGTGTTGGAATGGGATTCCTCCCATATCTCCAGAGTAAACACCGAGACAGATAATTTTTTTAACTTTCTGTTTATTATCTGCACTGGATGCTTAGGAACAATCTACACTTTAGTGGTCACTAAAAACTCTCCAAATGAGTTAGACTGAGAACTATATCCACTTCATATTCATTCCAGAGTGAGTAACCCAGTTAATCTGCATATTTATAAATTTCCTGGGTCAATTCTTCACTCAAGACAAAAGTTTGGATCCTTAAATGCTCTTGATGTCCTAGTAACTAAATGTTCATTTAAACACGTCAGTCTATTTGCTTCTACATCACATTGTTTGGGGCTTTCTTCCATTCTTTCTATATTTTAGAGTTTGTGGTAAAAGACCTGTTCTTTCAAAAAACTTTGGAAAGCTTAACTTTTCTCACTAACCAATTTGTTATGGTTTGATTTTTACCTTTCATCTGCTTTGAAGGGTGTTTTGTCGTTTGGATTTTTTCTTTTTTCTTTTCTTTTTTTCCTGTTTCATGGGACCATTGTGAAATACAAAGTTCCTGTGGGTGACATGCAGCTCTGTGCCATGTACAGGACTGATCTCAGGGAAAGAGAACCCCAAAGGCTGCTCAGATTTAATCAAGACAGCAGCCACTACTAGTTCCAGTTATGTCAGTGAAAGGTATAATGAATTTGAGGGTCTGTCTTGTGGCTATGGCCATACCACTTCCTCCATAGCACAGAATCATTGGTGACACAGAGCTCTTATCTGCTCTTATCTCTTCCCTTCTGAGCTGGGACAGACCTTTCCAGGCAGCTTCAGGTGACATAAAGTACAGGGGACACACACATACGGCTGCTCAGTCCCTGGCAGACCTCTTTTTTATCTCTTTTTGTGCAGAAATTATACCCCTCCTCAGTGACAACACAGTACAGTTTCTAAATTCCATCTATGACAAATAGACATAAATCCTGTAAAGTCATATTCTAATGAATCCTGGTTCTAAAGGTGGCCCATTTACACCATATTATCACCTGCCTCTCTAAGATTCAAGTCACTAGCTCATCTTCTGAAGTAAACCTCTATACACAAGCTGACCTTCACCGGAAAAAATTAACTTCAGCAACAGTTTTTCAATCTCATTTTCCCAAGGTTGAGTTTCCTGAACAGTAGGCTTTGAAAGTCAATGGAATCTTTTAAAATTAATAAAGCAAAATCTTTTGTCTTCTGTTTGAGGATGATTACATTTAGGGGTGGATTTTTCTGGTTTTTATAAAGATGCACATTTTTGTCCCCATAAGACACCACAAATTGTCTTGATCTAAATAATATGACCTTCTTGCTAAAATTAATTAATCCTCCTTTACTGAGAAAACATTTTTCCACAGAGTATTCTTCCTTCCCTCTGGCAAAGCAGTCAACCAAAATAAGGGAGAAGAAAAATCACATCTCTTGCACAAAGGTGGGTGAATGTCAGACACACACAGGAGCACCCCACAAGAGTCTCTAGGAGAACCAGGAGCACATGGACACCAGAGACCTGCTTCATTTCTTCTCCAGGTCAGGCTGTCTGTTAGCCATTAAGGTCTCTGCAGGCCTGACTGCAATGTATAACACTGAAGTTAAGATCACTCTAGTCAGGTGCACAGATGAAATCAATGGCTTATAGCTGCTTACATTTATCAGTTGAAGTGGTCAAATTCTTCATGATATGTGATCCATTTGAAAGAATTTTCCTGTGATTGATTCCTCTGTATTTTCTACTTTCAAGGCACTGAACAAATCACAGATTTTTGAAAAGTAATTCCTATTCAAACATGAGTGTTTTCATTGAGAGACCTAGGGAAAAAAATGGCAGTTTTGCAGGTAACAAGTTACTATTTCACATCATCCAAACTACACTGCATGACTGTGTGAGCATTACTACCTGCTGTCCAGTGTGATCCTCCCAGCCCATTTCAACTCTTCATCAGAGGACAGCAGTGCACAAGCTGCATGGTGAGCTCAAGCAGAAGGACCCCAGCTCACCCAGTTGCCAGAAGAAATATTCCTGGAGACACAGCCTTGAGCAGCATTGCCACAGAAACCTACAGCAATATAGCTAGGTAGCAGAAAGCTGTTTTACCTAGTAGTGGCAAAAACTGGTGAAATAGTTGACTGTCTTCCACTTCGTGTGCTGAACTGGCCCTGCAGAAGTCCACAGGAGAGCTCCTGCCAAGAGGAGGAATGTGAGTCTGGAATGCAGGTAAGGGTGTGGTAATCAGGGGGTGGATTGGTGTAACAGCACTCTTAATAGAAGAGGTATCTTACTTTCTAAGATGTGAGTTGCCTTTTGCCTTTGGATGCTGATCACAGCTTGGCTGATGTGCAGGAATCTGTCAGGCCATGATCTCCCTTATGTTGGTACACTGGGTTCTCAGACAAATCACCCAAATTATCTAGCATTGTTCTTATGCTTTGGCTAAACTTAGGACACCAGTGGACTACAAGGTCCAGAGATTTTTTTTTTTTTTTTTTTTTTTTAAAAAGGGACAAAAACAGTGCTTTCAAATTTAGCAAAACCTGTCCTACAATCCTGTTTGTCTCAGCAGTTCCCACACCAGAATCCCTGCTGGCAGACAAACGCATCAACCTCACAGCAAGTTTTGAGTGATTTCCATCCCTCCCAATAATTATATCAACAGTAAAACCAACTTTCCAAATGCTTCTCAAGGACAGGTTTCTGACTCCAGGGCTGTCTTCACAGCTGACAGTTTACTTGACTCACTATATTCTGCCCCTTTAGCCATGGCACTATGTATCCTTATGTGCCAGGCTCTTGTGACAGTCCTTCCTCTGAGGAAGAGCCAACCTGAACTCTCAGGGCTGGATGGGGCTGGCTCAGCTCTGGCTCTGTGTGGCAAATAACCTTGCACAGGATTTATTACTGTTGGGAGCCTCTTTCACCAGAAATCTCTTAAGCAGACCCTGACGCCAATCCCAGTTTCCCATCCTGAGATAAAAGGGAGCCCTTTGATTTCATCTTCATGGTCTTCATATTAGTTGTTTGGATTTAAAATATTACACAGGGTAAGTTTCTTAGCCCAAAGCTGCTGTTTGTTTCAGTGACCCTGACAACTTCTTTATATTTGCCATCTGTTCCAGAAATTGCTTTAGCTGGAGACTTTCCTTAGCATTCACTTCCCCACTTGCAGGAACACCACTCCTAAACTCAGCTGAGGTACCTCAGGTAGATGGGGAGCAGTGCACAACAGGATGAGAGTCCTGCTGCATCTCACAGAAACAAAGGCAAAATGTCACAAAGATTCTGAGACCTTCACACACAAGTTTAGTATGAACTGTAGAACCCTCACAAATAGGATAGAAAAGGACCTTGAAAAATCCTCTACTTCATTACATAAAACAGATAGACCAGCACAACTTCTGCCATTCCTTTGCTCTTCATCCTTCTTGTCTTTCCTTCACCCTCTCATTTTCTCTGTTCACATCATCATAGCTCTGGAGCTGGCTTCTTTAACCCCTCAAAGCAGCTGGGAATACAGCCTGACTGCAAGGTGCTACTACAGGGAATAAAGATGATTGTAATAAATAAGGAAGCAGAAAACTACTGCAGATGAAATAAAATGCAACACGAGTCATTAAATATTGAACTAAACTCAGGCTGCATAGGCAGACTCGATCTGGTTTTACTGATGGTAAATGATGGGCTTATATAATTTTCAGTATCCTGATGGATGAGATGACATCAGTTGTTTAGGTTGAGCAAGACAGAGTGAAAAGGGTCCATTTTACTATTCTCACTGAAAGGCCAATTCCTCTACACTGCTGAGGACTTGGGAGGCCTTGCAACCTTTCTGGTTGGACCCTCGATTTCTCCAGTGTTAATAAAAGCTACGGCATTTTGGAGCAGTTTGGTTTAGGCAGTTTATAAAAGGTCCTCAAATACAAGCTTGAGGATTGATTACCCTTGTCTGTTTTTAATGAAAATTAACAATGTGGATGGGAATAGATTTTTATAATTACCAGGCCACTGAAATTAAAAAGAGAGAAGATATTCCCCAAAACTCTGAGACACCATTTCCCTCCAGCCAGGGTCACCACCACATAGTGACTGCAGGGAGACATGCTTTGCTGCAAGGGAGAGAAAATAAAAATTAACCTTTGATCTACAAAAGCACTGGAGCTGCTGGCAATTAAGTTGTTATTTAATAAAATGCCATGCTTTGAACCACTAAAAATAAGGGCTGGGGGAAGCTCTCTGCCATGTTGCTCCTTTTGCCACTCAGACTCAGACATGGCAGCCACCTGAGGAGGTCAGAGCACTGTAATTAAATTAATAAAGTGTGGCCTGGCTACTAGAGAATAAAACAGAGAGAAGAGTGATTGCAAGTAATTACTGGACATATTGGTGTCATTTAATTCATTTTTTTTTTTCTGCTCTCAAGGCTGGTAATTTTTTTGCTGCTCTTGTTCTTGATGGGGTCTCCAGCTAGAAATCACCCACCAAGCCACAATTTTTCATCAAAGGTTAAAAAGAGGTTGAGATGACAGTAGAAGTGCCACCATCTCTCAAAAATGTGGAGAATTTTTTGCCAGATGACTGAAAATGTAAGAGATTTTTATGAATTTTATTTATGAAAAACTACCTTTCCCAAGAAAATTTAGAAGAACAAATTTATCATCATTTTCCACTGGAATCCCTTTCCTAAATAAAATTGAGTATTTCTAAAACACTTTTTCCTTCAAGTATTCCTTCCTGGGTGGTAACACAAGGCCACTGTATTAAAGAAAATGTTGATTGAGATGCTTCAACAACAGCTGCTGTTCAAACCACATGTGATGCCTCTGGCTTCTTGGCAACTTCCCTCCTGAAACTGGCATTCATCTTTCCAAATACATGAAGACATTATTGTCTGTTGTAAAGTCCAGACTTTAAATCATTGGTGCTTGTGAAGCTTCTCTGGCCTGAGGTCCAATCCTTTGCTCCATGTTTGATGGCCTAGGTCAGAAACACATCTTTGGATCTCAGCTTGCGTAGTCTATAGCTGGAGCAACATGTTTTTCACAGCTTCTCTCCCCACCACCCTCAAGCCAGTGATGTAAGTTGTAGCTTGTTCAAAGGCTTAACAGGGAATCAGTCTTATAACTCACGGTTCACCACTGAGCTCAAGGCAGTGTTCTGCAGCTTTTCATATAAACATGTGAGGTGGTTTATGCAGAACACAGCCCCAGGTTGAGTCAGTGCAGGCAAATGTGTTTGTAGACGAGCAGCATATTCACGTATCTTTGGATGGAGCCCAGCTCCCACCATGGAACTCAGAACTGCTCCAAGCTTAGGGCATTTGAAAGTTGTGACACTTTTCGATGTAGAGATTTGTTTCAGCTTATCAGAAAAGAAAGAAAAGCCACCTGCAAGATTTAGATCTATATCCCCATAACAGCCTGTTGAATTTCCCCAAAAGTGTTTTGATCTGCAGGTTTTGATTCTGGCTCATTTACATTTGCTTATCAGGTTTGGTTTCCTTCATTTTTAGAGCATACATATCACAGTTTGAACTCCCTAGCCTTGCTTTCCAAACCTGTAGGGTGAATTACAACCCCTCCTGAGTGAAAAAAAAAAAAAAAACTGAGTGAGTTTGTTTCTGATTTTACTAAAACTTTCCAAGAAAGTAGGCCTTAAAATGGCTGTGTTCTCCATATCAGTTTGGATGTGGGGCAAAAGGTTAAGGTAACCTGCAAAAAAATTGGGGTTTACTGAATGATTTGAAGAAAGCAGACTTCAGCTGCTGAGGTCTGTATATGTTAAAGCAGACTCTGAAGCATCCCAGGTGAGTGGAGTGATCATGGGTGTTGCAGAAGCATGGAAATAGATGGTTGATCCTCAGGCAACTCGAATATTTTTTCCCAGCAAAATAGAGGAGGAAGCAGGCCTGATGGTCCATCAGAGAGGAATCCAGTTTTCTGGTTCCCAACCTTGAATGCCATGCAGCTTCATCAGTCAATGGAAGAACAGAGAATAAAACCAAGCTCAAACTTTTGCCTCAGGGGCCATGGCAATTTTCCTGCTGTGTGTTGGGACTACCTTTCCCAGAAGCTGGTATTAGAAGGAGGACACTTCTATTTCACTCTTCTGGTAAAATGGCATCAGGCAGCAGGTCATTTCTATCCCTCAGTTTTGCAGTGCTCACACACAGTTAGCCACCCTGGGAAAAGCAGGAATTGTGGAAGACTGACTTTAAGACTGATCCTGGTGAGCCTTTTATCAGACTACTGCCTGTTACTAGGTTAGTGTGCCCTCTCCATCCATCTGTCCCTGTGTAGCTGAAGTAACACAGCCCTCCGGAAGGAAACAGGAGGACTATTATCACCTCAGCACTTTGAGGTTTTGTTAGTGGTAGGGATATATCTGCCTTTATAATCCCCATGTAAACTCAAATCCGGGTTACAAAGAAATGTGTGACTTTGCCTTAATTTAGCGCAGAGGAGCAGCACTGCTCTCTCCAGCAGCCGCACCAGGACTTTTCCTGCCCGTGCTTCTGAGAAGAAAACTCTTTGAGGGTATTACACAGTTGAGTAAACAAAAGGAACAACTGTAGCAGCTCTGCGCTAAAAAGCCCTGAGGCTCAGAGAGAACAAAAGGAAGAGGATCCGTTTAAAGTCCTTACATTTAAGAGAATTGCAAATAACCTGTGACTGCTAATGTCTTGACTGAAAGTCATTTTCTGAGCACACTGAAGGGAGTGATTCTGGACCTTTTGGGAATCCAGATTACAGTGTTCAGGGACAGTACAGGAACAAAGTTTGGTACCTCTCAACTCCAGCACAGATTCACTAAACCTCAATAAGACAACAGCAGCATCTGTACAGTTTCTAAGGTGTCCAGCTCTATTTTTGGATAAATCTTGTTCAGAGGAGCACCACAGCCCAGTGCTGTTGTGTCTGAGAACGTATCACTGGGAGGGTCAAGAAGGATTCTTAGTATCCATTAAACCACTTATTCATTCATCCCAAATTAAATCAGCAAAGAACTGATCCAAATCAGAAGCCAAATTTAGAAACATTTTGAGAAACTTCCCCACAGGGCCTTGGGGACTCCCTCCCCAGGGCTCAGGCTTGGACAGGTTTCTGTGGGGATGCTCAGGGGCTGCTTCCTCCCACCTGGCTCCTGCTGGGAGCTTTACACCAGGGCCCCAGTCTCAGCCTGTGGCCTCTCACAGGCTATAAACTGTCCTTCTGCTTTTTAAGGGCAATGAGGCATTTTGTGGCCAGGCGGAGCACTGATGTGTTTTCAAAATTGTACATCGCACAGATATAAATCTGTGGGTTCAAGTACTATACGAGAGGTAAAACCAAAACACTTGCCCGCATAAGGTGCTTCAGTCACTGAGGAGCTGCGAGACAGCCCCTGCTTTGACCAGAGACAGAAAGAAGGCCAGATAGGTCGGGCTGACCCAGCAGGATGAACAGGGCAGTGGCTGATGCCCAGATATCACTGTCGTTCCTTTCAAGTCTGGATCGGTGCTGCTCAGCACTGCAAATACAGGCAGCTGTGCTCATGGCTGGAAGCTGACAAAAAGGCTACCAGTAAATCTTTGTCATTCCTACCCAGGGGACCTGCAAGTGCTTCCAGGGTCACACTCACTTCTGGAGGTATTTTTGTTTGCTTTGGTAATTCCCTTGGTCAAAAGAGAGGGACTTGCCACAGGGTGGATTCAGTGCAGGCTGGAAAGTGTATGACTTTGACATATTAATCTTCTGCATTTTTTCTTCTTCTCCTGTTCAGGTTAAAATATTGGTGGATTTCCTGAGGAAATTTACTTTAATGGGTCAAAGATGCAGCTGTTGCACTTCAGGTGACATAGTCTATAGCTGACGCCCTTTAGAGGTAGAAAAGCATGCAAGCTAGGAGATATGCAGTTCCTTCATCAGTCCCAACAAAAATGCAGAAAGAGTGAAGCTGTGACCACTGGTTAGAAATTACACCTCAGGTTAACCTAAATGTTTTAATCAATCAGGTACTTGAAGGGAAAGGGAAGTTAGCACCAAGAGAAGTAGAAATGCATTTAGCACAGGAGAAGTGATTACAGGAGGGGAGAGAGACAGAAGTTAGCACCTGTGAAATAGATAAAGGTTTTCAGAAGGCAAGGTGAGAAGGAGTGTGTCACAAGACATAAAATAAACCTTTTTTTGAGTTTGCATTTCATTTCTGCAGCTGGGTATCAGTGTTCTTTGACTCTGACTAAGCAACACCCTGGTATGGATGGAACCTCTGTCAAGAGCAGAACCTGCTTTGTCCCCACTCTGAGAGCGCTGAGCCCATTCCTCATGCCGTGCACAGAGGCACAACACCAAACTGATCTGCACTTCAGTCAAAATTCTGCAGTCATTCCCCAGCTGTTATATTTCAGCCGTAGGACATCACACAGCGGGTGAATGGCAGCTTTTCACTCTGCTTGCTCTCCTCTGAAGAAGGTATTTGTTTGAGTTCTCACTACATCTGGCTTTCTTGTTTGTGCCTTTGGTTTGAGTAATTGCCTTCATCTGAATTTCAAGGCTGACATCCTGCCTGACCCTTTTCTACTCACTTCGGTATTGTTTATGGCATCCAGCCTTCTTACTTTTTGTTTTAATTAAAAACTACAGCAGCTTAACGACCCACTTCTACATCAAATTTATTTCCAACAACTGCATGCATGCATGCATGTATGTTTATGTACTACAGGATTTAACTTTTGGCTTCCAGTACTCTCTCTCATGCATATACATTAGAAATGGATTTCTAGAAAATAGAAATCTATTTTCCGTAGATTTATGGAAATAAATCCATAGATTTATGGCAAATAACTCAATTAAAATATTTATGTTTTAGTTGAAAGTGTGTCCCCTAAAACCATTATAGCAGCTACTGCTTTTCTCACCAGTTCACCACTCTTTTTTTTACCTTTCAGCTGCTACCACTGAAGCAAACTGTCCTGGCCCTGGGTAACAGTGATTTGGTATCCAGGTGCACATACACATGTGCAGATGCAGCAAGTTTAATTGCTGTTTGCTTTGCAATGTAAGCCTCTTTAATTTTCCATTCATTAAATAAGGAACATGCAGCATTTATGCAATTAATTTGCTCAAATAGTTTAGCATCTGAGCTCATGATCTTTGTGCCTGTTTCAGAGGCCACTTTCTGGCTGCTGCAGCCCCAAGTACTCTCCTGCAGTGCATCACTGCTCTCTCCAACAAGAACACATTGACCTCCTTGAACTTTCTCTCACACCTACCCTGCCAAGCTAGTTTGCAGCTGAACTCTCTGATCCTCTAATCTCATTATCCCTTCTTCCACGGCTCCCTCATCCTGCCCTCTCAGCCTCCTTGCTGATCTCTTGGCCGCCTCCTCCTGCATCCATCCATTCTCCCATTTCAGCCTTCATCTGACCTACCTCCCCACTCCAGCACCATCGCACACTGTTCCTATCATTCCTATTCTGCTAAGGCTGCTGTGCATCTGTCCTCTCCCTCAGGTCCTTTGTTCCCTGATACCATCTCGGGACCACAATGTCAGCTGAATACTTGCTGCAAGAATTATGGAGGTCCTTTCATGCAAGAGGACAGATGTAATAACAAAATATCAGGTCAAAGTCTGAAAGCATCACTGAAAAAAAATGTTGCTATATTGGATAAATTGATTAAGATGTACAAAATATGGTTTATCCTGATGTAGATTGGGTTATCCAGAAAATAGCAATAGAAGGCAAACAATCCCCTTCCTGATTGTGGATATCTGATTTATATTTTAATAGTATATGTATCAACGTGTATAACAAGACTTCCAGAACAAATACAGAACTTTCTTTTTCCATGTATCTCAAGTCCTGGGGGATGTGTGTGTGTGTGATGTTAGTTACAGGGATGTTGGAAGGAGATGAGGATCACCTGGCATACAGGCACATAAAGACTTCTGTCATTATGTCAGGCTTTCATATCAGTCAGTGGTTATAATACTTGCAAAAAACTCTGTCAAAACAAAATTTCGCCTGGCTGGTTGCAAAAAGGGGTATTTTTAACTTCAGCTGGTTTGAATTTCCTGTATATTTATAAAAATGAAATTTTCCTTTCATGCTTGAAGTAATTCTTTTTTCCTATCAGCTGGTTGGATCCTTTTTCTTATGGAATCCAAATGAATCATGAACGTTCCTTGGCTGACAACACAAATAGTCTTTATGTTTCATAATGCAATGAGAAATTTTCCTGGGGTGCATTTGTTGGGGAATTTTTTTTTTGGCTTTTTTTCCCTAAAAGCATCCCTTTGTTACCCTTAAGAAAGCAGTGTCATACAACAATTTCCACTGTGTAATTGGAGCTCCAGATTTGCTCTGTTTGTCAGTGAAGCCCAGAACTGCCCCGACCCCAGACATGGCACAGAGCTGCCCACCAGTGCAAGACCACAGTTCATATGTCATAAACCCATCGATGCAAGCAATATATTATTGATAAAAAGAATAAAAAACCCAGCACAACCCACCTTATGCATGTTCGTCCCCTGAGTTAATTTGCTGTAGGAAGTACCCAGTTGCTCTAGGGCAGTAAATTAAAAGACAGACGTATGAGTTATCAGCATTTAAATTCAGTATGGATCACTTGAAAAATTAATATATCAAATAAAATGCCCTGGGTCCTGAACTGACTGCCTTGTGAAGCCTGGATGTTCTAGTTCTTCATTATGCATCCTTAAACTTTCATCATATTTTAATTTCAAGCACAGATGTGTGTAGTCCTAATGATTGATCCTTTCTGCACTTTTCTCATAGAAAGCAAAGCATTCTCAACATTGTGTTTGTACAGTGACACCTGCCAAAGGGTCATCCTTGTATTTCCCATGCTTTTTCCTAACTTCATTGCTAATAGAGGTAATGAGTCACTATTGATGAAACAGTTAATGATAAACACAATAAAATTACTTAGCAGTTCCAAGCTATTCCTGGAGTGGGAGAGGAAAAAAAAAAAGTTAATTTTAGCCTGGAATTGTTTCCCTGTGAAGCTCAGGAATAGCCACACGAATCCAAGCAGTGATAGGGGAAAACGACCACAGCAAAGGACACACAGTTGCAGTTGCTGTACAGCTGTAACATCCAGACCAGAACAAGCAGAGGCATTTTCTTCAGTGGGATTTTGAAAACAGTAAGTTAAAATATTGCATTACTTATGAGAGGATTAAATATTCAGCCATGAAGTAATAATGAAATAGATATGATCAGAATTTGTCTGTCAGTAATAGCATTTTGACTGGATGTATTTTGAGGGAAAAGAATGCTAGTCTGGGATTTTTGTTTCAAAATGGAACTTTTACATATATGAATATATTTCCAGATAAAGTAATTGCTAAAAGCACTTTCAAAAGAACATCACTATTTGCAAACTTGCCACTGGCCTCATCAGCAAGAACTGGTCTCTGAACAGCTTTATAGACAGTCAGATTGACCAAACCTCTATCAGTTCTTAATGTTTTAGAGTTTAAAACCAGTTAAGGTTTATTTTCAGATCCCAAGTATGGAAAATATTTCTTTCCTTATGAGGACTTTCTCACAAAACAATGACCAAAATTCCACTGAGGATGTAGAAAAATATTTCAGATATCTCTGGAAATGCAACATTTGCAGAGTGAGAAGCCAAATGTAATCTTGCCTTGTGATCAACCAGTGTTAGATTTGACAGTGTGATGCCTGCACGATTATCCATTTATCTATTTGTGTGCCTTATGTTTAGAGAAGAACATAGCTTAACTTTGCAAATGGAATGGGAATAAATTATTCTAATTGCCATTAAAATGTTTCTTTTTAAATATCAGCTTCTGCCAACTGCTACCTCACAGTGGTTTGTGAATGGTACCTAAACACGTGCAAGGGTAGCTTTTGTGATGAGACAAAAATGTGCTGCGTGAATGGATGCTGTGAAAAGGGGAAAGTCCTAGAGAATTAAAGCAAGCAGAAGCTTATCCCTTTTGTAGGCTGTTGTGTAGTTTCACTTTGACTAAATTAATCACATCTGGAGAAAAAACATATAAACATCACTAGTCAGTGTTCCCTTCCTCGGTAACTTCAGGACTTTTGGTCTTATTTTACTGCATTACCCATGGTGGTTTCTGTCTCTCTCAAGCAGAGTGCATTTTTGGATGGTAATCAGATACTAGGACAGGCCTTTAAGATGGGAGCTATGGAAGCTACAACGTGGCTTTGGTATTGCAATATAACACTAAGTCATCTGCCTCTCTGCTGTCCAGAACTTTCTATTGTCCAAAACACGGCCATGTCTGCTGATTTCTATTAATTATGCTGACAAGTCCCTTGAATTTCTGAATCCTCTCTTATCCAGGCTTATTTAGCTTTCTCGGTGGCATCTGAATAATCAGGACCATACTGTATTTCATTATTTTTCATAATGCTTTCTGCTTTTCAGAGCGCAAAAGCAGTCTCTCTCTCCCCATTTTGCAGAATGCATTAGAGTAGCCAAAAAAATTAACCTGGCCAGATGAGAAATGCAACCTCTCTCTGTCTCAAGTATTACTTTATACTGTTGTGTGCCAGCTCTACAGATTTGGCTGCAGAATACATAGTCAACACATTCAGCAAGAGCAAAATGAGTATTTTGCTATCCATTTGCCTCATTAAAAAAAAAAAAGGGTTAATAATCAGGAAAGCCAAAACAATCATCAAAGCCGTATCACTAGAAAAATGTCTACAAACTGGGGATGCACAGAAAGGTAAGCTCTCCCCAGCTGATCCAACATCATCAGAATTACATGAATTCTACCTGGTTCAGGGTCCTATTCCAGCTAATGGCTATGATTTGAAGCTTAAAGATGGATTGAAAGGACCGGAAAACACATCCCTGGGGTGGTGGTCCCTGAAAATCTAAGGCTGTAAGAATCATCCTGTGCCTTGGGTTGTTTCTTTGTGCATAAAAGCATTTGCAGATTTTTTGCCTAGAACTTATTAAATCTCTTCTTGAGCTCATCTGTTTGAATACATCTTGAGTTCAACAGTTTAATGGTGCAGTGTGGGGAATTAAAGATATATTTTCATTTGCTTTCTGTCCACTGCCTCACAATTCCATGGCCTGCCTCCTTGTTTCCTGAATGGTGCACAGCTGCCTGTAATATTGTCAGTGCAAGTCAGGATGTTACTGACCTCTGCCAAGTCATCATGGGGTCAAGGCAGATGAGATGAAGTAGATAAGCTTCAAACTAGATAGCGGGAAGAGAGTTATGTGTGCTGAGTCCACCCCTGCATTTACTGAAGAGTGGAAGGAAAATCAAATATACAAGAAAATAGAAATTAATGGAATAGAAGTGAGTATGAAAATGAACAGCAAAGAGAAAGGAAGCCTAATACTGCTGGGACTGGCACAGCATAAGGATCACCTGTACTACAGCAAAGGTTCTCACTGCACAGCAGTCTCCATTGGCTCCATCAGAGCATAATAAAATAGGCATATTATCAAACATATTATGAGACTCCCCAGTTTTCAGGATGGTGATACAGTTGTTAAAATGACCTTGCCTGGTCTGGTCAAGACACAGGATTACCAGTGAAACTGCGTATGTTAATCCAAGGTACAGTACATGGGCAATAAAGCAGGGGTCCTAGAACACTGATGGTACCTTCTCTTGGGGTGACTTTATGATGTGTGTCCCATATCGCTGCCCTATGCCCAGAAATTTATTTTGTGCCTTTCTATGCCTTTAAACTGAGCCTGAGAGGGGGGAGAGACAAAACCGAGCAAAACTTCCAAAGCAGTTTGCAGTTTGTTTTCATGTTTCAAGGACACAGATAAAACTCTCTCTGCATTCAGCAGCAGCAGGAGCAGGAGGAAGCACCCTGCTTGCTTTCCAGCCAGCTTTTGGCCCTTTTTCTCCAGAGAGAGACAGAGTTGAACTTTGCTTTCCTGGGACTTTGGTTTTTTCCCTTCTTTTTTTGGGCTGTTTCAGCATAAGAATACATTGGGAGGAATTTCCACTGAGGCCTTGGCCCTGAAGGTGGGCCCACCACAAACCAGCTCCAAGGAGGGGGGAGAGAGGCTACCTTTGGAAGTACTCTGAAATTTTCCCAGTTTTTTTCTCAGCAGAGTGAGAGGTATTACTATTTAGCATTATTATCCTTTTCCTGTGTGTTTGTTAAATAAATAGTTTTTATGTCTTTCACTTTCCTTCGACAAAAATTCATTTTTTCCCAAACCTGGTGGGCGAGGGCTGGTTGTAACCTGCCTTCTATCAGAGGATATTTTCCTCCAAATTTATCCAAACCAGCACATACCTATATGTCAAATCAGAAATAAATGGAATAACATAAACATAACAAATTAATGACCATAGTTATAATGGGTTTGGAAACAGAAAGAAGGGCAAAGATGGCCAAGTGGCCTTGCTTGATGCAGCAGAGTGAATGAGAACAAGTAGGATGGATAAAACAGACTACATTTTTGTGAAATTGCTTCCAGAAAGGTTCATAAGAGATTTTATTGAGTACTGCTGGGAGTTTGTTATAGATGCTTCCCCCTGCAGGTTCAGAGTTGGATATGAATAGCAATTTCTGTAATGTTATTAGAGGAAGAGACAGACTAGTGAGAATTGTGTCATTAAGGTAGACTGGCTCCCAGGCATATGTTGAAAAATAAAGGCAACCAATAATCCTAAGGCTCAGATGCTCCTTCAGGTGACAGGCAACAAATTGGGCCACTAAGCAGTGAAGATAGAGATTAAAGATGGGCTTGGCACTGTCCTTGCATATTTTGTCTCGGTGCTCAATAAAGGCAGTGGTGTTGGCTGTGGGGACAAATGCAGGGCGAGGACAAGAGTGCAGAGAAAGCATGGCTATATCTGAGGCAAAAGGAAAAATTTGGAACTGAATGAGATACAACTGAAGAAGTCAGACTGTCTTCATCCCACTATTTGGAAATTGCAGGTACAAGGATTTTTAACAAATGTCTCAAGTTTTTATGAATGGGGCTCTACACTTTGACAACAACAAATGTACCATCATTATGGAGGAAAGAGAGACAGGAGGAGAAGCAAAAAGGGATCTTGGCAATTTCAAGCCTCTGAATCTGATTTCTGTAACATGCAACAGTTGTGGCCTGTCCAGGAACACACTTAGGCTGCAAAATAAAAAAAAAAATCTTTCCTGTCCAAGAGAGCAAGGAAGCTGGAAAGAACACTCAGCCATAGGGAAGGCGAACTTCCTAACTGGTGTAGGAGGAAATATGACTCAGTGTATGAAAAAATGATGTGAAACAGTTGCCTACAGTACCAGAAAGCTGGACACAGTAACAGCAGCTGTCCCTTCCATTGCTATCACCATAGCTTTTTCTGAGACCTTGATTTTTGAACATAATTAAGCACATGTATTACTCACAGGACTTTATCTACCAAAGGCAAAGGCAGATTTCTAAAATCTACGTGTTAAATGATAACATGGGGTTCTCTAATCTTGAAAATATCCTTGGATGTTCTTTGAATATCTGTTTCAAATCTCTATCATATATATATATATATTTACTTAAAGAGAGACACAATGTAACACCACCTTTAAATAAGAACTTAGTCAACTTTGCATTTGCATTACCTACTCTTATTCCACATACTGGAGGCTGCTACAGCGAGTCAGGAGAGTTTTCTCACTATATGCTCCCAGAGAAGTTTCTGAAGTTCTTCCTTCATTTCTCTTGCTGCTGTTCCTCAGTTCCCCAGTTTGCTCGAACCTTGGGGGCTCATTATTCTTGCCAGCAGGCACTGAGGCACCAGCACAATTGTAGATTTCAGTGATTATCAGACATAAAAGTCCTAACACTTATCTCTGGGTGAATCTCCAAAGGGATATCAAATGGCTGTTCCTACTTCATGTACTTCACTTTGCCAGCAAGGCTTAAAAGGAAGAAATTAATACAGAGAAGGTGCTGTCACTGGGGTGCAACAACCAAAGAACACATTTAGTTCTCTAGGGGCTCTATGTAATGAAACGTGAAATTTTTAAATAACACTAATAGTGGCCGTTCTTTGGGAAAAAAAACAACCAAACAAACAAACAAAACCCCCACAGTTTTAGTTCTCCCTAATCAAACAAGGAACAACACCAAAAAACTGTATAAACATGGCTGGTGCCACGTGCTCCAGCAGCCTCGAGCCTGTGCATGTCACTACATCTCACAAACCACACTACAAACAAGAATTCACTTGTGCAATGGCTGATCACTGCTTTTCAGGAGAGAATGTGTGTATGTTTGTAAAGAGTTGGGAATGGGGGTCTTCAGCAGATATGAAGTATTTTCCTTTTCCCTCCTTGCCCTGCTGTCCTCACACTGAAGCACTGTCCTCTGCACACTCAGCCTGTGTTACAGGGCTGGCAGCTCTTCAACAACCCTGTTCCCATACCCTTCACACTGGGGAAAAGTGGCTGATTATACCTCCAGGTACACCTTGTAAAGAGGCCATGGAGTTCCCACTGTTTGAGAACAATATCTGCACATATTCCAACAGTTGACTGATTAAGAAGGTGTCAGTAGACAGATGTCAAAATACATAGCCTAGTTGCTAGGTTTTGTGAGACCAATTAAAATAGGGTGTCATTGTTCTGCATGACAAATGGCTTCCTCTGGATATTCTTTACCTCACTTCTTGGCATATATTATCTTTAATTACCTTTATCTCAAGGGGAGTCTGAAGTACATTTTTTCTGCAAGTGTGGCTGTTTTGCTTCATGTAAAATGAGTCTTTGCTTTATTTCTGAGGACTTCACGCTTCCTCTCCCACAATGTCACGTGTTGTAAAGCTTCTCCCTGCCCTCCTTACTTTGTTTTTATAAAACAGGATGTATCTACACACAGCAGCCTCGGAGAGGACCTAGCACAGGTGAAAGAGTGATTGAAGCCCTTGCCCAAAGCCTCCCCTTGTGGACAGTACAGGCTGCTCAGTCTCTCTTGTTTGAGAGGCCTATCAGTGACACCGTTTAATGTGCCATCAAAATACAGGTCCCTTGCTGGAGTCTTGGCTCTCAGACAAGGCAATTATAGGATTCTATCCCTTTAAATGATAGAGAGGGAACAGTGAAAAAACAAACTTGAGA